>NC_141151.1:104850335-105496248 GCF_053477565.2 Lygodium microphyllum
GATTGTCAATTAGTAGTTAAATATGTTTAAACAATGTTTTTCAATATTATATAATATTGAATATATTTAAAAAAATAAAGTATCTTTTATATGGTTGCATATACATGTTTGATATATTGCATATCATACTTTGATTCATTAATATCTACTATATTGCTTTTTTTTTTTTTTTTTGGGTTGGGGGGGGCAATGTTGGTTAGTAGGGGGAAACTAGATGATAGGCAAGCATGGGCACACGCTTGAATTGCACACGCATGCGCACGCGCGTGCGCGCGCGCGCACACACACACACACACACACACACACGTTTGACATCTGTATTATATTATTGTATTATAACATTATACCAATATACATATTATGTTAACATATAGCATATATTATATTACATGAGTTACTACATGTATAATTGCATATATTATATGTAATATATTATATAATTATCGATGTGATTATGTTAAATCAAAATAATATAAAAAACATAACATTACACACACACACACACACACACACACACACACACACACACACACACACAAATCATGTTATTAGTTATATTAGATTATGTGATTATGTATTAACAATATAACTAGGTTACAACTTAGGTATTACATTAGAACATAGCGTATTAATATTAATAACATAAATTACATTTTTAAATAACATATTACATGTGTGTGTGTGTGTGTGTATGTGTATGTAATTATGCTATTAAATAGATTATGAGATTATATATGAATAATACAACTACATTATAAACTAGTTACTAGGTTAGAATATGTAATATAAATCATTTATATAATGACAACATTAAAATTAAAATAAATCAATATTGATTATATATTAATAATATAAGTATGTTAACAATAGTTATAATATTATAATTATAAGAACATAATTACATATATTATTATGGTATATAATGTATAATCAAATAAAATTATCAATATAATTATGGCTACTAATTTATATTATAGAATGATATAACTACGTAAATTTTATATATAGACATATGTATTCAAAATATAACATTATTAATCATACATTATAATTATGAGTATAATACACTGGGGTTCAAGATATTGATGCTCTCTATTTATCAAGGTCACAAGGTTTGAGATCAAATTTACCTTGAATCTCTTGGGGAGAGGGCCAATATCAACTTTGAAAACACCAACACTCCCACTCTTTGACAACCTACCATTGCAATTGGGTAGGATAGAAATACAGAGGCTAAACCATATGAAATCTTTTGAGAGCCAATCCAAAGCAAAGTTAGGGTTCTCAAAAAAGAAGATCAAAGCCTTGTAGTTCAATAATGTGTTCCACAAGCTTTTAGCTAGAGAGGAGTATGTAGTAGTGATACACTCAACTTTTGTGGGTGTTTAGTTCTCCAATTGCATTAACACTTGGTAAAAGAGGAAAGTCCTTAATAACCACAACATGGATTTGCAAAGTTTCACATGAAAGTGGGTCGAGAGGTAGAATAATGACATTCAATGAAGGCAAGTTGAGGTATTTGCCTGCCAACCTCTTGCAAAGCTGCATGAGAGTTTGTTAGAGCACACCTTGATACAAACTTGCACATGCACTATCCTTCAGAGCACAAGGTAATTGAGAAAGTGTTAGCGGAAAGGCTAGCAAATAGAAGTGATTCCATTTAAGAATTCTCTGTGACTTTGTTACTCCTGCTTTTATACTCTCTCATGATTAATGCTTTTATGTACATGTGCCTTAGATGCTTTTAACCTCGGTGCAAAGAGGTGCGAAGCATTGGGAGAACATAGGAGCGAAGCACCAAGAGAATCTAGGTGTAGAGCGCCTAGTTTATATTATGAAAATGATCATTACTACTATTATTATGTATCGTAGTCATAGTACATTATCTTTTATACTTATGATCGAAAGGTTTGAGGGTGGGTGCCATAGAACATGCCCTTATGCATGTGTGATGTGGCTTTGATTTTAGCCGAAGTAAATTTATAAGATCCTTAATCTACATGGTCACCTTAAAACCTAGCAACATAGACAAAACACCCAAGCCTATATTCCATACACATTCAACTAATGAACACCGTATCAGTGGGCATATAAAACATGCATATATATACATTTCTATTCATGCACATGTACATATACTCTTGTGCGATAAAATAAACCAAGCATGCATACACCACCCCCACCCATCCACACATATATTTCCATTTCGACAACTTTCACTATGGAATTGAATCCCCTTTATGCACAATACACTGGTTGTAGTTGAATTCAAGCTCCATTTAGATCAATTCATGAATACAAGTATATCATATTTCAACTATGAATGCCCAATACTATGGAGAGCCTCTAGATTTTTGAGCTCAACACAAGATAATATTTTGTTGCAAGTCCAGAGAAGAACCAGCTAGAAACCACAAAAAATGTATCCCTTTTACAAGCTTGGCATATTTAATGTCTAAATGAGTTTTGGCTGTCATTGTAGATGTGCCCTTCTAAGCCACATATCTTGAGCTTTAAAGTCAACAACTCCTTGTTGCCATTGTATGATAACACATCCTCTTAGATGTACAGCTTGCTTAAAGTATTGTAAAGTTGGATAAGCTATGCAAGAAGAACATACCTCCAGCTTTTAAGAAAATGTGTATCTATTACTGTTATTACATTGTATGTCCGCTATTTATATAATTTTGTACAAAAGTCATTGAGGTGCTTTGATGAATTTCTTTATCCTCACACCCATTCTAGCTCTTAGTCATCTGTATATTCATGGTAAAAATACTTGCTAATTGTAATTATGATAAACTTTTCTAACACCTTAAATGTTGGGCAGATACACACTTCTTAAACAACCATTGAGAACTCAGTAATTTGCCAGCCACACGTCATGTGTTCAGATAATCTTAAGTGTTGGATAGTCTACAGAAGCACTTACTTGTACACAGCTGTATCAACTACCTGTAAACAGGTCAGCAAAGGTATCCATGCAAGTAATGCACTACACTTCTCCGTATACAGGAGGGCAGTAGGTACTGTTGATGTGGAAATCATGTTTCTGTAAATTATCAATGGGGGGGCGCTGCAGATGATGACTTGTTGCTTCTTGATATGCCATAGCCAATGCCAACACCTGAAAATATCAAATTACATAAAAAGTCAGTGTGAGATTTATCCAGCAGTGTATCTTTAAGGTTATAGCTGGAACTTCAAAACTGTGACCACCTCAGAATCATGGTACGGGGCACCATAGATGCCTGTGTTGACTGTGGTTCTGCGTGGAGTACCACCAGGAGGTGGATTGGCGATACTCTTCAAGCCAGTAGGTACGACCACTACCGGCATACCCACCAGGTTCCCAACACAAACTTTCTCCCAGTCTGTTGCATTTCCTATGAAGGCATCGATATCCTTCATGCTCTCCAAGACTTCATTAATCAATTTTCCCCTTGCCCGTTGTGCCTGGCCATCAGAAAATAAGAGTATCATTGGTATATGCAAGAGATGACTACTCACAAGACACATGGAAGAATCTTGTCTGCACTGGCTTAATCTAACTTCTCATTTTACTAAAGAGGACTGCTTTCTTCGAACCTGTAGTGGGCAGCCTCAAGCACGTACTTGGTGAATGCAGTAAAGAAAACCATACACTCTAATTTGTGTGATGGACTGATTGCTTACCCTCATGAATGTTCTCTCAACTTCTCTGCCATCTCAAGTTCCGGCTACTCTATCCAGTGTTTCCAATGAAGTAGGCGCACCAAATTTCTTCCCAAGGGAAACTCCAGTTCAACAGAGGCAATGCCTAATTCAATTCAATTTCTCCAGGAACTTCACTCATAGCCAACTTTCACTTCTCTCGGTTTCATTTCTCTGAGCCTAGAACGCCTCACAACTTTCCCTTTGAGAGCTCTTGGAATGCTCAGCGGAATAATCCAAATCATTAGTCCTATTACTGGCTGCTCACATGGCTGTGCACAACAGGGGCATAATCCTGAATCTACCCACATTTAGCATATGCAGCATCCCATGGCACAGCCTCTCTGTTTCATGATAAAGCCAAGCTCTGCTTCTTAAGGTTGCAGATATTAATTTATGCCTATGCTGAACCTCAAGTGCAATGTACACCTTAAATTAACCCGCAATAAGGTATGCTTCTTTGCTTAGTTGAATAAAATGTGCAATGAATATGAGCTCAACAAAGCAGACTGTATGGCTGCTCCAATTTCTAACTTCGAAAGTTGATCTGCTATGAACTAGTAGTTGTGTCTTGGATCACCTCATTTGGTTTGGCATTCTAGGCTACCTGATTGACTATTTATTTGAGCTATTCAGAGTTTCTCCCTTGAGAATTGCCAGCAGGGCAGGACTCTACTTCCTTTTGTTAAGATTCTTTCTGTTGAGGGATTCATGTATTTTAACTTAAATCTTTGCTAAGGTGTTCCAAAAATACATATTCTTTGGGGGGGGGGGAAGGGTTATGATGAATTACTTCCAACAGGGGGGAATTGACATGCCTTGAAAATTTATATTGCCATCCCACAACATAAAACACAAAAGTCCGAAAGATTGTGTATTTTCATGTTCAGGCAACTCATTCAAAACGTGGTCTTTACCATTGCAACAAAACAAATCATACTTTAGGGTTATTATGAAGTCATTTGGTGCTGGCATATTGTACCACTACGAATGATTTCATTTTTTATTCCTGTTCCAGAGTGCACAGTCATATTCGCCCTTTGAGAGGTCACCTTTGGTGGTAATTGAGCACCATCGAGCATGCGGGTCTTCTTACCAGGGATGATCTGGCTGCTAGTGTGCTGCCATCTCTTCAGTCACTCTGTCTGATTCTTAGTAGCCATGTGACTTTTGTGCATTCTATACTTTGTATTTAATATAATATTCATTACCAAAAAAAAGGTCATCTGATGTGATTAGCTTGCTATGAACTAAAACTTTGTAAGATGTGATTTTGCCTCCAACCTGTATGAAATCTACAGCAGGAATGAGTCGAGCACGTCGAATCTCTACAGGCCATTGGTCTTGTGCTTCATAAATGTCATCTAGGCCTGCTCTTTGCCAGTGATCAAAATGGGAGAGCATCCCAACATCCATTGTATAGTTGATGATGGCTTGAGCAGATTGCACTGTATAGCTAAAATTGTAAGGAACCATTTTTACACCCTTGGAAGACAAAATTTTAACTACCTGCAGGATTCCCCAGAAAAATTATTAATGTAAAACGAAAATGGAAAGAAACATGTATGATTATGAGAATTGCTTCTCTGATAACATACCTTCAAAGTTAAATTATAATCTGCAACCGACAGACAATTTTTTTTTTTCACATTTATTTTTATATTACTGCCTATAGTTCTTGAATAATAGTTGTTTTGATTCATCTGTGCCTATGCTCTGGTAGGTACGAGAATACTGATACAGGTCTTTCTCACTGGTAGCTTTGTTTCTTCTGAATAAAAATTCTGGTTGTAACTGCTGTTGTAGAAATTGATGCTGATCCAACTGAGATGTTTAATAATGTGGAGTAGGCATAGATATCTACGTAGGGGTCAAGTAACAGATATTAATGCACTATATGCTGCCTGAAAATGCTAACAAACTATCTGTAAAGATTTAAATTGTTGGCTGCTTTGTCATAAGTTTGGTTAGAATGACTAATAACCATTGGCACCTGCCTCATGAAATGTGTTTCAGAGGGCTGCAGTAATAGCGTTGTGCATCCCAGTCAAATCATTTCAATTGTGCAAAGGTCTGATATTTGAAGCTTTTGCATGGGCCATAAGATCTGTGCAAACAGTTTAAAATACCATTCAGGCTTGAAATGCCGTTGAGTGTCCAAGGCACTTACATTTGCTTATTTTCATTGGCAAGTCTAATAGCTGAAATAATAAATCTGAAAGAACACATTACTTGCCCATATGAGTCTACAGACACTAACTTGTTTGAGTGTTCATCTCCATTTTTCCCATTTTGATTTGACAGACCTTTTTCGGGGAAGAAAAAACCCTCGAAGTATGTAAGCTCGAAAATGTACAAATGGAAGGATAGAGAACGTTGTAGTTTACTCAATGTGCAGGGATAGTCATGCTTCTAATTGCTTCAACTATGGAAGTCAAACATTCCCTCCAAGGTAAAGTATTTATGTGGAGGGCCTTGATAGGATCATAGGTGATATTCCTAAGGATAATATGTTGCTTTCACAGGCCCAGATTGACCCATAGAATAGTGGGGTTGAAGCAGTTTCTTTGCCAAAAAATCCCCTGCATTGGTACTACCTTGATTGAAATACCTTTGGTGTTGTCTTGAATGAAAATCCTTTCCTTTCCAATGAAAAGTGCAATTGTCGCCTTCTGGCTGTGTTTCATCAGATTTTATCCTTTTGCAGCAGTTATTTTGTGATCATCTTGTCTTACACTGCGTGTGAACTCTTGTTAGTGCAGTCTATACTGTGCTTTGGCTGTCTCCTCTCCCCTCCTCTTCTTTCCTTTATTTTCTCTTTCTATCCTCTTTGGATGGCTCCCCCTTGCTGTTCTACTGATGACAAACTTCACAGCCCTGATTACCTAACATAGAGTGCTGTTATGAAAGCATGGTTTATGTAGAAGTGGTTAGGTACGTTGTTTTTGGCACTTTTGAGCATCTTGAGCATCCCACTCGTCTTCTAGCTGATTTCAACGAGGACAACTATGAAGAAGCTGTGCTGACATGGGATAATGATAATGCCTGTGCTTATTTTGCTCGTCTTCGTTGCACCTCTAAAGAAGTCCTAGTGGTCACCTCCTGCAAAACCTCTTCTACGATATGGGTAAAGCTTCAAATGCTGTATGAGGCACCCTTGACTATGCGTGCACTTACCCATTATGGATAGCTCCAGTAGATGAAGTTTGAGCTGAAGGATACTATTCAGTCATTCTTGCTTTGTGTTACACAAGTATAGGTTTGGCTTTGACACATGCAGTCCACGTAGTCTAGTCAGCTCATGTGTGAGTTTGGGCTATGCTTGGTATTATTGAGATATTTAGGCATTTTTCAATGGTCACTATGATGACTATTTTGGCATTTTATGCTGGTCGACCAACATCAAATGCTGGCCGACCTGATGACATCTATGACATTTTTTTGGCCTATTTATTCAGGCTCCTCCTCCTCATTTTGTCATTCATCACTTGTAGATCCAATGTATGCCTTGTGGAGAGAGGGAGCCGGTGCCAATGCCCACGCAGCCAATGACTCACTCTTGTACATGAATGTGGTATATGGATTCCATTTCCCAAACACATCTCTGAGTTCTCCTTTGTAATGTTTTTGTGTTTTCCCTTTGCTTTCTCCTCTGTCTTTGTATTCAACAATTTATTTTAGCATTTTTTCACACTTCCATTGTTTGCTCCATCCACTTTAGACATATAGATGCAAATGCAAATCAAGCCAATGCTAGAAATGGAATGGCAACAGGCTGGAAACAAAGAACATAGCAGTCTTTGGGGCTGTAGCTAGTAAATGCAGCAATGTAACCACATGAAAAGGATGGCAGTTGATCACTGGTAGCAATGGGAGGCTGGGCGATAATTGTAGATCACGTATTAGCACACATTGGGGGTTGTATAGCTAGTGGAAGAGGGCTGATGGTGGAAATGTGCAAGACAAGGATGGATTGAATGGTCGGCAATGTATGTATTTATAGATGCACAAGGATCCTCCCAAATCAGGGTTTTGCTTATGGGACATAAATTTCAAAAACTCTCTAGAACCGCACACCATTTAATGAAACTTTTGGTAATTTACATATTTTGGGGCTGTTTCAAAGAGCTAATCAGTTTGTAATGCATTTTTAGTTGAACAATAGGAGCCCTGCCCAAATAGTAGATGTAGATCCCCTTTGAAGTAGATCATGTTAGCACTCATGTGTGTCTTGTGTTGTCATCTTCTGCTTGTGAGCTTCAATTTGAGTCAGATGGGGACATTAGGAGCTCTCACATTGCATTTGTCTATCATTTTATTTGTTTTAGACACTTTAGATAGAGGGTACATTAGTGCAGTTTTTTGGTTTATTTTTGGCTATTTTTTAGGGGTCTGACCACATTTAGAGTTTTCCCTCTTTCTTGCATATATATATTTTTTGCAAATAAAATGTGGTTGATTATATTACTCAAAAAAACTGATTACAATGGAGTGCTCATGCTCAACAGACTAGCTGGAGCTGATGAAAGTCACAAATACATCATGTATACAAGCCTCTCAAGGCGGTCTGGGGGGGATGGGGGCAAGAAGCCATGGAGGGGGGGTGTATTGCCACCTGGGGCTGCCTGCCTGCATCACGAAAAACACGTCCTGGTTGCCCCACATGCGTATGAAATGACATCAAAGCTCCTGACGAGCCCTGGACTCGCCCTGCACCTGATCCCATCGGCCGCGGAGGGAGTGGATGATGGAGGTCTAGAGCTTTGCTAAGGTTTCTTGTATTGAAAGTCTCTCTCCGCCGAAAACCTCATGACACCGGACTTCCAAATATGCCAACTGGTAAGACTCCCTATGATCTCCCATACCTAAGAGTGGTCTGCTGTGGGCTCCAACAATTGGCGGATAGGTAGAGCCTCTAAACTGACCACTGGGCATGACCCTACCTCGATAATGAATATCGTGTCCTACATTCCGGCCTCATACAGAAAGTGACAGCCCTGGTTGACTGCCTGCCAGCAGAAAGCTCCCCATGAGATACATCCGAGGCTGGGTGCTATACAACAAGGATGCGGCATGCTCCTCTCCACACGAGCTACGCCGCCTCACACGACCAGAGGCAATGCTTTGTGGTTTCCAGAGATTGCTGTGTGCATCGCTTACAACCTCTCTTCTTCTGCATTTGGGCAAGCCAACTTCCTACCACTAAGCCTCCATGTGCCACTAGCCATAAGAAATAGGATACCCTCCTCGGTCTCCAACTATCCCATAGGTGGTGCCAGAAGCTCCATCGGAAAGGCTCCGTGATGCTGTGCTCCGCCCAGTGCCTGCTACGTGACGGCGCCCAATCCATATCCTCTTGCATCAGTACGTGTCTGCCAATCCTCGCTGTGTACTCCAAGAACTGCAGTGGCTTCTTGGCGACCGTAGTGGCCGGCCATAGCCACTCTCTCGGATCCCACTTCAACTCGTCAAGTGGCTTGCTCTCCCAAATCCAGAGGTGCCACTCCTTGAGCTCCTCCTAAAGACAAAAGGATCCAGATGCCATATCTTCTCCTGAAGGCCAATCACCCTGATCCTCTTCCATGAAAGGACAGCTATCCCCTCATCCTGTTGTCTTCTGTCAAGAGCTAGATGCCCCCCCTCCTGTACGGTGAAGAAGGTCCCAAGTGGAGTGCCGCCCACTCTACCTACCACCTGTAGGGGGATGCGTGCTGATGAAAACCTAGCGGCCCATACCTCCCCGGGCTCTATTGGCTCTCGTATCGAGGGAGCAAGCCACTCTTGAGGTATTGCTGTATCTATTTCCCTTCTCCTCAACTCCACCCCTCTCTGGCAGCTTGATACTCGTTGTAGTACCTCCTCGTCTACCCTCCTGTACACCTCTCGCCATGTCTTGTTGGTACGAGCCGGGCTAGCCTCCCAACCAGCCCATTGGACGCCAATCTGTGCCCCTTTCCGATCCTTGACTTGGGGGTTCCAGATCACTCGCTAACGGTCTATCTTCTCCTGGCAGCTTGGGGGGCTCTGGATTAGGGCCTTACGAAGGCCTTACCACACGCGGAGCAAGCTACGTAGGAAAGGTGATCTGGGAGGGTCATCTGTGCTATCGTGAAGATCCACTCACGGACGGCCTCTACTCCCCGCCAAGAGTCCGTCTACAACCCTGAAGACCCTCTTGCAATAGGACCTTCCAGGTCTGTCCTCTCGGTGTGAGGCTGTGGACAACTAGCTTGCCCAAGAGGACCATATTTTGATACTACGGATCTATGATTCCAAGCTCTCCCTTTGACCGATGCCGTATGATAGTCGCCCACGCCACCTTGGCCCTGGAATCCCTGGAGCTGTTTGACCCGGACCAAAGGAAGTTCCGAACTAGGCGGAGAAGCTACACTACACATGCTGAGGAGAAGCACCAACATGAGGCCATGTACCAAGTTGTCGCTAGGAGAACCTGATTAACCACCAGGGCTCGGCCGACTAGTGAGAGACAAGGCGTGCTCCAATAGGTGAGCTTCCTCCGAATAGAATCGAGGATTGGAAGAAACTACTAGGCGGAAGTGATGTCAACTTCCACCTGGAACCCTAGGTACCGGACGGTCTGCCCTCTACTCACCCATCTAAATCCCGGGTGGACGCTCCACTCCGTGCTAGAGTCTGGGTCTATGAGGATACCAACTGACTTTCGCCAGTTGATTTTCACTCCCGCTGCAAAACAGAACATCTCTAGAGCCAGCCTCACTCTCTCTAGCATCAACTCATCGTCCTCAATGTAAAGTGCTGTGTCATTTGCATACTCTGAGTCTAACAACTCCGTCCCCTCTCTTAGTGGAAGTTGGAGGCTGCGTAATCTGCTCACACGTGACCTAAGGAAGTGGAACATCGCCTTTGCAAAGAGTAAGAATAGGTACGAGGCAAGGGGGCAACCCTGCCGAACCAATCTCTCCAGCCGGAAATCCTTCCCACGCCTATCACCTATGAGAACCCTGCTAGTGGCCGATCTGTAAAGTGCTGAGACCTCGCGAATCCAAGCCTAGGGGAGAAACCCAACCTCACCATGGTGCCCTCAAGGAAGTCCCAGTCCACCCTGTCATAGGATTTCTCGAAATCCAAGAGTAGTACGGCCAGCCTCTGTCCACCGTGCTGAGCCCACTTTGTCGCCTCAAAGAAGGTGAATACATTGTCTAGAATGCTCCTATCCTGGACAAAACCTATCTGTGTGTCATAGATGATGTTTGGAAGCACGGGGCATAGACGCCTACCTATCATCTTTGCCAGTGCCTTATAGGCCACTGACAATAAGGTGATTGGCTTCCATTGGGAAAGCTCCAATCGGTCTCTCCCTTTGGAAAGAAGATTGATAAGGCCTGTCGAAAGACTCCTTGGCATCTGTCGTGAAGTGAAAATCTCCTAAAAGGCCATCAGTAGGGGGTCCTTCACCCCTTCCCAGTAGGTAGTGAAAAAGGCCTTCGATAGGCCATCCTCTCCAGGGCATTTGTACCCGTCCAGTGTATGGAAAGCCTCCTCGAGTTCCTTCTCTGTGAAGGGGGCTAGGAGGGAGTGTCCCATCTCCTTTGAGACAAGGGACGAGATGTGATCCTACACCTGTTGTCTACATCGAAGTCCTCTAGTTGAGATTGTCTCCTGCTGGAAGAGGCGACTGTAGTAGTTGATGGCAATCTCCATCACCTCATCTGGGCTAGAACGAGTCCTCCCATACTCATCTCGAAGGTTGTGTATTTGCTCTCCTGAGGTGCAAGACTGGTGCACCCGGAAAAACTCTCTGCACATCGTGTCTCCCTTCCGTGCCCAGAAAGCCGCTGAGGTGCGGAAAGAGAACTCAGAGCGCCTGTCCTCTAGGCCAGCAATGGCTGCTCGCGCGTGCACCTCCTGTGCTTGGAGAGTGGGATCCCTTGGTGCCTCCTGTAATAATCTCTGTGTGGCTGCAAGGTCTCTCCGAAGTGCTCTCTCCTCCTCCCAGCTCTGCTGCCTAGCTTGTATGGCTGCCTCTTGGCAGATTCTGCTCAACTCGGTGGTTAGGACCTCTGCAACCTCCTCTGCAATCGGTCCCTCTTGCCCCACTCCCTGGTCCAAATCTGCTCTATCTGTCTCGTCACCTCCTCCCTCCTATAGATCGAGTCCGGGATCCGACAGGATCGTGTGCCCAAGGCAGATGTTGGGGGATCTAGTGTCACGAGACCCGGGCAGTGATCAGACAACGTGGTGCCTGCCAACTGCCTAATCTGGCCTCCACGAGAGCCCCCCCACTCTCCCACATAGAACCTGTTCAACCACTCCAACAGGGCTCCACCTAGTCGCTTGTATTCCCGGGAGAAGTCCAGCGACCTCTCCTTCCTGTGGAAGGTAGGGTCTCTCAAGGCATAGCGTGCTCCTACTGCCAATAGAAAGACCTTCCATGCCCCCTGCTCCTCCCTGGCCATACCCTGGTAGTTTCTGCCTGTGTCCTGTTGGTATTTCAGAGCCTCTAGGTTGTTGAAGTCTCCTCCAACGATCCAGGAATCCACCTCTAGGAGTCCCTCCGCGATCTCCACCCAGAACATGCTGCGTGCTCTAATCTCCATAGGGGCATAGACATTGAGGACTCCAAGGCACGAGTCGCCAATATCCAATCTGATCCATAGAACCCTCCCTACCCACTATCGTCTCGTGGTCTCGTACATAGGCGGTGAGACTCGAGCCAATAGAGGTGCACACGCCTCCACTCCTACCGTGGGCACCTATGGCGTGCTCCTAGTAGGTGTGCGAGCTGCCCGGGAGCACCTTCCCTACCTGTTGGGCCTGGGTGGGAGTGAGCTTGTACTCTTGTAGAAGTAAGATGTTGATCCGTCTAGCAAGGGCAGATTGTAGCTCCCGCCGAATAATCAACTTTCTGGAACCACGTGCCCCACTGTAGTGGAGACTGTTCACATTCCAGGATGCAAGATGTAGGCTCATGGGGAAACCTGCGACTGACCGAATAGGCATCTGTTTGGTGTGGAAGCTGCTGATGAGGAGGAAGAACTATGGGGCATGCAAGTACGCTTTACCGAAGGTCTGGATGACGAACTCCAGTCCCTCATGGTGGCCCTCAGCCGGACCATAGGGGTGATAGATGCTCCAGGTAGTACTATCACTGTATCTATTAGCCATGCTGAGAGGCGTGACTCTGTACACTGGTAGAAGCAGACCACCTGTTTTCTATGCTAGCCAGTCATTATTCAGACCAAACAGACATATTATAGACCTAGGGGGGCCTATTTAGACCTAGATGGCAGCTTCTTGGCTAGACAAGCAGACAATTTTGTTGTGTTTCACATTAGATAGGTTCTTTTGACCTGGATGACATCAAGTTTTGTCAGGGCATGTGTTTACAGGTTGAAGACATGTTTTCCTCTACATTCACTACTCCCTTTCTCTACCTAATATTGTGTGTTCCCTACGGTGTCAGATACTCCCCCGTCTAACTTGCCTCAGTTAGTCTTCTTTTGTACCAAGGCTCGACGGACCCTGATTATCCCGAAGACATCTCTTATTGGTCATTTTCATTCCAATGGTAGCATCTTCTTTGTTTTCTTGCAAGATCTATCTCGCTTGCACCTAATGTCTCATGTGCATTTGTCTTTACGGTAGATCACATAGCATACTCTGAGACGAACAGTTGGCAAAGGGCTCTAAAGCATTGATAGTGACATGAGACCATGAAAAAGAGCTTGAGAGTGTCTGAAAAAGGCTATGTAGTTCCACTCTTTGCTCTTGGACAAAGGTGAAGGTATTTCCTCCAGCACTTCTCCTCAGGGTGCGAGGTCTTCCCATAATGAGAACATGTAGGATATCCTCGATGCTTCCCAACAAAATTTGTACCAAAGTCAGAAGATGACTCAAACTTCTTCCTCTTCCCTTTCTTCTACTTGGTTAGTCCTATACCTAAAGATAAAGCCACATAGGCATGGCCATGTGCATAGGGTTTGCAAGAACCTGGCTCATTGTGACACACATCATGCTCAAGCACCAATGGGACTAGCTCCTCCCAAGTGAGAGTCTCCCTGCTACAAGATGTGAGAAATGTTTGGATCCAGAAGAGAGATGCCAATCTCCTCCAAATCTCTATGGCGATGCAGAGATATCTAACATACACGAGCATAGAATCTATACAACTCAAAAGGAGAGAAGAGCAAGCTCTGGCATTTAACCAATCCCATAAAGCTGCCGAATTTGTGGTCACACCATCATGAGGCTCTGTTCAGTTGAGGCTTAGTTGAGCTCAGCTCTGCTATAATAAAGCTAAATTCCACAACAAGCTTTTAAATTGAGAATACAAGAAATAGACATAAAATGTCAAGTAGCCATAGCCAAGGTGGTTTGGCAAGAAATGATATTACCAATGTTGGCTGAGAATCAAATGATGAGAGGCTGCAGCAAGGTATGCATCCCAAGCTATGGTGGCCAAGAGTATTCACCCTCTTAGATGGTGGGAGGTTGAAACCTCAAACAAGTAATGTTTGTAAAATGGCAAAAGATGCTACACATGTTACATCTCCAACTTTTATACTTAACCTTAGCCTACTCTAGACTAAGGTGACTTATGCTTTATTACAAGCCATCCCAGCCTAAAAGAGCTTTGTTCTCAAAGCTGAAATTACATTGAATACAAGGATGGAAACATGTAAGAAGGTAGAGTAGAAGCTGCATAATCCATGATAAACTCCAAAAGTGGATCTTCAATAATGGTCTTCATAAGATAAGAGTAATTGTCATGAAACAGAGAGCAGGGCTGAATAGGGTAGCTGAAGTAAAAATGCCCATAACTTCTGGCTGAAGTGTCCAAATTCAGTGTTTGAGGTGTAGATACGAAATATGTAATCCAAGGCATCAACCTATACCCTCAAACCCATATTTTGATTGCGTCAGGGCAATTTAATTCGTCACAGAATTTCTATACAGCAAGCTGTCTCCTCACCCAAATAAAATGATAAACCATCATCAAAGCTTTCATAAGTGAGGCATTCTGCATAAAATTTATTATCACCTCTAGGATTAAAAGGACATGATAAATCCTGTCCATAATCCATAGATGCATTCATGTAAATCCCTGGATCATATGGGAATGAAAAATCACTAGCATTATCGTCAACATCTCTATAATCCAAGGTATCATTCCCATAATCATGAAGAAAGCTTGCTAAATCATTATCATAATCAATAGGCTGCTGAAAGTCATCATCTACATGAGGTATGAGCTGCTGAAAATCATCATGTAATGATTTCATATCCTCAATGCTTGTTTGGTCAATTGAATCTTCTTCAGCCCTTTCATCTTCAGTATTAGATTCATTGTCATATGCATCATCTTGGTTGACTACATAGTCCTCCTGATCCGCACTGACATTTACATGCTCTTGTTCTTCATTTACAGCTGCATCTCTTGGTTCTTCATCTTGGTCGGTAAAAACATTCTCTTCTTCTTGTTCTTCTATACATGATTGCTCATCAACTACATGTGTTACATCTATGGCATTTAGAGCAATTTGCCCTTGCTGCCCAGTCACATCTTCAGCCTGATTTTTAGCATAGGCATCATCTTCTTGCTGCCCATGACTGTTATGCCCTTGCCCAACATATACATCTTCCATTGGGTCTTCCAAGACAAGGGCTGTAGCAAAATGTTTATTCCTGCAATAACCCTCATGATGAGGTAACCAATGCTCATTACACTTGTAGCATATCAGCTACCTTTGCATTTCCATCAGTGTTGTTGATGAGGAATAAGATTTCACGTTAATATGCTTTGCCTTGCATACATTGTCATGCCCAAGAGTGTTATTCTCCTTGATTTATAACATAGGCCCTTGGAAGTTATGCTGTCCAAGATACGACTTGACAAGTAGATGCCATGTACACCACTGAAAGAAAATTGACGAACATTTTCCCCATCTATCAAATGATAACCATAACCATGAGCTTGCTGTCTATGGTTTACTGCATAAGGCTGAATTTCTGTAGGAGCATTTGATTGCAGTTGCTCATAACCAAAATCATGATCATATACATGTTGCTGCCCATTCATGTATGACTGTCCATTTGAATGCATATCAAAAGAGTTGAAACCTTTCTCAATTCCTTGTGGCCTTCCCACTTGATTCCCATTCATGTATGACTGTCCAAAATTACTGCAAGGGTGTTCTCGCTTTTGAAGCTGATCATAAACATAATGATCAACATGTTGTTGCTGTCCAAAAATATTATGACTTTCACTTGCATGCTGCAATTCAATGGAGTTCTCATCACTGTCGTATGCATGTTGTTGGTCATACCAATGCTCATTGTACTCATGATACCTTGCATATTCTTCATAATCTTCAGTGCAGTCCAGACAATGGTATCGATCACCTGGCATCTGCTGTTGAATTTGCATTTGTTCAAATTGTTCATATTGCTGTTGATATTGTTCATGCCATTGATAATACTCTTGATACTGCTGTTGATACCACTGATCAGCTGTAGGAACACTTTGTTGTTGTACAGCAAAATGAGGTACCATTTGCTGCTTCTGCTGCTGTACACTAAGCATTGCAACCTATTGCTGTTGTGCTGAACCTTGATGAAAATATTGTAAAGATTGTTGTGAATAAGCAAGAGGCTGTTGTATATATGGCTGTGCCTGCTTACTAAACAACTTGTCTGAAGCTTAAGTAACCTTGCTTAGAGCTTCATTAAGCTTTTCAGACTAATTTGCTGCAGTAAAGAAATATGTACATTCAAAACCAACATCAAATCTGAATATGAGACTTTTGAAGAAGGCATTCAGTTGCACACCAAAAGCATGTCATGTCTGACATAGTGATAGTTCAAGCTGATGCTCTTGATCTAGCACACCATGACAATTCATGGGATTGTTATCAAAAATCCACGTGAAGTTGCCTGACTATACAGTCTCAGAGGCCAAATTATTTTCATACAATCCAGTAGCGCACTTGCATGCTATTGCGGCATGAGCTCACCCATTAGCTACAGCAGTTCTGCATTTCAGGACCACAATACCAAGCAAAGGTCGAAACCACAGAGCATGTTACATCACCCAGAACCTGATGAACAAATTTAACTGTCTTCCAATCATTGGTATGGAACCAGCACAAGCTTGAGTGGATAGGAAAATTCAATTCCTGATTAATATGGAACCAACACAAGTCTGAGTGGGTAGGAAAATTCAATTCCTGATTCTCCCCTTTTGGAGAGAAGGTTGAAGGAGGACATTATGATACAGGTAACAAAATGGAAATGGATCCAAAACCTCCTGCAGCTGATTTGCTGTTGTTCATGCTATACGCATGATCGAAATCAACATGTCCATGATTCTCTTAACACACTCCGTAATCAATCTTCGGCAGCCTGCATTTCACAACCATGGTACAGATAATCCATAAGATGTGATCATGACTTAGTACAAGGCATTTCATTGGCGTTTTCTACAAGCGAGCCTGCTTCAACCTCGCTGAATTTGGACTAGATCTGGCAGCAAGTGATATTAGATTGCTGTGTCTGGACCTGCAGTAACAATTACGTACACAGGCCTTTCAGTGGCAGCTTTTATGGACCTGCAGTAGCAGCTAAGTACAAAGACTTTTTATTGACGGCATCCACACACAAGCCTGCTTCAACCTCACTGAACTTGAACCAGATCAACAGCAAATGCTATCAATGCTGCATTTTAAGCATTGTTGGATCTGCAGTAGTAGTTATGCTTCCTCATCTGAAATTACAGCTGCTCTGCGTATCACCGATGGAGCTTTAGTGGTGGTAGACTGTGGAAGGTGTTTGTGTTCAGACTGAGACTGCTGGTGCTTCCCATGTTATATAGATGTCTTCCTAGCAAACCAAAGAGGGAATTGCTTCCGCTGCTGCATCCCTCAGATACTATGGCTTCAACCAGAGGCACGACTGATGAAAATGCGGCAGATAAGCCAGTACATGAGAAGTGTAGGGGTCTTCTGACCTCAAGTCACGCCATGTTGTGGATGTGCGTCCGGAGGGCATTTTGCAGACCAATCAAGCCTCATTTCAACAGCAGCAAGCTTTTCAGCAGCAGATGCCTTCGCCTCTGCTGATGCTGTCTCATTCTCACTTTTGCTGCTCTCCTTCTTCATCCCATGCAAGTTAGCCTTGATGAAATGAGCCTCCGTTGTCTCCTTCCAGTCAACTTGAACATTCACCACAGTGACAACATCTGGCAGTTCACCGAGGCCAACAAGGCCACTGAGATTTCCTGGAACAGCTTCACTGAATCATAGTCAAGGTGAATCACCCGGCGAGGTACACAATGAACAGCTAGATACTGCTCATAAAGCATCCTGCCCTTGGAAAGGCAATCCTTGTGCTGAAAGTCTTACGGAGTTCTTGCCATCGCCTGCTTCGGCTCTTATTGGGGTTCTGATGATCGTTGTGATGCATTGCTGCAATTTTCATCACTTCCTGTGATATCGGCCTCTGCCATTGACCAAATGAAGCTTACAAGGGTCCTGAAATCGACTGCCTTCTTTCAAAGCCTCCACCCTCAATGGGAAGTAGAAAGATTGAAGATGGTTCTGTGCTAAGGCAAGGATCATTAGACATTGCAAATGATCCTTTCTATCAGGCACAAAGACTTATTAGTTTGTGTGGCTGGGAACCAAGATTTCTTCCTCATGTCCTTGACTGTGAGAAGCACTTAGCACATTCAACCAGAAAAGATAAAACTGCTAGTCCACATGAGGGCATTTCTCACAGACTGCCAGAATCAAGCATGTTTTTACTTGGCATCCGGTGATGTTGAAACTGGAGATTCAGTGTCGCATGAAGAGGAGGAGAATGATGGAGATAAATGGGCAGACAAATGTTGATCTTCAGAAAATTGAAAGAAGATGGGAACCGTTTGAGATTCGATCACCCCTACAGGCTCTCGGAGTGTTTCACCAATACTGGCAAATGAGACGCAGAGAACAAGATCGACTTGCTCAAATGAAGGCGAAGGAGGGTGGATCCTCTCTGTTTTTACTAAGCTCGCTTCCAACTCAACTGAAATTATACAATGATCTATGATAGAATTTGACAAGACCACACGACTTAGAGGCTGTGATGAGGGTCCGATGTACTCAGGGCCTTCAAGTGCTGCAGCATTTCCGGAGGCTTCTGCAAACTGATTCCAACAGATGTGGATCTGCCTGCGGTTGACTCCTCCAAGAGGTAGACGGATGATGCCCTACCCCGAGTTTGCACCCGCCACCACCATTCATGGGAGATCCTCGAATGAGAATCATAAACTTGCGTAGCAATTAGACCATCAGAGAGGCAAGATTCACAGCTTGGAACTAAGTTCAACGAGCAGTGCTCCAACCAATGAGTTCAAAGTTCTGGAACTCTCATCCTCTCCAAAAGGAAACATCAATGCTAGTGTTCCCCCCAAGCAAATATTCCTTCACAGGCTTCTTGATGCAGGTGTCTCAGAGAAAAGCAATTGATGCTCACATAGGAAGAGCGAGGAGCTGTACTGTTTTGAAATGTAACCCGCTGTTGTACGTCCACTCTCGATAGAAGCGTGCTTCGCTTGCTGAAGCGGTTGATTCCACTACAACGCATATGCTACATCCTTACAGATTTATCGGATATCCACCTCTTTTGCCCTCCATGAGATGAACAAAAGAAAGATGAAGAGACTAATGAAGCCATACAAGGTCTGGATCTGCATTTTCAGCACAGACTTGCAAATCTATGAAAGAAGGAAGGCCTGCAGTATGCACATGTTGAACACTGACCATATTGGTAATCATTAGGCTTCTTGATCCTTATAGCATCAAGTTAGAGTGAGCTTTGTAGCACTGGGAGTTTAGAGAGAGAGATCAGAATCAAAATCCACCATTGAAGCTCACAGAAAAGCTTGAGAGAGAAGAGGAAGAAGAAGATGAACCCTACTTTCAAAAAGTAGAGATAACTTTAGTCCCCTTTAATCTCCCTAGCTCTTCTTTTAACAAATGTCCTTCAAAATAAGACAAAATATGATGACGACTTGCTAAAGTAGCTATGAACCTCCATCTTGCCCCCATATCTCTGTCAAGAAGCACTAAAATAACCACAGTTTGAAGTAGTACAACCTGTCTAGTCACTGCCAAGAAGAAACCAAACCATGTAATTGTGTCTTCAACTCCAGTTACACAGAAATGATGCCTGTAACTAGATCTTCCAATAAAATGACATTCCCAACCAGATCATAATCATGAAAATGATGGAATTAAAGCCTGCCTTGGATCAAAGCAAAGCTTTGATACCAATGTAATAAAGCTAAATTCCACAGCAAGCTTTTAAACTCAGAATACAAGAAATAGACATAAAATGTCAAGTAACCATAGCCAAGGTGGCTTGGCAAGAAATGATATTAACAATGTTGGTTGAGAATCAAATGATGAGAGGCTGCAGCAAGGTATGCACCCCAAGCTATGGTGGCCAGGAGTATTTACCCTCTTAGACGGTGGAAGGTTGAAACCTCAAACAAGTAATGTTTGTAAAATGGAAAAAGATGCTACACATGTTACATCTCCACCTTTTATACTCAACCTTAGCCTACTCTATTATGCTTTATTACATTTGCTCAGCCTCTGGGAGCTTCTGGCTCTTTCAACACGACTTGCAGCAGCACCACTGCCCCACTAGTCTTCAGCTGCTTGCGTTTGTGGCAAACACAGCCCCTGAGGCGTCCATTTGCCATCTGCCACGCCAGTTCAATCTGCCCCACTACTCGTCAGATGTACGTCAGTCACAGCGCTTGTCAACAATCGACAGTCACCTCACCTAGACTAGTGCCCTTGTGTTGCGCTCACCTGGACCAGCGCCCACCTGCTTGGACTCTGCCATAGGTGCACCCGGCCTGACGCGTCCTATTCGCCTATCGTCTGCCCCTTTGCCCTGCACCGTTTCGTCCCTGCTCGTCCGCTTGCCCGACGTCCTGCCAACTGCTACACGCTCCGCTCGTCAATCACGCTGCCTAACCGTATAGGGCATGTAAACTATGGTAGCTTGATGCTTTTGCAGCGTACACAAATGCTTGATGGTTTACCTCTCTTGGAGAGATCTCCTGATGAGCACTTATGCGAGGGACGTATTTTGGGGAAAATGCATCGGTTTTTGTTTCCGCGTGATGTTCCTTTTAGAGCCATTGCTAGGTTACAGATTGTGCACTCAAATGTATGTGGCCCTATGCAAACAAAGTCATTGGGTGGCTGTTACTATTTCGTCACTTTTTGATGACTCTACTCGCTTTTGTTGGGTCTACTCTTTAGTGAAAAAGTCAGAAGTGGCACTCCCAGTATATCTCTCCCGTCCGTCGTGCCGCGTGCTACCCCCGCCCTAATTGTCTCGCCACGCCACCATCGCCCGATCAATTGCCGCCATTACCTTGCCCTGGTCGTTGCCCTGTCCTTGCCATCTGCCGCTTACCCATCTGCAGGCCTCTGTTGGCCGTCGCCTTTCTATCTGCCGCTTGCCTATCTACCGCCTGCCTTGCCCATCTACCACCTACCTTGGTCGTCGCCCCCCCTGCCTGCACTTCCACTTGCCTGCCCGTCTACCCCTACCTGTGCCCATGTCTGCAACTGTACCCGACCTGCTTTCCCCCGCCTGTGGATCAGTGGCGCGCCTGCCCTACCACATAGGTGGACCTTGGATGAAGGAAGGAAGTAAGATGCCATGGATTTGCTGATCGCAAAGCTGAGGTATTGAAGGAGGCTTTAAAGAACCCCCTACGCTGCCCCTATCGGCTCCACCCTGCAGCACACGTTCCTTCCTGGCAGACCCACCATCGTATTGCCCCCCCCCTCCCCCCCCTCCAGTTTCCCCTTCCTCTACTGCAACTTTCTCCCACACCGGTAGCAAAGCAATGCCATAGGTAGGTCCTTAGCAGGGATGTGCAATGGAAACCTATGGTCAGACGCCGGTGCATTCTGCGAGTGGCTCCTAGTCAAATAGCTTGCGCATCATCCTCTCTGAGGAACAACTCTTAGCCGTCTGTGCCACAGAGCTAGATTTGAAAGAAACAATGATCTTTGGTCAGGTTGTTGGACACTCCCCATTGAGAGCCTAGTTGCAGGATTGGCTCCACTCCATGTTGCGCATTGGCACAACGCACATCGCAGATGCAGTCCTCATGGGCCTAGGGATCTTCATGGTTTGACTCACCTTTGCGGACACAGCTCGTGAGTTAGTGGAGAGCTCACCCTATGCCTCCACGAAGGGGGTCATTTACATGGTTCCCTAGTATAGTGGCTTTACAGTGGAGACATTTGTGCTCCATAACAAATTTCTCAGATATCCAGTCACTTTACTTTTCCCCGGACTGGCAGTAGAGTACTGCCAGTTAGTGGAGGACTTTGGACAGCGGCTCTTTGGCACAATTCTTCCTACCTCCTTCGCGGATGCAGTGACAATTGCAAGAATCCCAAAGGTACGAGTGGCCATGAAAGGCACAAAGAGTATACCAAAGTTCCTGGAGATTGAGGCAAGAGGTCACTCCTTTAAGCAACATGTCATTGTGATTGGGCAACCAGGGCAGTGGCTGCGCTGCCACAACTTTGGGCATCAGGCAACAGATTGCACGTGTTTCGGAGTCAAGACTGCTCCGCCGATAGGTCCGTAGGTGGACGCTGATGGCTTTACACGGGTCTAGAGACGACAAAGATGGAGAAGATAGAGGGGGCCGCAGTCAACTCCTCAGACATTGCCACGACAACAAAGAGTAGAAGGGCGAGCAACGGCCCCTTAGCAGAGCACTCCGCAATCCCCCCCTCCCCCCCGGGCCCGCCTCCTTCGGCACGACTGCAGTCCCCCACATCCACCACCTGCACCACAGGCTACCTCACCTGAGATCCCATAGTCCCCACATTCACCCCCCCACCTCCCATGGATCCCCCACACTGACCCTGGCCCAGAGCCCCCTCCCCCCCCCCCCCCCTTCTAGGACCACCAATTCCCCCCCATACGCGCCACATACCTCTGACCACCCCACCATCCCTCGATCTTCTTTCCCTCCACTACCTCCCCTGCTGAGAGCTCCCCCCCCTAATCCACACCTGGTATAGGTGATCCCCCCCCGGCCCACCCCCCCTCCTCCCACAAGAGGTGATGAGCCACACATGCCTACATCTTCCTCGCAATAGCAGTCTTGCCCTCCCCACACAGCCACCAGCTCATCTGTCCCTACCGCGCGTCACACTTTCCTGAGACAGGTGCAACTATTACCATAGGAGTTCTTTCGCACTCGCCCGTGGTCCTATCTGAGAGTTGAGGAGCACGGAGAGTTTCCACTACCTCTGGAGGTGGGGATTTTCGTGGTACGTAAGTCAAGGAGGGGCAAGGTCCATCTACTAGCACCACCAGATGGACCAAACTATGCCTTCTTCCTTCAGTCCTCTCACTCAGGGGATTAGACGACAACATAGATAGAGGAGGAGGTGAAGAGTCAGGTGGCAGACCGCATCTCCCGGTGGATGGGAGAAGAACTAGCACTGTTTGCACAGCAGTGGCCACGTTGCATGGTGGACATTAACTGGTGGGCTGGTGCCGAGGTCCTACACTTGAGCATTATCTTTCGAGCCCCTCCACAATGGAGAGCTTCGATGGATGTGATCAAGTGGCCCCTGGCACAAGCGGCCCGGTTTTACTAGTGTACAGAGCCACGACTCTTAGCCTGGCTAATAGATGCATTGGTGCTACCACGTGGAGCATCTATCACCCCTATGGTTTGCCGCCTGAGGACCACCATGGGGGACTGGAATTCACCATCCAGGCCTGCGGCAAAGCGTACCCGCATGCCCCATAGTTCTTCTTCCTCATCAGCAGTTTCCACACCATAGACATCCTACATCTGGAGGAGCACAAGATCACCTCCGCTCAGGCCCATCGGGTAGGGAAGGTTCTCCTAGGCAGGTCACACACCTACTGGGAGTATGCCATCGGTGCGCATGGCAGGAGTGGAGGCGTATACACCTCTATTGGCCCAAGCCTTACCACCTGTGTACGGGATCATGGGGCAATTGTGGCAGGGAGGGTTCTATGGATTAGGTTCGATATTAGGGACTCGTACCTCGGAGTCCTTAATGTCTATGCCCCCATTGAGGTCAGGGCATGTAGCAGGTTTTGGGTGGAGATTGTAGCATTAGGACTCCCAGAGGTGGACTCCTGGATTGTTGGAGAAGACTTCAACAACCTAGAGCCCTAAGAGGACCATCAGGGTAGAAGCAGAAACTACAAGGGCATGGCTCGGGAGGAGTAGGAGGCATGGGAGGTCTTCCTACTAGCAATAGGAGATCGCGATGCTTGGAGAGTCCCAGCTTTCCACAGGAGGGAAAGGTCGTTGGAGTTCTCATGGGAATCTAGGTGGCTAGGCAGAGTCTTGTTGGAACGGTTGGATAGGTTCTATGTGGAAGTGTGGGGATGCTCTCACGGAGGCCAGATAAGGCAGTTGGATGGCACCACTATTTCCGCCAATCACTGCCCGATCCTCTTGACACTTGATCCCCTAGCATCTTCCCTACAGACACGATCTTGGACCTGACTTGATCTACAGGAGGGAGGAGGTGAAGAGACAGATTGAGAAGATTTGGACTAGGGAGGGGGGTAGGAGGGACTAGATCGCAAAGGAGGTTGCAAAGGTCTAGCTGAGCCTAGCAGTATCTGCCATGAGGCAGCCCTACAAGCCAGGCAACAGAGCTGGGAGGAGGAGAGAGCACTCTGGCATAATCTAGAAGCCACACAAAGATTATTACAGGAGACACCACGGGATCCCATCCTCCATGCACAGGAGGTGCATGCACGAGCAGCCATCACCGGCCTAGAGGACATGCGCTCGGAGTTCTCATTCTGCACCTCAGCAACCTTCTGGGCGCGGAAGGGGGACACGATGTGTAGGAAAGTTTTTCAAGCACACCAGCCCCGCACCTGAGGAGAGCAGATACGCATCCTTCGGGATCAGTATGGGAGGATTCACTCTAGCCTAGACGAGGTGATGGAGATTGCCACCGACTACTATAGATGTCTTTTCCAGCAGGAGAGAACCTGAGCCAAAGGACATCCTTACAAACAGCAAGTGTGGGATCACATCCCATCCCTCCTCATAGAGGAGATGGGACGCTCCCTCCGAGAGCCCTTCACAGAGAAGGAATTAGAGGAGGCTTTCCACACACAGGACGGGCATAAATGCCCAGGAGAGGATGGCCTCTCTAAGGCCTTCTTCACCACCTATTGGGAGGTAGTGAAGGACCCCTTACTGCTGGCTTTCCAAGAGATTTTCAGCTCAGGTCGGATACCATGGAGTCTATCAGTAGGTCTTATCAGTCTCCTCCCCAAAGGGGGAGACCGGTTGGAGCTATCCAAGTGGAGACTGATCACCTTGTTGTCAGTTGTCTATAAGGCACTGGCAAAGATGATTGGTAGGCGACTCCGCCCCGTGCTTCCAGACATCATTCATGACACACAGACATGCTTTGTTCACGATAGGAGTATCCTAGACAATGTCTTTACCTTCTTTGAGGCGATAGAGTGGGCCCAGCACAGTGGACAAGGTTTGGCTCTACTACTCCTGGATTTTGAGAAAGCCTAGATAGGGTGGACTGGGACTTCTTGGAGCGCACCATGGAGAGGTTGGGCTTTCCCTAGGCATGGATCGATGGGGTCTCCGCACTTTACAGATCGGCTACCAGCAAGGTTCTCATAGGTGGCAGGAGAGGGGAGGAGTTTCAACTGGAGAGATCGGTATGGCAAGGCTGCCCACTGGCCCCGTATTTGTTCCCACTCTTTGCAGAGGCGATGTCTCACTTCTTGAGATCACGTGTGAGTGGGTTACACGGCCTTTGACTTCCGGTGAGAGAGGAGACGGAGCTGTTAGACTCAGAGTATACAGATGATACAACACTTTACATAGAGGATAATGAGTTGATGCTCGAGAGAGTGAGACTAGCTCTTGAGGTGTTTTGTACTACAGCGGGAGCGAAAATCAATTGGTGGAAGTCAGTTGGTTTCCTTATAGACCCAGACTCTAGTACGGAGTGGGGTGTCCACTTGGGATTTAGATGGGTGTGCAGAGGGCAGACTGTTCGTTACCTAGGGTTCCAGGTGGGACTCGACATCAACCCCACCCAGCAGTTTTTTCAAGTCCTCAACTCTATTCAGAGAAAGCTGATCTATTGGAGTACTGCTCGCCTCTCCCTAGCGGGTCGAGATCCTTGGTGGTCAACTAGGTCCTCCTAGCGATGGCTTGGTAGATCGACTCATGTTGGTGCTTCTTCTCGTCCTATGTTGCTCAGCTTCGCCGCCTAGTGCGGAAGTTTCTTTGGGTTGGGTCGAATGGTTCCAGGGACTCTTGGGCCAAGGTGGCGTGGGCGACCATCATCCGGCATCGATCAGAGGGAGGGCTTACGATCATTGACCCATAGTATTAGAGTATGTCTGTTTTGGGCAAGCTTGTAATCCATGGTCTCACACCAGGAGGGAAAACTTGGAAGGTCCTACTACAGAATGGTCTCTAGGAGTGTAGATCGAGGCTTGGCGAGGATTGAAGACCGTCCTTGAGATGGATCTTCAGGATGCCCCAGATCAAGGCCCCTAGATCCCCCTTCCTACGTAGCTTACTTCGTGGTAGGGCCTCCGTAAGGCCCTAATTCAAAGCCCCCTAGGTTGTTAGGAGGAGATAGACTACCACCCGGTGATCTGGAACCCCCAGGTCAGAGATCAGGAGGAGGTAGCCTATAGAGATTGGCGAGTGCCCCCACATCCAATGGGATGGTTGGGAGGCCGGCCCGGCTCGCACCATGAGGACCTGGCAGGAGGTGTACAGGTTGGTGGACAAGGAGGTGTTGCAATAGGCATCAGGTTGCCAGAGAGGAGTCAAATTGAGGAGAAGGGAGATTGAGGCTGGGTCATGCGTAGTAGTCGGCTTGGAGGCTCTACCCATGCGCCAGGTACTGGATCCCACAGTAGACCGCTTTGAGGTATGGGAGATCATTGCGAGTCTTACTGGATGGCACATCTCGAAGGCGCAGTGTTAGGAGGTTTTTGGTGGGGAGAATCTTTCAGTACAATCGACTTTAGCAGAGCTCTAAACCTCCATCATCCACTCCCTCCGCGGTTGATGGGACCAGGTGTAGGGCAAGTCTTAAGTTGGGCAGGAGCTCTGATCTCATTTCATGTGCACTTGGGGCAGCCAAGACTTGTTTTTCGTGATGCAGACAGGTAATCCTAGATGGCGATACACCCCCCCTCCATGGCTTCTTGCCCCCATCTCCCCTAGATCGCCCTGAGAGGCTTGTGTACTTGATATATTTGTAACTCTGATCAGCTCCAAGCTAGTTTGTTGAGCATGAGCACTTCCTTGTACTCGGTCTTTTCTTGCCCCCATCTCCCCTAGATCGCCCTGAGAGGCTTGTGTACTTGATATATTTGTGACTCTGATCAGCTCCAAGCTAGTTTGTTGAGCATGAGCACTTCCTTGTACTCCGTCTTTTCTTAAGTAATATAATTAGCTATACTTTATTTGCAAGAAAAGAAAAAGTCACAAGTTTATGATGCATTTTTGTCTTTTCTAGCACTTGTTGAAAACCAATCTGGCTATAGGGTGAAGACTCTCTGTTTGGATTGAGGGGGGGAATACATGTCCTCTATGCTAAATTCTTTTTTGAAGCAGAAGGGCATTGTTCATCAGTACACTATTGCTTATACTCCACAACAAAATGGGGTTGTAAAGAGGAAGATTTGGTCACTCATGGAGATGGCTAGATGAATGCTGAAAGCAAAGAGCTTGCCACAATTTTTGGATGGAAGCAGTTATGTGTGCTTGCCATGCCTTAAATAGATGCCCCACCAAAGCATTAAAGAATATCATGCCTTTTGAGGCCTGGAACAGCTCGAAACCTTCTGTTGGGCATTTTCGTACTTTTGGGTGTCTTGCATATGTACACATTTCCAAGGTACTCAAGAAGAAGTTGGATAACAAGGTTGTCAAATGCATTTTTGTGGGATACAATAGTGAGAGCAAAGGATATAGATTGTATGATATTGTCTCTAAAAAGGTATTTGTCAATAGGGATGTGGTTTTCGATGAAAAATCAGAATTATTCCTTGCTGGTTTTGACACATATCAAGCTGCTAGTGATGTATTTGAAGGGCTGTTGCCCATTTCATTTGGTGATATAGCTGGAGTTTCAGCAAGTGAACTTAATGTTCAGCCAGCTGCTCCATTGGGTAATGTAGAAAATCAGCCCATGGCTGATATGAATACTCAACAAGGTGCTGAATCCGAAATTCAGTAAGAGCTTGTAGACAGACAAGAGGCTAGACGAATGCCTAGATGGTATTTACAGACCATGAAACATAGTCATTTGGATGCTCCTATTGCTAGTCATACTAGAAGGCAAGCTCGTATGCATGATGGTGCACATACCATGGAGTTTATGGCAAAACATATAGTTGATGATGAGGAGCCTGAATGTTTTGAGGATACACAACATAGTATGCATTGGATGGCAGCAATGCAAGCTGAGTTTAATTCCATCATAAAGAATCAAACATGGGATTTAGTGTCTTTGCCTATTGGAAAGAAAGACATTGGAACAAAATGGCTCTATAAGCTGAAAAGGAATACAGATGGATCCATTGATAAACATAAAGCCAAGCTTGTGGCCAAGGGCTATGCACAAAAGAAAGGCATTGACTACAAGAAGACATTTGCTCCTACCTCCTATATGACTACCATTAGGTCTATGGTTGCTTTGGCTGCCCATTATGGATGGACTATGCATAAGCTAGATATAAATACTTTTTTTTTTTTGGCAAGTAAAATGTGGCTGATTATATTACTCAAAGAGCTGATTACAACAGAGTGCTCATGCTCAACAGACTAGCTGGAGCTGAAGCAAAGTCACCAGTATATCATGTATACAAGCCTCTCAAGGTGGTCTAGGGGGGATGGGGGCAAGAAGCCATGGGGGGAAGGGGGGTATATCGCCAAATGGGGCTGCTTGCCTGCATCACAAAGAACAGACCCTGGCCGCCCCAAGTACGCATAAAGTGACCACGGAGCTCCTGACGAGCCCTGGACTCGCCTTGCACCTGATCCCATCGGTCGCGGAGGGAATGGATGATGGAGGTCCAGAGCTCTGCTAAGGTCGCATGTGCTGAAAGTCTCTCTCTGCCGAAAGCCACCTGGCATCACAACTTCTAAATATTCCATCCAGTAAGACTCCCTATGATCTCCCATACCTCCGAGCAGTTTGTTGTGGGCTCCAATACCTAGCGGATGGGTAGAGCCTCCAGATCGACCACTGCACATGACCTTGCCTCGATCATGAATATCGTGTCCTGCATCCCGGCCTCATACAAAAAGTGACGGCGGCCCTGGCTGACTGCTTGCCAACAGAAAGCTCCCCATGAGATACACCCAAGGCTGGGCACTATACGTCGAAGGATACGGCATGCTCCTCTCCACACGAGCTGTGCCTCCTCACAAGACCGAAGGCAGTGATTTGGGGATTCCAGAGGCTACTGTGTATAGCGGTTACAACCTCCCTCCTTCTACATCTGCGCAAGCCAGCTTCCCACCGCCAAGCCTCCATGTGCCACCAGCCATAAAAAATATGACACCCTCCTCGGCCTCCAGCTATCCCATAGGCAGTGCCAGAAGGTCCGTTGGTAGGGCTCCATGATGCTGTGCTCCGCCCAGTGCCTGCTGCATGACGGCACCCAGTCCATATCCTCTTGCATCAGTACATGTCTGCCAATCCTGTAGTGTACTCTAGGAACCTGGGTGGCTTTTTAGCGACCGCAGAGGCCGGCCATAGCCACTCTCTTGGATCCCACTCCAGCTCATCAAGTGGTTTGCCCTCCCAGATCCAAAGGCGCCACTCCTTGAGCTCCTTCCAGAAAACATAGGGGTGCAGTCGCCAAGTCTTTCCCTGAAGACCTACCACCCGAATCCTCCTCCACGAAACGGTGGCAATCCCCTCATCTTGATGCCCTCAATCAAGGGCCAGACGTCCCCCCTCCTGAATGGCGAAGAAGGTCCCTTGCGGGACGCCATCCACTATACCTACCACCTGAAGGGGGATGCCTGCTGGTGAGAACCTAGCTACCCATATCTCCGTGGGCTCTATTGGCTCTCGTATCGGGGGGGCAAGCCATTCCGGAGATATTGCTGCGTCTATCTCTCTTCTCCTCAACTTCACTCCTCTTGGGCAACCTGATACTCGCTGCAACAACTCCTCGTTTGCCATCCTGTACACCTCCCGCCCTGTCCTGATGGAACGAGGCGGGCCGGCCTCCCACCCAGCCCATTGGGTGTGGGGGCACTCACCTATCTGTGCCCCTTCTTGATCTTTGACCTGGAGGTTCCAGATCACCCACTGACGGTCTATTTCATCCAGGCAACCTGGGGGGCTCTGTATTAGGGCCTTACCGAGGCCCTACCACAAATGGAGTAGGTTGCGAAGGAAAGGTGATCTAGGGGGGGGTGATCTAGGCTGACGTGAAGATCCATCTCAGGGACGGCCTCCACTCATCGCCAAGCCTCGGTTTACAATCCTGAAGGCCCTCCTGCAGTAAGACCTCCTAGATCTGCCCGCCTGGTGTGAGACCGCGGACAACTAGTTTTCCGAAGAGGGCCATACTCTGATACTTTGAGTCTATGATCCCAAGCCCTCCCTCTGATCGATGTCGTCTGATGGTTGCCCATGCCACCTTGACCCTGGAGTCCCTGGAGCCATCAGACCCAGACCAAAGGAAATTCCGCACTAGGCGCTGCCCTACGCACGATGAGAAGAAGCACCAATACGAGGCGATATACCAGGCCGTCGCTAGGAGGACCTTGTTAACCACTAGGGCTCGACCGGCTAGTGAGAGGCGAACCGTGCTCCACTAGGTCAGTTTCCTCCAAATAGAATCAAGGACAAGAAGAAACTACTGGGCAGGAGTGATGTCGAGTCCCACCTGGAACCCTAGGTATCGGACGGTCTGCCCTCTGCTCACCCATCTAAATCCCAGGTGGACGCCCCACTCGGTGCTGGAGTCCGGGTCTGTGAGGAAACTAACCGACTTTTGCTAGTTGATTTTCCCTCCCGCTACAAAGCAGAATATGTCAAGAGCCAACCTCACTCTTTCCAACATCAACTCATCGTCCTCTATATAGAGGCTTGTATCATCTGCGTACTCTGAGTCTAACAACTCAGTCTCCTCTCTCACTGGAAGTCGGAGGCCGCGTAATCCGCTCACACATGACTTGAGGAAGTAAGGCATCGCCTCTGCGGATAGTAGGAACAGGTATGGGGCCAGGGGCCAACCCTATCGAACCGATCTCTCTAGTTGAAACTCCTCTCCTTGCCTTCCGCCTATGAGAACCCTACGGGTGGCCAATCTGTACAGGCCGGAGACCCCACGAATCCAAGTGTGGGGGAATCCCAATTTCACCATGGTGCCCTCTAGGAAATCCCAGTCCACCCTGTCATAAGCTTTCTCGAAATCCAAGAGTAGCACTGTCAGTTTCTACCCACTATGTTGAGCCCACTCTGTCACCTCAAAGAAGGTAAATACATTGTCTAGGATGTTCCTATCCTGGACAAAGCCTGTATGTGTGTCATGAATGATATCTGGAAGCATGGGGCGTAGTCGCCTACCAATCATCTTTGCCAGTGCCTTATAGGCCACTGACAGTAAGGTGATCGGTCTCCACTGGGATAGCTCCAACCGGTCTCCCCCTTTGGGGAGAAGACTGATAAGGCCTGCTGAGAGACTCCCTGGCATTTATCCTGAGGTGAAGATCTCCTGGAAAGCCCTCAATAGGGGATCCTTCACCACTTCCCAGTAGGTAGTGAAGAAGGCCTTAGAGAGGCCATCCTCCCCCGGGCATTTCTGCCCATCATGTGTATGGAAAGCCTCCTCTAGTTCCTAATCTGTGAAGGGGGCTAGGAGGGAGTGTCCCATCTCCTCTGTGACAAGGAACGGGATGTGATCCCATACCTGCTGTCTGCATCTCTATCCTCTAGTTGAAGCTGTCTCCTATTGGAAAAGGCGCGTGTAGTAGTCGGTGGCAATCTCCATGACCTCATCTCGGCTAGAACGGGTCCTCCCATACTGATCTCGAAGGCTGCGTATCTACTCTCCTGCGGTGCGGGATTGGTGCACCTGAAAGAATTCCCTGCACATCATGTCCCCCTTTGGCGCCCAAAAGGCTGCTAAGGTGCAGAAGGAGAACTCCGAGCGCCTTTTCTCTAGGCCAGCAATGGCTGCTCCCTCTCGCACCTCCTGTGTGTGGAGATGGGATCTCCTGGTGCCTCCTGTAGTAATCTCTCCGTGGCTGCAAGGTCCCGCCGGAGTGCTCTCTCCTCTTCCCAGCTCTGCTGCCTGGCTTGTGTGGCTGCCTCTTGGCAGATTCTGCTCAATTCCGCTAGGACTTTTGCAACCTCCTCTGCGATTCGATCCCTCGTGCCCCATTCCCTAGTCCAAAGCTGCTCTATCTGTCTCGTCACCTCCTCCCTCCTATAGATCGAGCCAGGGATCCGACACGATAGTGTGCCTAGGGCGGATGCTGGGGAGTCAAGTGTCAGGAGAACCGGGCAATGATCAGATAATGTGGTGCCTGCCAACTGCTCAATCTGGCCTCCACAAAAGCCCCCCCACTCTCCCACATAAAACCTATCCAAGAGCTCCAGTAGGACTCCACCTAGCCGCCTGTATCCCCAAGAGAAGTCCAAGACCTCTCCCTCCTGTGGAAGGCAGGGTCTTTCCATGCATCATGTGCTCCGACTGCAATCAAAAAGACCTCCCGTGCCTCCGACTCCTCCCCAGCCATGCCCTAATAGTTTCTGCCTCTGCCCTGCTCATCCTCCACGGCCTCTAGGTTGTTGAAATCTCCTCCAACAATCCAGGAGTCCACCTCTGGGAGTCCAGCGGTGATCTCTACCCAGAACCTACTGTGTGCCCTAACCTCCGTAGGGGCATAGACATTGAGGACTCCAATACACGAGTCCCCAATATCCAATCTGATCCATAGAACCCTTCGTGCCACTATCATCTCGTGGTCTCGTACACAGGTGGTGAGATTTGGGCCAATAGAGGTGCATACGCCTCCACTCCTACCGTGGCCACCTATGGCGTGCTCCCAGTAAGTGTGCGAGCTGCCGAGAAGTACCTTCCCAAGCCCCTCAGCCGAACAATCAACTTCCTGGAACCATGTGCCCCACTGTAGTGGAGACTATTCACATTCCAGGATGCAAGATGTAAGCTCATGGGGAAACCTGTGACTGACCGAACAGGCATCTGTTCGGTGTGGATGCTGCTGATGAGGAGGAGAGACTGTGAGGCATGCAAGTGTGCTTTGCCACCGGTCTAGATGGTGAACTCCAGTCCCCCGTGGTGGCCCTCGGCCGGACCATACGGGTGATAGATGCTCCAAGTGGTACTATCAATGCATCTATCAGCCATGCTGAGAATCTCGAATCTGTACACTTGTAGAAACGGGCCGCCTGTGCCGGGGGCCACTCGATCACGTCCCTCGGAATTCTCCACTGTGGAGGGGCTCGAAAGATAATGCTCAACTGTTGGTGGGGAGGAGGAGGATCGAGGGATGGTGGGATGGATGGAGCTGCATGCCTACGGATCTGTGCCGCGCCTACCTTGCCATAGGTGGACCTTGGATGAAGGAAGATAAAGGCTTAAAGAACCAAGATGCTTTGGCTATGTTGATTGCAAAGCTGAGATATTGAAGGAGGCTTTTAAAAACCCCCCCTGCGCTGCCCCTATCGCCTCCGCCTTGCACCACACGGTCCCACCTGGCAGAACCAACATCCGTACATCCCCCCCCCGTTGCTCCCTTCCTCTGTAGCAAAGCAACGCAATCGGTAGGTCCTCAGTAGGGATGTGCAATGCAAACCTCTGGTCAAATGCTGGTGCATTCTACGAGTGCCCCCCAATTAAACACCTTGTGCATCATCCTCTCTGAGGAATAGCTCTTAGCCGTCCATGCCACAGAGTTCGAGTTGAAAGAAACAATATTTGGTCAGGTCGTTGGACACTCCCTATCGAGGGCCCAGTTGCGCGATTGGCTCCACTCCATGCTGCGCATTGGCATAGCGCAGATCGTGGAGGTAGTCCTCATGGGCCAAGGAATCTTTATGGTTCGACTCACCTCTGCTGACGCAGCTCCTAAGTTAGTGGAGAGCTCACCCTATGCCTCCACGAAGGGGGTCATTTACATGGTTCCCTAGTATAGCGGCTTCAGAGTGGAGATATTTGCATTCCATAACACATTTCTCAGACATCTAGCCACCTTACTTTTCCCCGGACTGGCAGTAAAGTACCCCTAGTTAGTGGAGGACTTTGGATGGCTCTTCGACACAATTCTTCTTGACTTCTTTGCGGATGCAGTGACAACTGCCGGAGTCCCAAAGGTACAAGTGGCCGTGAAAGGCACAAAGAATATACCAAAGTTCCTGAAGATTGAGGCAGGAGGTCACTCCTTTAGGCAACAGGTCATTGTGACTAGGCAACCATGGCAGTGCCTGTGCTGCCACGACTTTGGGCATCAGGCATCAAATTGCACACGTTTCGGAGTCAAGGCGGCTCTGCCAACAGGCCATAGGTGGACATTGACGGCTTGACACACGGGTCCAAAGACAACAAAGAGAGAGACGGCAGGGGGGGCCAGAGTCAACTCCTCAAACACAGCCACGCTAGCAGGGAGAAAGAGGGCAAGCAAGGGCCCCCTAGCAGAGCACTCCGCAGCCCCCTTGCCCGCCCCGCCCGACAGGACTGCAATCACCCACATCCACCACCCACGCCACAGGCTACCTCAACTGAGATCCCACAGCCCCCACACCCACCCCCCCAACCTCCCATGGATTCGCCACTGACCCTGGCCCACAGTCCCCCCTTCTAGGGCCACTAGTGCCGCTCCCCCCCCCCCCCCCCCAACACCCGCCACGTACCTCCAACCATCCCACCATCCCTCGATCTTCTTCCCCCCCACCACCTCCCCGGCGGAGCATCCCCCCCTAATTTTCATCCGATATAGGTGATCCTCCCCAGACCCACACGCCTCCTCCCATAGGAGGTGATGAGCCATGCACATCTACATCCTCCTTGCATCAGTAGTCTTGCCCTCCCTACACAACCACCAGCTCATTTGCCCCTGCCGCGTGTCACAGTTTCCCGAGACAGGCACAGCTCTTACCACAGGAGTTCTTCCGTAGTGGCCCTTGGTCCTACCTGAGAGTTGCGGAGCGCGGAGAGTTCCCACTACTGGATGGACCAAATTGCGCCTTCTTCCTTCAGTCCTCTAACTCAGGGGATTGGACGATGACACAGATAGAGGAGGAGGTGAAGAGTCAGGTGGCGGACCACATCTCCCAGTGGATGGGAGAAGGAGTAGCACTGTTTATACAGCACTAGCTAGGTTGCATGATGGACATTCATTGGTGGGCTAGAGCCGAGGTCCCACACTTGAGCATTATCTTTCGAGCCCCTCCACAGTGCAGAGCTCCGATGGATGTGATCGAGTGGTCCTTGGCACAGGCGGTCCGTTTCTACCAGTGTACAGAGTCAGGACTCTCAGCATGGCTGATAGATGCATTGGCAGTACCACCTGGAGCATCTATCACCCCCTATGCTCCACCCGAGGGCCACCACTGGGGACTAGAGTTTGCCGTCCAAGCCTGCAGCAAAGCATACTTGCATGCCCCATAGTTCTTCCCCCTCATCAGCAGCTTCCACACCGAATAGATACTTGTTCAGTCAGTCACAGGTTTCCCCATGAGCTTACACCTTGCATCCTAGAATGTAAATAGTCTCCACTACAGTGGGACACATGGTTCCAAGAAGTTGATTGTTCGGCATGAGTTGCAACTGCCCCTTGCTACACAGATAGACATCCTACTTCTGCACGAGCACAACCTCACACCTGCATCGGGTAGGGAAGATTCTCCCAGGCAGATCACACACCTACTGGGAGTACGCCATCGGTGCCCACGGCAGGAGTGGAGGCGTATGCACCTCTATTGGCCCGAGCCTTACCGCCTGCATACGGGATCATGGGGCGATTGTGGCAGGGAGGGTTCTATGGGTCAGGTTGAATATTAGGGACTCGTGCCTTAGAGTCCTCAATGTCTATGCCCCCACTGAGGTCAGGGATGCTACAGGTTCTGGGTGGAGATTGCAACAGGACTCCCAGAGGTGGAATCCTAGATTGTTGGAGGAGGCTTCAACAACCTGGAGGCCTTAGAGGACCAACACGGTAGAGGCAGAAACAACCAGGCCATGGCTGGGGAAGAGCAGGAGGCATGGAAGGTCTTTCTACTGGTAGTAGGAGCTCGCGATGCTTGGAGAGACCCAGCTTTCCACATGAGGGAAAGGTTGTTGGACTCCTCGTGGGAATAGAGGCGGCTAGGCGGAGTCTTGCTAGAGCGGTTGGATAGGTTGTATATGGGAGTGTGGGAATGCTCTCACAGAGGCCAGATAGGACATTTAGCTGGCACCACTCTGTCCGATCCTCCTGACTCTTGATCCCCCAGCATCTTTCCTAAGTACAAGATCCTGACCTTGACTCGATCTACAGGAGAGAGGAGGTGAAGAGACAGATTGAGCTGATTTGGACTAGGGAGAGAAGCAGGAGGGACCGGATCGCAGAGGAGGTCGCAGAGATCTTAGCCAAGTCGAGCAATATCTGCCACGAGGTAGTCCTACATGCCAGGCAGCAGAGCTAGGAGGAGTAAAGAGCACTCCGATAGGACCTAGCAGCCACGCAAAGATTATTATATGAGAGACCAGGTGATCCCATCCTCCATGCACAGGAGGTCGTGCACGAGCAGCCATCGCCGGTCTAGAGGACAGGTGCTCGGAGTTCTCATTTTGCACCTCAGTAGCCTTCTCGGCACGGAAGGGCGACACGATGTACAAGGAGTTTTTTCAGGCACACCAGCCGCGCACCTCAGGAGAGAAAATACACAACCTTCGGGATCAGTATGAGAGGATCGCTCTAGCGCAGACGAGGTGATGGAGATTACCACCAACTACTACAAACATCTAGGATCACATCGTGTCCCTCATCACGGAGATGGGATACTCCCTCCTAGACCCCTTCACAGAGAAGGAATTAGAGGAGGCTTTCCACACATAGGATGGTGTCGTGATGCTATGCGGATAGAGTGTGAAAAACTCTGGAATGCATCATCATCCGACTTTCTTATTGATCAAGAGAGTCAACGTGATCTGAGTCATTAGTACTAGTGTGAGTTGCATGGATTATCCAAACTAAAATTTTGGATAATTTTAGTCTATTTTTTATATTGTTTACTTTAAAAAATATCCGAAAAAGTTGAAAAAGCTTCTAGATTAGGATGGCATGCAAAATGTGAGATGGAAGGATAGAGGTGCAGCTGAGATTCGGTAGATAGTGTGAGAGTGAGAGACAGAGTGAAGCACGACACCCAAGAGAATAGACTGAAAGAGTGTAACCAGAAAGTACAAAGTACAACCCTTAAACCTTAGGGTTGTAGGTGGTGTTCACACCCGACACACACTAAGTGCCCATAAGTGTGTAACATAAGCACATAAGTACATACGACAATAAGACTATAAGTCTGGGGGAAAAAACCTCTCCTACCGAGAGTAAAAAGTACCCCAGTGTCCTACTGATCACCGACACTCCCATATGAGCGTAGGCGTAAGTGAGGCGTGAGTCAAAATGTGAGATGGAAGGATCGAGATGCAGCTGAGATTCAGTAGACAGTGTGAGAGTGAGAGACAGAGTGAAGCACGACACCCAAGAGAATAGACTGAAAGAGTGTAACCAGAAAGTACAAAGTACAACCCTTAAACCTTAGGGTTGTAGGGGTATTCACACCCGACACACACTAAGTGCCCATAAGTGTGTAACATAAACACATAAGCACATACGACAATAAGACTATAAGTCTGGGGGAAAAAACCTCTCCTACCGAGAGTAAAAAGTGCCCCAGTGTCCTACTGATCACCGACACTCCCATATGAGCGTAGGCGTAAGTGAGACATGAGTCAAAATGTGAGATGGAAGGATCGAGATGCAGCTGAGATTCAGTAGACAGTGTGAGAGTGAGAGACAGAGTGAAGCACGACACCCAAGAGAATAGATTGAAAAAGTGTAACCAGAAAGTACAAAGTACAACCCTTAAACCTTAGGGTTGTAGGGGTGTTCACACCCGACACACACTAAGTGCCCATAAGTGTGTAACATAAGCACATAAGCACATACGACAATAAGACTATAAGTCTGGGGGAAAAAACCTCTCCTACCGAGAGTAAAAAGTGCCCCAGTGTCCTACTGATCACCGACACTCCCATATGAGCGTAGGCGTAAGTGAGGCGTGAGTCAAATACCCAACAAACCCCCCTGGAGTGAAGAGTGATCAAGAGTACAAGGATCATCTGCCACCAAAGGATATCAAATTTAAAGCATCGCGAAATGCTTCAAGTTTGTCACGAGGAAGAGCTTTGGTGAAGATGTCTGCCACATTACTGGTGGTAGGACAATAGACAAGGGTGATATCACCTGCATGCAGCCTCTCTCTGACAAAGTGATAATGGATCTCAATGTGTTTCGTGCGGGCATGAAACACTGGGTTCCGTGCCACGGCAATGGCACTCTGACTGTCAGTGAACAAAGGAGTAGGCTCCGTAACAGATACATCCAAATCAGCTAGCAAGCATCTAAGCCATACGCATTCAACTGTGGTAGTGAAAGCTGCCTTGTATTCAGCTTCACATGACGATATGGCAACAGTGGATTGTTTCTTGCTAAGCCAAGAAATGCAAGAAGAGCCAAGAAAGAAACAATTGCTACTAGTGGAGTGACGTGTATCATAATCACCAGCCCAATCAGAATCACTGTAAGCATGTAATTGCAGTGGTCCCCCCTTGGCATAAAGCAACCCAAGAGATCGAGTACCCTGCAAGTAGCGAAAAACACGCTTGACAGCTTGCCAATGTGACATACATGGCTGATGCATATACCTGGTCAAAGCTGAAACTGCAAACTGTATGTCCGGCCTAGTGTTGCATAGATAGATAAGACATCCAACTGCAGGAGCATATGTATGTATATCAAACAAATCACTGTTATCATGTAATGACAGTTTCAGTCCAGGTTCCATGGGAGTACAAACTAGCTTGCAATCCTGTAAGCCAAACTTCTCAAGAAGCTGTCCAATATACCTTGACAGTGATAGCCTAATACCTCGAGCATCATGTATGAACTAGATACCCAAGTAGTAATGCAAAACTCCCAAGTCAGACATATCAAAAGTTTGCTGTAAATTTTGTTTGAATGCTGAAATCTGATCAGCATGTGTTCCAGTGAGCGAAAGGTCATCAACATAAAGACATATAATCAGCATAGATCCCCCTTCTTTACATACGTAAAGGATAGACTCAGATGAGCTGTTTAGAAACCCCTGACCAAGCAAGAAAGCATCTATTTTTACATACCAAGCTCTAGGAGCTTGTTTCAAACCATATAGTGCCTTTTTGAGCTTGCATACCAAATGTTCTGAGCCTTCAACTGCAAAACCAATGGGCTGCTGTACATAAACTTCCTCCTGAAGTTCCCCATGTAAAAATGCAGTCTTGATATCTAGCTGATGCACTGTCCAACCATAATGTGCAGCCAAAGCAATCATAGACCTGATGGTCGTCATACGGGAAGTAGGAGCAAATGTCTCCTCATAATCAATGCCCTTTTTCTGTGCGTAGCCTTTAGCTACAAGCCGTGCTTTGTATTTATCAATGGATCCATTTGCTTTCCTTTTTAGTTTGTAGACCCATTTCGTTCCAATGGCTTTCTTCCCAAATGGCAAGGACACCAAATCCCAAGTTTGATTCTTAGTAATAGAATCTAATTCAGCTTGCATAGCTGCCATCCAATGCACACTGTGTTGTGCATCCTCATAACATTCAGGCTCTTCATTATCAAAAGTACTTGCTGCCATAACAAACTCCATGGTATGTGCTGAATCATGCAAACGAGTTTGCCTTCTAGTACGACCAGCCATGGGTGCATCCAAAGGACTATCTTGCATAGTCTGCAAATACCATCTAGGTAACTGTCTAGCATCCTGACTGTGTGCAAGCTCTTGCTGAATTTCAGTTTCAGCATGATGCTGAATATTCCGATCAGCCAATGGCTGAATTTCTGCACTTTCCATAGGAGCAGCTGGCTGAACATTAGGTTCATTTTGTGAAGCTCCAGCTGAATCACCAAAAGTAATAGGCAGCAGCCCTTCAAAAACATCACGGGCAGCCTGGTATGCGTCCAAACCAGCCAAGGATAATTCTGATTTTTCATCAAAAACATCCCTGCTGACAAAAACCTTCTTTGTAACGGGATCATAGAGTCTGTAGCCTTTGCTCTCATTGCTATATCCCATAAAAATGCACTTAACAGCCTTGTTGTCCAACTTTTTTCTAATTACCTGTGGAATATGGGCATAGGCAAGACACCCAAAGGTGCGAAAATGACTAACAGAAGGTTTACGGCTGTTCCAAGCCTCAAAAGGTGTGATGGTCTTCAAGGCTTTGGTAGGGCATCTGTTCAAAATATGGCAAGCACACATGACTGCTTCCATCCAAAAACTATAAGGCAAGCTCTTTGCCTTCAGCATACATCTGGCCATCTCCATGAGTGACCGATTCTTCCTCTCTGCTACCCCATTCTGCTGTGGAGTATAGCCTGTAGTATACTGATGGACTATGCCCTTCTGCTGTGCAAAAAGGAATTCAGCATAGAGGACATGTATTCCCACCTCGGTCCGAATGGAGAGTCTTTATCTTGCATCCAGATTGATTTTCAACAAGTGCACTGAAAGCCAAAAATGCAGCATACACTTCTGACTTCTTTTTCAAGCAGTAGACCCAGCAAAAACGTGTAAAGTCATCAATGAATGTCACAAAATAATAACAACCGCCCAATGACATGGTTTGCATAGGCCCACAAAGATCTGAATGCACCAACTGCAATCTGGTTGTTGCTCTGAAAGCAACATCACGAGGAAATGAGAAACGATGCATTTTCCCTAAAATGCATCCCTCGCATAAGTGCTCAGGAGGTCTCTCCAAGAGAGGTAAGCCATCCAGCATCTGAGTACGCTGCAAAAGCATCAAGCTGCCAAAGTTTACATGCCCCAAACGAGCATGCCATAACTCCGCCTGTATCATAGCAGGAGTAAGAGTGGATGTTAAGTATGCCGACTGATCTATTGAACGAGCATCCAACTCATATAAACCATGACACAAAGATCCTGTCAAGACCAAAGTCATGCGTTCTTTATCTCTAACCATGCAACGGTCATCATCAAATGTGACCTGCAAACCACAATGTGCCAAAGAAGAAATAGAAAGCAAATTCTTCTTGATTCCAGGCACAAACAAAGCATCCTGCAGGCGGAGAATAGAGCCATCAATGGCTGTGAGCTGAATCTCCCCAATACCACGAACAGGGTATGATGCATTATTGGCACACTGTACCGATTTCCCAACGGGAGGTGCACTAACTGAAGCAAACAAATCTCTGCGAGATGTAATATGCCTAGAAGCACCACTGTCAAAGAACCAAGTGTCAGCATCCTCTGTAAAGCTAAGTACTCTATCGGCCCAAGAGATGTCATAACTGCACGTGTAAAAACAATAGTCCCTGTCCACAACAAAGGACGCAGACTCACTAGCAGTGCAAGGAGTAGTAGAAACAGACATGCCTGACTCCTTCTTCTTCTCTTTGGCAATACGCTTCCTGCACTTAGTGATATAGTGGCCGGGCTTCTTACAATAGTGACATTTTCCTTTTTTAGCTTGCGTCCCCCCTTGTGTCTAATTCTGCAATGTGTCAGAAGTGCCAGAACTCTGTGGAGCATTTTTCACCTTGCTGTTTTTGCCTTTTTGTCTTGCCACAAAAGCCTGCTCAGAGACTATAGCATCCACACCACTATTTTTTCTTGTTTGCTCCTCCTCTAGAAGCAAACTAACCAGCTGAATAAAAGTGAGTGGGTGCTCAGCAATCCTCATGGTGAGATGAGGTTCAATGCAGTATGAAAAGACAAGTACGAAGGAGGTAAGGAATTCAAGATGGTGGATATCAACTGTGCATCCAAAAAATACTCATCTACATTCATGAGCTGCTCCCTCAAGTCCTGAATCTTATTTAAGTGATCCTGCATGGAATCACCCTCATTCATCTTCAAAGTTTCCAACTCTTTCTTCAAGAAAGAGATCTGAGTCTCATTCTTTCCTGCAAACATATGCTCCAAAGTCAGCCATGCATCTCGTGAAGAAGATGCCGAACGGATATGAGGTATGATGGACCGTTGAACTGCCAGAGCAATCAGCGACAAGGCCTGTGCATCACGTGTATCCCAAGCTTTTTGAGCTGCAGTTCTTGGAGGAAGTGGCTGAGGTGGAGCGGGCTGAGGTCCCCGTTGTCCACGTGCGCCATGGGGAGGAGGAGTAACGGGAGCTATAACTCCTGGTCGAGTTTCCTCTCCACTGACATAATCCCATAAATTCTTGGCCACTAATACATTTTTCATCATGAATGACCAAAGCAAATAGTTGTTTCCATCCAATCTGTCTTCCTTGGATACATACGTAAAGACATCACCTCCTTGATTTACCATGATGACAAATTTCCAAAGACAAAATGAGCAATGCCAAAGCAGTATGGACTGGAAATTTGCAAATTTCCAGAAATTGCAGCAAACACACTTCTGCAATTAATGTGCAAGGGCGTACTCTGTCAAAAAACTGTCTTTTAATGAACGCTTCCCAAGGTGCAAACAGTGCTCAGCAACACTGTTATATCAAAATCCCCAAAATTTTTGCCAAAATTTCTATCAAAACAGTCTTTTTGTGACTGTATCAGCAGTTCATATGCAACTGTCCTCAAAATACACAAAAGCCCCAAAATTTCTGATGATCCAGTCCAGAAATTTTCATCAAATTTATCGCATGTATCCTGTGCTGTGCCTGCCGCGTATGAACCTCCTCTTCCAGAACTTTGTTCTGGGCTAAAATTAAAATTTTTTGTTTAAAATGTACCTGACGTGGAGCAGGCTGACGTGTTGGTCAGACGGTGTGGGTGGACTGCTGGTCGCTAGTCAAACGTAGGCGTCAGTGCTTACGTGTAGCAAGCAGGTGGCGCAGGAAATGGGTAGCCCTAGCGTTTGACCACGTGGAGCCCTGGCGTCTGACGGCGAGGAGGAGGCAGGCGACTGACGAGCGGGAAGCTGTCGACTGACCGTGCTGGCGATTGACGAGCGGGAGGCTGAAGACGAGCAGGCACGCTAGCGACTGGAGGCGACGTCTGAACCTGTGCGCTGGCAGACGGACAGGCGCAGAGACAGGTGGCGTGCCACAAGCAGGCAGCCACAGACACGCTGCGCTTGGATACCATAGGCGGTGCTAGCGAGCAGACGAGCTACAAGTCTTGCCTAACAAGCAGAAGTAGGCAGACACTGGGCAAAGCTGGCGGGGGCTGCAGACAGCAGACTGAAGACTGCTCTGATACCAAATGTGAGATGGAAGGATCGAGGTGCAGCTGAGATTCAGTAGACAGTGTGAGAGTGAGAGACAGAGTGAAGCACGACACCTAAGAGAATAGACTGAAAGAGTGTAACCAGAAAGTACAAAGTACAACCCTTAAACCTTAGGGTTGTAGGGGGTGTTCACACCCGACACACACTAAGTGCCCATAAGTGTGTAACATAAGCATATAAGCACATACAACAATAAGACTATAAGTCTGGGGGAAAAAACCTCTCCTACCGAGAGTAAAAAGTGCCCCAGTATCCTACTGATCATTGACACTCCCATATGAGCGTAGGCGTAAGTGAGGCGTGAGTCAAAAACCCAACACAAAAAGTAAGTTGATTTTTCAGCCAGTTATGGGATTTTCATTAAAAAAATAGATTAACAAAATCACGCGCATCACAATCGCTGTAAACAAGCTGAAAACTGAAGTTTGAATCGGAAGAGGAAGAAGAAGTGATCTAGGAGATCCGTGAGCAAGTGTTCTGGGGTTTTATCCCCCTTTCAGAGTCAACGGAGCCATCAGATTTGGGTTCCAAGCAGCAGAGAAGGAGCTATAATTTTGATGCACGTTTTGTTCTACGAAAAAGCTCCAGGAGATCTAATGCCCAGAGATTGCTTTTGAGTAGTGCAAGGATTCCAAATTCTTTCAATACATATTGATTCAGTTCGTTGTGCTTTGTCTTTGTCGTGTTTACCACTTGTGTATTCTCTTTCTTCTCTTCCATCTCCTATCTCTACTTCCTTCTACCTCTGATCCCCGGTGGATTCGACCTTTTGAGAAAAACCCCTTCGACATTGGTAAACCCGACGTGAAAGGTCATCAGAAGAAGGAAAGACAAGATGGAAGAACCTTTGAACACAATCTCCAGTGATGTTTTGCAACAGTTGGTGCAAAATATGAATATGCTTATACAGGTACAACAACAACAACAACAGGTGATGCAAGCTTCTGCTCAAACAGAAAGTGTTGTGATGAATGCTTTGCAAGCAGTTGAGCATGAGGTGAAGTTATTCAATGGCAGGAATGTATCTGCATATGTACATACCTATGCTCAAAAGATGGAATTCTTTGGAGTGGCTCAACTCGCATGGAGCCAGTATTTTGTACGTGTTACTGTACATGAGCTGAAAGCACGGATTACTGAATTATACGTGTAGGGTGCTGACTAGGTAGCTTTCAAGAAGACACTTAGGGAAGAATTTTACATTGAAGATACTACTTTGATTACGCACAAGACTTTTCACGAGTGGGTTTTACAATCCAATAAGGTCTTGTGGCTACAAAATTGTTAAGAGAATTTGAAAGTCGATTTGAGCAATTGGATCTTGCAGAACAACAAGCTCTTACAAGTCAGAAAATTGAATTGTTTCTACAAGCAGTTGATCTTGAGCTTCAAGAGAAGCTTGATGATTTGCTAGAGGATCAGACTACAGAGACAGGTTTGAAAACAGAGTGGAGACATGTCAAGGAAGCTATTACTGCACTTGTGAAGAAGCATAGAAGAAGAGAAAGATTGCATATCTCTAGCTTGCCCACTATTACGGGAAAGACAGTTGATGTATCCAGTAAGCTACCTACTTCTGTGGTGTGGCTAATCCTATGACTGTACCTGCTATTATTCCCTCTGTTAGGGAAGATGTCTTAGATGAATTGGTCAAAGACATGTGGGATCTTCGATTGAAGGTTGCAAAATTGGACGAAAAAGGATAAGAGGAAAGGGGACCAGCAGCAGCCCCTAAGCCAGGAAAAAGATGTATGTGGTGTGATAGTTTGCAGCATGAGAGAAAGGATTGTGCTGCCTATCAAGAGGTCTTGGCATGACAGCTCATCTTTTGGAAAGATGGCAAGATCCATGCACAAGAAACAAAATAGCCTCTTGCTTTGAATTTTGGAAAGGGAGGTATACAGAAGTTTTTAGAAGACTTGCTTGTCCGAAATGCTTATGCGGCTGTACATGCTTCTACTTTTGGTCTACAGTCGGAAAGAATGCATGGCCAAGTGATGGTTGGACCAAAGGATGAAATATGGACACATGCTTTACATGTAGCTGAAAAGAGAAAGGTTACTGATAGTGAAATGTCTCATGCAGGGCAAGATATTCGTGACATAACTGGCTGGGAATCACCAATAGATGCATATTCAGTGGATGCATATTTGGAAAAATGGCAAAATATGGGTGCAGTTGTTGAAGAGAAACAGATAAGAGATGAAGATAATGCAGGGATATCTAAGAAAGTGACAAGAAGAACTATGGATTTGTCTAAAGCTATAAATCGGCCATCTCTCGAGCATGTTATGGAAGAAAATTTGTAGGAGCAGAAACATGATAGTAAGCAAGAGGAAAAACAACAAGAATATAAGCTACAATCTAATATTGAGACAGTTATGGATACCTTGGAAGACCCTGTACTGGAAGATTCAGCCATTGTATCTATAGATTTTCTTAATGTATCTGAAGAGATTTACGAAGATCATGTTTTACTTGATGCAGAGAGTCAAAGGGAGATTGATGACTTGTTGGATGCACATGATTTGCAGGATAAAGTTATTACCTATGAGACAATTCATAAACTTGAGGATATGCCTGTATTAGAGGATGTTAGATATGATACTCCACAGTTGGAAACTGTTTCAGACGCTTTATCAAAGGCCTCAATTGACAATTCTAAGATGCTTCAAGATATGGATTGTTTCACTATTTTCGGTGATGATGATCATGTGTTGAATGCAAGTGAGACTCTGTTTATGTTGGATGTGGAGCAAAAAGATCAAAAGCAACTTCCCATGTGATGGACTTCGAAAGAGCAAGTATGTTGTTATGTATTTGTTGATGGGTGTATTGATAGCATGTATATGGAGATTCAACAACCTCTAATGTATGATATGCACCCAAGGCCTTATTACCCTAGAGGGGATACAAAATATGGCTCAAGAATTATACAAATGCTGAGTATTTTGATCTATGATCCAGGGGGATGCTTTCTTATATGCATGATGAGCAAAAAGTTTATGCTATGGGTGTTTGATCCGGGTGGTGCATTGGTGGCATATACCGGAGGATATGCAAGTTCAGAGGGGGTGGATGTTGTGATGCTATACGGACACAGTGTGAAAAACTCTAGAATGCAACATCATCCGACTTTCTTAATGATCAAGAGAGTCAATGTGATCTGAGTCATTAGTACTAGTGTGAGTTGCATGGATTATCCAAAAATAATTTTTGGATAATTTTAGTCTATTTTTGATATTATTTATTGTGAAAAAAATCCGAAAAAGCCAAAAAAGCTTCTAGATTAGGATGGCATGCAAAAAGCAAGTTGCTTTTTCAGTCAATTATGGGATTTTCATAAAAAAGATAGATTTATAAAATCGCACACGTCGTGGTCACTGTAAACAAGCTAAAAACTACAGTTTGAATTGGAAGAGGAAAAAGTGATCTGGGAGATCCGCGAGCAACCATCTTGCAATTTTACCCCCCTTTTGGAGCCAACGGAGCCATCAAATTTGAGTTTCGAGCAGCAGAGAAGGAGCTGTAATTTTAATGCATGTTTTGTTCTACGAAGAAGCCCTAGGAGATCTAATGCCTGGAGATTGCTTCTGAGTAGTATAAGGATTCCAGGTTCTTTCAATACATATTGATTTAGTTCATTGTGCTTTGTCTTTGTCGTGTTTACCACTTGTGTATTCTCTTTCTTCTCTTCCATCTCCTATCTCTACTTCCTTCTACCTCTGATCCCCGGTGGATTCGACCTTTCGACAAAAACCCCTCCGACAACGGGCAGAAATGCCCAGTAGAGAATGCCCTCTCTAAGACCTTCTTCACCACCTACTGGTAGGTCGTGAAGGACCCCTTACTGTTGGCCTTCCAGGAGATCTTTAGTTCATGTCGGATGCCAGGGAGTCTATTAGCAGGTCTTATTAGTCTCCTCCCCCAAGGGGAAAACCGGTTGGAGCTATCCTAGTGGAGACCGATCACCGTGTTGCCAGTTGCCTATAAGACACTAGCAAAGATGATTGGTAGGTGACTCCGCCCCGTGCTTCCAAACATCATTCATGACACAGACATACTTTGTCTAGGATAGGAGCATCCTACACAAGGTCTTTACCTTCTTTGAGGGGGACAGAGTGGGCCTAGCACAGTGGTTAGGGTTTGGTGGTACTACTCCTGGATTTCGAGAAAGCATATGACAGGGTGGACTAGGACTTTTTGGTTGGAGGGCACCATGGAGAGGTTGGGCTACCCCCAAGCATGGATCCATGGGGTCTCCGCACTTTACAAATCAGCTACCAGCAGGGTTCTCATTGGTAGCACTTGAGGGGAGGAGTTTCGGCTAGAGAGATCGGTACAACAAGGGTGCCCACTAGCCTCGTATCTCTTCCTACTCTTTGCAAAGGCGATGTCTCACTTCCTTAGATCACGTGCGAGCGGGTTATGTGGTCTCTGACTTCCGGTGAGAGAGGAGATGGAGCTATTAGACTCCGAGTATGCAAATGATACAACACTTTACATAGAGGACAATGAGTTGATGCTGGAGAGAGTGAGACTAGCTCTCAAGGTGTTCTCTACTGCAGTGAGAGTGAAAATCAACTGGCCGAAGTCGGTTGGTTTCCTTACAAACCCGGACTCTAGTACAGAGTGGGGTATCCACTTGGGATTTAGATGGGTGTGTAGAGGGCAGATTGTCCGTTACCTAGGGTTCCAGGTGGGACTCCACATCACCCTTGCCCAGCAAATTTTTCCAGTCCTCGACTCTATTCAGAGGAAGGTGACCTATTGGAGTACTACTCGCCTCTCCCTAGCAGGCCGAGCCCTGGTGGTCAACCAGGTCCTCCTAGCGATGGCTTGGTACATCACCTCATGTTGGTGATTCTCCTCGTCCTATGCCATTCAACTTCACCGCCTAGTGCAGAACCTCCTCTAGGCTGGGTTAGACGGTTCGAGGGACTCTTGGGCCAAAGTGGCATAGGCGACCATCATCTGGCATTGGTCAAAGGGAGGGCTTGGGATCATTGACCCAGAGTATCAGAGTATGGCCATTTTGGGCAAGCTTGTAGTCCGCCGTCTCACACCAGGAGGGAAAATTTGTAAGGTCCTACTGCAAGAGGGTCTCCAGGAGTGTAGACTGAGGCTTGGCGGGGATTGGAAACCATCCTTGAGATGGATCTTCACGATGGCCTAGATCACGCCCCCCAAATCCCCCTTCCTAAGTAGCTTACTTCGGGTGTGGCAAGGCCTCTGTAAAGTCCTAATTCAGAGCTCCCTAGGTTGCCAGGAGAAGATAGACCGCCAGCCGGTGATTTACAACCCCCAAGTCAGAGATCAAGAGGGGGTACAAATCAGCGAGCGCCCCCACATACAGTGGGCTGGTTGGGAGGCCAGCCGGGCTCGCACCATCAAGACCTTGTGGGAGGTGTACAGGTTGGTGGACGAGGAGGTGTTGCAGCAGGCATCAGGTTGCCAGAGAGGAGTTGAATTGAGGAGAAGAGAGATTGATACAGCAATATCTCAGGAGTGGCTTGCCCCCCCGGTACGAGAGGCGGTAGAGCTCGGGGAGGTATGGACCGCTAAGTTTTCACCGACTGGTATTCCCCTACAGGTGGTAGGTAGAGTGGGCGACACCCCGCATGGGACTTTCTTCACCGTTCAGGAGGGGGGGCGTCTGGCCCTTAAAAAATGGCAGCAGGATGAGGGCATAGGTGTCCTTGCATGGAGGAGGATTTGGGTGGTGGGCCTTCAAGGGAAGACTTGGCGTCTGGACCCTTATGTTTTCTGGGAGGAGCTCCGGGAGTGGCGCCTTTAGATTTGGGAGGGCAGACCATTTGATGAGCTAGAGTGGGATCTGGGAGAGTGGCTATGGACGGCCATTGCACTCACCAAGAAGCCACCGAGGTTCCTGGCGTACACAGCCACGATTGGCACACACGTGCTGATGCAGGAGGACATGGGCTGGTGGGCGCCATCGCGTAGCAGGTACTGGGCGGAGCACAACATCACGGATGCTTTTCGATGGACTCTCTGGCACCGTCTATGGGATAGCTGGAGGCCAAGGAGGGTATCATATTTCGTATGGCTGGTGGCACTGAAGGCCTCGCGGTAGGGAGTTGGATAGCCCAGATGCAAGAGGATGGAGATGTAAACACTGCACAGAGCAGTTTTTGGAAACTCCAAAGCATTGCCTTTGGTCTTGTGAGGCGGCGTAGCTAGTGTGGAGAGGAACATGTTGCATCCTTTGCCGCATAGGACCTAGCCTTGGATGTATCTCATGGGGAGCTTTCTGTTGGCAAGCAGTCAATCAGCGTCGTCACCTTTTGTATGAGGCTGGGACGCAGGACACGATCTTCCTTATTGAGACTGGGTCATGCACAGTAGTCGGCTTGGAGGCTCTACCCATCTGCCAGGTACTAGAGCCCACAGCAGACCGCTTTGAGGTATGGGAGATCATCGGGAGTATGACTGGATGGCATATCTGGAAGGCGCGGTGTCAGGAGGTTTTTTGGCGGGGAGAGACTTTTAGTATAGTCGACTTTAGCAAAGCTCTAGACCTTCATCATCCACTCCCTCCACAATTGATGGGACCAGGTGCAGGCCGATTCTCGAGCTCGGCAAGAGCTCCAATCTCATTTCATGCGCACTTGGGGTGGCCAAGTCCTATTTTTCATGATGCAGGTAGGCAGCCCCAGATGGCAACACCCCCTCCCCCCCCCCCCCATGGCTTCTTGCCCCCATCCCCCCTAGACCGCCCTGAGAGGCTTGTATACTTGATATATTTGTGACTTTGATCAGCTCCAGCTAGTCTGTTGAGCATGAGCACTTCCTTGTACTTAGGTTTTTTCTGAAGGAATATAATTAGCCACACTTTATTTGCAAAAAAGAAAAAGAAAAAGAAAGATGACAGGATGCCTCATCACATGGGGTCCAAAGAACTAAAGTGAGTTTGTCTATGTCATTTGATTCTTGAGGGAAACTTTTGACATCTAGAGATGCTTTCTGTAATCAACTGTGTATCCTTGTAGGGATGGCTCTAGCGGGGCTAGCAAGGTGGATTTGATCCAAACTGCTATGCTGGAAATTGAAAAATTTGAGGCAAGGAAACAAGATCAAGATAAAGGGAAGGCCTTGTAGGCCTTGATGCAAGAAGATGTAACATTATGAAGATTGCAATATGGAATGTGAAGGGTGTTTCTTACCAAATTTTAGTACATGGTGCAACTATGTATATTTGAAGGCTCTTATCTAGCCCCTATCTTTGCTCTAATAATCTCACTGTGTACCAATGGTTTGTTTCATATCATACAGGCAATCATCATCACTAATGGCCTCTCAATACTCTTCCAAGTTTTTTTGCAAAGACCTAGACCCATATCTGGACTCCACATAGCAGGGACAAGGCAACCATCGCATGGGGTACCAATCGTTTGTTTCATATCATACAGGCAATTGTCATCACTAATGGCCTCTCAATACTCTTCCAAGTCTTTTCACAAAGACCTAGACCCATATCCAGACTCCACATAGCAGGGACAAGGTAACCGTGTATCAAAGAACAAAATTTGGTATAAGGTTCCTGGAACTGCACATATGCACTCTTCCTCTTGAGTGCTCTGAGGATTGCATACTCTCTGTACAAGGTGGCAACTGCTGCATCTCACAATCCTCGTTGTCAGTTGACTGAAAGTGACCCCCAATTGTACATGGGATCTAACATACTCACTGGGTCACCCAAGCTTTGTGACATTGATTACCATCACCTTGGTGTTTCTAAGAGTGGTCGCTCTCCATCCTTTGTCCAAGTGAAATGCCTGCAATGCATCTATTTGTCGTCAGGCTTTACTCTCCATCCTTTGTCCAAGTGAAATGCCTGCAATGCATCTATTTGTCTCTGCAAGCCTCACAAGTATCTGCCGTTAGTACCACATCATCTGCATACATCTTTTGTTGCTCCATTTTCATATTGGTTGCATTAGAGGCTTATTGTTGTGGTAATTGGCTTCAATGATATCAGCAGGGGTTGTCACCTACTATATGGCTGCTCTATGGTTAGAGATTATTTGCATGACTTGATCGCTGCTCATATGTGATGGTCTGGGATACTCTGTTTTCTCTTTCTTGCTATCACAATTGTGACATTTTTTTGGGTTTTTCTTTTCGTAGTGGTGAATATGGCTTTTGCATGTTGGCCAAGCAGTCTCTTGTATACCTGGGTACTCTTTAATTTCAGCAACCTTTACAGAGAAGAAAAAAGAGCTACAACCTAGCCTTAAAACGATAAGGGGATGAGCATTCATGCTAGAATGTTAATAGGAATTCCAAATAGCATACCTACAATCGAGAAAAATTACTCAGTCAAAATCTACTAAAAGTTTAATTTAGGGAAGCATTAGGGAAAATCAGGTGTTATTCACAAGGTGAAACAAAAAAGGAGACTTGGAGGCTTGTGTTATATATGAACTTACCTCAGGGTCAGCATCATTTACATATCCCACTGTGAGTTTTGTTATGTCAAGAGTAAAAGGATCCTTTAACTGAATGTCCTTTGAAGAGAGATCATCAGAATCCTTGCCACGAATCAAATCTAGAATTATTGCACAGTCAGCTGCACTTCTACAAAATGGTCCAAGTTTGTCCTAAAACAGAGAGAAGACACACATTTCATTAATGCCACAAAATTTGACAGGTTGTAAAGCATTTATACATGTTCTATAACAAAGACACATGCAATTGGATCTCCATAACACTTATCAGTGTAAAAGAAGAGCAACATCAATAGGACATGATTTCCATTTTCATTTTCGGTGAATTGAAGTGCCACATGCAAGAAAGGCATTGATTTGTAGCAGATCTTTCATATACATTGTTACAATCTCTTGTAGATACATTACTGGAAAAGATGTGCTAGTCTCCAAGAAGTTGTTGTTCCATGATGGGGACAACTTTCAGAAGATCATTTGCCACTCACATTCATAAATAGAAAGCTAGAATCATAACCTTTACTTCAAGTGTTAGTTATGCTCTTGCTTCAGAAGAAAAGCATCTGCATTTGGTAACAAATGAATTGTACAATGAGAAACAAAGTGAAAGGACCAATCCACCCCTCTGGCTTTGTGGACTGACTAGCATTTGTGAAACAAAACCAAGGCTACTCAAGGGTGCTTGGTGAAGACAGGCCCTTGTGTCCATGCCTCTCATATGTCAACATAATTTGCTGTCTGTTTTATTTGTTTACAGCTGTATTGTGGTTGTAGTTCTGTTGTCATCATGTCCATGTAGTTTGCTATCTGTTTCCTGGGAGTTAGATATGCAAGTTTGTGTACAAGCCTTCATCATCATTGATGCCACTATCACATTTTTCATCAGAAATCCTTGATCATCTCAGCACACCAGTGAAACCTTGAGTCAAGTCCCTGTCATCTATCAGCCCTCTAGTCACACTTGATAGCCCAAGCTCCAATCCATGCTGGTGTTTTCTCAGCAAGGGAAACAATTGACTTATGCTGGTTGATGTTCAGAAACACCATTCTGTAAGAGATCTAAAGAACTAGAGAAGCCACTACAACATCACCAAGTCATCTTCTACATGCCATTGGTCAAAAACTCCTAGTGTTGAAGCTCTACTCTCACTTTATTCATGTATCCTTAAGCTTGTCCCTGGCTTAGAGAATGCTAACTACCCCATTGCAAAGACAAGGAGAAAAGGTAGGAAGCTGAGGGGAACCTTCTCTAGAGGATCCTCTCAAGCATAGGTAACTCCTATGTTTGGCCATTAATAACACTCGAAAAACAACCATTGCAGACATGACCTAAAAATTTCCTCCAAAATCTGTCCCTGATTATTAGAGGCCAACTTTACCCTTTCTAAGATTCATTGTCATCTGCAAAATGCATTGAGGGAGCTAGACACACATGCCTCTTTGGATGAGTTTATAGGACAGCTGGCTGAGATAATACCTTTTTTTTTCAAGTAAAATGTGGCTAATGATATTACTCAGAAGGCTGATTACAACGAAGTGCACATGCTCAACAGACTAGTTGGAGCTGATGCAAATCACAAATCCATCGTGTATACAAGCCTCTCAAGGCGGTTTGGGGGGGATGGGGGCAAGAAGCCATGGAGGGGGGTGTATCGCCATCTAGGGCTGCCCACTTGCATCGTGAAGAATAGGTCGTGGCCGCCCCAAGTGAGCAGAAAGTAAAGACAGAGCTCCTGACGAGCTCGAGACTTGCCCTACACTTGGTCCCAACGGCCATAGAGGGAGTGGATGATAGAGGTCCAAAGCTTTGCCAAAGTCGCATATACTGAAAGGCACTCCCTGCCAAAAACCACTTGACAGTGTGCCTTCCAAATGTGCCATCCTGTAAGACTCCTATGATCTCCCATACCTCTAAGTGCTTTGCTGTAGGATCCGATACTTGGCGGCTAGGTAAACTCCAAGCAAACCACTGTACAAGACCCAGCCTCGATGTGAAAAATCGTGTCCTTCATCCAGGCCTCATACAAAAGGTGACAACCCTAGTTGACTGCTTGCCAGCAAAAAGCCCCCCACAAGATACATCCAAGGCTGGGTGCCACACGGCAGAGAATGGCCGAGATAATACACACTTTAGCAGCCTATGCTTTCCCACACACTACACCGTTAGATAAGCCTCCATGAGGTAATGCCCCATAGAATGGCTAGTATGATGATGAGTACAGAGAGATATGAGCACATTTTCAGTGAGAGGTGGCACTTTGCATATGTACACACACAAGCATGCTCAGATGCAAGGTGGTTTCATACGTTTAGTATGATACGATTCGTGCGTGAACTAGCATCGTATAGAAGGTATACACAAAAATAAAATACGTTGTTTCATACATTCATTAAAAGATGCATATAACATTATATATATGTATATATAAAAATACATATAAAATGTGCAACTTAAAGATAGATCAATCATCACAAAGTTTCATGAATTAGAGAGAGAACAATTGCAAAGCAATATAGGTCTAAAGAGTTGAAACTAGAGTCATGTATTGAGACTCCATGATTAATCTCCTCCAGCTCCATGTAGAGATCCTTGAACATAGGGATAGGAGAAACTTGGAAGAGGTGAGGGAAAGGGAGAGGAAGAGGGGGAGGGGGAGGGGGAGAGAGAGAGGGAGAGAGGGAGTAGGGTGCTTGAAGAAGATGGAGGCTTGAAGAAGATGAGCAAGCTGCAAACTAACTTGTGTGGTTGGATAGGGGGGACAGAGCTGCTCTTTTATAAGGGCTGAGCCTTGGGGTGAGGGAGAAAAGGAGAGGAAGTATGATTCATGAAGGATGGAGGAGTGTGAAAGAAAAAGTGAAGTTCAAACTTCAAACTCCAAACGGTCTGAAAAAATGGTCAAAAAGCGGCACCAACGGTCGGATTTTGTATGCAGGCACAACAGTCACCTTTTCCAAACAATTCGAATGCACAGATCTTGTACATAACCATATAGTATGACTGTACGGAACGATACTGTAGGGAATGTTCCATACACGCACAGAATGCAGCCAGGCTCAGACGATTGGTACACAAAAAGAAGTGGGGATCCATGAGCAAACTAGAAACTGAAATGTATTCCATGTTCTTGGGAAACGACAGCGAGAGCATGGAAAAGGATGCATGAGAGCGAGCCACCTATAGAGATTACTAGACCTGGCGATTGGCATGAATATCCTTGTACACTTTATGATGTTCCTGGCCAAGATCCTATGCCACTCCTCTCAACATCAAGACCAGCAAATTGCAGATTTTTCACAAAAAAAAGTGAGGAATGCCATATGGAAACTGAAAAATAGGAAAGCCAAAGATCATGATGGTTTAGTAGCAAAACACCTCACGCATGCTTGTGATATCTTGGCACCAGTGCTAGCTCATATCTTTAATAGGGCAGTTTGTGAGGGATTTCCAACCAGTTGGTCAGACCATACTATTATGCTGCTCTTTAAGAGTGGAAACCCCGCACTAAGTAACTATTGAACTATCATGATTGGACACATGCTGGCCGATATATGACTCTATTGTGGAACAAGCATTAAGTGAATGGACCAAGATGCATGGCCTGAGATCAAAAGGCTAGGTTGGCTTCAGGAGGGGATGTACAACTCTAGATTCACATTGAGGGCAATCATCGAATAAGGCAAGGCATTCAAGAAAAAGATCTATTGCTGTTTTGTGGACTTTCGCAAGGCCTTTGACACAGTGCCATGTGCTAGACTCATGACAAGAATGCAAGACATTGATGTGCCCTTAGAGATACAATGGAGTATCTATGCCTTGTAGGAGACAGTGACAAGTAGAGTACAGACATTTGAGAGCATCTCGGATATAGTCAAAAGCACCATTGGGGCGAAACAAGGCTGCCCACTTTCACTGACACTATTTGGGATGTATATAGATGAAATTTCAGAATATGGGTACAGAACTGGTGAGGCTGGAGGGGCTGGAGCCAGCCTAGTTGGACTGCTGATACCATTACTACTTTATGAAACAATATTGTACTTATATCTAACTCACCCAAGGGACTAAATAGACACTTGGATGCATTATCAGCTTTTTGAAGAGAGAGAGACCTTAAGGTGAATCTTGGGAAAACTAAAGTTATGGTATTTAACACTTCAGCTGCGTGGGTGACAAGAGTTGAGCACCAGTTTACTTTCAATGGAGAGCGAGTGGAGATGGTCAGCAGTATGTTTATTTGGGGGTCACATTGAAGAGACCACAATTCTCTTGGACAGAGACATCAGAGGCTCGTTTGGCAAAAGCATATATAGCCTTAGGTGCATTGGAGAGGCAATTTGCTCACATACAGTTTCATGAACCCCGCACCAAATTGTGGCTTTTTGATAACTTGGTTACACCCACACTTCTATATGGGGCAACTATTTGGGGTCCGAGTCTCTCCACACGAGGAGGCAGCCTTTTGGAGATCAAGATGGACCAGAGAAGGAATACTATGACGGGTGGGAGCATATGGAAAGACCATTGGTCATTATGATCTCACATATGATACGAGTGAAGAGCTTGACCCCACATGAGATTATCAAAGCAGCTGAGTTGGGAGCATCACCTTGTGAGAGTGCGCAACGAAAGAAGGAAAGTGAAAACACACACACACACACAGAGGAAGCAGAACATGAAGGAATAAATACTACATTGACTAAAGAAGAATGCTGAATACACTGTACGCAGGCCCAAGCATCAATGAGGGCACCAGATCAGGCTGAGATGATGATGGCAGCACCCATGTTGGAGAATGTAAAAGGCGGAGAGTGCAAGGCCTGCAAAAGACAAGTGATCAGCCAAGTGTGGGCTGTGGCTATAAATAGCCAAACTCCTCCAAAGCTGGCCGATTGCTATCAGGGTCTCTAAATCTAGCCAATCTGCATGGTGGTACGGCTAGAATAAATGCAATCCAACTACTAGAAAAAAAAAATGATGACAAATTATGCCAGGTAGTCGTGGAGCCACTAAGCACTAGTAGGGGGTGGAATCTTTTTTTTGCAAGTAAAATGTGGCTTATTATATTACTCAAAAAGCTGATTACAACTGAGTGCTCATGCTCAACAGACTAGCTGGAGCTGAAACAAAGTCACCAGTACATCATGTATACAAGCCTCTCAAGGCGGTCTAGGGGGGATGGGGGCAAGAAGCCATGGTGGGGGAGGGGGGGGGGGGGGGGGGGGGGGGTGGTGTGCGGGCGGGGCATGAGATGACAAACTAACATGACTAAAGAAGACATACTAACACCCCCTCTCAGATACTAGGAGAGTCCGAAGACCCAACAATTGCATATGATGAAGCATAGAAGCTTGAGGCAAAGGCTTCGTGAAGAGAACCGCCACAATGTCCTCCATGGGACAGTGACCACCACCAACTCGCGCAAGGCTGCAATCCAATGCTCCTAAGTGGGAGTCTTCATGAAATAAGACAATAGAGCCACAACAAAAGAAATATCAGGCCGAGTATGAACAAGCGAGATGAGGGAGCCAACAAGACACCTATAATGAGTGGCATCTATAAGGGGAAAACCAATTTTCAAAAGCTTGGACTCCATGGGGCATGAAATAGGCCGACAAGTGGCCATACTAAACTCTGAGAGAAGCACGGAAATGTACCTGTGCTACGAATAAAAATGCCATGTGCCATCTGATAAACCTCCAATCCAAGGAAGAAGTGAAGGATCCCTAGATCCATCATGTCAAACTCATGTCCCAAAATCTCCCAAGTACAATCAACCACCTAAGTATAGCTCCCTATAATGATAAGATCATCCACGTGTAAGATGAGCAAAACATACTTTGCACCCGCAACCGAGAAGTATAGGTTGGGGTTATGTGTTGATCAATGGAAGCCACTCTAAATAAAGAAGTGACCAATCCTCTAGTACCATGCTCTGGGAGCTTGATTTACACCATAAAAAGCCTTCCAAAATATATAGATATGATTCTCCTTCCCTTGCACAAGAAAACCAGGAGGCTGGGTGTTTAATGTTGAGATATCGAGCTCCACTCGTGATATGCTAGGGTGACCGTTGTGCATTTATGTCACCGACGTGTCAGTTGCAGATGTGGTTGGTACACCGCCCATGAATAATAGCTAGATGACAGCTATCCTTATCTACTCTAGTTCGTGGCTCAGTTAGTATGCCACCTTAGTTATTTGAGTTTGGTTTGAGACCCATATATAGGGTTCTTCTATTTCTTTGTAAGAGACTTCTTTTTGGCTTACACAACTAAGAAGAGGAAAACTGTTTTCAGCCTCCACCCTTGTGTGTATTCCCCCATTGTGCAAGCAAGAAAGCTACAAGTGAGACTCCTTCCTTCTCTCCCACAATCTTGATATTTAAAGAGAGAGAAAGAGGCAAACAAGAATGGGAACCATGAACAAAGAGTAGTGTACTCTCTCTTCTTGCATTATTCATTCATTCCGTAACACACAAAGGATACTAAGTCACACATACAATGTATGAAAATAAGTCAACCGACCAAACACCTCTAACTTGACTAACCGACTCATTATTACAGCACACAAGATGGTAATAGGTAGCTACAATTGTACAACTAAGTTGGTGTAGATACTGAGCTTGAAAACACTCCCCCTCAAGCTCCAGTCAATTGTACTCCAAGTAGCTCCCTGAAGTAAACAAACTTATCTCTACCAAGTGATTCGGTAAAGATGTCATCTACCTGATCTTTAGTCTTCACATGAAGTAGATCTATCTTTCCTGTAAGTACCATTTCCCTAATAAAATGATAATAAATTTCGATGTGCTTTGATCTAGCATGATAGATTGGGTTGCTAGCCAATAGCACACTACTCATGTTGTCACAATGTAATGTGACCTTCCTATCCAATTGTACATCCAAGTCACATAATAGATTCACAATCCAAACTGCTTCACATGAAGCTAGGGCTCCACTGCTATACTATACCTCTATGCTAGAGAGAGCAACTAGAGACTTCTTTTTATTGCTCCAGCTAACCATACTATTGCCTAGACTAAAAGCATAACCACTAGTTGATTGTCTATCATATACACGAACAGCCCAATCAGCATGTGTATAACTTGTTAGCTCAAGTGGCTTTGCGAACTCATAAAATAGCCCATAATCAACAGTACCCTTCACATACCGTATAATCCTCTTGGTTGCATCCAAGTGAGGTTTGCATGGCATCTGTATAAACAGACTAATCAAAACTATTGATAGTTAACATAAGGACAGGTAATAGTAAGATAAATTCGGCTACCCACCACCATTTGCCTATACATAGTTGCATTCTTTATCTTACTTCCAACATCAAATGCAAGTTTGACATTCTGATCCAATGGTGTGTTAAAGATGGAGATGGTAGCTCCAAGCTTAGTATATAGAGTGAATAATGGAGGGAGAGTGAGAGTGTAGACACAGCTCCACACATGATTCAATTCAAGTGTGTAAGTGAAAGTACAAAGTATAACCCTTAGACCTAAGGGTTGTGCAAGTGCCTTAAGGTGTGTTCACACTCAAGAGTGTGTAAAGCACGGTTAGTGACCGAATTGTGTAACATAAACACACAAATTGAGAATAATGTGACTGGTGAAGAAAACCTCTCTTGCAAAGATAAAAAGTTCCCTAGTGTCCTACTATGGATCACCAACACTCCTCTGTGAGCGTAGGCATAAGTCAAACCCAACAAATCCCCCTAGAGTGAAAACTGATCAGCATACAAGGATTATCCACCAAAGGAGATCAAATTGAAAGCATTGCGAAATGCTTCAAATTTGTCACGAGAAAGAGCTTTGGTGAAGATGTCTGCCATATTGTTGTTGGTAGGACAATAGACAAGGCTAGTATCCCCTGCATGTAGCCTCTCTCTGACAAAGTGATAATGTATCTCAATGTGTTTCGTACGTGCATGAAACATTGGGTTCTGTGCCACTAAAATGGCACTCTTAACTATCAGTAAACAGAGTAGGCTCCATGATAGATACATCAAGATCAGCCAACAAATGTCTAAGTCATACACATTCCTCAAAAGATGTGACATTTTTTAATGCCTTGGTATGGCACTTGTTCAAAACGTGAGAAGCACACATACCTGCTTCCATCCAAAAGCCATGTGGCAGATTCTTAGCTTTCAGTATACATCTGACCCTCTCTATGAGTGACCGATTCTTCCTTTTTGCAATCCCATTCTGATAAGGAGTATATGCAGTAGTATACTAATGGGCAATGCCTTTTTTCTTCAAAACATTACTCAACAAAGAGAACATGTATTCACCCCCTCGGTCTGAACGGAGAATCTTAACCCTACAACCAAATTCATTTTCCACAAATGCAATAAAAGCCAAAAAATGCATCATACACCTCTGAATTTTTCACCAATGAATAGACCCAACAAAAGCGAGTAAAGCCATCAATAAAGGTGACAAAATAATAACATCTATCCAATGACTTTGTCTACATAGGTTCACATACATCTAAATGCATAATTTGCAACCTGGCTATTGCCTTAAAAGTAGCATCATGAGGAAAAGAGAACGATGCATTTTCCCAAAATGCATCCCTCATAAATATGCTGAAGAGGTCTCTCCAACACAGGTAAACCATCTACCATCTGAGTACGCTACATAAGTATCAAACTGCCATAGCTAACATGTCTCATGCGAGCATGCCATAACTCTACTTGTGACATAGCAGAAGTAATAGTAGATGCCAATTGGATTGACTGATCAATCAAATAAGCATCTAACTCATAGAGTCCATGACATGATGTGCCAAACAATACCAAAGTCAAGAATTTCTTATCCCTGGCCATGTATTTGTCATCGTCAAATGTGACCTGCATACTGCACTTTGCTAAAGAAAAAATAGACAACAAATTCTTCTTTATCCCTAACACATATAATACATCTGCAAGCATGCCATAACTCTGCTTGTGACATAGCAAAAGTAATAGTAGATGCCAAATGGACTGATTGATCAATCGAATAAGCATCTAACTCATAGAGTCCATGACATGATGTGCCAATCAATTTTAAAGTCAAGAATTCCTTATCCCTGGCCATGTATTTGTCATCGTCAAATGTGACCTGCATACCACACTTTGCTAAAGAAAAAATAGACAACAAATTCTTATTTATCCCTAACACATATAATGCATCTTGTAAATGGAGAGTAGAGCCATCAATGGCTTTCAAGACAATCTCCCCAACACCTTTAATAGGGTAAGATGCATTGTTGGCACATTGCACAGATTTGCCAATAGAAGCTGCAATAACAGAGGAAAATAAATGCTTGCGGGATGTAATGTGCTTAGTAGGACCACTGTCAAACGACCATGTGCTAGCATCCTTAGTAGAGCTGAATGCTCTATCAGCCCAAGCAAAATCATAACTGCAAGTGTAAAAACTACAGTCACAGTCAACAACAAAAGATGCGGACTCTGTAGCAGTATAAGGTGCATCAGAAACAAATATCCTTGACTTCTTCTCCTTGGCAATGTGCTTCTTACATTCTATGATGTAGTAACCTAGCTTCTTACAATAATGACAATTATCCTTCTTGGCTTGCGTACCCCCTGCTTCTTGTTTCTCTATGAAGTACTTGAACTTCCAAAACTCTGCAAAGCATTTCTAGACTAGCCTAGGATTCAAGCGTATCCTCCATTTGTCCTAGGATTCAAGCATAGTCTCAATACATTGCCACTACATCGATAGTGAACTAGTTTTCTCTAGCAAGTGTGGATTGCATTTCCAACATTTTCTGACCCGAATTCCAAGAAATTTCTGCAATGTATGCCCAAAAGCACTTTCTAGAGCAGAAATGCACCTTTCTTGCAAAGCCCCTTGCTATAGATCTTACTTCCCGAATAAAAATAATAAAGGATACCTATCACCTTGGAAGACAAAGTGGATTTGAGCTGTGGGAGTATGAACAAAATTGCCAACGCCTGGTCGAGTTGAGGACCTGGTGGCAGCTGGTGAACAAGCAGCAGAAGCTAGTGGTGCTGGTGAAGCACAGGCAACACGAGAGCTAGTGGTGCATAGACAGAGTTGGCTGCCCTGGCGACAGGCAGCACTGGACAAAATAGGGGGCAGTGTAGGACTAGACACGTGCAGGGTGTGGTGCAGCAGTGATTGGATCAAGGGGCAGCATAGATGCACAGCAATGCTACAAGCAGCAGCTTCTGAGCTGAGGTGGCAGCGGCTGTTGGGCAACAATGCTGCAGGATGCCCATGTTGCAGTCAGAAATTGCTCAGCTGTCTGGTCGAGGGCAGTAGTAGGGTGGCGAGCCTGCGGGCTTGCTAGGAGCTCGGAGCTGATCTGGACCTGGCGAGGTTGAGCTGGATTGGGCGAGCCTAGGAGATCTGATATCAAATGATGAAGATGGAGATGGCGGCTCCAAGCTTAGTACAGAGTGAATAATAATGAGAGAGTGACAGTGTAGACAGCTCCACACACAATTCAATTCAAGTGTGTATGTGAAAGCACAAAGTACAACCCTTAGACATTAGGGTTGTGTAAGTGCCTTAAGCCATGTTCACACTTGAGAGTGCAAAGTACGGCTAGTGACCGAACTATCTAACATAAATACACAAATAGAGAATAATGTGACTAGGGGAGAAAACCTCTCTTACGCAGAGTAAAAAGTGCCCTAGTGTCCTACTGCGGATCACCGACACTCCTTTGTGAGTGTAGGCATGAGTCAAATCCAACATGGTGTTTCCATGGGCTTATAGTCCATCATCCCATATTTCAGAAACATATCCTAAGCATACTATTTTTGTAGGAGCCAAATTCGTTGAGGTGTAGACACAACTTTAATTTCAACAATACCATGGTCATCATCTCTAGTGATGATCAAGTCATCCACATAAATCACTAAGAATACATAACCCTTCTCCATCTTCTTTGTAAATAGACTATGGTCTGCATGTTCCATTTGAGACCCAAGCTGCTGTAAATACGTACTAATGCGAACATTCGATGTTCTCGGTGCTTGCTTTAATCTGTACAAGGCCTTTTTTAGCTACACATATGATTCGGATAATCATGGTGTACATAACCCTCAAGTTGTTCCATATACACTTTCTCGATCAAATCTCCGTTCAAAAATGCATTCTTGATATCCATCTGCCAAAGCTTCCATCCCTTAGACACTACTAAAGCAATGACAGTTCTCACGCTTGCCATCTATGCAACTGGGCTGAAAGTCTCCTCATAATCCAAACCATATTGCTACACATAACCCTTAGTAACCAACCAGGCTTTGTATCTCTTCAAAGATCCATTTGCTTTGCATTTCAGTTTGTAAACCTATTTACAATCAATGGGTACTTTGCCTTCAGGCAACTTGAGCAAATCCCATGTGTCATTTTCAGCCAATGCTACATATTCCTCATCCATGGCAACACATCACTTTTTATCTCCAACTGGGTCATTGAACTTCGTGGGCTCTTTATAACCCATCATTTTAGTCATGTAAGCAAAATGTCTGGCTGAATACCCACAATAAGTCAGCCTATCAATAAGCTTTCTGACTCTCTCTAACCTTCTTAACTGTGGTTCACTATGCAATTGCCTCTCATGAGGAGGTACATACCTGCTTTGTCTTACTCTAGGTGTCATAACAAATGATATACCCAATTCACTATCAAGACTGTCACTGCCAGGTGAGTCATATCTAGATGTAAGTAGACTAGTAACATCATCCATCTTCTTGTCTTTGCCTTTATCTAATCTCCCCCTCACTAACATATTCATATCACTGGATGCAGAACTATAACTGCCCAGCTGTCCTATCCAAGGACTAACAGTGGAAGACAAATCACTTGTAGGTCCACTCACTGTAGTATTAGTGGAAGGATCATTTTCAGCAACATCCATTAAGTAGTGAAGCTCAGCACCGTCGCGACGCAAACCAAGAAGGGCAACTGTCACTATTGTAAGAAGTCATGTCATTACATCACGGAATATAAGAAGCGCATTGCCAAGGACAAGGAGTCAGGGATGTCTGTTTCTAGTGCACCTTCCACTGCTGCTGCAGAGTCCGCGTCTTCTATTGTAGATTGTGACTATTGTTTTTACACTTGCAGTTATGACTCTTTTTAGGTTGATAGAGCATTTAACTCTACGAAGGATGCTAGCACCTGGTTCTTTGACAGTGGTGCTTCTAAGCACATTATATCTCGCAAAATTTTGTTTTCCTCTATTATTGCAGCTCTTGTTAGGAAGTCTGTGCAATGTGCCAACAATGCATCTTACCCTATTAGAGGTATTGGGGAGATTGTCTTGAAAGCCATTGACGGCTCTACTTTTCATTTATAGAATGCATTATATGTCCCAAGGATAAAGAAGGATTTGTTGTCCATCTCTTCTTTAGCAAAGTGCGGTATACAAGTCACATTCAATGATGACAAATACATGGTCAAGGATAGAGAATTCTTGACTTTGGTTTTGACTCGTACATTATGTCATAGACTCTATGAGTTAGATGCTTATTCGCTTGATCAATTAGTTTATTTAGTATCTACTCTCACTCATGCTATGTTACACGCAGAGTTATAGCATGCTGGCATGGGGCATATCAACTATGGCAGTTTGATGCTTATGAAGTGTACTTAGATGCTAGATGGCTTACCTCTCTTGGAGAGACCTCTTGAACATATTTATGAGAAATGCATTTTGGAAAAAATGCATCAATTCTCATTTTCTCGTAATGTTGCTTTTAAGACAATAGCCAAATTACAGATTGTGCATTTAGATGTTTGTGGACCTATGCAGACGAAATCATTGGGTGGATATTATTATTTCATCGGCTTCATTGATGACTTTACTCGTTTTTGTTGAGTCTACTCATCGATGAAAAAGTCAGAGGTGTATGATACATTTTTGGCTTTTGTTACACTTGCTGAAAATCAATCTGGCTGCAGGATTAAAACTCTGCATTCAAACTGAGGGGGAAAATACATGTCTTCCTTGTGGAATAATTTGTTGAAGCAGAAAGGCATTGTCTATCAATTTACTACTATATATACTCCATAGCAAAATGAAGTTGTAGAACGAAAGAATCAGTCACTCATGGAGATGGCCAGATGTATGCTAAAAGCTAAGAGTTTGCTGCATGGCTTTTGGATGGAAGCAATTATGTGTGCTTGTCATGTTTTCAACAAGTGCCCTATCAACTAATTTAAAAATTGACACACCTTTTGAGAACAACCGAAAACCTTTAGTTGACCACTTTCGTACTTTTGTGTGTCTTACATATGCTCATATTTCCAAAGTACTAAGAAAGAAGTTGGACAAAGCTGTCAAATGTATTTTTGTAGGGTACAGTAGCGAGAACTAAGGATAAAGACTATATGATCCTGTTTCCAAGAAAGTCTTTGTCAGTAGAGATGTGATTTTTTATGAAAAATCAGAATTATCCCTTACTGGTTTTGATACATATCACGCTGCAAATTATGTATTTGAAGGGCTGTTGCCCATTTCTTTTGGTGATGTAGCTGGAGTATCAGAAAATGAGTAAAATGTTCAGCCAGCAGCTCCATTGAGCAATGCAAAAATTCAGCCTATGCCTGATCTGAATATTCAGCAAGACCTTGAATTTGAGGTTCCGCAGGAGCTTGTACGTAGTCAGGAAGCTAGGCAGATGCCTACATGGTACTTGCAAACTATGAAAGATAGTCATTTGGATGCTCCTATTGCTGGTCATACTAGAAGACAAGCCCATCTACATGATCATGCTAATACTATGGAGTTTGTTATGGCAATACACACACTTGATGATGATGAAGAGCTTTATTGTTTTGAGGATGCACAACGAAGTTTGCATTGATTGGCAGCAATGCAAGCTGAATTTGATTCTATCATAAAGAATCAAACATGGGATTTAGTGGCATTGCTTGTTGGAAAGAAAGCCATTGGTACAAAGTGGGTCTATAAGCTAAAAAGATTGATAAGCATAAATCCAGGCTTGTGGCAAAAGGCTACGCACAAAAAAAGGGCATTGACTATGAGGAGACATTTGCTCCTACATCCCGTATGACTATCATTTGGTCTATGGTTGCTTTGGCTGCCCATCATGGTTGGACTGTGCACTAGCTTGATATTAAAACTGCATTATTACATGGGGAACTTCAAGAAATATATATACAGTAGCCCATTGGTTTTGCAGTTGAGGGATCCGAACACTTGGTATACAAGCTGAAAAAGGCTTTTTATGGTTTGAAGCAAGCTCCACAAGATTGGTATGCAAAAATTGATGCCTTTTTCCTCAGCCAAGGGCTCATTAATAGTCCATCAGAGTCTACGCTTTACGTATGCAAAGAGGAGGGATCCTTGCTGGTCATATGTCTTTATGTAGATGATATTTTGCTCACAGGGATACATGCTCATTAGATTTCAGCATTCAAGAAAAATTTACAACAATATATATAAGTAGACTCCTTGAGAGGTTTGGCTTACAGGATTGCAAGCCAATTAGCACACTGATGGAGACTGGACTCAAGCTATCCTTGCATGACGATAGTGATTTGTTTGACATCCATACATATACTCCAGTAGTTGGATGTCTCATTTATTTATGCAACACAAGGCCAATTATTCAGCTTGCAGTTTCAACTCTGAGTAAATATTGTTACTTGCAGGGTACTAGGACTCTTGGACTGCTTTATGCCAAGAGGAAACCTGTCACGAGGACGTGAAAATTTGATGCTTTGCTTATGTTTAATTGACATTTGATTAAAGGATTAATCAAATGTGCAATTAAAAGATGCACATGTGTTGCACATATGAGGTGCAAGCTACTTTTTTACAGTTGAAGGCCGAAGGACCCTGTGAAAAAGATGGGTGTTCAAAGGCAAAAGTTATAACAAGTTACACTTGTTAGATTCTAGGTGAATTTTGGTGTCAGTTTGCCCCTAGGACCATTAATTGGCCATTAAGTGTCAATGGTGACACTAGGGACTAGGCATTAATTAATGGATTAATGCTTGTCCAAGGGTCAATTAATGCATGGGACCACTTTGGGTTACAAATTGCCTAGCCAATTAATTTTTGGATGGGCAAGGTCAATTTTCTGGGCATGGATTAAGGGCTGAATTTATTTTCAGAATTAATTAATTCTAAAAATTAATTAAATGGCTGGAAATTACTGAAAATGGATTAAGAAAGCTGCCACTTGGCAAAACTTTCCCATGCAAATGGGGAAAAGGCTAAATAGGGCTGAAGGGAGAGGAAAATCTCGTTTTTTTATTTTGGAGCTGTTGGAAAGAGGTGTTGGACTGTTGCTGCTAGCTTTTGGGGCCAATTCGTAGCCATTGGAGACCATTTTGGTGATGGAGATTGCATATTCTTGACCTAGGGAAGCTGGCAATTGCTGCTGATGCACTTTCTCTTGAAGATCACAGTCTCTGATGCTCCTATTGTTGTTGGTGCATCTGTTTGGGGCTGGTACAGCAGGGCAGCAACTGATTTTGATCACTTCTTCGCAACAAATCTCAAAATTTTCTCTCTACAGTATTCTCTCATCTCCTTCAGCATATGCTCAGTCATTCTCAGCAATTCTCAGCCATTCGGAGATCTCAGCAATTTTTGGTGGACTGATCTGTAATTTCTGCAGTAAACCCTAATTCACAGCAGAAATTAGGATTGAGCAACCACCTTGGGATCCGTGCCAGAGATTGAAGGCTCAAGGGACTGAAATCAGCAACTGATAATTGAAGATTATCAAGGGATTTCAGGAGCCAGCCCATCCCGAATTGATTTGGGGCAGCATTTGGCCAGCCAAGGGTCAAATTGGAGAAAAAGTCCTGGGTGAAACAAGGGGCAAATGACCTAAAAGGCTTGCTGGACATTTATGACAGCAAGAGCGATTGGTTAGCAGGAGGAGATTGAAGGATCTCAAGTTGTACTCCTTCCAATTGAATGAAAGCTAAAGAAATACTACAAGGGGCACCAATTTTAGGGCCAACAGGGTATCTACTGTCCAAGAATGTTATGGTAAAGTGTGTATTTCATTTTATGTGCATTTATTTATTGCTGTAATTAACTCTTAAATCAGGTTATCACCACCCATTCCAAGAAGGAAGGCTGGTTTCAGAACCTTTGCAACTACATGCTTACAATGATTCAGATTGGACTAGTGATTTTGCTTCACGTCATTCTACAAGTGGAAATTGTTTTTTTCTTGGCTCATCTTGCGTCTCTTGGCTTAGTGAAGAAACAATCCACTATTGCCACATTGTCTTGTGAAGCTGAATACAAGGCAGGTTTCACTATCACACTTGAATGTGTATGGCTGATCTTGATGTATCTATCACGAAGCTACTTCTTTGTTTACTGAGAGTCAAAGTGCCATTGCAATGGCACGAAACCTAGTGTTTCATGCACACATGAAACACATAGAGATTCACAATCACTTTGTCAGGCAGAGGCTACATGCAAGAGATATCAACCTTATCTATTGTCCTACCACCAACAATGTGGCAAACATCTTCACCAAAGCTCTCTCTCGCAGAAAATTTGAAGCATTTCACAATGCTTCAAATTTGATCTCCTTTGATGAATGATCCTTATATGTTGGTCACTTTTCACTCCATGGGGGGTTTGTTGGGTATGACTCATGCCTACGCTCATAGAGGAGTGTCAATGATCTGCAGTAGGACACCACGACACTTTCTACGCTCCTTATGAGAGGTTTTTTTCCCAGTTACATTATCTTCTATTTTATGTGCTTATGTTACACAATTCAGTCACTTATCATGTTTTAGATCTTTCGGGTGTGAATGCACATTCACGACCCTGAGGTTTAAGGGTTGTACTTTGTACTTTCATTACACTCTTGGTAATTGCATTGGGAGTCATGCCATGTATTCACTCTTTCTCACTCTCCACCGTCAACTGTGTACTCTCAACTGAGAGCTTCAATCTTCGTACCTTATAGGATTGTGAGCTGCACCTGTGCTATAGATCTTCAAGATGTCTCCAATGCAAAGGCTGTTTCAAGGATTTTGGCAGAGATCATCCATTCTCTCCATGCAGGATGGGAGAGGCTGCAAGGTGGCTTTAAGAGGAGAGGAGAGGGTCTGACACTCTAACACCTTTTACACAACCCCTCTGAGGGTTTGGTGTTATCACCCACTAGTTTGGCTGTTCACGCAACTATTGTATTTATGATGTACTTCGCTACTCTTTACAAAGTTCTTTATATTTTTGTACTTTACCTCACAGGGGTTTCCTCAAAGGCATAATTAATAGAATTTTATTTTCTTTGGAAAAAATAAACCTTTTTTTTTTCTTGCCTCTCCTTGAGTAATACAATTAGCACTCTTCTTTTTTCAAATGATACATGCTTTCTTGCTAGTCGTTGTGTGGCTTAAAATAAAGATAGGTTCCTTTACATGCATTTTATGAAAAAAATTTGGACCGCAAGACAAATAAACTCTGTTTCAAGAGATATACAAGGATTAAATAGCCAAAAATCCTAGGCAGGTCAAAGATTCTTCATATACAATATCATGCTCTTGCAAGAAAGGCCACAATGTTGGATAATTCCTCACACAAGAGAGCCTTGGTTCTTATAGTTAGAGCATGAGTGCTGAGTTTTCTTTTTTGGATGGCAGCAGGTCTGAATGGCAACTCAATCTGCAGCGACATGCGACAGGTCATCAGTCTGCCATGTCAAAATGCCAAAAACCCATGTAGCCTCTAACTAGATGCAACAATTCATGCCTGTGATTGACACCTCGACAGTGTAATACTTGTTCTCGTTTTTAATACTTTTCTCGTTTCCATTTGAGTCTGCAGGTTGCTAGCAGTCTTTTACTTTTCGTAATTGCTGATGTGGTGTGTTGAAAAAAAGACTTTTACTCTCACATAGGTTCCTGTTGCTATGTAATGTAGTCATAACAAATGTCATGAGGGTTCAGATTGGAGCTTGCTTGCTTATAACAGACTCATGCATAAGCATGATGAGTGAATAATAACAGTCAAGAAGGTCTGGAGAAAATAGCACACATTCTGTTTCCAAAGTAGGAGCAAGAGTCACGTTTGCAGATAATAATTCTTCCAGTTCTATTACATACCAGGCTTTCCGCCAAGCTCATTACCCAAGTTCGACCAACCATGCCAAATGTGGGCCTAATAGCTGTTACACCACACCTGGCACTGGGATATGTGATGGATCCAGCAGTTTCAGAACCAATGGAGAATGGCAGCAGGCCTGCAAGTTCGAGTAAAATGAGCAGTTTTTTTACACCCTTGAAAATTATTTATGTTGAGCCAGATGTAGTCAGACATTCATGCCAATCACTTGAGCTCACAAAGAGCACACATTTTTCATAGGAAGTTAGGACTTGTTAACAGAGCACCATGTGCACAAGAGATGCTTGCTAATAAGATTGTGAATGCTGGAAAAAGTGGCCAGCTCAAAAAACATATAAGCCTTCATCATTTCACATTACCCTTGAGTAACCCCCCTCCCCCCCCCAAAAAGAAAAAAAGACCAAAGGGAGTAATAATAACATTGACAGTAAGTTGGAAGGAGAACATTGAAAGGGGATTTCCCTAAATGGGCATGACAAGATTATAGAAAAGCATGTCGTCCAGATTACTCTGGACACTGAAACACCACATCAGCAATGGCTAACACACCCATTCATATGAGTTGCAAAGCCTGAAAACCCCCTCATAGAACACCTCCAAAGCCTTCTCAATCCTCTGACTAACCTAATAGGAGAACTTGCTTAGGATCTAGGATTTCCTTCAAGGGGGAAGATCTATTTATTAGAGGGCCTCACCTTTTTAGACTGTTACAACATAAGAACCACCGAAAGAAAAACATTCACGAAATATGCAAAATCCTGTATGGGCTGTACACTGAGCATCCAACACTACAAAAGGCATTCTGCCCATGATGCTCAAATTTGGATGAAGAGGGGTTTATCCTCGTTTATAGAAGCTGAGTGTGGGTATCAACAATCCCAAGGACTAATCACCTTACCCTGATTATCAAATGCAAGACATACAGGTGGATCCCGCAATCGCTCAACATGCAGTCGCAAATGTGTAGGGAGTTTAGAACCAGAACTTAGAAGTAGCCATAGTAGATGCATTTGGCACATGTGAAGACTTATCCTTTCGATGCACATGCATATGGAAGGAGAAATATGACCAAAAAAGGTGCCCCATTTAAGTCTATACCACAACGGATGCATACCAATGCAATTCAAATGCAACCAATTGGGCCTTTTCCGTGCACTATCCCATAGCATACACAAGTGATTTCTATCTGCTTCCTTCATACTTGGAGGCACCCAAACAGGGCCAATAGGTGCCACTGCATCCTTTAAGAGAGGCCAATAAATTACCAGTCAGTTTTCAACATTAACCCTTACTGGACATTCCTGTTTAAGTAAACATTGAAAATCAGCCATGGGTCTCCATGGCACCACATGCACCAGTTTCTATCAAAGAGAAGAGGCAACATATCCAAAAGATCATCCTGGTTCTTCATTGATTTCAGCTTGACTTCACAGAAGCCTCAGGGACTCACAAAGATCTCTTCCACAAAATGTCCCACCGAAATGGAGGTCGACCACTAGCAAATCCAAGAAAGCAGTAGAATCCTAGCAATGAAAGGGAGAACGACTCCATGCTCATAAAAGACAAGGATGGAGCAAAGCACTTTCTTCGTGTCCATAGGAGTATCCAAAATATCCTCCTTATCACACTCTGGGAGACTATAATGATTATGTTCGACATATTCACCAAGCCTAGATCCTTGGAATCATCAAATTAGGTAGCAACCTTTACATAGGAGCACACGTGAAGAAATACTCTTAAGGAAAACCATAAATAAAAGTATACCACAAAGCATAAACTCAAAAGAGCATAGTCAGGGTTAGGGTAACTCAAAGACAATGAACACAATGAAAATCTAAATGAATGACTGAATACTGAATATACAATACTCATGTACCAAAAAAACTGTGCAGGAATGGAAACTGTACCCCAAAAGTCTCATGTCTCATGGACATGTCAAACAATATCAAATGCAATAGTGTGTGGTGCCGAATCAATGTTGAATAGGCAAAGAAGAGAGAAAACTCTAAACATAGCAAGTTGATGATGACATGGCAAGCTAACGCCAGGAAAAACACAAGTATGATGATGTGGCAAGATGATCGCAGTAAAAGCGCAGGTATGATGATGTGACAGTCTGAACAACAGCAGATCACAAAAACAGCAGTTGAGCAAGCCTGTAGAGATAGAGGATGTGACTGATCAACAAGCATACCAGAAATTGATATAGATTGCACAATGGAGGCTGGAAAAAAGCACTTGATGGATGTAGAAAGCAACAAGCAACTTCTGCTAAGATGTCCTCTGCGAACGAGATGTGGGCAGCAAAGCTAGAGGGCCCGAAACCTATAAAAACGAGATTGGACTGAATGGAGACCAGCATGCCTATTTATAGAAAGTTTAGGTTGTACAGTGCACTATTTCAAAACTCTTTGAAGCTACACACCATTGTAGGGTTTTCATTAATTAAGCATTTTTTGGACTATTTAAGTAGCTAATTCAGCATATAATGCTTATATTAGCTCAGTGCCCCCTCTCAAGCCCAAAAATTGAGCTAGAAAGGAAGGCCAACCCAAAGTTTTAAGTGTTTTTGTTTTTATGTGTTTTTACCTCTAGACATCTCACCCCAAAGCAATTAGGGCATCGAACAAAGAGTGCACGGTGGCTGCCCACTAGCCTAACAAGACTATAGAGGCGATAGTTATCTTACCAAGGGAGTCTAAGTGGTCATCCCAGAGAAGCCAAGGCATTGGACAAAGGGTGCATGTCAACTGCACAATGGCCTACTAAGTCCTACAAAAGTGGATGGAACCATAGTGAACCTTTTTTCTTTTGGGTTTGTTGATTTGAGAATGATTGCTTCAAAAAGTGGAGGTGGCAATCAATTAAGTAACAATTGGGAGACTAGTGTACAATATTACACGGCGCAGCGAACAGAATCTGAGAAAGAGATAGAGAGTACACAACAGATAAGAGAAGAATCAGTAAATTCTTTAACTCCAAACAACTGATACAAAGATGGCTCTGTCCACCTGTGCGCTTCCACTGTGTGAAGCTTAGATGGCGATCTAGACAGAAGATAGGTGAAGAGCTTAAGGCTAGCTAGAACAACAACTCTGACTGGGTGAAAGATGAGTGAGAGATGGCTATGAAGGGGTTTAGCTTTTATAGCCCGCGAAGATCGTTAGGTCGGCCTCCTGACCGACCTACCATATGAGCCTCAACTAGTCGGCCAGGGAATATTCCCTTTACCATCGGGCCGGGGGTGCTGCCCCGGGACCCCCGCCAGGGGGGCCGCTGGCCCCCCTGGGACCCCTCAACCAGGGGCCGCTTCCGCGGCCCCCGGACCCCACAATAGGGGCCCCTTTTAACTCCCTTACCACACAACTCAATGCAATGTGCCTCGAGTTGCTACCAGCTTAACCACTCCGTCTAACCCAAAGATTAGATCCACAACAGTCACCTTTTTGCCATCCGGTCACATAGACCTCATCTGATATACAAGTCAGGACTCAACCAATGTCTGGGCTCACATTTGGCTTCTCCTCATAATGGGGGCCTTACAACTTTGAGCACCATGGATCATTGGTAGCACCTAATGAGGGTGGGGCATTGATCATATCTAACACCCCCCCTCAATGTCCACCCATAGGTGAACTATCTCCTCGGCCCAATGCCGAGTCTCTGAAGATGAACTTGAAGCAGATCCTTCGTAAGTGCTTTGGTGAAGATATCTGCTCCATTCTCCTCTATTGGACAGTAGACCAATTCCACTATCCCATCCTCCATCAAATCACGCACATAGTGATACTGGATCTCTATATGTTTGGTGCGTGCATGAAACACTGGATTTTTGGCAATGGCGATGCAACTCTGATTGTCACATCTCAGCACAGTTGGTTCTTCATCCTGCACTCCCATATGCCATAGAATCCTTCTCAACCATACGGCCTCACATGCAGCAAAACAAGCTGCCTTGTACTCTGCTTCGGTAGAAGACAATGCCACTGTTGGTTGCTTCTTACTAATCCAAGAGAAAATTCCTGAACCCAAAGAGAAACAATAACCAGAAACTGACTTCCTGGAATCAATGTCTCCTGCCCAATCTGAGTCACAGTTCCCCACAAGAGAAGTTCCGAAACTGTATGTGATACCATAGTCAAGAGTTTTCTTCAAGTATCTGAGCACCCGCATCCCAGCATTCCAATGACTCTCATGAGGTTTGTTTGAGAACCTGCTCAAAACACCAACAGCAAAACTAATATCTGGTCTGATGTTACACAAGTAGATCAGACTGCCGACCAACCTCCTATACCTCCCAATGTCTGCTAGTGCTGATGTATCCTCGACGGATAACTTTGCATTCACCTCCATAGGTGTAGCTATCTCCTTGCACTCGGTCATGCCAAATGCCTTCAAGATCTCCCATGCATACTTCTTCTGAGAGATGAAGATCTTTCCTGGCTCTTGCCAGACTTCAATCCCCCAAACAATAGTGTAGCAAGCCCAAGTCTGTCATTTCAAACTCAGAACTCAAAGCCTTTCGAGTTTGGTTGATCATATCTTCATAGTCACCTATAATAAGAAGGTCGTCCACATATAGGACAATCACTACAGACTTTTTACCATCCCTGTAAACATACAAGTTAGCATCTGAGGCACATCTTTTGAAGTTTAGGTTTAAAAAGAACCTATCTATCCGCTGGTACCATGCTCTGGGGGCTTGTTTCAGCCCATACAATGCCTTCTTCAGTTTACACACTTTGTTCTCAGAATGGGGGGCCTCAAACCCTAGTGGTTGAGCCACGTACACCTCCTCCTTGAGGTCACCATTTAAGAACGCTGACTTAACATCCATTTGGTATACTGGCCACTTCTTATGGGCAGCCATTGCAAGTACCGTGCGAATAGTGGTCATTCTGGCAGTTGGGGCAAATGACTCTTGAAAATCAAACCCTTCAACTTGTGAAAATCCTTGGGCAACCAGTCTAGCTTTGTACTTTTCTAAGGTACCATCAGCCTTGTACTTTACCTTCCAGATCCACTTGGTGCCAATAACCTTCCGCTTTGCTGGTCGATCCACTAGCTCCCAAGTGTCATTCTTCATTATGCTGTCATACTCCGCCTGCATAGCAGCCTTCCATGATGGATCTGCAAGTGCTTCTTCTAAGTCAGTTGGCTCCTTTACTTCTCTCATAATCTCAACCATCAAGGCCATATTGACTATGTGAGCAGAAGCCCTCCTTTGCTCCTCTATTCTCTGAGACCTCCTTGGTCCGTCTGCCTTCTCCTCAACAGATGCAAGCATAGGATTATTGTGGTCATAGAGCTGCTTCACCCAGCGCGGAAATGGCTTTTCCGGTGGGGTGATGTCAGGTTGGTGAACTTTTTCCTCATCATCTGAAGATGATACTTCCTCCTCCTTAAGGATAGGGATAGCTCTCGGGACAGGTTCATAGTGGACTACTTCTTCGCTTGATAATAAAGTGGAAGAACTTGCCTTCTCCTCCTCCACTGTATGTGGCTCCTCCTTGAACACCACATCACGGCTCGCGATGATCTTCTTTGCCTCTCGGTCATATAATTTGTAAGCCTTCTGCTCATCACTATAACCCAAGAAGATACATTTTCTGCTTTTTGGTTGTAACTTGTTTCTCTTCTCATCTGGAACATTTGCATAACATTCACATCCAAAAATTCTGAAGTGTGAGACAGATGGTTTCTTACCAGTGTAAGCCTCATGAGGTGTTTTTCCCTTGAGAGCCTTTGTATAGCTCCGATTTAGAATGTAGACTGCAGTATTAACAGCTTTAGCCCAAAAATGGTTAGGCAATCCCTTGCCCTTTAGCATGCATCTTGCCATCTCCACAATGGTGCGATTCCTGCGTTCCACAACACCGTTCTGCTGAGGTGTGTGAGGCGTCGTCAATTGACGCTTGATCCCTTTGCTCTTGCAAAAGCCTTCAAACTCCTTTGAGTTGAACTCACCACCACCATCTGTTCTAAATTTCTTCACACTTTTCCCTGTTTCATTCTCAACAAGTATTAGCCATTCTTTAAACTTACCAAAAGCTTGAGCCTTATCACGAAGGAAGTACACCCACATCTTCCTACTGTAGTCGTCGACAATCAACATAAAATAAGAAGATCCCCCCAAGGCCTGTGTAGGCATCTTACCACACAAGTCAGCATGCACCAACTCTAGAGGAGCCTGTGCTCTATTCTTGCTTTCTTGTGGAAATGCCTTTCTTTGTTGCTTGCCCATCATACAAGCTTCACATGGTTCCTTCAATTCAATTATTATAGGTAGGTGAGCAACCATACCTTGCTTTTGCATCTCCTTCAATACTGCAAATCTGATGTGTCCAAACCTTTCATGCCAAAGCTTACTTGTGCCCACTCCACCGGTGGCTGTAAGAGCACTTAGCTCATATAGGTTGTTCCTTCTTTCTCCTTTGCCAACAATTGTGCCAGCACTATCAATAATTTCTGCATCTGTCTTCTTGAACCTCACTTCATGACCAAGATCAGTTATGGCAGCAACTGATAAGAGATTTCTCCTGATTTCGGGAACATACAACACATTTGAAAGCTTTTTGACTTCACCATTTGCAGCAACAAAAGAAATAGTACCTGTGCCCGCAGCAGGGCATTTAGCATCATTTCCAACCGTCACAGTGATGGATTCTTGTAGAGGCTGCATAGAACTATATAGACCTTTCTTGTTGGTCATGTGACGGGAGGCCCCACTATCCAACACCCAAGAGTCAGTGGTAGATTCTTCTTGCACCGAGGAGCACACTTCCTCAATGGTCGCCATGAATAATTCCAACTCTGCTTCAGCCGTATTGGCTGTCTCTTTCCCTTTACTTTTAAGGGTACCATTCTTTTCATCTGCCTTCTTGACACGACAATCTGCAATTGCGTGTCCTTTCTTCTTACAGTAGAAGCACTCTCCTTGAAACTTCTTCTTGCCGCCCTTCTTCTTTTTGTCACCATCATTTTTGGTGGAGGAAACACCTTTGCCTTTTGCATTGGCAGAGAATGCAGCATCTCCATTGTTGCTTCCTTCTCGGGCTTTCAGCCTCAACTCCTCCTCCATTAATAATGCACAAAACTCCTCAAAAGTCAAAGCTTGAGGTCTCACCTGAGTATTAAGGGCAGTTACTAGTCCATCAAACTTTTGTGGACAAATCCGAAGACACCTCCGAGCTAGCTCTTCGCTAGTCTTTTGTATCCCAGCGCCAACCATCTGGTCGCGCAGATTCTTAATCCGAGTGATGAATGCTTCAACCGTCTCTCCTTCAGCAAACTTCTCCGCTGCTAGTTGATTCTCCAAGTTTTGAATCCTTGTTTGGTTTCGCGTTTCGTACTGACTCCTTAGTACATTCCAAGCCTCTGATGCTTTGGTTGTATGCTGAATCAAAGTCAAAACACTGTCAGAACAGCTTGTAACTAAGGCACACAATGCATCTGCATTCCTTCGTTTCCAAGCTCGTAGAAGATCTGCATTCGGAGGAATCATCACACTAGGATTTGATGGGTCGGGGGTAGGCTGTGGTTCTGCGTCAGTCCCCAGCACAGTCTCCAGAAGCTCATAAGAATCAAGGATAGTTGTAATTTTGAACTTCCACAAGGTGTAGTTTGTACCATCTAACTTGCCTTCGCTGAAGGTTGGTGGACGAATCCTCAGTGTTTGAATAGCCAGTACAGCAGCACCACCTCCTGCACCGCTTCCTGATGCGCCAGAACCGCTTCCCGGAGTCGACATTGTTTCTCTTTGCTGTTGAAGCCTTTACCTCTTGCACGCTCTCTGATCTCTAGAGCCCCCTGGGCTCTGATACCATGTAAAATATTACACGGCGCAGCGAACAGAATCTGAGAAAGAGATAGAGAGTACACAATAGATAAGAGAAGAATCAGTAAATTCTTTAACTCCAAACAACTGATACAAAGATGGCTCTGTCCACCCGTGCGCTTCCACTGTGTGAAGCTTAGATGGCGATCTAGACAGAAGATAGGTGAAGAGCTTAAGGCTAGCTGGAACAACAACTCTGACTGGGTGAAAGATGAGTGAGAGATGGCTACGAAGGGGTTTAGCTTTTATAGCCTGCGAAGATCGTTAGGTTGGCCTGCTGACCGACCTACTATATGAGCCTCCACTAGTCGGCCAGGGAATATTCCCTTTACCATCGGGCCAGGGGTGCTGCCCCCGAACCCCCGCCAGGGGGGCCGCTGGCCCCCCTGGGACCCCTCAGCCAGGGGCCGCTTCCGCGGCCCCCGGACCCCACAATAGGGGCCCCTTTTAACTCCCTTACCACACAACTCAATGCAATGTGCCTCGAGTTACTACCAGCTTAACCACTCCGTCTAACCCAAAGATTAGACCCACAACAGTCACCTTTTTGCCATCCGGTCACATAGACCTCATCTGATATACAAGTCAGGACTCAACCAATGTCTGGGCTCACATTTGGCTTCTCCTCATAATGGGGGTCTTACAACTTTGCGCACCATGGATCATTGGTAGCACCTAATGAGGGTGGGGCATTGATCATATCTAACAACTAGTAGCCAAACCCAAAGGCTTTCACAAAATAAGCAAGCTACCCCTACCACTACTAGATGTCAATGATGAAGGAAGAGACTAGTAGTGTGCGAAGTAGATATGGTGGGTATATGGAGGAAAAAAAGATGTCCAGACATTTGTTAGGTTCCTTTTGTCCATTAAATGCAAATGATAAAAAAGATGAATCACCAAAATCAAATTGACCATGAGATGTAAAAGCTAAAGGAAAAGATGGAGCACTCACCAAAAATTCTTACAATTTTTGTTTACCTTTTCTTGAGTGCAGTTGGAAAAATATCTCTTTGGGCTAATGAACTAGTACTTAATTTGAAGAGTTCCTTCATCATGAGCATCTCCAATATCTTGCAGAAAAGAGGAAGAAAAATCAAAAGATTGAGAAGTAGTAACATGCATACCTAACATAGGAGTGAATGAAGGTGGAGAAGTGTGGAAAAGATGAAAGAGGTAAGAATATAGTTGATGGTGGTAGAGAGGAAAATGGTTTGTACTCCATGCTAGTTTCCACGTCAAGATAGCCAATCCATTGTGGAGCTCCCGTCCTTCCTACAAAATCATTAGACTGGCGCACCGAATCTAAATGGAAAAACTCAAATTTACCTTCAATTTGTTATTGAGCTCAATATATGAGGATGAGATCGTATTCGGCTAGAGAGATCTCATATCGTCTATGGGATCCATGGTAGTCCAAAGACTCTCCAGCCATATCGAATGGAAGAGCAAGCTACGAAGCCTACTCCCTCACATGCCTCGATGTGCTAGAATCGGAAGCATCATGATGATGTGGTGAAGACATGTTCGAAGTCATCTTGCCCTCCTTTTGTTCTTGCTTCTTGCAAAGAGCTTTCAAATCAAAGGCTGAGGTTTCGTGGAAGAGAACCTTCCTCTAATACCATGTGAAGAAATACCCTAATACGGAAACATAAATGAAAGCGTATAACAAAGCAAAAACTCAAAAGAACACAATTAGTGTTAGGGTAACTCAAAGACAATGAACACAATGAAAATCTGAATGAATGACTGAATACTGAATATACAATGCTTGTGCACCAAACAAATTTTGCAGGAGTGAAAATCGTACCTTGAACTCTCGTGTCTCAAAGACCAAGATAGAGGTGTTGAGCAGGAGAGTTTGTCATAATCCCTACAGATCCTAAAAAACGAAGCAAGGCAGCCTCCAAATATCAGATAGCAACAAGCGCAACAGTGTGTGGTGATGTATCAACGAACACATAGAGAGGAGACAAAAAAATTGCAAACATAGCAAGCTAACGATGTCATGATAGGTTGATAGCAACAAAAACACAAGTATGATGATGTGGCAAACTGATAGTAGTAAAAACGCAGGTATGATGATGTAGCAGCTATAGACAATGTGGTTGGCTAGCAAACGCAGTAGAAATCAATGTAGACTGCATGATGGAGGCTAGAAACATGCGCCTCATGGATGTAGACAGCAATGGGTAGCTCCAGCTAAGATGTCCTCTACAAACAAGATGTGGGCAGTGAAGCTAGAGGGCCTAAAACCTGGAAAAATGAGATTGGACTGAATGGAGGGCAGCATGCTTATTTATAGAAATTTTCGCGACCTCATACTACACACCATTTTAAAACTCTCTCAAACCGTGCACCATTTAAGGATTTTCATTAATTAAGCATTTTTGGGGCTGTTTAAGTGGTTAATTCAGCATGTAATGCTTATGTTTGCTCAACAACACACATGATGTTTTGAAGGGGTAGGATCCTCAAAACTCACCATGGGTTCATCTCGAGTATGCTTGCTGCATTTAGCAATTGGCTATACTTTGGCACACGGTAACATTTCGTCTTCTTCTTCAAAATTTGGTCCTAGGACTGCCATTGCTTGATTTATGAAGGACACATCAAGCTCAAGCATGATGTCTGAAAATTGGAAAGCTAAAGCTTGGCCATTCCATGTGCATCTCAAAGTAGCTCGCCCTCTCTCTCTCTCTTCCTTTTTTGTGAAGAAGTTTGAATTAATGTATAGAAATATTTACATCAGGCCTTCTGGCCAACCAAGCAAAATCATAGCTTTTTCAGAATACATGAGTCCTTCAAGCCAACCAAACAAAATGGCAATAACTGTCACAAAGCCATAAGGCTAACAAAAGAACACAATACACGAACAAAAACTCTCTAAACGGCTATCAAGCAACAATCCACAAGAGCAAAGGAAGGGGATCATGAGGATGGTACAATAGGAGTGGAGCGAACAATGTCCATGCATGGAGCAACCACCTCTCGAATAATAAGGGCAACTGAAATCATAGAAGAAATCTGCCATAATAGCAAGCCTTGCACTCATTCCACATGGCCAGAGATACCCAAGGCCGAATCAAATATAAAGGCATTTCTAGTCTGCTAGATGTGGCAAAGAATAGTCCATCGCATGAATGGAAAGAGGCAAGGATGATGAGACTGCAACCTAGCTAAAGAAGGCATCTTGCCAAGGACCCAAGAATGCATTGTGATTCTTTGACCTATCAACGAGGTACTCTAGAAATGAAGTCCCAAACTTGTCTGGCAACTAGGCAAGAAATAAAAAGATGAACCAGTGTCTCATCAGAAGTAGTACAAAAGATGCATCTGCCTTGAGATATCTTTTGGCCCCACAGCACATTGCTTGTCAGGAGATCTCTATTAGAAAGATGAGAGAGAGATAGGGGCAACAGAGAGTAGCCAGCTCTCAATGTTCTTCTTCTTCATTATTCATCACACTTTCTCTAACTGAGTAATACAAAGTGCAATGTACTACAACCTAAGTCAAGTAGTGTAAAGAGACTAGTCTAACTAAACTAGCTAAGTCTGACCAACTTTATTACACACACATGCTATCCAGCTAATCTACTGCTGGATAGAGTCGATAGATGGTAGGTAGATTGAGCTTGTATATCTCAACACTCCCCCTCAAGCTCAAGTCACTTCCTGTATCCCAAGCAGTGATCTAAAATGAGTGAACTTATCTCTACCAAGGGATTTGGTAAAGATATCTACCACTTGGTATTCAATCTTCACATGTATGAGGTCTATCCTACCTCCAAGCGCCATTTCTATGATGAAATGGTAATGTACCTCTATGTGCTTTGACCTAGCATGATAAACCAGATTGCTTGCCAAAAGCACACTGCTCATGTTATCACAATATAGCTTGACTGGTTTATCCACACAAATCCCCAAGTCATCCATCAACTTAACCAACCAAGCATCCTCACACGCAACCAATGTTGCACCCTCATATTCCGCTTCTATACTTGAGAGAGCCAAAGTAGGTTGTTTTTTACTATTCCAACTGACCATGCTGCTTCCATTACCAAATGTATATCCATTAGTCAATCTCCTGTCATACATATAGCCAGCCCAATCTACATCACAATAACCTGTATGCTCAACAAGCTTACCATGCTCATAGAATAGTCCTTAGACAATGTACCCTTCACATATCTCAAAATCCTCCTCACAGCATCTAGGTGAGGTTTCCTTGGCTATTGCATAAACTGGATTATCAAATCAACTCAATAACTCAAGTCCACTCTAATGATAGTGAGATAGAATGTACTACCAACCATCTGTCTATACATAGTCATGTTCTCTATCACATTTCCTACTTCAACAACTAGCCTTACATTTTGCTCTAGTGGTGTGTCCATGGGTTTGCATTCCAGCATGCCATACTTCTCCAACATATTCTATGTATATTGTTTTTGTATCATCCATATCCCATGAGGTGTATGCATAACTTCAATACCTAAGAAAAATTTCAGCTCTCCCAAGTCTATAATCTGAAATTCTTTCTACAACATAGCTTTTATGTCATCAAAGCCATGCATGTCATCACATATGATCACCAAATCATCAACATAGAGCACCAAAATCACATATCCTGTGTTTGTTTTCCTGGTAAATAGACTGTGATCAACTTTGCCTAGCTAAAATCCAAGTGTTTGCAAGTAGGAAGTAATCCTAGCATTCCAGCGTCACGGAGCTTGCTTTAAGCCGGACAATGCTTTCTTCAATCCGCATATATACGACGGATAGTCGAGATGCACATATCCCTTTGGCTAATCCATATAAACCTCTTCTTCCAAATCACCATTTAAGAAATGATTTTTTACGTCCATTTGATAAAGATTCCAGCATTTGGATATAGCCAATGCTATTATAGTCCATACAGTTGCCATCTTAGCAACCCTACTAAAGGTTTCCTCATAATCTAGCCCATACTACTGGGCATATCCTTTCACTACCAATCTGTCTTTGTACCTCTCTAGTGAGCCATCAAACTTACATTTTACTTTATAGACCCACTTGCATCCAATAGACACTTTTCCCTCAGGCAACTTAACCAAATCCCATGTTCTATTTCTCAGCAAAGCCTCATATTCATCATCCATAGCCTTGCGCAAGTTCTCATCCTTTTTTTTGCAAATAAAGTGTGGCTAATTACATTACTTCAGAAAAAACCTTGAAATACAAAGAAGTGCTCCTCAACAAACTAGTTGGAGCTGATATAGAGTCACAGAAATATCAAATATACAAGCCTCTCAAGGTGGTCTAGGGGGGATGGGGGCAAGAAGCCATGGAGGGGGGGTGTATCGCCATTTGGGGCTGCCTACCTACATCACAAAAAACAAGTCATGACAGCCCCAAGTGCGCATGAAGTGAAAATGGAGCTCTTGACGAGCTCGAGACTCGCCCTGCACCTGGTCCCATCGGCTGCGAAGGGAGTGGATGATGGAGGTCCAGAGCTTTGCCAAAGTCGCCTGTACAAAAAGTCTCTCTCCTCTAAAAACCTCCTGACACCGCGCCTTCCAAATATGCCATCCAATGAGACTCCCTACAATCTCCCACACCTCAGAGCCGTCTGCTGTGGGCTCCAGTACCTGGCACATGGGTAGGGCCTCCAAGCCAGCTACTACACACGACCCAGCCTCAATAAGGAAGATCATGTCCTGCATCCCAGTCTCATACAGAAGGTGACGACCCTAGTTGACTATCTACGAGCAGAAAGCTCCCCATGAGATACATCCAAGGCTGGGTGCTATGCAGCAGAGGATACAGCATGCTCCTCTCCACACTAACTACGCCGCCTCACACGACCAGAGGCAGTGCTTTGGAGTTTCCAGAAGCTGCTGTGTGCAACGTTTACATCCTCCATCCTTCTGCATCTGGGCTAGCCAACTCCCTACCACCAGGCCTCCATGTGCCACCAGCCATACGAGATATGATACCCTCCTCGGCCTCCAACTATCCCATAGGCGGCACCAAAAAGTCTGTCAGAAAGCATCTGTGATGCTATGCTCTGCCCAGTACTTGCTACGCGACGGCACCCAGTCCATGTCCTCCTACATCAACACATATCTGCCAATCCTAGCTGTGTACTCCAGGAACCTCGATGGCTTCTTGGCGACCGCAGTGGCCGAACATAGCCACTCTCCTGGATCCCACTCCAGCTCATCAAGTGGTCTACCCTCCCAAATCTAGAGGTGCCACTCTTGGAGCTCCTCCTAGAAAACATAGGGATCCAATCGCCATGTCTTCCCCTAAAGGCCCACCACCCGAATCCTCCTCCACGAAAGGACAACTATCCCCTCATCCTGCTGCCCTCTGTCAAGGGCTAGACACCCCCCCTCCTAAACGGTGTGAAGAAAGTCTCATGTGGGGCGCCGCCCACTCTACCTACCACCTATAGGGGGATACCTGTCATGGTGAAAACTTAGCGGCCCATACCTCCCCGAGCACCAAGCCACTCCTGAGGTATTGCTGCGTCAATCTCCCTTTTCCTCAGCTCGACTCCTCTTTGGCAACTTGATGCCCGCTACAACACCTCCTCATCCACCAACTTGTACACCTACCAGGTCCTGATGGTGCGAGTTGGGCCAGCCTCCCAACCAGGCCACCAGATGTGGGGGTGCTCGCCGATCTATACCCCCTCCCAATCTCTGACCTAGGGATTCCACATCACCAACTGGCAGTCTATCTCCTCCTGGCAACCTAGAGGGCTCTGAATTGGGGCCTTACGGAGGCCCTACCAGTAACACACGAAGCAAGCTATGTAGGAAGAGGAATCTGGGGGACGTAATCTGGGCCATCGTGAAGATCCATCTCAAGGACGGTCTCCAATCCCCGCCAAGCCTCGATCTGCACTCCTGAAGACCCTCCTGCAGTAGGGTCTTCTAGGTCTTCCCTCCAAGTGTGAGACCGCAGACTACAAGCTTGCCCAAAAGGGCCATACTCTGATACTCTGGGTCAATGATCCCAAGCCCTTCCTCTGACCGATGCCAGATGATGGTCGCCCACGCCACCTTGGCCCGAGAGTTCCTGGAACTGTCTTACCCGGCCCAGAGGAAATTTCGCACTAGGCGGCAAAACTGAGCAACATAAGACTAGGAGAAGCACAAACATGAGGCGATGTATCAAGCCGTCCCTAGGAGAACCTGGTTGACCGCCAAGGCTCGGCCCGCTAGGGAGAGGCGAGCAATACTTCAATAGGTCAGCTTCCTCCGAATAGAGTCGAGGATTGGGAGAAATTGCTGGGTGGGGATAATGTGGAGTCCCACCTGGAACCCTAGGTAGCGGACGGTCTACCCTTTGCACACCCATCTAAATCCTAAGTGGACGCCCCACTCCGTACTAGAGTCCAAGTTTGTAAGGAAACCAACTGACTTCCACCAGTTGATTTTTGCTCTTGCTGCAGTACAGAACACCTCGAGAGCTAGTCTTACTATCTTCAACATCAACTCATCCTTCTCTATGTAAAGTGTTGTATCATCTGCATACTTTGAGTCTAACAGCTCCGTCTTCTCTCTCACTGGTAGTCAAAGGCTGCATAACCCACTCACTCGTGATCTAAGGAAGTGAGACATGGCCTCTGCAAAGAGTAGGAACAGATACGGGGCAAGTGGGCAGCCTTGCTGTACCGATCTCTCCAGCCGGAACTCCTCCCCTCTCCTACCACCTATGAGAATCCTGCTGGTAGCCGATCTATAGAGTACAAAGACCCCATGGATCCATGCCTAGGGGAAGCCCAACCTCTCCATGGTGCCCTCCAAGAAGTCCCAGTCCACCCTGTCATAGGCTTTCTCAAAATCTAGTAGTACAACCAATCTCTGACCACTGTGCTGGGCCCAGTCAGTCGCCTCAAAGAAGGTAAAGACATTGTCTAGGATGCTCCTATCCTGGACAAAGCCTATTTGTGTGCCATGAATTATGTCTGGAAGCACGCGGTGGAGTCACCTACCAATCATCTTTGTCAGCGCCTTAAAGGCAACTGCCAACAGGGTGATTGGTCTCCACTGGGATAGCTCCAACCGGTCTCCCCCTTTGGGGAGGAGACTGATAAGGCCTGCTAATAAACTCCCCAGCATCTGACCTGAACTGAAAATTTGCTGGAAAGCCATCAATAAGGGGTCCTTCACTACCTCCCAGAAGGTGGTGAAAAAGGCCTTAGAGAGGCCATCCTTTCCCAGGCATTTCTACCCGTCCTCTATGTGGAAAGCCGCCTCTAATTTCTTCTCTCTGAAGGGGGCTAGGAGGGAGCGTCCCATCTCCTCTATGACGAGGGACAAGATGTGATCCCAGACCTACTGTTTGTAATGTTGTCCTTTTGCTCAAGCTATCTCCTACTGGAAAAGGCATTTGTAGTAATCAGTGGCAATCTCCATCACCTCGTCTCGGCTAGAGCAAATCCTCCCATACTGATCCTAAAGGCTGCATATCTGCTCTCCTGAGGTTTGGGGCTTGTGTGCTTGAAAAAACTCCCTACACATCGTGTCTCCCTAGGCTACTAAGGTGTGGAATGAGAACTCTGAGCGCCTGTCCTCTAGGCTGGCGATGGCTGCTCGTGCACACACCTCCTATGCATGGAGGATGGGATCCACTGTTGTCTCCTGTAATAGTCCCTACATGGTTGCTAGGTCCTGCCCAAGAGTGCCCTCCCCTTCTCCCAGCACTGTTGCCTAGCCTGTAGGCTACCTCCTGGTAAATATTGCTCAACTCGGCTAGGACCTCTGCAACCTCCTCTGCGTTTCGGTCCCTCCTGCTCCACTCCCTAGTCCAAATGTGCTCAATCTGTCACTTCACCTCCTCTCTCCTGTAGATTGAGTCAGCGGGATCGTATACCTAGGGAAAATGCTGGGGATCAAGTATCAGGAGAACCTGGCAGTGATCGAGGGCAGTGATCGAACAGAGTGGTGCCAGCCAACTGCCCTATCTGGCCTCCACGAGAGCATCCCCATTCTCCCACTTAGAACCTGTCCAACCACTCCAACAAGACTATGCCTAGCCGCCTGTATCCCCACGAGAAGTCCAACGACCTTTCCGTCCTATGGAAAGCTGTCTTTCCAAGCATCGCGAGCTCCTACTGCCAATAGGAAGACCTCCCATGCCTCCTACTCCTCCCCAACCATGCCCTGGTAGTTTTTGTCTCTACCCTGCTTGTCCTCTAAGGCCTCCAGGTTGTTGAAGTCTCCTCCAACAATCCAGGAGTCCACCTCTGGGAGTCCTACTACAATCTCCACCCAGAACCTGTTGTGTGCCATGACCTCAGTGGGGACATAGACATTGAGGACTGCGAGGCACAAGTCCCCAATATCCAACCTGACCCATAGAACCCTTCGTGCCACAATCGCCCCATGATCCCATACATAGGCGGTAAGGCTCGGGCCAATAGAGATGCATACACCTCCACTCCTGCCGTGGGCGCCGATGGCGTTGTCCCAGTAGGTGTGTGACCTGCCTAGGAGAACCTTCCCTACCCGATGGACCTCGCCAGGGGTGAGCTTGTGCTCCTGTAGAAGTAGAATGTCTATCCTTCTGGCAAGGGCCGGATGCAACTCCTGCCGAACAATCAACTTCTTGGAACCACGTGCCCCACTGTAGTGGAGACTATTCACATTCCAGGATGCAAGGTGTAAGCTCATGGGGAAACCTGTGACTAACCAAACAGGCATTTGTTCAGTGTGAAAGCTACTGATGAGGAGGAAGAACTAGAAGTAGGATGTCTATCCTTCCAGCAAGGGCCGGATGCAACTCCTGCCAAACAATCAGCTTCTTGGAACCACGTGCCCTACTGTAGTGGAGACTATTCACATTCCAGGATGCAAGGTGTAAGCTCATGGGGAAACCTGTGACTAACCAAACAGGCATTTGTTCGGTCTGAAAGCTGCTGATGAGGAGGAAGAACTATGGGGCATGCAAGTACGCTTTGCCGCAGGCCTGGAAGGCGAACTCCAGTCCCCCATGGTGTATGAGGGATGTGATGCTTTGAAGCCCTTCCCTCACCCATGGTGTCTTGTTGAGTTGGATACGCACGTTGATAGTGCCAACCGCTTGCCCGTGAACCTTACGCCCTGTTCCCGAGGTGAAGGATGAGACTCCCGAGTCGACTCCCGCACCTTAATCCGAGTCCGTGATTAGGAGAAAGTGGGTGACATTTTCTTCACAAGTGACCATCCACTCCTATGAGCGTGATGAGGAGTTAACTCTCTATACTCAAATGGCTGAATCCGAGGCGACCGAGCCCTCAAACAGCAAAGCAAAGACAATTGTTGGGGTGCCTCTGGTGTGGACCAATCACGGTGATTGGGTCTTTGTGAGTGGATCCCAAGTGGCTGAGTTACACGTCGACATAGAGTCTGTGCTCACCATAAAGGTGAATTTCAAGGAGATCCCTTTGCCTGAAAGGCCTACTCGTGCGTTCAAGATCTCTCGACCAAAAGAGTGTAATCTTCTTGGTAAGATCAAGGTAGTTGGTTGGCTACGTGATCAAACCAACTCGGTTCCAAGGAGGCTTCACCCTCCAAGTCATTCACGCTTGATGCAGCTCGTCATGGAGCGAGAAAGGTTGGAACGACCTAGGAGTGAAGACTTAGCTCGCGCATGCCTCCCAAAGACTGATCTGGACATGCCAAGGTCCCAAAGTGATGTGGGTGAACTTGTGCTGTGGCACAACGCGAATCCACTCCCAACCTCATGTGCCTTCACGTATAATATGGCCGTTGAGGGCCAATTCAGAGTTGTCACGGCGCAGGCTATGGCCCGTGCTATGTAGGCTAGGCGGTTCGATGCTATGCATTTGACTATCCTACTTGCGCAAAGTGCCTCAACGCGAGAGCTGGCCATCAAGGGCCTTACAATACATGTAGGCACAACATGGAAAGATCTGCCTAAGAGCTGCCTACCTAACTCGGTTCTGATAACGGTGTATCTGGGTGACAAAGGCCCAATGGTATTGACCGCAAGGGGGATGACCCTTGCTTTGCAGGTGCGGCGATTTGATACAACCCCTTAAGTCGCCATGCTTTGTTCAGACACTCCGTCTACCCGGTCCACGCAGGACGAGCTCCCACCTTCTCTTTCGGCGTCCAAGTGTGCTACAACGAGAGGCAGGGTGCTCGATGCGGGAGAAATGGATCTCTCACGACACACAAGACGGCATGCAGCACCACCGTGTGTCCCTTGGCGCATACTTGCTCCAAGTGCTCCCGACCCAGGAAGGTCCAGCGAATGAAGACGGCTGGTGCGACGTGCTGGGATCGCGCCTTCTACGCAAAGAGACATGCTACCATCGCAAGAGGGCAGTGTGGGCTCTTCTTCAAGAAGTCAGCTCAAAATGCCAAAGTGCCAATCTAGACAATCAAGGCCCAAATCAAGAAAGCTCGTGCAAAGCAGAAGACCCAAGCAACTATGGCCCAACACCTCTCAAGGGGGGGTGAGACTCCACAACGCACCCCTTGGAAGATCGTGAGGCATGCGCCTAGCTTGCGGTGGTCAAATACTGCCTCATGCAGGTGGAGAGACGCGGCCACTCCAGTGTGGTCAAATGCTCTCTCTTACCTTGTACGCGGAGTGATAGATGAGGCCAATCGGGGCCATACTCTGTAGGGCGCCACCTCTTGGGCCCTTGCATTCATGGCATGTCATGCTCCCCGTTGAGCTTCCCGCCTTGCCTCCAAGTCCACTGGCATGGCCTGTGCACTCATACTGCCAGGACCTTGTGTTAGGAAAAGTGCGCACGGCTTGCCTTAACCGGGTTGCCTCCACTCTATGCTTGTAAATTGGTCAACAGGTGGATGGATTGAACTGCCCAATAAAAGAGTCTTCCTAGTCAGTGTCCCTAGGCTACTCCACACTTGTAAATTGAGTCAGCAGGTGGTTTACCTTTACTTGTAGTCTGAAAAGACCATGTTCCGGCATGGTAACTAGTGGGTAAACCCTGGCTAGCTTGATAGCGAGTCAGTAAAGACCCCGCAATTTTGGCAGTCTAAGAGTCTAGCGGGTAGACACTGGCCGCCTTGATAGTGAGGCACGTTAAGACCCCTGAAGTTTTGCACCCATACATTGCCAGCCCCTTGATCAACCTATTGGTTTTTGGGGACTCGATGAGGACATCGAGTTCATCGAGGGGGGGTGTGTATGAGGGATGTAATGCTTCCAAGCCCTTCCCTCACCCATGGTGTTTTGTTGAGTTGGATACGCACGTTGATAGCGCCAACTGCTTGCTTGTGAACCTTGTGCCTTGTGCGTTTCGCGCCGTGTTTTGCGAGCCTTCATGCCGCTGTGCAATATACTCTCAGGCCCTTAAGAGGAGCCCTTCGTTTTTAGCCCCCACTCACTTGTTGTATCCTCGTGTCGTGTTGTGATATGCTTCCACATGCTTGTGAACACAGTGATTGGAGAGTGATACCCCATGATGCAGGCTTCACGAGGTGGGTCTCCCCTACCCCTAGAGACGGATCCATGGCGGGTTCATTACACTTGGACCATAGGGGTGATAGATGCTCTAGGTGGTACTACCAATGCATCTATCAGCCATGCTGAGAGTCGTGACTCTATACACTGGTAGAAATGGGCCGTCTATGCCAGGGGCCACTTGATCACATCCATCAGAGCTCTCCACTGTGGAGTGCCTCGAAAGATAATGCTCAAGTGTGGGACCTCGGCACCAACCCACCAGTTAATGTCCATCATGCAACCTAGCCACTGCTATGCAAACAATGCTAGTCCTTCTTCTCCCATCCACTAGGAGATGTGGTCCGCCACCTAACTCTTCACCTCCTCTATCTGTGTTGTCGTCCAATCCCCTGAGTGAGAGGATTGAAGGAAGGACTGAAGGAAAAACGCATAGTTTGGTCCATCCGATGGTGCTAGTAGATGGACCTTGCCCCTCCTTGAGTTACGAACCACGAAGATCCCCACCTCCAGAGGTAGTGGAAACACTCCTACTCCACAACTCTCAGCTAGGACCACGGGCCACTACCAAAGAATTCCTATGGTAACAGCTGCGCCTGTCTCAAGAAAGTGGGCGGCAGGGGCAAATGAGCAAGTGGCTGTGTGGGGAGGGCAAGACTGCGGGTGTGCGAGGAGGATGTAGACGTGTGTGGCTCTTCACCTCCTGTGGGAGGGGGAGGGGGGGAGAAGTGGGTCTGGGGGGAATCACCTGTACCGGGTGCGGATCAGGGGGGGTGCTCGGCAAGCATAGTTGCACTAGTACCACATATGAAAGGTTTAATGATATACCATACTTTAGGCACCGTACCTTATGTATTAGTATCATAAGGTACCAACTTAATGGATACATCTTTCCCATTCGAATTGCACTTTGGGACGAGCTAAATGCTCCTTATATTAATATGATTCTCCCATGAGATTAGGTTATTTGAGATTCAAACAATTTCTCTCAACCTTCTCTCTCTCAAGCCTATGGTGACGTAGTCTGTGGCGCTGGTGGTGGATGTGGGAGGCTGTAGTCCTACCAAGTGGGGCAGGTAACAAGGGGCAATGGAGTGCTTTGCTGGGGGGGGCGTCGCTCGCCCTCCTGCTCCCTAGTGTCGAGGCTGTGTCTGAGGAGCTAGCTGCGGTCCCCCCTGTCATTTCCCTCTCGGTCCTCTCTGGACCCGTGTAAAGCCGTCAGCATCCCCACTTGTGGGCCTATCAGCGGAGCCTCCTTGGCTCCGAAATGCATGCAATCTGCTGCCTGATGCCCAAAGTCATGGCAGCGCAGGCACTATCCTAGTTGCCCAGTCACAATGACATGGTGCCTAAAGGAGTGACCTCCTGCCTCAATCTCCAGGAACTTTGGTATACTCTTTTTCTTTCACGACCACTCGTACCTTTGGGACTCCTACAGCTATCACTGCATCCGCAAAGGAGGCAGAAAGAACTATGCAAAAGAGTCGTCCAAAGTCCACTAACTAGCGATACTCTACCGCTAGTCCGAGGAAAAGTAAGGTGATTGGATGTCTAAGAAATCTGTTATGGAGCGCAAATGTCTCCACTGTGAAGGCGCTCTACCTGGAAACCATGTAAATGACCCCCTTCATGGAGGCATAGGGTGAGCTCTCCACTAACTCACAAGTTGCATCTGCAAAGGTGAGTTGAACCATGAAGATCCCTTGGCCCATGAGGACTGCCTCTGCGATTTGTGCTGTGCCAATGCACAGCGTGGAGTGGAGCCAATCTCGCAGCTGGCCCTCGATGGGGAGTGTCCAATGACCTGACCAAAGATCATTGTTTCTTTCAACTCCAGCTCTGTGGCACGGACAGCTAAGAGTTGTTCCTCAGAGAGGATGATGCGCAAGGTGTTTGACTGGGGGGCACTCACAAAATGTGCGGACGTCTGACCAGAGGTTTCCATTGTGCATCCCTACTAAGAACCTACCTATCACATTGCTGTGCTACCAGAGGGGGGAGTTGTTGCAGGGGGAGGGAGCAACTGGACGGGGGGGGAAAGTCGATGGCGAGGAGGGGAGGGGGGGGAATCGATGATGGCGAGGGGGGGGGGGGGGACGCGGCGGGCGGCCAAGGGATAAAGAGGCGGAGCGGGGGCAAGCGGGATAGGCACAGGGGGGCAGCAGGGCAGGCAGGCACAGGTCCGAAGGGAGGGCTGGTCGGGCATAGGCGGGCAGCCACAAGGCGGGGGGAGGTTGGGCGTAGGCAAGGGACGAGGTCGAGCACAAGCAAGTGGGGCAATGGGAAGGGTGACAAATGGCGAAGAGAGGGGCGACGGACAGGGCAGGGGTACCGGGCCACAAGCAAGGGGGGCGAGGGGCTCTGGCGTTGGCGACAGAGAGGGAACAGGCAGGTGGGCGTGATTGCTCAGGCGATGGTGGCACGGCGAATCAATCGGGGCGGGGGTAGCTCACGCGACGCGACGGACAAGAGTTGTTGGTGTGTTCCCAATTCTCATCCAAAATTGCTTCTGCAAGGCCAAGGCGGCTGCGGCGACGGGCCCACAGGTACACGCGGACGGCTTCACATAGGTCCAAAGATGACAGAGAGGGAGATAGTAGGCGGGGCCGCAGCCAACGCCTCAGTAGTCGCAGCCTCGACAGCAGGGTGTTTAGGAGGGCGAGCGACGCCTCCTTGGCAGAGCACTCCGCAGCCCCCCCTTGCCCGTCCCACTCGGCAAGACCGCAGTCCCCCACAGCCACCACTCGCACCACAGTCTACCCCACCTGAGATCCCACAGCCCCCACACCCACCCTTCCCCACCTCCCAGGCTCCCCCCCACTAACCTTGGCCCATAGCACCCCCGTTCCAGGGCCACCAACCCCCCCCACACCCACCACATACCTCCGGCCATCCCACCATTCCTGGACCCTCTTCCACCCCACCATCTCCCCTGCCAAGCACCCCCCCTGATCCACACATGTTTCAGGTGATCCCCCCCAGACCCACTCCCGCTCCTCCCACAGGAGATGATAAGCCACACACGCCTATATCCTCCTCGCACGAACAATCTTTCCCCTCCCACACAGCCACCAACTCAGTAGCCCCTGCCTCCCGTCACACCTTCCCAAGATAGACACAGCTATTGCCACAGGAGTTCTTCCGTAGTGGCCCATGGTCCTACCTGAGAGTTGCGGAGCACGGAGAGTTCCCACTACCTCTAGAGGTGGGGATCTTCGTGGTTCGCAAGTCAAGGAGTGGCAAAGTCCATCTACTAGCACCACCAGCGGACCAAACTACTCTTTTTTCTTTCAATCCTCTCAGTCAGGGGATTGGACGACGACACAAATAGAGGAGTTGAAGAGTTAGCTGGCGGACCACATCTCCCAGTGGATGGGAGAAGAAGGACTAGCATTGTTTGCACAGCAGTGGCATGGTTGCTGATGGACATTAACTGGTGGGCTGGTGTCGAGGTCCCACACTTGAGTATTATCTTTCGAGCCCCTCCATAGTGGAGCGCTCCAAGGGATGTGATTGAGTGGCCCTTGGCACAGGTGGCCCGTTTCTACCAATGTACGGAGTCACGACACTCAGCAGGGCTGATAGATGCATTGATAGTACTACCTGGAGGATCTATCACCCCTATGGTTCAGCCGAGGACCACCATGGGGGACTAGAGTTCGTCGTCTAGACCTGAGGCAAAGCATACTTGCATGCCCCATAATTTCTCATCCTCATCAGCAGCCTCCACACCGAATAGATGTCTGTTCAGTCAGTCGCAGGTTTTCCCATGAGCTTACACCTTGCATCCTGGAATGTAAATAGTCTCCACTACACTGGGGCACGTGATTCCAGGAAGTTGATTGTTTGGCAAGAGCTGCAGCCTGCCCTTGCCAGACGGATCGACATTTTACTTCTACAGGAGCACAAGCTCACTCCCTCCCAGGCCTAGCAGGTAGAGAAGGTACTCCCGGGCAGCTTGCACACTTACTGGGAGCACGCCATAGGTGCCCACGGCAGGAGTGGAGGCGTATGCACCTCTATTGGCCCGAGTCTCACCATCTGTGTACAAGACCACGGGATAATAGTGGCAAGGAGGGTTCTATGGATCAGATTGGATATTGGGGACTCGTGTCTTGGAGTCCTCAATGCCTATGCCCCTACGGAGGTTAGGGCACGCAGCAAGTTCGGGGTGGAGATTGCGGATGGACTCCCAAAGGTGGACTCCTGGATCGTTGGAGGAGACTTCAACAACCTTGAGGCTTTTGGCGACCAGCAGGGCAAAGGCAGAAACTATCAGGGCATGGCCGGGGAGGAGCAGGAGGCATGGGAGGTATTTCTATTAGCAGTAGGTGCACGTGATGCCTGGAGAGACCCTGCCTTCCACACAAGGGAGAGATCAGTGAACTTCTCTTGAGGATACAGGCGGCTAGGTGGAGTCCTGCTAGAGTGGTTGGACAGGTTTTTGTCAGAGATCATAGCCTGTCTTGGAGGGCAGTTCCAGCAGCAGTCGGACTGTGCAGTCGGACTGCCACGTGGCAGTCCGACTGTCTGCAGCCGACTTATTCAGGCTGCGCCCTATTTTCTGGCGCCCCAGTTCATGGCAGGTTTCGGCTATAAATACCCGATGTTTCCAGCAGTCTGGCCACTTTTCTCTGTCGCAGATTACAGACCGGTGCCGTGCAGATTTCTGTCTCTGTTCACAGATTTCAGACAGCAGACAGTGCAGACTGCAGCAGACTTCGAGGTGGACAGCAGGTCGCATCGTCGAGGTGGAGACACGCAGTCCAGCGCACTGCGCCCGTGTATATCTTTGTATTCAGCATTCTTTATACAGCAGATCTTCATTGTCCACTGTCTCTTTCTCTCCCTTCTCTCTCTGCGTTCTCTCACTCTCAGTCCTACGCTTCCGCACCGCTGCACTCTGACATGGTATCAGAGCAGTGTTTGAGGGCTGACTGAGCGCAGAATCAACCTGAAGAGGAGTTTCCATCGCGACACAAATTTGCGTTTTTTGCGTTTAAGGGCAGACAGGAGGGCTGCACCTTGGAACAAGGCTGAAACGATTGTGGGCGCACAGGAAAGGAGTACAGGTGGTGGATTTGCTGCTGTTTACTGCTGTTTGACGCGGAGAAAGTTTGAGTTTTCAACCTAAAAGTGCAGGTTTTGCTTTTTCATCGCCTCCGGCGGGTGAAGAAGCTTCGGGACGCGGAAGAGCCTTAGCAGGCTGAGTTTACCCAGTCAGAGGGGGCTGCTTTTGCGTTTGAGAAGGCATTGCAAGTGAAGATGTCTACAGAGATGGACTTGGAGTTCCAGGCGATTATGGACCGGAAGGTGCCTGTCCTACCGGCTCTTCCTACAGATCAGAAGCTCGACGGCGACAACTACCGCATTTGGCGCGTTATGATGTTGGCCATCCTTGAGTCCTATGATTTGGCGGAGTTGGTACAGGAGGATATTGACCGGCCTTCGGTAAGAGATGAGTCAAAACTCTCTTCCGATGCTCGTGCGGAGTTGGCCAGGGCCCAGTCTCATTGGGACAAACTGAATGCCAGGATTCAATCCTTTCTCTTTCTATCATGCACTACAGCCGTGATCGCTCACATCGAGCACTTGACGGTGGCTCGTGAGATATGGCTGGAGCTTGATCAAATGTACAATCGGATGACCCTGATGAAGAGGGTTTCTTTGGAGGTACAGATGCGGACCTTGTCCGTCAATAAGTCTTCTTCGCTAAGGGAACACATTAACAAGCTAAGGCAGCTACAGATGCAGGTTCAGAATGCGGGGAAGCCGATTTCCTCCGAAGACATGGCGATCACACTATTGTCCCAGTTGCCGCCACGATTCGGTACATTTTACTCTGCCCTTATTGCTTCGGGGCGAGAGTCTACTCTTCGGTGGGAAGAGTTGGTTCCTATGGTCTTGGACCAAGAGGAACAGTTGAAGGGACAGAATGCTTCCAAGTCGGAGGCGTTGACAGGTCAAGCCTCTCAGAAGAAGGGGAAGGACCAAAAGAAGAAGAAGGGGGATAACAAGTCCAAGAAGGACAAGGAGAAGGACAAGGACAAAGACTCCACATGTCATATTTGTGGAAAGACTGGCCATTGGAAGAAGGATTGCCCTGACAAAGACTCGAAGGACACCAAGAAGAAGGAAACCAAGGATTCTGGAGCAGTAGCTGCATCCTCATCAGCTGCATTTCTACATCTAGTTGTCATTGAGGACGCTTCACCGAATGCTTCTGATGCTGCAATGGCGGCTCCCCAAGCTCGAGAGTGGATTGTTGATAGTGGTGCCTCACGGCACATGACTCCTTCATCAGATGGTGTTGCCCAGCTGCGACCTTCGCGTGGGCAGGTTCTCATTGGAGACAGCTCTTCAGTTTCTATTGCAGGTCGGGGTAAGATGCAGCTTATTCCGGATGAACGAGGTGGCACCCATACCTCAGAGGTTTTGCATGTACCAGGATTAGGGTACCATCTCCTTTCAGTTCATAAGATTTGCTCCCTTGGTCTTTTGGTGGAGTTTGACAGTTCTACTGTGCGAGTCCTTGATCCTGAATCGAGGAAGGTTCTATCATTTGGATATGAGGAGAACGGCATTTACAAACTGAAGTCTTCCACTGCCCTCTCTACTCTTCTTCTTACCTCACAGTCACAGTCTGAATTATGGCATGCTCGGTTTGGTCACCTGAACTATGACTATCTTCGGAGGGCGTCACGTGGACAGCTTGTTCGCAGGTTGCCGGATATAGTGGTGAGCCAGCAGCCATGTGTCTCCTGCATACGGGGGAAGCAGCATAGAGATGCCATTCCCCACACCGCTTCGCGGCGGTCTACTTCACCGATGGAGTTAGTATCTACGGATCTATGTGGCCCTATGAGGAATGAGTCCCTGCGTGGGAGCTCGTACTTCATGCTGATCGTGGATGACTATAGCAGGATGATATGGGCCTATTTTTTGGCACTAAAGTCAGAAGCCTTCTCGCACTTCAAGGATTAGCTTCTCTTTGAGGAGAACTGATCAGGCCGGAAGTTGAAGACCTTGCGATCCGACAAGGGAGGTGAATTTGTGTCTAATGAATTTGCTCGATTTTGTGCAGATAGAGGAATTCACCAGGAGTTTGCCAATACCAATACTCCTCAAGAAAATGGTATTCTAGAAAGGAAGAACCGCAGTGTGATCGAGATGGCGCCCACCATGATGGAGCACCGACAGACCCCCCAGGTTCTGTGGGCCGAGGCTGTGGCTACTGCAGTTCACATTCTTAATCGATCCCCTACTTCGGCCGTGGAAGGGATGACTCCATTTGAGGCTTATTTTGGGATGAAGCCAGATGTTTCTTACTTTCGGGTCTTTGGGTGTGATGCTTATGTTCACATTCCCAAGGCTCACCGTGATAAATTTGAAGCGGCTTCCCGCAAACAGGTATTTGTTGGCTACAGCTCCCAGTCCCAAGGCTACCGACTGTATGATCCCGTCAAGCGGGATGTGTACACTAGCCGTGATGTGCGGTTTGTGGAGGTTCCGGCTTCTTCAACGGGTGATGAGCATCCCGTTCTTGGAGATCCAGGGGAGAGTTGGGCTCCTTCTGCAGTTCCACTGGAGCCAGTGCCTTTTGATTATGATTCTGTTTCTGACACAGAGTCTACGGTTCCACTGGACTCTTCTGCGGAGTTACCACCGGTGGACATTCCAGAGTCTTCTGCTGATGGAGAACGACGAGGGGAGGTTCGGCCTCCTCCTCGCTGGGCCCGTGACACACTCCGTGATTCAGGGATCGAGGGGGTTCCTGAGGAGTGGGGACCGCAGGATGGTCCGCGGCGGTCACGGAGGCACCAGGCGCATTCTTCGGAGCTTGTTTGCTCCAATTATTGTTTGATGTCCCGTGTTATGCAGGATCGCGAGCCCACCTCCGTAAAGGAGGCTTTACAGTCCGCCCCATGGAAGAAAGCTATGGAAGCTGAGTTGGAGGCTATCGAGAGGAATGGCACTTGGTCACTTGTGCCACGCCCCCCGAAGAAGAAGGTGATTGGAGTCAAGTGGGTCTTCAAGACCAAATATCTCAGTGATGGTACTTTGGATAAGCACAAGGCTCGCCTTGTTGCTAAGGGTTTTGCCCAGCGCCCAGGGATTGACTGTCATGACACCTTTGCTCCCACAGCTCGTATGGCAACCATTAGAGCTGTTCTTGCTTTGGCTGGCCATAGGAGATGGCCTGTTTATCAGCAGGATGTGAAGTCGGCCTTCCTGAATGGTGATTTGAAGGAGGAGATCTACGTTGAGCAGCCTCCTGGCTTTGGTTCTTCAGATGGGAAAGTCTACAGGTTGAAGAAGGCCCTGTATGGCCTCAAGCAGGCCCCGCGAGCTTGGAACGAGAAGATTGATTCGTTCCTCCAATCTCAGTTGGGATATCGGCGGTCCAAGGCCGATCCGCAGCTGTATGTTCACACTTCCGAGGATGGTTGTGTGCTGTTTGTATTATATGTTGATGATTTGATTGTCACAGGTGATGATGCACAGCAGGTCCAGGAGACAAAGTCAGCTTTACATCGGACGTTCAAGATGACGGATTTGGGGCTACTTCATTTCTTTCTAGGCCATGAGATTTATCAGTCTCAGAGGGGGATCTTTCTCTCCCAACAGAGATATGTACAGGAGCTCTTGGTGTCTTTTGAGATGGAAGATTGTCGGGCCCTCTCTACTCCTATGGATCCGAACTGGAAGGCCACTTCCCATTCAGCTGCGTCCCGCTATCGACAGTTGATAGGGTCCTTGATTTGGCTTCTCAACACCAGGGTTGATCTATGTTTTGCTGTTGGGCTCTTGGCAGGGTTCATGAGTGAACCTAAGACGGTGCATTGGCAAGCTGCGCAGAGGATACTTCGATATCTGAGGGGGACGTCTGATTTGGGGATTCATTACCCCGCAGGGACAGATGGGTCAAATCTTGTACTTGCAGGTTGGAGCGACTCGGATTGGGCCGGTGACGTGGACCACAGGCGGTCTACAACAGATTACTGCTTTACTTTGGGTGCAGGTGTTATTTCATGGAGTAGCAAGAAGCAGCCCACGATAGCCCTTTCGTCTACTGAGGCGGAGTTTCGGGCCGCGTCGTCCACCACCTGCAAGGTTGTGTGGCTTCGGAGGTTGTTGGAGGAGCTTGGGTGTACCCAGACTCGTCCTACATTGCTGCGATGTGACAATGAAAGTTGCATTGCCTTGGCGAGGAATCCTGTTTTTCATGCCCGGACGAAGCACATTGAGATCCAGTACCACTTCATCCGAGAAAAGCTTTTGGATGAGACCATCACTGTGGAGTATTGCAAGACGGAGGATAATCTTGCGGATTTGTTTACGAAGGCGCTTCCTCAGGCTCTACTTCGCCAACATTCCAGATCCCTCAGGCTTCTGCCCTGTCCAGGCTCTGAGAGGGGGTGTGAGAGATCATAGCCTGTCTTGGAGGGCAGTTCCAGCAGCAGTCGGACCAGCAGCAGTCGGACTGTGCAGTCGGACTGCCACGTGGCAGTCCGACTATCTGCAGCCGACTTACTCAGGCTGCGCCCTATTTTCTGGCGCCCCAGTTCGTGGCAGGTTTCGGCTATAAATACCCGATGTTTCCAGCAGTCTGGCCACTTTTCTCTGTCGCAGATTACAGACCGGTGCCGTTCAGATTTCTGTCTCTGTTCACAGATTTCAGACAGCAGACAGTGCAGACTGCAGCAGACTACGAGGTGGACAGCAGGTCGCATCGTCGAGGTGGAGACACGCAGTCCAGCGCACTGCGCCCGTGTATATCTTTGTATTCAGCATTCTTTATACAGCAGATCTTCATTGTCCACTGTCTCTTTCTCTCCCTTCTCTCTCTGCGTTCTCTCACTCTCAGTCCTACGCTTCCGCACCGCTGCACTCTGACAGTTTTATGTGGGAGAGTGGGGAGGCTCTCGTGTAGGCTAGATTGGGCAGTTGGCAAGCACCACGTTGTCCGATCATTGCCCAATTCTCCTGACACTAGATCCCCCAGCATCTACCGTAGACACTCAATCTTGTAGGATCCCTGACTCAATCTATAGGAGGGAGGAGATGACGAGACAGATAGAGCAGCTCTGGACAAGGGACTGGGGCAAGAGGGACCGAATCACAGAGGAGGTTGCAGAGGTCCTAGCCAAGTCGAGCACAATCTGCCAAGAGGCAGCCATACAGCCCAAGCAGCAGAGCTGGGAGGAGGAGAGAGCGCTTTGGCGGGACCTTGCAGCCATGCAGAGATTACTACAGGAGGCACCAAGGGATCCCACCCTCCACGCACAGGAGGTGCAAGCATGAGCAGCCATTGCTAGGCTAGAGGATAGGCGCTCTAAGTTCTCTTTCCACACCTCAATAGCTTTTTGGGCGCGGAAGGGAGACACGATATGCAGGGAGTTTTTCCAGGTGATCCAACCTCGCACCTCAAGAGAGCAGATACAGAGCCTTCGAGATCAGTATGGGAGGACTCGTTCAGACCATGTGATGGAGATTACCACTCGTTACTGCAGACGCCTTTTCTAGCAGAAAATAGCCTCAGCTAGAGGACAGCGATGTAGGCAGCAGGTCTGGGATCACATCCCGTCCCTTGTCATAGAGGAGATGGGATGCTCCCTCCTAGCCCTGTTCACAGGAAAGGAACTAGAGGAGGCTTTCCATACATAGGACGAGCAGAAATGCCTGGGAGAGAATGGCCTCTCTAAGGCCTTCTTTACTACCTACTGGGAAGTGGTGAAGGACCCTCTACTGATGGCCTTCCAGGAGATTTTCACTTCAGGACACATGCCAGGGAACCTTTTGGCAGGTCTTATTAGTCTTCTCCCCAAAGGGGGAGACCGATTGGAGCTTTCCCAATGGAGACCCATCACCTTATTGTCAATGGAAGGCACTAGCAAAGATGATTGGTAGGCGACTATGCCCCGTGCCGCCGAACATCATCCATGACACACAGACAGTCTAGGATAGGAGTATCCTAGACAATGTATTCACCTTCTTTGAGGCGACAGATTGGGCTCAGCACAGTGCGCAGAGATTGGCCGTACTACTCTTGGATTTCGTGAAAGCTTATGGCAGGGTGGACTGGGATTTCCTAGAGGGCACCATGGTGAGGTTGGGTTTTCCCCCAGGCTTGGATTCGCACGATCACCGCACTTTAAAGTTTGGCTACCAGTAGGATTCTCATAGGTGGTAGGCGAGGGGAGAAGTTTTAGCTAGAGAGATCTGTCCGGCAGGGCTGCCCCCTCGCCCCGTACCTATTCCTACTCTTTGGAGAGGCAATGTCTCACTTCCTCAGGTCCCATGTGAGCGGATAACGCGGCCTCCGACTTTCTGTCAAAGAGGAGACTGAGTTGCTAGACTCAAAGTATGCAAATGATATAGCACTCTACATACAGGACGATGAGTTGATGCTGGAGAGAGTGAGGTTGGCTCTTGAGGTGTTCTGTTCTGCAGCGGGAGCGAAAATCAAGTGGCAAAAGTCGGTTGTTTCCTCACAGACCCGGACTCTAGCACAGAGTGAGGCGTCCACCTAGGATTTAGATGGGTGAGGAGAGGGCAAACCGTCCGGTACCTAGGATTCTAGGTGGGACTCGACATCACTCCTACCCAGCAATTTCTTTCAGTACTCGATTCTATTCGGAGGAAGCTGACCTATTGGAGCACGCCTCTCATTAGCTGGCGGAGCCCTGGTGGTTAACCAGTTCCTCCTAGCGACAGCCTGGTACATCGCCTCATGTTGTTGCTTCTCCTCATCCTGCATAGTGCAGATTCGTTGCCTACAACATCGGTCAGAGGGAGGGCTTGGGATCATACACCCAGAGTTTCAGAGTAGGGCCCTCTTGGGCAAGCTAGTTGTCTGCGGCCTCACACTAAAAGGGCAGACCTGGAAGGACCTATTGCAGGAGGGTCTTCAGGATCAACCCCCCCCCCCCCTCCCCCAGATCACCTTTCCTAAGTAGCTGGACCCCTATGTTTTGTGGAAGGAGCTCGGAGAGTGGTGCCTTTGGATTTGGGAGGGCAAACCACTTGATGAGTTGGAGTGGGATCCAAGAGAGTGGCTATGGCCGACCACTGCAGTCGCCAAGAAGCCACCGAGGTTCTTGGAGTACACTGCCAGGATTGGCAAACATGTACTAATGCAAGAGGATATGGATTGGGCACCGTCACGTAGCAGGCACTGGGCGGAGGCTGGAGCACAGCATCATGGAGCCATTCCAACGGACCTTCTAGCCCCACCTATGGGATAGCTAGAGGCCTAGGAGGGTATCGTATTTCTTATGGCTGATGGCACATGGAGGCTTGGCGGTGGGAAGTTGGCTTGCCTAGATGCAGAAGGAGGGAGGTTGTAAGCGTTGCACACAATAGCCTCTGGAAACCCCAAAGCAATGCCTTTGGTCGTGTAAGGAGACGCAACTCGTGTGGAGAGGAGCATGCTGCATCCTTCGCCGTACAGCACCCAGCCTTGGATATATCTCATGGGGAGCTTTCTACTGGCAGGCAGTCAGCCAGGGCCGTCACTTTCCATATGAGGCCGGGATGCAGGACACGATATTCATCATTGAGACAAGGTCGTGCGCAGTGGTCGGTTTGGAGACTCTACCCATCCGCCAGGTACTGGAGCCCACATCAAACTGCTCTAAGGTATGGGAGATCATAGGGAGTCTTACTGGATGGCATATCTGGAAAGTGCGGTGTCATGAAACTTTCAGCGAAGAGAGACTTTCAACACATGCGACCTTAGCAGAGCTCTGGACCTCCATCATCCACTCCCTCCGCGGCCGTTGGGATCAGGTGCAGGGCGAGTCCAATACTCGTTAGGAGCTCTCTTGTCATTTCATGCATACTTGGGGTGGCCAGGACCTGTTTTTCGTGATGCAGGCAGGCAGCCCCAGATGGCGATACACCCCCCCTCCATGGCTTCTTCCCTCCATCCCCCCCAGAACACCTTTAGAGGCTTGTATACATGATGTATTTGTGTTTTTGCATCAGCTCCAGCTAGTCTGTTGAGCATGAGCACTCTGTTGTAATCAATTTTTTTATTAATATAATCCGCCACATTTTATTTGTAAAAAAATAGTCATCCATAAATGTCATGTAGTATTGAGACCCACCAAGTGATGCATTATGTGCAGGTCCCCAGACATCTGAGTGCACAAGCTGTAAAGGCCAGCTGCTATTCCGAGTATTCCTCGCAAATGGAAACCTGGCTTGTTTCCCAAACTGACATGCTGAGCATACATGTCCCAAATCAACATACTTAAACCTTGGTAGCCCTATAACAAGCTCCTTATGCTGTGTTTTTTTCAGTTTTTAAACATTTATATCTCCAATCCTTTTATGTCATATATCAATGTCTCGGATACTTGCCTCATCATGAGCAAACATAGCAACATTCAACTTAGGTATGTTTGCATCCATTGTAAACATCCTACCATGTCTCTGGCCTTTCGCGACCAATCTACATCCTCTACCATACTTCTCTATGAAGCATCCATCTCTATTAAATCGTACCTTGAGGTTCCACTCAACCATCTGACCTATAGATAATATATTCTTGGTAATCGACAATACATGCAATACATCATGCAAATGCTTTTTCCTGCCATCAGGCAGAACCAAAGCAACAATCCCTATGTGTGCTATGTCATGCTACTAAGTACATACATAGCCATTAGCACCTAATTTCAGCTCAGCAAGCCACATGCCATGTGGTATCATGTTGTTTGAGGCACGAGAATCTATATACCAGACATCATTAGACTTTCCTTGTTGCTTACCTTTGTTGCGTACATAAGTCATAGCAAACAGTCTCTCACCACTCTCAGGCTTTGCATGACTAGAAGATGCAGTGTCCCTACTGTCTACCCTTCTGATTAGCTTTCTTTTTCTAGCACTCTTTTGCAATGTGGCCATGCTTACCACAGTAATGGCAATATTTATCCTTATTAGCATTTTCATGAGTAGACTAAGTATGCCAAGACCCTTTGCCCCTAGACTGAGATCTCCCCCTCCCACAAGAGTATCCACCACCTCTACGAGTAAATCCTTGGCCTTGTCCATGCTAAGATACATGCTACTGAGTTCCCCTACCACGGCTAGAACCTCTACCACAATAACCACAGCCTATTTTTTAGAGTAAAAAGCTACATCTTTGCTTTTAGAGCTACTCGAGCTCGCAGCAAAACCCAATTTCACCTCTATGACTGACCCTGTCCATGCTAAGATACATGCTGCTGAGTTCCCCTACCACGGCTAGAACCTCTACCACAATAACCACGGCCTATTTGTTAGAGTAAAAAGTTGCATCTTTTCTTTTAGAGCTACTCGAGCTCATAGCAAAACCCAATTTCACTTCTTCATGGATAAGCAAGGATACAAGTTCATTAAAGTCAAGCATTTCAGCCTTGACTAAAATTGACGTATCGAAGGACTTGTATTCAAGCCCTAGACTATTCAGGATCATAGCCACCAAATCCTCATCATCCACCTCAATCCCAATGGACGCTAGCTGATCTCTACAATAGTCTTTATCTCAGTCACATAGTCCTAAATGGACCGTCCTTTCCTATCCATTGTGTTAAACTTCTGCTTCAACTATATTTTTCTGGCACTAGTGGTAGTACCATAGTATCTCATCAGAATATCCCATGCATCCTTCGATAAGTTGCAATTCATTATTTGCATAACCATAGCATCAGAAATACATAGGGGTAGTCAATGCAATAACCTACGAGCTCTCTCAGTCCATGCTCGATGTGCCCTAAGCTGATCACGAGTTTCATTCCCGTCAGGGAGTTTGGGCTCAACCTCCGCACCTATAACTAAGTCCCAGTAGCCCTTGCCAATGAGAAAATTCTCCATCTTGAACTTCCAGATAGCATAGTTATTGTTGTCTAATTTGTCACCCACTATTTGAATTATGTTATCAGTCATTTCAACAATTACCATCTTTGCAACTCTATGTATTCAATGCAGCCTGAATTAGACAATATCTGACTCCCTGCAGACCAAGTAAACTGTCTATGACAGTTTCAGACCAAATTTTTTTTACTGTAAATCTCTGCAATAATTAGTATATTTCAGCTCATAGACATGTCAAAAACATCCCCAAACATGTGGCAAACATCTAGACATGATGGCATGTTCATATAGACTTCATCTCCTGCATATCTTGTATGCAACCAAACTATGTAACAGTAGACAGATAAGTAGTTTGTAATGACCAGTAGTCAATTCCCTGTGCAAACTGAGGTATTCTCAGCCCAAAACATCCTCAAGACATCATAGACATGTCCCATTACATCAGAGATTCAATACATGATCAGACAAGCATCAATGCTTGCTCAGTTTTCCATAACTGTAATAGACAGTATTCAGCCAGTTCAATGCTGTAACCAGCAGTAAATTCTCTGTGTAATCTAAAGTATCTTCAGCTCAAAATAGCCTCAAAACATCTATAACGTGTTCCATAACCCTGGGGGTTCAATACAGTTACATACAAGCATCAACAATGGTGTATATACCAAGTAGCAATGCTAGACAAGCTTCTTACAGGTTGGAAACAGCCAACCCACTGTATAACCAGTACTGAATTCAGTCCAGATTTAAAGTATTTCCAGCCCACAACATCCAAAGAACATCCACATCACATCCCCAATACATGTGGAAAAGATCCAAGCTTTTGCAAGTAGCAAACAAGCATCATAGCTCTTCAACTATCAAGTATGATCTGTCATACATTCAATGACAGATTTCAGCCTGCAATTTCAGATCTGTAAAGCATTCCAGAACTGAATTGTCAACCCCTTTTAATCATGCCAAATGCATAAAGTCCAAGGCATATACATTGCCAAACATATCATGTAGTTGTCTGTGCCCAACACAAGCATTTCAGGGCTGAATACTTCCCACAATTCTAGGCAGGTATAGGGACAGTTTCAACCTGTTTACAATGGTTTCCAGGTTCAAATGGGGGCTGCACCTACTGTGATTAGTACATCCAATAATGCTTCCTTTGATTAGCTCTTTACTGAGCTAGATAACCTTCATCATATCAACCCTTCAAGCTGTCCACTTACCCATTCTGGAGTAGGCGCAGATCTGCCCACGTTTTTGGGTTTGCTGTTGTTCTTCCACTAAATGCTCATGCAAGAAAGCTCATTCACGTGGCAAAGAATCCTCTTGAAAAGCCTCAACAAGCTGTAGGCACCTCAAGCACAAGATACATATCAATGAACAAAGCTATGGCTGCCATTGCTGCAGGACAACTCTCTTTTCTCCTATAGACCACTTCATCATTCCAGCTCCTAACTTCAAACTCCAGCTCCCGCAATGCCCATGCCGAGCTCCCAGGCTTCTCAGGCTTCACGAAGTCATGGCAGTTCATGGCTCTAATACCATGTTAGAAAGATGAGAGAGAGATAGGGGCAACAGAGAGCAAACAACTTTCAATATCCTTCTTCTTCATTATTCATCACATTTTCTCTAACTGAGTAACAAAGTACAATGTACTACAACCTAAGTCAAGAAGTGTAAAGAGACTTAGTCTAATCGTACCAGCTAAGTCTAACCAACTTTATTACACACACATGTCATCCAGCTAATCTACTGTTGGATAGAGTCGACAGGTGGTAGGTAGACTAAGCTTGCATATCTCAACAACCCCAATGAGAAGCCTTCAAAGAAAAACTTTCCCTTGATAGGAAAGCTTTGACTTCCATAAGTGAAGCTAGCGATCCTTCCACTTAGCTACAGTGTCATGCACCAACCAAACTTTATTAGCTTGTTTAGCAATCCGTCTCTTATCCTCCACCATTTTTTGGTAATTTTGATTAGCTAATCACTTCAAAAGACCTTTCAATTGCACAAAAGCCCAATCCAACCATGGCAACAAGGGTAGAGGAGTAGGCAAGGAAAAGTGTCTCCGAAGGCAATCCTCCAAGGTCAATGAGAGTAACTTGTAACCTCTCAGAATTTGTAAGTACTAGCAAATGCGACAAAAAAAAAAAACCCTTGCTCAACCTCCGATAACAGCATCCCCGGGATCGTCTTCAGGCCCAATCTTGCCATCTTGTTAAATTTAGCCCTTTGCAATTGCTTTTGAGGCCAGTCAAGCAACCTACAAGTAGCCAACACCTCTGTTTGCAAAGAATTTGCTTCCTTTCTCAAGTTTGAAGGGTGCCATACAATAAGGTGAAGAGAGTCCTACCAAGATGCAATCAAGTGGGTGAGAAGAATAAACTTTGAAATTTTAACACTTGGGTGGAATTCACGATATTCCACCACGAGGCCTGGAAAGTAGTGCACCCATGGGAAATGCCCACATCCTCCTTAAAAAAACATGGTAATATTGGTCCAAGGGTGAAGCTGACAGACAAAGCCTATAAAAGAGAAAACCTCAAAGCTTTCATGTGAATTTTCACATCCAACAAGGCAGCACCATCCAATTGTTTTGGTGTAGTCATGTGTTGCTAGGAAACCCATACTTGGCCCAAAAAGTTTCCTTGTTTTTTATAGAGCATGAAGCGGATATTCTGCATCAACTCATGCAATAACTTTTGCCTCCATGGAAGCTGTGGTAGAAAATATGAAATCATACTAATCATGATTGTTTGGGCCACTTTGAATCGCACATGCAAAGGCCAACTTTGAATCGCACCCTCTCTACTGTCAGCTCTAGGAGCTGCCTTGCTCCCGCTCAGTCAACTTGAGCCCATTAGAAGCAGACGTTCTTTCCCAATGAGTAAGAGTGGATGCCCCTGACCAGCGACTAAAGCACCGCATGTCTGTTCTGCGCCCTCCCACCAGAGTTCTAACACCTGTCAGTAGCACTGCCTGCGCCTGCTGAGCGCTGCCCATCTGCCAGTGTACTGCCAGCATACTGCCATGTCTCACGCTTGCCTCCAACACTCCCATCTGGTCCCTGCGCCGCCAACGGGTCCCTGTACTTGCATTGCTTGTCCCCACTTGCGCCTGTACCTGTGCCTGCGCCTGTACCTGTTCCCGCCTGTACTTAGCTACTCACCAGCTAGCCAGGAGGTGCCGCCTACACCTGTGCCTGAGCTTGTGGCCACCAGCTTGAGTAATTGACTGATTTCATAGGTTTTTTTTTTAATTTTACCTTTTCACTCTAGATTCATCTTTGGAAAAGGGGCTTTTGCCCAATCAGTACAGGGGTCTGGATACGTGTCTGGGGCACGGTTGATGCAAATTTCTGGGTGAATTTATCATAAATTTTGGATCTTTTTGAGTTTTTTGAAGACATTGGCACCTGTACTGCAGTTTCAATCAGTGATAGACTGTTTTGGACAATTTTGGAGCAAGAAATTTTGGGGTTTTTGCTCATACAGTGTTGCTGAATACTGAATACACCTTGGACTGCGTGCATTACAGACAATTTTGACTAAGTGTACCTCAGTGTATTATTTGCTGTAATTTCTGGAAATTTTGAGATTTCCAGTTTAGTCCAGCTTGGACATTGCTCATTTGCTTCTTTTGGAATTGATTAGCATGGCAAATTAGGGAGGTGATGTCTTTACCTATGTATCCAAAGAGGACAGATTGGATGGTAACAATTACTCACTTTGGTACCTCATGATAAAGAGTGTGCTTGTTTTGCAAAGAATCTTTGGGATTATGTCAGTGGAGAAGAAGTTTGGCCCGGAGTTGTGACTCCTGCTACTCCTCCAGGAGGACGTGGGCAACGGACACCTCAGCCTGTTCAGCCTGCCCCACTTCATCCACTTCCCAAAAGATCAATAGCTCAAAAACCATGGGATACATCAGATGCAGAGGCTTTGTCACTGATTGCATTGGCAGTTCAACGGTCCATCATCCCCCACATTCATTTAGCAACTTCTTTACGAGAAGCTTGGCTAACTTTGGAGCAGATGATTGCTAGTAAAAATGAAACCCACATCTCTTTCATAAAGAAAGAGCTTGAGACATTGAAGATGGATGAGGATGATTCTATGTAGGATCACTTGAACAAAACTCAAGACTTGCATGAGCAACTTTTTTTTTTTCAAATAAGGTGTGGCTAATTATATTACTTCAGGAAAAAACCGGAATACAAAGAAGTGCTCATGCTCAATAGACCAAGTTGGAGCTGGTGAAAGTCACAGATACATCATATATACAAGCCTCTCAAGGCGGTCTGGTGGGGATAGGGGCAAGAAGCCATGGAGGGGGGGTGTATCGCCATCTGGGGCTACCTGCCTGCATCAAGAAGAACAAGTCCCGGCCGCCCCAAGTGCGCATGAAATGACCTCGAAGCTCCTGACGAGCCGTGGACTCGCCCTGCACCTGATCCCATTGGCCTTGAAGAGAGTGGATGATGGAGGTTCAGAGCTCCACTAGGGTCGCCTGTATTGAAAGTCTCTCTCCGCCGAAAGCCACCTAACACCGCACCTACCAGATATGCCAACCAGTAAAACTCCCTATGATTTCCCATACCTCAGAGCGACCTTCTGTGGGCTCCAATACCTGGCGGATAGGTAGAGCCTCTAAACCACCACTTCTCTCAACCCTGCCTCGATCATGAAAATCGTGTCCTACATCCCGGCCTCATATAGAAGGTGACGGCCCGGGCTGAGCGCCTACCAACAGAAAGCACCCCAAGAGATACATCCAAGGCTGGGTGCTATGCGGCGCAAGATGTGGCATACTCCTCTCCACACAAGCTGTGCCACCTCACAAGACCAAAGGTAGTGCTTTGGGGTTTCCATCGACTGCTGTGTGCAGCACTTACAAACTCCCTCCTTCTGCATCTGGGCAAGCAAGCTTCCCACTGCCAAGCCTCCATCTACCACCAGCCATAAAAAATACGATACCCTCCTTGGCCTCCAGCTGTCCCATAGGCGGCGCCAGAAGGTCCGTCGGAACGGCTCCGTGATACTGTGCTCCGCCCAGTGCATGCTATGTGACGGCGCCCAATCCATGTCCTCCTGCATCAGTACATGTCTGCCAATCCTGGCGGTATACTCCAAAAACCTCAGTGGCTTCTTGGCGACCGCAGTGGCCGGCCATAGCCACTCTCCCGGATTCCACTCCAGCTCCTCAAGTGGCCTTCCTTCCCAGATCTAGAGGCACCACTCCCTAAGCTCCTGCCAAAAGACCAACAGGTCCAGCCGCCATGTCTTCCCCTAAAGGCCAACCACCCGGATCCTTTTCCATGAAAGGACAACTAACCCCTCATCCTGGTGCTCTCTGTCAAAAGCCAGACGCCCCCCCTCCTGCACTGTGAAAAAGGTCCCAGATGGAGCGCCACCCACTCTTCCTGCCACCTGTAGGGGGATGCCTGCTGGTGAAAACCTAGCGGCCCATACCTCCCCAGGCTTTATCGGCTCTCGGATCGGGGGAGCAAGCCACTCCTGAGATATCGATGCGTCTATCTCCCTTCTCCTCAGCTCCACTCCTCACTGGCATCCTGATGCTTGCTTTAGCACCTCCTCATCCACCATCCTGTACACCTCCCGCCATGTCCTGATGGTACGAGCCAGGTCGGCCTCCCAAACAGCCCACTGGATGTGGGGGCGCTTGCCAATCTGTGCCCCTTTCCGATCCCTGACTTGGGGATTCCAAATCACCGGCTGACAGTCAATCTCCTCCTGGCAGCCTGGGGGCCTCTGGATAAGGGCCTTACAGAGGCCCTGCCACACACGGAGCAAGCTGCGTAGAAAGGATGATCTGGAAGGGGTGATCTGGGCTGACATGAAGATCCATCTCAGGGACGGCCTCCACTCATCGCCAAGCCTCGGTCTACAGTCCTGAAGACTCTCCTACAATAGGACCTTCTAGGTCTGCCCTCTCGGTGTGAGGCCTCGGACAACTAGCTTGCCCGGGAGGGCCATACTCTGATACTCTGGGTCTATGATCCCGAGCCCTCCCTCTGACCAATGTCGTATAATGGTCACCCACACCACCTTGGCTCTAGAATCCCTGGACTCGTCTCACCTGGACCAAAAGAAATTCCGCACTAGGCGGCGAAGTTGCATTACGCAGGAGGAGGAGAAGCACCAACACAAGGCGATGTACCAAGATGTGGCTAGAAGGACAGACGCTCTAATCCATAGCACCCTCCCTGCCACTATCGTCCCATGGTCTCAAACACAAGCAGTAAGACTCGGACCAATAGAGGTGCACATGCCTCCACTCCTACCATGGGCACCCATGGCGTGCTTCCAATAAGTGTGCGAGCAGCCTGGGAGTACCTTCCCTACCTGTTGGGCCTGGGCGAGGGTGAGCTTGTGCTCCTGTAGAAGTAAGATGTCGATCCATCTGGCCAGGGCAAACTGCAGCTCCTGTCAAACAATCCATTTCCTGGAACCACGTGCCCCACTAAGGTGGAGGCTATTCACATTCCAAGATACAAGATGTAAACTCATAGGGAAACCTGTGACTACCCAAACAGGCATCTGTTCGGTGTAGAGGCTGCTGATGATGAGGAGGAGCTATGAGGCATACAGGTGCGCTTTTCCGCCGGTGTAGACGGCGAGCTCCATTCCCCCATGGTGACCCTCCGTCGGACCATAGGAGTGATAGAAGTTCCTCGTGGTACTATCAATGCATCTATCAGCCATGCGGAGAGTCAAGACTCTGTGCACTGGTAGAAACGGGCCGCCTATACGAGGGGACACTCGATTACATCCCTCGAAGCCCTCCACTGTGGAAGGGCTCGAAAGATAATGCTCAGGTGAGGGACCCGGCACCAGCCCACCAATTAATGTCCATCATGCAACTAGGCCACTGCTGTGCAAACAATGCTAGTCCTTCTCCCATCCACTAGGAGGTGTGGTCCACCACCTAACTCTTCAACTCTTCCTCTATCTGTGTTGTCGTCCACTCCCCTGAGTGAGAGGGCTGAAGAAAAAAAGAGTAGTTTGGTCCATCCGATGGTGCTAGAAGATGGACCTTGCCCCTCCTTGACTTACGAACCACAAAGATCTCCACCTCTAGAGGTAGTGGGGACTCTTTGCACTCCGCCACTCTCAAGTAGGACCATGGGTCATTGCGGAAGAACTCCTGTGGCAATAGGTGTGCCTGTCTCAGGAAAGTGTGACAGGAGGCAGGGGTGGATGAGCTGGTGGCTATATGGGAGGGGAAGGACTGCTGGTGCGAAGAGGATATAGGCGTGTGGCTCATTACCTTGTGTGGGCGGAGGGGGGGTGGGTTTGGGGGGGCTCGCCTGAACCAGGTACGGACCTGGGGGGTGCTCAGTACGGAAGGTGGTGGTGGGGGGGGGGGGGGGGGGGGGGGGGGCGCGGCGGGGGGGCGCAATGGAATGTGGAGGGCGGTGGGTGTGGAGGCTGTGGAGACTCAAGAGAGGTGATCTCTAGTAGGTGGTGGATGTGGGGGGCTATGGTCCTGCTGGGTGGGGCGGGTAGCGGGGGGCTGTGGAGTGCTCTGCCAAGGGGGTGTCACACGCCTTCCTACCCCCTGTCGAGGCTGGGTCTGAGACGCTGGCTGTACCCCCCTGCCATCTCCCTCTTTGTCGTCTCTGGACCTGTGTAAAGCCATCAACCTCCACCTGCGGGCCTGTCGTCGGAGCCACCTCGGCTCCAAAACGCGTACAACCTGCTCCCTGATGCCCAATGTCGTGGCAACGCAGGCATTGCCATGGCTGCCCCGTGACAATGACCTGTTGCCTAAAGGAGTGCCCACCTGCCTCAATCTCTAGAAACTGTGGGATATTCTTGACCTCTTTCACTACCATCCATACTTTTGGGACTCCTGCCGCTATCACTACATCCGCGAAGGAAGCGGGAAGGATAGTGCTGAAGAGCCAACCAAAGTCTTCCACCAATTGGCGATACTCTATTGCCAGGCCGGGGAAAAGAAGGGTGACTAGGTGCCGGAGAAACCTGTTGTGGAGTGCAAACGCCTCCACAGTAAAGCCATTGTACCAGGGAACCATGTATATGACCCCCTTCGTGGACGCATACGGTGAACCGACAAGTAACTCACGAGCTACGTCTGTCGAACTAAGCCGGACCATGAAAATCCCTTGGCCTAGTAGGACTGCCTCCACGATCTACATTGTGCCGATGCGCAACGTGGAGTGAAGCTAGTCCCGAAGCTGGGCCCTGGCTAGAGAATATTCTACTACCTGACCATAAATTGTTGTTTTCTTTAGCTCCAGCTACTCCTCAAAGAGGAAAATGCGCAAGGTGTTTGACTGGGGGGCACTCGCTGAGTGCGTCGACGTTTGACTAGAGGTTACCATTGCGAGTCCCTTCTACGAGACAACCAATCACGTCGCGGTGCTACCTGGTGGGGGGGGTAGTTGCTGCAAATAGAGGGAACAACTGGAGGGTGGGGGGATCAATCGCAATGGGGGGGGAGGGTGGGGGGAACTATGCTGGTTTCCGTGGAAAGGAGGCCTGGCGAGGGAGACCTGTTGACAGATCGATGGCGAGGGAGGCCTGGCAGGGGGGGGGGGGGGGGCAGCAATCTATCAGGGCGTGGGGAAACGGCCAATCAAGGGAAACAGCCAGGCAGGGGGAGGGGGGGGGGGGGGGGGGGGGGGGGGGATCAGTCGGGGCGGGGCGATCAATCGAACGGCGGGTGATCAGTCGGACAGGCGCGAGCAGTCAAACGAGCATGCATAGTCGGGGTGGGGGACAGCAACGCGACGTGACGAGCGTGAGCGCTCATGTGAGCAACTTATGAATGTTGATGGATACTATTCAAATGCACATCTGATATCTACTACATTGAACTCATTACCTCCTTTGTACTTGCCCTAAACCTCACAATGAGGATAGCCCCACAACCTACTTCCTTTTTTCAATTCGTAAGTTTGCTTCTAGAATGCAAGCAAACAAGAAGAAATAGTGGTGTGGATATCATAGCCTCTTAGTAGGTTTTTATGGCTAGACACAAGGGCAAAGGCAGCCAAGTAAACAATGCTCCGTAGAGCTCTAGGACTTCAGGCACCTCACAAGGACGTAAAAACAAGGGGGCATGCAAGCCAAAACGGGCAAATGCCATTATTGCAAGAAGCCAGGCCACTACATCACTGAGTGTAGAAAGCACATCACCAAGGATAAGAAAAAGGAGTCAGGAATGTCTCTTTCTGATGCTCCTTCCACTGCTACTGAGTTTGTGTCCTTTGTTGCAGACAGGGACTATTGCTTTTACACATGCAGTTATGACACTTCTTGGGCTGATCGAGCATTTAGCTCTACTGAGGATGCACACTTAGTTTATTGATTTGGTGCTTCTAGACACATCACATCTCGCAGAGATTTATTTGCTTCCATTGGTGTTGCTCCAATTGGCAAGTCTGTACAGTGTGCCAACAATACATCATACCCTGTTAGAGGTATTGGGGAGATTGTGCTCATAGCCATTGATGGCTCTATTCTCCGCCTACAGCATGCTTTATTGGTGCCAGGTATAAAAAAGAATCTGCTCTCTATTTTTTCTTTGGTACATTGTGGATTGCAGGTCACATTCAATGATGACAGATGCATGGTGAGAGACAAAGAACACGACTTTGGTCTTGACTGGCACTGTATGTCATGGGTTATATGAGTTGGATGCTCTTTCAATTGATTAGTGTACATACTTGGCATCCACTCTTATTCTTGCTATGATACAGGCAGAGTTATGGCATGCTCGCATGGGGCATGTGAACTTTGGTAGCTCAATGCTCTTACAGCATCACAAACGTTAGATGGATTACCTCTTTTGGAGAGACCTCCTGAGAACTTGTGCAAGGGATGTATTTTTGGGAAAATGCATCAGTTTTGGTTTTCCCATAATGTTGCTTTTAGAGCCACAGTCAGGTTACAGTTAGCACATTCAGATGTATGTGGGTCTATGCAAACAAAGTCATTGGGAGGATGTTACTATTTTGTGACTTTTATTGATGACTTTACTCAATTCTACTGGGTCTATTCTTTGGTAAAAAAGTTAGAAGTGTATGATGCATTCTTGGCTTTTGTTGCACTTGTTGAAAACCAATATGACTGTAACATAAAGACTCTCTGTTCTGACCAAGGGGGGGAATATATGTCCGCTATGCTGACTTCTTTTTTGAAGCAAAAGGGCATTGTTCATCAGTTCACTACTGCTTATACTCCACAACAAAATGGAGTTGCAGAGAGGAAGAATCGGTCACTCATGGAGATGGCCAGGTATATGCTGAAAGCAAAGAGCTTGCTACACAGTTTTTGGATGAAAGCCATTATGTGTGGTTGCCATGTTTTGAACACATGCCCCACCAAAGCATTAAAGAAAATTACACCTTTTGAGGCTTGGAACAGCCGCAAACCTTTTGTTGGACACTTTCGTACCTTTGGGTGTCTTGCATATGCACACATTCCCCAAGTACTCAGAAAAAAGTTGGATAACAAGGCTGTCAAAGGCATTTTTATAGGATATAGTAGTGAGAGCAAAGGCTACAAACTCTATGATTCTATCTCTAAAAAGGTGTTTGTCAGTAGGGATGTACTATTTGATGAAAAATCAGAACTGTCCCTTGCTAGTTTAGACACATATCAGGCTGCCCATGATGTATTTGAAGGGCTGCTGCCCATTACATTTGGTGATTTAGCTGGAGTTTCAGCAAGTGAACTCAATGTTGAGCTAGGTGCTCCATTGGAAAATGCAAAAAATCAGCCATTGGCTAATCTGAATATTCAGCAAAGTGCTGAAACTGAAATTCAGCAAGAGCTTATTCACAGTCAAGAGGCAACACAAATGCCTAGATGGTATTTACAGCCTATGAAAGATAGTCATCTGGATGCACCCATGGCTGGTCATACTAGAAGGCAAGCTCGTATGCATGATACTGTACATACCATGGAGTTTGTTATGGCAGAAAGCACACTTGATGATGAGGAGCCTGAATGTTTTGAGGATGCACAACAAAGTATGCATTGGATGGCAGCAATGCAAGCTGAATTGGATTCTATAACTAAGAATCAAACATCGGATTTAGTGTCTTTGCCCTTTGGGAAGAAAGCCATTGGCACAAAATGGGTCTACAAGCTGAAACGGAATTCAAATGGATCCATTGACAAACATAAGGCAAGGCTTGTAGTTAAAGGCTATGCACAGAAGAAAGGCATTGACTATGAGGAGACATTTGCTCCTACATTCCGAATGATAACCATTAGGTCTATGGTTTCTTTGGTTGCCCATTATGGATGGACTGTGCATAAGTTAGATATTAAAATTGCATTTTTACATGAGGAAGTATATGTATATCAGCCCATTGGTTTTGCAGTTGAGGGATCTGAACACTTGGTTTGCAAGCTGAAAAAGGCTTTATATGGTTTGAAACAAGCTCCTAGAGCTTGGTATGCAAAGATAGATGCTTTTTTGCTCAACCAAGGGTTTATAAACAACTCATCTGAGCCTACACCTTACGTATGTAAAGAGGGATCCATGCTGATCATTTGTCTATATGTTGATGATCTTTTGCTTACAAGGACACAAGCTAATCAAATTTCAATATTCAAACAAAATTTGCAACAAACTTTTGAGATGCCAGACTTGGGCTCTTTGCATTATTACTTGGGCATTCACTTCATACATGATGCTAAAGGTATTGGTTTATCACAGTCAAGATACATTGGTAAACTTCTTGAGAAGTTTGGCTTAGAGGATTGCAAGCCAATCGGTGATTTATTTGATACACACACATATGCTCCAGCAGTTGGATGTCTTATTTACCTATGCAACACTAGGCCGAACATAAAGTTTGCAATTTCAGCCCTGAGCAGATATATGCATCAGCCACACATGTCACATTGGCAAGCTGTTAAGCGTGCCTTTTGTTACTTGTAGGGTACTAGATCTCTTCGATTGTTTTATGCCAAGGGGGGGCCACTGCAGTTACATGCTTATAGGGATTTTGATTGGGCTGGTGATGATGATTCACATCACTCCACTAGTGGTAATTGTTTCTTTCTTGGCTCATCTTGTATATCTTGGCTTAGCAAGAAACAATCCATTGTTGCCAGTGTTGGGAATAAAGGCCTCATGCCTTTAAATGTGCTCGAGTGTGAACCCACCCTTAGCACTTGTACTTACACATACATATCTATCTAAAAACCTAAAGGAACATACTCGTTATTGTACCTAAAAACGTGCTCACTCTCTACTCTGCTCGCTCTCGCACTCTCTCTGTCTCTCACTGTGTGTAGGACAAGTTGGGTATTTGACTCACGCCTCACTTACGCCTACGCTTATATGGGAGTGTCGGTGATCAGTAGGACACTGGGGCACTTTTTACTCTCGGTAGGAGAGGTTTTTTCCGCCAAACTTATGGTCTTATTGTCGTATGTACTTATATGCTTATGCTACACACATTTGGGCACTTAGAGTGTGTCGGGTGTGAACACCCCCTACAACCCTAAGGTTTAAGGGTTGTACTTTGGTCTTTCTGGTTACACTCATTCAGTCTATACTCTTGGGTGTCGTGCTTCAACTCTGTCTCTCACTCTCACACTGTCTACTGAATCCCAGCTGTACCTCGATCCTCCCATCTCACATTTGGTATCAAAGCACAGCTCTGAACTCAGCTTCTGCCTGCAGTGTGCAAATCTGCAGTCTGCAGCCCACGCCAGTTCTGCTACAGGCCGCCGGCGCACAGCTCCATGCAACCTGTCTCCAGCGCAACGTCAGTCTCGTCTGACAGAGTCGACGTCAGCTCCACCCGCTAGTGAGCTCGCATCAGCCTGCTCGTCCGCCAGCGCACAAGGTCTGACGCTGCAGTCCGCCAGCGCACAATCAGCTCGCATCTGTCACGTCAGCAGCAGCAGCAGCCGATGTCTGCCTGCGCGCTATTCGTTGCTGCAATCCACGTCAGCACTGCCGCCCGCCCGATGACCTACCACACAACACGCGCAGCCCGCCCGCCCGACGACCTGCCACACCACTGTCCTGCCCGCCATTTGACACCTCCACGTCAGCTCGCGACAGTCCTACGAGTCAACCTCTGCTCGCGACTGTTCGCCCGCATGTCTGACCAGCGACCTGCCACTCCCACGTCAAGTACTTTTTAAACAAAAAAAAAAATTAATTTCAGCCCAGAACAAAGCTCTGGAAGAGGAGGTTCATACGCGGCAAGCACAGCACAGGTGTGGGATAAATTTCATGCAAATTTCTGGACTGGATCATCAGAAATTTTGGGGCTTTTGTGTATTTTGTGGACAGTTGCATTTGAACTACTGGTATAGTCACATAAAGACTGTTTTTGACAGAAATTTGGCAAAAATTTTGGGGATTTTGAGATAACAGTGTTGCAGTGCACTGTTTGCACCTTGGGAAGAGTGCATTAAAACACAGTTTTCTGACAGAGTACACCCTTGCACATTAATTGCAGAAACGTGTTTGCTGCAATTTCTGGAAATTTGCAGGTTTCCAATTCATACTGCTTTGACATTGCTCATTTTGTCTTTGGAAATTTGTCATCATGGCAAATCAAGGAGGTGATGTCTTTACGTATGTATCCAAGGAAGACAGATTGGACGGAAACAACTATTCGCTTTGGTCATTCATGATGAAAAATGTATTAGTGGCCAAGAATTTATGGGATTATGTCAATGGAGAGGAAACTCGACCGGGAGTTATAGCTTCCGTTACTCCTCCTCCCCATGGCGCACGTGGACAACGGGGACCTCAGCCCGCTCCACCTCAGCCACTTCCTCCAAGAACTGCAGCTCAAAAAGCTTGGGATACACGTGATGCACAGGCCTTGTCGTTGATTGCTCTGGCAGTTCAGCGGTCCATCATACCTCATATCCGTTCGGCATCTTCTTCACGAGATGCATGGCTTACTTTGGAGCATATGTTTGCAGGAAAGAATGAGACTCAGATCTCTTTCTTGAAGAAAGAGTTGGAAACTCTAAAGATGCATGAAGGTGATTCTATGCAGGATCACTTAAATAAGATTCAGGACTTGAGGGAGCAGCTCATGAATGTAGATGAGTATTTTTCGGATGCACAATTGATATCCACCACCTTGAATTCCTTACCTCCTTCGTACTTGTCTTTTCATACTGCATTGAACCTCACAATGAGGATTGTTGAGCACCCACTCACTTTTATTCAGCTGGTTAGTTTGCTTCTAGAGGAGGAGCAAACACGGAAAAATAGTGGTGTGGATGCTATAGTCTCTGAGCAGGCTTTTGTGGCAAGACAGAAAGGCAAAAACAGCAAGGTGAAAAATGCTCCAAAGAGTTCTGGAACTTCGGGCACATCGCAGAATCAGACACAAGGGGGGACGCAAGCAAAAAAAGGAAAATGTCATTATTGTAAGAAGCCCGGCCACTATATCACTGAGTGCAGGAAGCGCATTGCCAAAGAGAAGGAGTCAGGAATGTCTATTTCTACTACTCCTTCCACTGCTAGTGAGTCCGCGTCCTTTGTTGTGGACAGGGACTATTGTTTTTACACTTGCAGTTATGATATCTCTTGGGCTGATAGAGCACTTAGCTCTACAGAGGATGCTGACACTTGGTTCTTTTACAATGGTGCTTCTAGACATATTACATCTCGCAGAGATTTGTTTGCTTCAATTAATGCACCTCCCGTTGGGAAATCAGTACAGTGTGCCAATAATGCATCATACCCTGTTCGTGGTATTGGGGAGATTCAGCTCACAGCCATTGATGGCTCTATTCTCCGCCTGCAAGATGCTTTGTTTGTGCCTGGAATCAAGAAGAATTTGCTTTCTATTTCTTCTTTGGCACGTTGTGGTTTGCAGGTCACCTTTGATGATGACCGTTGCATGGTTAGAGAAAAAGAATGCATGACTTTGGTCTTGACAGGATCTTTGTGTCATGGTTTATATGAGTTGGATGCTCTTTCAGTAGATCAGTCAGCATACTTGACATTCACTCTTACTCCTACTATGATACAGGCAGAGTTATGGCATGCTCGTTTGGGGCATGTAAACTTTGGCAGCTTGATGCTTTTGCAGCATACTCAAATGCTGGATGGCTTACCTCCCTTGGAGAGACCTCCTGAGCACTTATGCGAGGAATGCATTTTGGGGAAAATGCATCGGTTCTCATTTCCTCGTGATGTTGCTTTCAGAGCAACAACCAGATTGCAGTTGGTGTACTCAGATGTTTGTGGGCCTATGCAGACCATGTCATTGGGCGGTTGTTATTGTTTTGTGACATTCATTGATGACTTTACACGTTTTTGCTGGGTCTACTGTTTGAAAAAGAAGTCAGAAGTGTATGATGCATTTTTGGCTTTCAGTGCACTTGTTGAAAACCAATCTGGATGCAAGATTAAGACTCTCCGTTTGGACCGAGGGGGGGAATACATGTCCTCTATGCTGAATTCTTTTTTGCAGCAGAAGGGCATAGTCCATCAGTATACTACAGCTTATACTCCACAGCAAAATGGGGTAGCAGAGAGGAAAAATCGGTCACTCATGGAGATGGCCAGATGTATGCTGAAGGCAAAGAGCTTGCCTCATAGTTTTTGGATGGAAGCAGTCATGTGTGCTTGCCATATTTTGAACAGATGCCCTACCAAAGCCTTGAAGACCATCACACCTTTTGAGACTTGGAACAGCCGTAAACCTTCTGTTGGTCACTTTCGTACCTTTGGATGTCTTGCCTATGCCTTGTCTATTGTCCTACCACCAGTAATGTGGCAGACATCTTCACCAAAGCTCTTCCTCGTGACAAATTTGAAGCATTTCGCGATGCTTTAAATTTGATATCCTTTGGTGGCGGATGATCCTTGTACTCTTGATCACTCTTCACTCCAGGGGGATTTGTTGGATATTTGACTCACGCCTCACTTACGCCTACGCTTATATGGGAGTGTCGGTGATCAGTAGGACACTGGGGCACTTTTTACTCTCGGTAGGAGAGGTTTTTTCCCCCAGACTTATGGTCTTATTGTCGTATGTACTTATGTGCTTATGTTACACACATTTGGGCACTTAGTGTGTGTCGGGTGTGAACACCCCCTACAACCCTAAGGTTTAAGGGTTGTACTTTGTACTTTTTTGTTACACTCATTCACTCTATTCTCTTGGGTGTCGTGCTTCAACTCTGTCTCTCACTCTCACACTGTCTACTGAATCCCAGTTGTACCTCGATCCTCCCATCTCACAGGACAGTCTGTCTCGATCGTCGTGCTCAATCGGTCCCTACAAACTGGTATCAAAGCCAATGGCTCACTCAAGCTGTTGAGAGGTGCAAGCGACACGCAGAGTCTCGTGTAATAGTCTTAGGGACTGTTGAGGAGCAAGCGAACGGGCAATAGCAAGCATAGTCAACAAACGACAAGCTGGAGGCCAGGCGACAGTAGAAGCAGCAGTCGTTTGAATTAGGCATGGAACAGCGGGCGGGCGCTGACAAGCACAACCAACGGGACTGCGTCGTGGAGCAACGGGCGGATGTTGACGAGCACAACCAACGGGACTACGTCGTGGACCAACGGGCAGGCGCTAACGAGCGCAACCAATGGGACGGCGCCTGGGTAGCGATGTGACGCTTGGCGTCGACGTGGGTCAACGGACCCTGTCATGTTCCAATTTTTTCCTTTTTTTTCAAAGAAAATTTTAGATTCCACCCCTTTCTTGACGGGGTTTCACACACGCAAGCACATAGTCTCAGATCTGTGTAGCATTGGCCCAGAAATTTGGGGCTTTTCCCAAATTTGGGGATCTCAACACAGAATTGGACAATTTGACTCAGAAACTGCAAAGTCGGTGCACATTTGCCTAGGAATTTTGGGGCTTTTAACATCTTAGTGAAATTCTTTCAATTTCATTGAAATTAATGTACACATGACTTGGAAAATTTGGAGATTTGTCCAGATTTGGTGTAAGTGAGATGCAACAGTGATATCTCTCTCAGAAATTGTAGGAATTTATGACATTTTGTCCCTGACCTTTGGGGCTTTGAATGTATATGCACAAATTGGGCTGAAATTAACCCAATTTCTCGACATTGAGGCACATTGGCCCCGTGCAATTTGGGGCTTTTGCAGTTTGGGAAAAAATTGTGTAGTATGTACATGCAAGTTGAATTCCACGCAATTTGGACATCAACACTTGGTAAAATGTGGGGGTTTTGCTGAAATTGCTTTATTTTGGCAAAACTGGACTGTCCTATGCATGACAAAGGAAATGCAGATGTGTGTTTGATGTCTTGAGCACAAAATTTTGGGACTCTTGACCATTCGTGTCAAATTTTATGCCCGTGAGTACATGTACAAAAAAAATTGCAGCTGAAATTTTGAGATTTCTCATGTAATGTGATGCACATGCCCTTGGAACAGCTATAATCAGTTGGATAATGCTGTAGCACATGGTTTGGTGCTTTTGAAAATTTAATTACAGATCTGAAATCTGTACTTCTGCATGGTCATTTATTGTTGATTGGTACTTCTTTGTACCTTGGTCACTTGGGTGATAGTTTGGGCCTGCATTTGCTGGTTTTTTGGTCACATTTGGGATGAAAATCATGGCTGGCAGCAATGACAGCACTAATTTGATGCACATAAAGAAGCTTGAAGGCGCACATAATTTTGCAGTGTGGCAAAAACAGTGCTACAATATCCTGTTACAAAAGAAGCAGGAAAAGGAGATCAAAACCAAAGGGGCAAAGCCTGCGGACATGGATCAGGACGATTGGGATGAGTTGAATGAGCTTGCATGCTCAACCATAGAGCTATCGATTTCTGATGCCTTGCTCTTCAACATTGAACGTTTGGATTCTACATATGCTACATGGACTAGACTGAAAGAACTGTATGCACAAAAGAGTGCTGCAAGCAAAGTGTATTGGCTGAAAAAGCTTATGGATTTGCGTATGAAAGAAGGTACAGCAATGTCTGCTCACTTGAGTGAATTTAACTCCATTTTTAGCCAGTTGGTTGCCTTGAAGTTCATGATTGATGAGGAATTTAAGGCTACTTTCTTGCTTTGCACTCTACCAGAGAGTTAGGATACATTCAAAACTGCTATGAGCAATTCTAATGTGATCCTTTTGTATGCTGATGTAGAGAGTGCTCTACTTATGGAAGAGATGAATTGGCAGAACAATGCATCCAGTAAGTCTTCCAAAGCTTTGCATACTAGGGGCAAATCGCAGCAAAAGGGCAAATATGATGGCAAGGGACGCAGCAAATCACGTGGCAAAGATGTTGAATGCCATCATTGTGGCAAGAAGGGTCACTTTAAACGTGGCTGCTACAAATGGAAGAAAGAGAAAGGAAAAGGCAAGAAGACAGATGATAGCAAGGAAGAGAATAAAGGCAGTCAACCTAAGAAGAGCAGTGTAAGAATTGAAGAGGTGAATGTAGTCACTCATGATAGTGACAGTGGGAGTGACGTACTCTTTGTCTCTTCACACTTTTGTGTACATGCTTTACTTACAGATGCAGATAATGATATGCATACCTGGATTCTTGATTCAGGTGCTTCTTTTCATGTCGCCCCTCATCGTGAGTGGTTTTCCGCCTATACAGGGGATTGACATGGTATTGTCCATCTTGGGGACAACTATGCATGTGAGATTGCAGGTATTGGCAATGTGCAGTTACAATTTCAGCATGGCTCTGTCTTTACACTTCAGCATGTACGGCATGTACCTCAACTCAAGAAGAGCTTGATTAGCACAAGGCAGCTAGATGATGATGGTCTTCATACCACCTTTGGTGATGGAAAATGGAAGATCTGTAAGGGATCTAGGGTTATTGCCAGAGGTTGCAAGAGTGATACTTTGTATCCACTTCATGTATCTAGTATGCGTGACCATGTTGTTACCATGACCGAGTAGCCAAGCGTTTCTTTGTGGCATGGCCGGTTGGGACACATGAGTCAAACGGGAATCAAAGTGCTTTCTCATTTGGATTACTTGCCTTGTCTTCATTATGCTGATTTTGAGCATTGTGATCATTGCATTTATGACAAACATGCACAGACATCATATAAAAAGTCTCTTTCTTTGAAATCTTCTCCTCTAGAGTTAGTACATTCGGATGTATGTCAAATGCCAGGATTATCTTTAGGGGAAAAGAAATATTTTGTCACCTTGTCGATGATGCTACACGAAAAGTATGGGTTTACCCCATTCGTAGTAAGGATGAAGTGCTTCATAAGTTTAAAAATTCTTGGCATTGGCTAAAAATCAGACAGATAAGACACTTAAAGTGTCTTCGCTTTAACAATGGTAGGGAATATGTGTCCAAGGCCTTTCGAGCATTTTGTGACACCAAAGGGATAAAGAGGGAGCTCACTGCCCCTCATAATCTATCCCAAAATGGAGTTGCAGAGCATATGAATCAGACCATACAAGATAAGGTCCGTACGATGCTATCTCATGCTACATTACCCCATGGTTTTTGGGCAGAGACTGTTATGACAGCCATTCACTTGATTAATCCGTCACCAAACAGGTCTTTGGGAGGGGGGAGTTCCCCAAGAAGCGTGGTCGGGCAACCCACCTTCATATGGTCATCTAAAAGTGTTTGGCTGCGAGGCTTTTGTGCACATCCGTAAAGCAAAATGCAGCAAACTTGAGCCAAAGTCCTGTAAATGCATTTTCCTAGGATATGGTGACGAGGGTGAAATGGGGTATAAATTGTGGGATCCCGAGAAAAGGAAAGTAGTACGCACCAATGACATCATCTTCTGGGAAGATCGCATGCACAAACAACCTAAAAAGACAAAGGAGGTCCATAGGGTTGTATTCCGGGAAGAAATACCTTTTGGACAGTAAAATGTGCCCGTTGTACAGCACCAAATACCTGCTGTAAATAAACGTGAAAATGCAGGAAATGATGCTGGAAATGATCAGCCAGCTATTGCCCATGAAAATGAGCCATTACATGTGCAGGAACAGCCAGGACAGCAAGCTGTTAATGCTGATTTGCAAGCTGAAATGCCAAGACAACATGCTGAAAATGGAAATTTGCAGGAACAGCCAGCAAACAATAACCATTATGTTAGGAGATTGTCTAAGGCTACTAGACAACCTGACAGGTTTGTTCCTGGTGCAATTAATGTGGCTAATTATGTCATGTTGACAGACTATGTTGAACCGTCTTGCTTCAAGGAAGCAATGGACAGACAGGACAGCAAGAAATTGTATAAAGCCATGTTGTCAGAGATGGAATCTCTTGAAAAAAATGGCACTTTGGACTTGGTGCAATTGCCTAAAGGGAAAAAAACCCTTCCATGCAAATGGGTTTACAAGATGGTCACTTCTGGTTCCTCACCAAAATACAAAGCAAGATTCGTTGCAAAAGGGTACAAGCAGGAGCATGGAATTGACTTTGATGAGATTTTCTCTCTGTAGTCAAGATAACTACATTGAGAACCATTTTGAGCTTGGTTGCAATTGAGGATATGGAGCTCATACAGATGGATGTAAAGACTGCGTTTTTACATGGTGATCTCCATGAAGACATATATATGCAGTAGCCTGAAGGGTTTGTTGAACAAGGGAAGGAAAAAATGGTATGTAAACTCAAAAGGAGTTTGTATGGGCTGAAACAAGCACCAAGAGAATGGTATCATAAGTTTGATGCAATCATGCAGTCCCAAGGCTTTCATAGAAGTCAAGTGGATCGCTACTTGTACACCAAGAAGGCAACAGATGGCAACCTGATTATCTTGGTTTTGTATGTTGATGACATGCTGATTGCTGGCAGGGATACTCATGCCTTGGACTCACTGAAGCAAAGTCTTTATAGCAGCTTTAACATGAACGATCTTGGTGATGCAAATCACATTCTTGGCATGCGAATACTCAGAGAAAGATCGAAAGGCTTACTCTATCTATCTCAGCAGGAGTATATCTCCAAAGTTTTGCAGCGTTTCAATATGGAGGGGGGGAAAACAATTGGGGTTCCATTGCCTCCATATGTGAAACTTAGTGCAAAGGACAGCCCTACATCTCATGATGAGAAGGCTGAAATGGCCAAGATACCATATGCTTCAGCTGTTGGCAGTTTGATGTATACTATGGTTGCTACACGTCCTGACATTGCCTTTGTAGTGGGAGTGGTTAGCAGATACATGGCAACCCCTGGCAAGAAGCATTGGGATGCAGTGAAAGGTATTATGAGATACCTCAAAGGCACAAAGGAGTTGTGCATCTGCTTTGGAAAGCAGAAGGCATCTGTTGTTGGCTTTACAGATGCAAACTATGCTAGTCATGCGAACTGCAAGAATTCCACTTTTGGATATGTGTTTACTTTCACAGGAGGAGCAGTCTCTTGGATCTCCAAGCTACAAAAGTGTGTTGCTTTGTCTACTACAGAGGCAGAGTATGTGGCTGCCACAGAGGCATGCAAGGAGGTTTTATGGCTTTCACGTCTGGTGGGAGAGCTTGGTATCACAGAGTTACTTGTTCTCCATTGTGATAGTCCGAGTGCTATCATGCTAGCACGGAATCCTGTCTTTCATGGAAAGACAAAGCACATACAGGTGAAGTACCTCTTCATTAGAGATGTACTTCACAGCAAAAGCCTTGAGCTTGTCAAAGTGCATATAGATGATAACCCTGCAGGCCTTCTCACGAAGGGTCTTCCAGCAGTGCAGTTTACTCATTGCCGACAGATGATGGAAGTTGGATAGATATATGTATTTCAACTTTGTACATACCTAGACTTATCTGTTTTTTTTTTTTTCTCCTCTTAAGGCACATTGCCTTTAGCTGGGAGGTTGTTGGGAATAAAGGCCTCGTGCCTTTAAATGTACTCGAGTGTGAACGCACCCTTAGCACTTGTACTTACACATATATATCTATCTAAAAACCTAAAGGTACATACTCGTTATTGTACCTAAAAATGTGCTCACTCTCTACTCTGCTCGCTCTCACACTCTCTCTGTCTCACTATGCGTAGGACAATCTGTCTCGATTGTCACGCTCAATTGGTCCCTACAGCCAGATCGTCAAGTGAAGTTCAATACAAGGCAGCCTTCACTACTACAGTTGAATGCATATGGATTAGGCGCTTGCTAGCTGATCTAGATGTATCTATTAGAGAGCCTACTCCTTTGTTCACTGACATTTAGAGTGCCATTACAGTGGCACGAAACCCAGTGTTTCATGCACGCACGAAACACATTGAGATACATTATCACTTTGTCAAAGAGAGGCTACATGCAAGTGATATCAGCCTTGTCTATTATCCTACCACTAGTAATGTGGCAGACATCTTCACCAAAGCTCTTCCTCGTGACAAATTTGAAGCATTTCGCAATACTTTAAATTTGATCTCCTTTGGTGGCGAATGATCCTTGTACTTTTGATCACTCTTCACTCCAAGGGGGTTTGTTGGCTTTCTCACTCACGCCTTTAGTGGCGAATGATCAGTAGGATACTGGGGCACCCTTTGCTCTTGGTACGAGAGGTTTTTTGCCCCAAACTTAGTCTTATTTCGTATATGGTTATGTCACACACTTACGGGCACTTATCGTATTCGGGTGTGAACACCACCTACAACCCTAAGGTTTAAGGGTTGTACTTTGTACTTTCAGATTACACTCTTTCAATCTATTGCATTGGGTGTCGTGCTTCACTCTCCACACTATCTACTGCACTCTGAGCTGAGCTTTGATCCTCTCTCCATCTCACATGCTCACCATGGAGAGCTTGCACTCTCCATTTCAACCATTCAAAGTAAGTGGACAGCTCTTCAGAGGAGTCCCTCGCTTGTTGTAGGATTTGTTCCAATAGGGATTGCAAATGCTGTAATTCAGCATTAAATGCTGCTGCTTGTTGAATACCATAAACTCTAGACAGATCTTGTGCATTTTTCAAAAAGATTGCCCATGCATGCAACCCTCTTATATAGAGCTTGTCTATCAAAGGACTATCAATTGCAGCATCTATTCCAAGAATTGATCATGCAACAGGAAGGACTGATTGAATCTCAAGGGCATACGCCCTAGCTGGGCCTTGAAGACATCCATTGGGTGATGAATCATTTCCACAATCAAAGGAAAATGGTCAAAGAGGACATGTTGTCTCTCCACATATTAAGTACCACCTGAAGGAAAGAATCACTTCGACAAATGAACATCCTATCCAATCTAGCCTGGGTTCTAGTATGTTGAAGAGAATGAAAGGTAGAACCTAGCTCGGAAGGATGGAGCCAGCAGGACCACATGTTTTGTTTTAATGAAGAGGCTATGAAAGCATCCCATGTCTGCTGTTCGGGACCATCCATCACAAAATGAGGCAAAGTTGCTTGTTCCATAAACTCACAGGTATTAAAATCACCCATTATAAACTCTTGGCAGGCCAAATTGAGACACTACAAGTCCACCCAAAGCTACCACCAATCCCGAGCCATATTGGGAGCATACACCCCTACCAGCCAAAGAGCCTCCCCCTCATACATAATTTCCCAAAACGAGATTGGATGGAGTGGGTATCTATTTATGGAAAGTTTGGGGCCTCCCAAATTAGGGCTTACATGTGGGACATTGAAACTCTCTAGAACAGTGTCTGTTTAAGAAAATATTTTAACTCATTAATTAACTTAAGTTTTGGGGCTGTTTAATTAAGGCTAATGATATTTTAAGCTCAACAACATGTCTAGCTTCAATTTTACTAACTCACAACATGGCACTTTTTCTTGTGCTCGATTTTAATTTTACATCTTGCATGGGACTAAGCCCAGTGCTCGAAAATGATATTACAATGAATGTTCGGGGTCCGAGACATTATATTTGGTTCTCTGAATTATCTTGGAGCGCTTGACAACTTCAAGTTTATTTTATCTTTTTGCAGTTTGAAGCACTTCTTCACTTTCAATTTCAGTTCTCATCACCTACATGCAGTCAGTGCACTTCTAATGGCCTCCATGTCATGTCTTAGCCTTGCTCTTCGCTGCAAATTTTAGTGAAGACCTCTTTTTAAATTCTCAGAGTTGCCTTTTAGCTACTTTTTAGTTCTGGAGTGTCCATCAGCACTTTCAAACTTCATATGCCCTTTCATTTTTTTCCCAGCTATTTTTGGCATGACTTCCTTTTCTGCTTTGAAAATCAAAAGGCATGGCTGCATAGCTCTTAATGTCATGATCCTCGCTATACCTTTGCTTTTTGATTCTAGGCTTTACCCACCCACTGGTTTTTTCTTTTTGCTGTTGTATCCATCCTTGAAACGCTTAGCGGCCTCACTGTTTTTTGCTTTTTGCTGTTGTAGCCATTCTTGAAACGGGTTAGCACTTAGCGGCCTCACTACACCACATGTGGGGGTTTTCATTGTGTCAACCACCTTCGTAATCATGTTTTGTCTTAGCACCTCCATGTTTGCACTTGAGTATTTTTCTTCATCGATTGCTACATTCACTCTCATTTCCATTGAGCTTCATTCAATGTTTGCCACATTGGCCAAGATATGAGTGCTCCATTATGCATTGGATGGAAATTCGGAGCACATCCCAAGGAGACTGTCAACAATGTTAAAAGCTTCGATAGATGTTTTTTCACACCTATATCACCATAGCTTTTTCTTCCCGCTATGAGATTGTTAACCCAGTTGTGCGACAGCCAACCCCACCCACTGGCATTCACTGCTCTCTCTCATTCCTTCCAAATTTCCCTGAGAGTCTTTGGATATATGTAATGCAAAGTCTTTCCTGCAAGCAGGCCATTTACCTATGTACTTCCACATCTAGCTTTGAAGTAATCAGACATTTAATTGTGCGACACTTATCTAATACAAATGCAGGCACAATTGTAATGTATAGAGCACTGTCTTGGGAGGCCAAGATTTTCAAAAGACTATGGGCAGAAAGCTAGAATTGCACGTCATAATGCATTGCAAGGTCACAAAACAAAGCATCTATACCTCATCAGATCTTTTTCTTGATGAGTAGGAAACTGATCAGCATATACCTCAGCCAAAAAGGGGTACCCAGGCAAAATATAATACAAGCTCTTTATAATATAAATCCAAGAACAAAGATCAAAATAGTCTCTAAGCTAGCTGTTCTCAGGAAAAAGTCTACTACAATGGGTACAAAGAAGAAACTTATCTTTGAGCCACAAGAGCACATAAATGGCATTAACAAGGCAGTAGCTGCTCACAGAAGAAAGCTTAATACAAAGGAAGGGTGAAAAGCCAAACTAGTAATCTCTCATCCCGGAAAGAAGGTGTTGACTAAACTGTATCAATGAAAGCATATCTCCATCTCCGCATGCACTCTGAGTCATCCTGCGATCGGCCCCACCTCCCATAAAGTAAGAAAGTTCTCATCTATGATGATGTTTCAAAGTCTACTTTATTTGAGAGAGGTCTTGTGTGGCAATAATGCTCAAGTACTGCCCAAAGAATTTCTGTGAGTTCTCACAGCAAGGCCAAAATCTACAGCACTTGCCATTGTCAATACAAAGTAGACTCACCGTAGATCAAACAAAAAGCCAACCGTATAGAAAGAACAGATCATGCAACACTTGATATTAGCTGAACATGGACTAACTTTTATATGTGATGCAATAAGAACATAATTGTTGGACTGGTACTGACCCTCATCGTTGATGTCTTTGGCACCTAGTTTAGAGAACCAGTAGAGAACCAGCTTACAGATTAGGATCCCCAAGAGACGAGGATAAGAGGTGTAGCAAAACCTAGTGGGAAGCCCTAAAAAGCACAAGCCCTCTGCATGTGACCAAGAAAACATCAACAAACTAGGTAGATCCTATTCAACCTCCATCCCAGTTATACCCTACAGGCATCAGCCTTAGCCAATTAAACAATTTACACATGCCAAAAGGATAATGACCACTTTGCTCTTTCAAATACAGAATTAAATGACAAGACCACTTTGTGTATTTCTGAAACTGACAATATGAACTATAGGACTCAATTACCGTGCCAATTGCTTTTGCCATACATCAGAAACATACCAGCTGATGTGCTTGATGCAGGCCCAGCTGAGGATCCAGTAGAAAACTCTTCAATATTCCAAGGATTCCTTGTACGACCCCCAAACCAAATGTCATCATATGCCAACGATCCAGATACTAGTTTGGCTACAAGAACTGCTCCTGTTTTCTTGAGCCTAAGGTCCAAATCATGAGTAAATACAAACCAGTACTTGTTAAAAACCACTTTGCTTCAAGTTTTCCAGATAAGAAAGAAACCTTCTTTGCAACAATCCCTAATAATTGCTAAATATGTAGTCAATGGCCTACAAAGACTAGAATAAAACATCAACTCTCACAACAATGTGAGGTGGCGAATTTTCATGTACTGAGCATTGCAGCGTCAAAGTCTCAAATGAAATCTATAGCCAAGCTAGGAATAATTGCATTCACAAAAACTGCGACCAAGCATGCTAAGTTTTATAGGTTCCAGTTCAGATGAGGAAGACTAAAATGCAATCTATAGCTGAGCTAGGAATACTGGCATTCACCTACAAAGACTGTAACCAAGTATGCTAGATTTTATAGATTCCAGTTCGTATTAAAGACTTGAAATATGTGCAAGTACTTTTAAGAAGCTTTTTAACATTCTCCATAATCCAACAGTTACAAGTTGCCTTCCCCCTTGCTCACTTACATGTCACCACTTTGCTTCAGGTTTTCCACATAAGAAAGAAACCTTCTTTGCAACAATCCCTGTTAATTGCTAAATATGTAGTTGCTGACCTACAAAGTCTAGAACAAAACATCAACTCTCACAACAGTGTGAGGTGGAAAATTTTCATTTATTCAGCATTGCAGCAGTCAAAGTCTCAAATGAAATCAATAGCTGAACTAGGAATACTGACATTCACTTACAAAGACTGCAACCAAGGATGCTGTTTTATAGTTTCCAGTTCAGATGAGGAAGATTCAAATGCAATCTATAGCTGAGCTAGGAATACTGGCATTCACCTACAAAGACTGCAACCACATATGCTAGATATTATAGATTCCAGTTCGGATTAAAGCCTTGAAATATGTGCAAGTACTTTTAAGAAGCTTTTTAACATTCTCCACATTCCAAGAGTTACAAGCTGCCTTCCCCCTTGCTCACTTACATGTCACAAGTGCCCCCCACCCCCCTCCCCAGGACTGCTCTCCCTCTTTGCACCAACTCTCTCCTCCCTCTGCCTGCCTGCTATGGCCAGAAGAGACAAGATCTAGCACAAGAGAGGAGGGGAAGTGGCTGAGAGCAGGGTGGTGGGTGACATGGTAGGCAGGGATGGTGGCAGCTATTGGAATGACGGCTCTATATGTAGGGGCAGTAGGTGTGAGCAAGGGCACCAGTTGTGGGCAGGGGAGAGGGGCAATGGCAGCTGTAGCAGTTGCAGGAAGAGGGAGGCCTTTCCACTTCCTCCCCTGCTGTATCCTTAGCTACTCCCTCTCTTTGCAGCAACCTTTCCTCCTGCCGTTGACAGGCAAATCCAGAATAGGTTGTTCTTCATATGTGCAATAGAAACCACTGATCTGTTAATAGTTGTATCTTCATTTACACTGGTAGCAGAGCTTGGGGGACCTTCTGTTGTTGTACATGCAGAGTTGTTGCCAGATTACAGCTAGATAGACTGTGACGGATCAGATGCTACTTTGTCATGTCCTCAGAAGTTAAACAATTATTTTTAAGCAAGGATTAAGATTTCAACTTGGTAGTGCCATTCCAGGCTTGAATTGTGACCAGCAGATTTGAAATAGATCTAGGACAGCTGGATCAACAGATTGCAAAAATTGCAAGCAGCATATATGCATGCTTTGGAGCAGAGAAAAGAGGAGATTTTGTGACCAGCAATTTTTCTTGTAATATGATGAATTTCAACATGCTTTCATAGCAAGTTTTTATCACTTTGACAGTGGTTCTCCCTTTTCTATTGTCCGGTCTTCTTCAGAGGCCTGCCATGGAGGTTTTGGGCATATATGGGCAGCATATACTTGGTTGGATATTTTCTGATTTGTCTAAGTTCTGATGAGATATAGTGCAGAAATTCACAGGATCAGGACAGATTTGCTGCAGGTCCACAAAAGCAGTAAGTATATTCAGCAAGAAGATTCTTACATTTACTGTGACTTATCTCTGGTACAGAGGGACATGCAGCACATTTACAGCAGGAAAAGTTTAAAGAAAATAATATTTTATTCTTTGCAGAGTGGCCAGCAAGCTGGAGCAAATATTTACACCAGTAAATCAGAGTTTAGAGAGATTTTTTCAAGCTTCTTCCGAGAGCTGGATATAGCAGGATTTTAGTCTTTGCAGAGTGGCCAGCAAGCTGGAGCAAATATTTACACCAGTAAATCAGAGTTTAGAGAGATTTTTTCATGCTTCTTCTGAGAGCTGGATATAGCAGGATTGACCTGGTGCTACCAGGGATATAACAGCTACATTTTCCAGAGTGCTTAATTGGCTTCTTCCAGTAATGCTTGTGCTGCAATCTTTGCATGCTCAAAAAAGTAGAAAGTCTGAAGAATATTGAACTTATTTGAACCACAAATTGAGTCCTTCATCTGAGCTGGTTTTTCTGGAGTGTTATGTTCTGATGTCCTTCAAAACTGATATGTACTGGAGTTAGAGAAATTTTATTGGCTGCCATCTTGTGAATATGTAGTAATGGATACCCTTGCCATTAAGGTACATGGCTTCTTCATAGGGGCCTCCAGGTTGACTTTTCTATGCAACCCATCTGTTAGATGTTTTTCTGTGACCTTACGTTTCATGAGTTGTCCTCTGTTATGCTTACTTACATTTTTGGATATATAGGGTTTGTAGTGTGTATTTTTTAAGTCCCTCAAGGTATCTAGTTTTCAGTATCAGCTAGGCATGGCAAAAATTAAAATTGCTAGAAGATGATGCCACCACAGCAAGCAAGGAAAGATGATACAGTCTGCATGCTCATAAATTTCTTTCTCAAATTCAACAATCTGCCTGAATCCAGAGCTGTAGCAGTATAGTCCAAGCTTAGACACTATTTTTTTAACAAGTGAAACTTACTGTTTGTACACCCAGGCTTCTCTATCAATTACTTGATCTCTAAATGCACTTGAGCCCCATGTTGTTCTGTACCCCGGAACGGATATGATGTCTTTCAAGCCATATGGTATTCCATGCAATGGACCTGCAAAGAAAATCATGAGAACATGAGAAAATCAACTGCAACTTGAGCTTTCTGACTTAAGAGAAAAGAAACACCGTTGCTACTGAGAAAGCAATGGACCACCCTTGTTCATAATGTATATCTGATGTACGCAAAAAAATGTTGTCCTGTACCTCATGGTGTATGGAAGTTCTATATGAAGGAACCCTAGGAAAAGATACAGGACATTCTCTTTCCTTGGTGGGTTTCGTATTAGCCACTATATCAGCTTTCTTACTCATTAAATTCGGATGGGCAACTAGCCTATTCAACTCATATCCATGTTCATCAGCACTTTCCTTACAAAGACGGATCCAGATTTACCATGCACAATGAAAGATGCATCTAATATTTTCTGCTATCTATTTGCATGCTCTTACAAGGCATACGAGGACTTTCCAACATGCTAAATCCCAAGCTGATAAAAATAAGTGGCTCCTTAGTAGATTCAACAAAAAGGGATAAATCTGTCAACAGTTTGTAGAGGCTTCCTGAGAGAAATCCATCACCTTGGACAAGGAAGAGGATCACAAACCCCTTTGCAGAGACCAAAATGCTAACTCCAAATGAAACAATACTGTGAACACACATAAAGAGACTGGCATGAAGTTGAGCATCTACATGTAGTGATACCAATACAAGCAAATATACAAATGGTCTACATGATAAAGTGCAAGAAGAATGTGAATGATAAACAGAAAGCAAAGATCATATATACTTCTTACTGCATCCCAATAGGTACAAAGGGATCTGTACTTTAGCTTAGCATACCAAGATACACTCCTTTCTTTATTAGGTCATCAGCAGCTGCTGCCTGTTTGTATGCCAACTTCTTTGTATATGATATGACAACTTGGAGAACGCAATTATACCTGAATGCATATATTTGCAACAAAAATATATTCAATTTAAACCTACTCAACCCAATCATAATGTTCAAACTTTGCATATGGAATATCGCGACATGATTGAGAAGTACACACACATGACATGACAAACCTCTTAAGTCGTGATAAGAAAATGTCAACAAGCTCACGTGATGTCACCTGCTGTGTACGAATCAAAGCTCCAAGTTCCAGCACCTACAATAGCACATATGCAGTACCAGGCAGACATAAGACAGTTCTAGAGCATGATGTAAATGAAGCAACTCTCATCAGTGTTTTTTTCTGGGAAAAGATCCATTAATTATTTTTATAGGCCCATCTGGCTATAAATGTCTCCAAAAATGGGTGTTAAAAGGCCCAGGGAACTATGCAGCATATATTGTGGCACCCACATTATGCCCACCTTAAGCTACCAAAAGATGGCCAATAGAGACCCCACTAGAAGATGGCCAATGGAGACACATCACCACCCCCTCCATTGCGCAAATGGAGGAACTTTTCAAACTAAAGTCTCATAATGTGAGTTTCACTTGAGCATCTATCAGGTCAAATCTCTGCATTCATGCTACCAATGGTTCATGAAATCCCTATGGCTCCAAGTCAAGACCTACAATGTACAGTGCACACAAAGTCATACAATGATGGCACAAGTGTCTTCCCTACTGGCTAGGCACAAGTCTTACTCCAGCAGCACCATGGTGAGGCAACCAGAGTCTCTACTGCCATGGACAAAGGTATGACTTCCACTTCAAAGAGCATGCCAGCTCTCTCACTCTCTTGCTCCCATCATCCATCTCCGCCCCACCGGACCTGCACTTCCCTATACCCTAACCCTCACTAGTTTAGGAGTTAACCAATCTACCTAAGAGTAAATGTCTCCAACTCTGATTCCAATGCTGCCAGTCCCCACTTTGGCTGCCTTAACTCCCAACCATCTCCCTGTCATCAACAGCTTCATCACTATAACAATAGCCTCAATCTTTGCCTCTACCAGCACAACAAGTGTCAAAGTGACACGTATCACCAAAAACGAGGTTGGCTTACAAATGGTAGCATGTATCCCTCATCACCAGCAAGACAACTATTGGTCCCTCCACATCAGTAACAACATCAACCAATGCTCTTGTCCTCCCAACTACCGCCATGCCTCGGCCGCTATTGTAGGCCTCTAGTAACTATGATGTCCAACCTAAGTACATAATGGGCTATTGAAACCAACCTTCCTTCTTGGAAAGGTTGGTGAACACCTAATTAAGAACTTAATTACAGCAATTAACAAGTTCACAAAACATTGATGCACACTTCACGATACAATGTCGAACATTGGACACCCTGTTGGCCCAAAAACTGGCACCCTTTTCAATATTTATTTAACTTATATTGCAATTGGACGGAGTACAAATGAGATTCCTTAATCTCCTCTGCTGATCCAGATGCTCGTTGTTGCCACAAATGGTCAGCAAGCATTCTGATCAATTTGCCTCTTGATCTTCACCTAGGACTTGTCCAAAATGGACCCTTGACTAGCCAAATGCTGCCCCAAATCAATTGGGATGGGCTAGCATCTGAAATCTCTAGCAATTCCTTGAACTCCAGCTGCTGATATCAGTCTTCAATGCCTCTAATTGCTGCCACAAGTCCTAATGTGGCTGCTCAACCCTAATTTCTACTGTGAATTAGGGTTTAAAGCAGAAAATTCTTTGCTGTCCACCAAATTAGGCTGGCCAAACTGACAGCAACTGTCAACCAAAAGCTAGCTGGTATAACTTGTTACAACTTTTGCCTTCGAGACCCACTGCTTCCTCAAGTTCCTTGGCTTGTTACCATGGAATATCTGCTATGTGCGTCACATGTGCATCTCAACATTGCACATTTGATTATTAAATTGATCAAATATCTTAGCATAACCAAAGCATCCAAAAGTTTCACATCCTTGTGACAGCTATGCCATGCACTCTCGTACAGAAAGTCCCCCAAATACATATCAAAGAAAAATTTTCTTGCTTTGAAATGCACATCTCTTTTGTCTATCCCCACTTTGAATCTTCTTCCTCAGCCTAAAACTACAGTGCTAGAATACATGGAAACTCCTTTATGGTCTAATTCATCATTGTGAGGCTATCAGGATGCTCAAATAGAACGAAAGGGTGGCAAACCTCCATTCAAGAAACACATGATGCCAATACGGCTAGAAGGTGTAGTATGGTCAAGGTGTAGCTCCAACAACACTACAAATTAGCTCTACCAAGGATGAAAAAGTAAAACAAGGAAATAGCCTTTCTCTTTCACTTAAGATGATGTTACACTTATCACATTTCTCTCGTCCGTTCTAGTGTGAATGCTCCATATGCACATGGGTACTTAATATCTTCTTGCTAGGGAAGGATTTTGTCTCTGTGTGAACACCCATTAGGGTGTGGTACTATAGTAGCTTAGGATTGTATTTTCATTCCATCATTCTCACATTAGTGGATGCAACATTTCAGTAATCCCTCTATTTCTTGTTGTTTTCTATTCACCATCAGTGTGTGTCTATGCAATTGAGCATCAATCCAATAGTGGTATCACAACCATTGCAGCCAACTAGCTCGAGTTGTTTCTACCACTACTATTGAGCTCTTAAGTCCACTCCACTTAGTCTTCTAGCTACCATTGCCAACTCGACCACTTGAGCCATCAAGCTGCAATGGCCTAGCGGCTCGGTCTATCACCTTAGCTAGTTGCACCGAATTCGCCACTCCAACTGGCAATCACTGCCAACTCCCACCAACACCATGAAAACCAACTATGTCATACCCAAAATTGCCTATTGCCTGCAACGCCATCAGATCTGCTAACTACATGTTGCGACTTATGTGCCCAACAATAGTGCCACTATCTCCCATGGTATTGTTGCCTATCGACACCCATCCACCTACCGTGCACCTACTTCGCCATTGACATCTACCATCGCTAGCATCACCACCTTCAACAACATCTGGCCATTCTCTGCTCCAGCATGCTATTGCCCATCTGTGCTATGCAGCCCATCCTCTCTATAGTATTGCTAGTGTGCTTGCCACTAGCTCCAACATTGCCCTATAGTGCCACCTTCCTAGCTGCTTCTTTTTTTCAAAGAGGAGAGAAATCTATTAATAGCACCTCAAAGAAAATCCCACCAAGGTAAAATGCCAAGTACCTTATATGGAGTACCAAAGTGCATCACAAATACAATAGTTGCATGAATGACCAATCTAGTAGGCTATAATGCTAGACCGTGTGAGAGGGCAATGTGAAAAAAGGTACCAAAGTCCCATGTCAACAAGAGGGCATCTCTCCTCCTCATCTCCTCAAAGCTACCCACCTAGCCCTCCCACCTCTTGCCATAGTCAGTGCTTCCTAAGGCTTTAAACACTTGCAATAGCTATCACCCTCTACACATCTATCGCTAGTTGTTTCATGCCTTGTGCCGCCTTCAACACTGCTCTCACGTGCATAGTTTGCCTTATATTGCTGCCTAATTAGCTCAAAATTTTGAACTTCTATGCTTTGAGGAAATTTTCTCAGCATTTCTTTATTAAAATTTGGGCCTTTTCATCGTGTGTATTGAGTTTCTCATCATTTTAAAAATCAACAAACTTAGGGCTTCCATCAATCTTTCCCATATTCATTGAAATTGAGGCTTAATTTCTATAAATTGTTGAGTTTTGAATTCCAATTTCTTGTGTTGTATCTACACAAATTCTTGGACAGCATGCAATTGCATTTGTCTATACATGCAATGAGAAAATGGCAAAAAAAGTTTGAGGGATTGACAAATTGGATGGTACCAACTATCTAGTGTGGGCAGACATGATGGGTCATATGTTGGTTACAAAATTGTTATAGGGATATGAATCTCACACTAAAGTTAGGGTGCAGGTCTTGTTGTACTACCAATTCCATGGTCATCTAGTTTATCCACTATGTCTAGTGGTTCATCTGCTTTAGCTCCAACTACTCTTGCCACTACCCTTTATAGATAGCTCCAATAGATGAAGCCTAAGCCGAAGGATACTATCCAGTCATTCTTGCTTCATGTTACACAAGTACAATATTAGCTTCGTCACATGCACTCCACCCTTCCACAGGCTCATCTTGTAGGGACTATACTCTATAAGCTCCCTCCAAAGCTTGGAGTCGCCAATGCTTTGCATGCCCAAACTGTCAGAGTGGAGCGGTGCGGAAGCGTAGGACTAAGAGAGAGAGAACACAGAGAGAGAGAAGAGAGAGAAAGAGATAGTAGAAGATGAAGATCTGCTGTATAAAGTGTGCTGTATACAAAGATATGCAGATATATACACGGGCGCAGTGCGCTGGACTGCGTATCTCCACCTCGACGATGCAACCCGCTGTTCATCTCGAAGTCCGTTGCAGTCTGCACTGTCTCCTGTCTCAAATCTGCGAACAGAGACGGAATCTGCGCGAGCCACCAGCCTGTAATCTGCAAGCAGAAGAATGTGGGCAGAAGACTGAAAACTCGGCTATAAATAGCCAAAAATCTGGGCGCCAGAAAATGCGGGTCAGCAGTTGGCTGTACTGCAGCAAGTTGGACTGCCACGTGGCAGTCCAACTGTACAGTCCAACTGGACTGTGCAGTCCGACCAGGCAATGATCGCTAACACCCCCTCTCAAAGCCTGGGCAGGGCAGAAGCTTGAGGGATCTGGAATGTCTCCGAAGTAGAGCTTGGGGAAGTGCCTTCGTAAACAAATCTGCAAGATTGTCCTCTGTCTTGCAATACTCCACGGTGATGGTCTCATCCAGAAGCTTCTCTCTAATGAAGTGGTACTGGATCTCTATGTGCTTCGTCCGGGCATGAAAAACAGGATTCCGTGCCAAAGCAATGCAACTCGCATGGTCGCATTGCAGCAAAGTAGGACGAGTCTGGGGGCAGCCAAGCTCCTCCAACAATCTCCGAAGCCACACAGCCTCACATGTGGTGGAAGACGCGGCCCGATACTCCGTCTCAGTAGAGGAAAGGGCTACCATGGGCTGCTTCTTGCTACTCCATGAGATAACGCCTGCACCCAAGGTAAAACAGTAATCTGTAGTAGACCGCCTGTGGTCCACATCACCGGCCCAATCGGAGTCGCTCCAACCTACAAGAACAAGATCTGAACCACCTGTGCCTGCGGGATAATGAATCCCTAAATCAGACGCCCCCTCAAAGACCGAAGTATCCTCTGAGTAGCCTACCAATGCACCGTCTGAGGTTCACTCATAAACCCTGCCAAGAGCCCAACAGCAAAACAAAGATCAACACGAGTGTTAAGGAGCCAAATCAATGATCCAATCAACTGATGATAGCGGGAAGCATCCGCCATGGGAGAAGCTGAATGGGAAGTGGCCTTCCAGTTCGGATCCATAGGAGTAGAAAGGGTCCAACAATCCTCCATCGCAAAAGAAACCAAGAGCTCCTGTACATATCTATGCTGAGAGATGAAGATCCCCCTCTGAGACTGATAAATCTCATGGCCCAAAAAGAAATGGAGTAGACCCAAGTCCATCATCTCGAACGTCCGATGTAAAGCTGCCTTCGTCTCTTGGACCTTCTGTGCATGATCACCTGTGACAATCAAATCATCAACATACAACACAAAAAGCACACAACCAGCCTCGGAAGTGTGTACATAAAGCTGCGGATCGGCCTTAGAACGCCAATATCCCAACTGTGACTGAAGGAACAAATCAATCTTCTCGTTCCATGCACGCGGAGCCTGTTGGAAGTCATACAAGGCCTTCTTCAACCTGTAGACTTTCCCATCTGAAGATCCAAAGCCAGGAGGCTGCTCGACATAGATCTCCTCCTTCAAATCACCATTGAGGAAGGCCGACTTCACATCCAACTGGTAGACAGGCCAGCCAAGGCAAGAACAGCTCGAATAGTCACCATATGCAGTGGGGGCAAAAGTATCATGACAATCAATCCCTGGGCACTGTGCAAAACCTTTAGCAACAAGGCGAGCCTTGTGCTTGTCCAAAGAACCATCGCTAAGGTACTTGGTCTTGAAGACCCATTTGACTCCAATCACCTTCTTATTCGGGGGGCGTGGCACGAGTGACCAAGTGCCATTCCTCTCAATAGCCTCCAACTCGGCTTCCATAGCTTTCTTCCATGGTGCGGACTGTAAAGCCTCCTTCACGGAGATGGGCTCTCGATCCTGCATAACACGGGTCATCAAACAATAGTTAGAGCAAACAAGCTCCGTAGAATGTGCCTGGTGTCTCCGTGACCGCCGCGGACCATCCTGCGGTCCCTACTCCTCAAGGACCCCCTCAATCCCTGAATCACGGAGTGTGTCACGGGTCCAACAAGGAGGAGGCCCTCGTCTCTCTCCATCAGCTGAAGACTCTGGGATATCCACCGGTGGTAACTCCTCGGGGGTCACCGGTGGAACAGTAGACTCTGTGTCAGAAAAAGAATCAGAATCAAAAGGCGCGGGCTCCATAGGAACTGTAGCGGGAGCCCAACTCTCCCCGGGATCTCCAAGAACGGGATGCTACTCACCTGCTGGTATGGCCGGAACCTCCACAAACCGAACATCTCAACTGGTGTACACATCCCGCTTGACGGGATCATACAAACGATAGCCTTGGGACTGGGAGCTGTACCCAACAAATACCTGTCTTCGGGAAGCTGCTTCAAATTTATCACGATGAGCCTTGGGAATGTGAACATAGATATCACACCCAAAGACCCTAAAATAAGAAACATCGGGCTTAGTCCCAAAGTAAGCCTCAAAAGGTGTCATCCCATCAACGGCCGAAGTGGGGGATCGGTTAAGAATGTGGACTGCAGTAGCCACAGCCTCAGCCCACAGAAACTGAGGTGTCTATCGGTGCTCCATCATGGTGCGCGCCATCTCGAGCACACTTCGGTTCTTCCGTTCAAGAATGCCATTTTCTTGAGGAGTGTTGGTATTAGCAAACTCCTGGTGAATACCTTTATCTGCACAAAAGCGAGCAAACTCATTAGAAACAAATTCACCACCCTTGTCGGATCGCAAGGTCTTCAATCTCCGGCCTGATCGGTTCTCCTCAAAGAGAAGTCAATCCTTGAAGTGGGAGAAAGCTTCTGACTTCAATGCCAAGAAATAGGCCCATGTCATCCTGTTGTAGTCATCTACGATCAACATGAAGTATGAGCTCCCTCGCAAGGACTCGTTCCTCATAGGGCCACAAAGATCCGTAGATACAAGCTCCATCGGTGAAGTAGACCGCCATGAAGCTTTGTGGGGAATGGCATCTCTATGATGCTTCCCACGAATGCAGGAGACGCATGGCTACTGGCTCACCACTATATCTGGCAACCCTCGAACAAGCTGTCCACGTGACGCCCTCCGAAGATAATCATAGTTGAGGTGACCAAACCGAGCATGCCATAACTCTAACTGTGTCTGAGAGGTAAGAAGAAGAGTAGAGAGGGCGGTGGAAGACTTCAATTTGTAGATGCCGTTCTCCTCATATCCAGAGGAGAGAACCTTCCTAGACCCACAATCAAGGACTCGCACCGAATCACTATCAAACTCCACCAAAAGTCCAAGGGAACAAATCTTATGAACTGACAGTAGATGATACCCTAAACCTAGTACATGCAAGACCTCTGAGGTATGGGTACCACCACGTCCATCTGGAATAAGCTGTATCTCACCCCGACCTGCAATAGACACTGAAGAGGTATCTCCAATGAGAATCTGCCCACGCGAAGGTCGCAACTGGGCAACACCATCTGATGAAGGAGTCATGTGCCAGGAGGCACCACTGTCAACGATCCACTCTCAAGCCTGGGGAGCTGTCATCGCAGCATCAGAAGCATTCGGTGTAGAGTCCTCAATGACAGTGAGATGAAGAAATGCAGCTGATGAGGGTGCAGCCACCACTCCAGAATCCTTCGTGTCCTTCTTGTTGGTGTCCTTCTTGTCTTTGTCCGGGCAATCCTTTTTCCAATGGCCAGTCTTTCCACAAATATGGCATGTGGATTCTTTGTCCTTGTCCTTCCTTGACTTGTTATCCCCCTTCTTCTTCTTTTGGTCCTTCCCCTTCTTCTGAGAGGCTTGACCTGTCAGTGCTTCCGACTTGGAAGCATTATGTCCCTTTAGTTGTTCCTCTTGGTCCAAGACCATAGGAACCAACTCTTCCCACCGAAGAGTGGACTCTCGCCCCGAAGCAATAAGGGCGGAGTAGAAAGCACCGAATCGTGGCGGCAACTTGGACAAGAGTGTAATCGCCATGTCTTCAGAGGAAATCGGCTTCCCCGCATTCTGAACCTGCATCTGAAGTTATCTAAGCTTGTTGATGTGCTCCCGCAAACGAAGAAGACTTGTTCACAAACAAGGTCCACATCTGTACCTCCAAAGAAACCCGCTTCATAAGGATCATCCGGTTATACATCTGATCAAGCTCCAGCCATATCTCCCGAGCCACCGTCAAGTGCTCGATGTGAGCTATCATGGCTGTAGTACAAGACAGAAAAAGAAAGGAACGAATCATGGCATTCAGTTTGTCCCAGTGAGACTGCCTTGGCCAACTCCGCATGAGCATCAGAAGAGAGTTTGGACTCATCTCTCACCGAGGGCCAGTCGATCTCCTCCTGTACAAGCTCTGCTAAATCGTAGGACTCAAGGATGGCCAACATCATCACACGCCAGATGCGGTAGTTGTCGCCATCGAGCTTCTGATCTGCGGGAAGAGCCGGTAAGACAGACACCTTCCGGTCCATAATCGTCTGGAACTCCAAGTCAATCTCGGTAGACATCTTCACCTGTAATGCCATCACAAACGCAAAAGCAGCCCCCTCTGACTGTGAAAACTCAGCCTGCTAGGGCTCTTCCGTGTCCCAAAACTTCTGGCATTACTAGACTTCAACAAATTTTTCTTTAGGAATCAAAATTCAATATAATGAGTACACTAATCATGAAAATGCCAGCCAAGTTTAGCACTCGCTGCACCTCATGCAGCTCCATGCTTTGCCTTTGGCTCCTAGCCTGCTGATATGCAGATATATACACGGGCGCAGTGCACTGGACTGCGTGTCTCCACCTCGACGATGCAACCTGCTGTTCACCTCGAAGTCCGCTGCAGTCTGCACTGTCTCCTGTCTAAAATCTGCAAACAGAGACAGAATCTGCGCGAGCCACCAGCCTGTAATCTGCAAGCAGAAGAATGTGGGCAGAAGACTGAAAACTCGGCTATAAAAATCAGAAAATGCAGGTCGGCGACTGTACTGCAGCAAGTTGGACTGCCACGTGGCAGTCCGACTGTACAGTCCGATTGGACTGTGCAGTCCGACCAGGCAATGATCGCTAACACAAACGTCATCGACAAAAGGGAGCTTTACACATATGTCCTCGATGTTGCTAGAGCATGAAGTATCTTTGCAATTATAGGGAAGGCTTCCATCCTAGTATGGTGGCTCCAATGAGGCATTTGCAACTTCAGAGCAGAGTGAAAGAAAGAACAAGTCAAAGGCCTAATGTTATCACTATGGTAAGAAGAGATATTTGCACAAGGATTGCAAAGAGTCAGCAGCTTCAACGAAGAAGAAGGAGAAGAAGAAGAATCAAGATACCAAATTCTCCACAGAGTCATCTACCTCCTTCAACTACGACTCAGGTCGTCCAACCAAGGCCATGGCCAAGCCACGGAAGGGATCATCTTCTTCAGACTGAGGGAAGGGCTTGGAAACTCCTCCTTTTGTTTCTTTCTAGTGCACGTAATGTCATCATCCCTCATGACCCTCTACTATCAGAGAGGGAGTATGAAAGGGTGGTGAGGTAGGCCATGTGCACCTCATCTATACAAGTATGCAGGTGCACGGTTTCTAGAGAGGGACTTTCCTGACACCTCAACAAAAGTCTCGCAGGTTTTGAAATCGTGGAGTTGGAATTGACTTTCAGGTTCATGATGGGCTGTCACTTGACAGAGAGCAGGATCCAAGCTCACATGAGGGACACTTTGGTAGTCTTGGCCAAAGGTGGGGAATTTCACATATGCTTAGAGGCATTTTTGATAGGATGATCATGTATGCTACTATGAGGTATTATTGATAGACACAAAGAGCTGTTATGGTTCTCTATTTTCAAGAGCTAATACGATTGACATCAACATTGGGTTTTCATCAAGGCACCTTGGTGATCACTTGATCATCAACTGCTTGGATATCCATGGTTCTATTCTAGTGGTCTTTGTTATATGGACTAGGTTGAGTCATTATCATTGTATCAATGTATTGTATCAGATCACCCATGATCTAAGAGAGGGTGATAGCAATATAGTTAGCTCATGAGTGAGTCTAGGGTATGTTTTAATGGGACAAACATTATTGAGTATTTTAGGCATTTTTTATTTGTCATTATGGTGATGATTTTGGCATTTATCGTTGGTCGACCTAATCACATTATTGGCTTTATATTTAGGCTCCCTCCTCCACAGTTGGTCATTCACCACTTGTAGATTTGAATGAGAGGTCCTGTTGGAGAGAGGAGTTGATACCAGTGACTCATTGTTGAACACGATTGTCTTGTGTTTAGTATATGGATTCCATTTCCTGAGCATATCTCTAAGTTCTTCATTGGAATGTGCTTATGTTTTCTCTTTTCTCTTTTCCCTAGTCACACCTACATTACTATATGGAGCAGAGATATGGGGTTGCAAGCTTGTACCACAGGCATCTTAGCCCACTCACTGATCAGATTGGAGTAGAGAGGGATTATTATGATGGTTGGGATAGCATGGAAAGGCCATTGATCATGATGATAGCACGCGTGATTAGGAGTAAGTCCTCCACCCCAAATCCCATTGTCAGAGCAAAGCTAGGGGCAACACCTATAGTTACAGAGACACTCTTCAAGGCAGTGACCTTTTGGCACAGACTATGGGAACTTCCACGCCATAGATACTCCAGATTGGCACTAACCTCATCTAGACAACTAGCAGCAGGAGGCGAGAAGAACTGTTGGTTTTCACAGATGGCTATTTGGATGAGCCTACATGGTTTGGATATTGACCGCGTCTTCCACCTTAGGATTATAGCCTTGATTGCCCTACACTTTCTCTCAGCCGATCAGAGTTGAACTAGGTGATCAGAGCTAATATCTTGAGGATTGAAACAGCAAGGAGATGGATCCATCCACCACTCCCTCTAGGATCGAGGATGGAGTTCTATAGGAGTCATTTCTTGTGTCTCTCTAATGATGGTTTCACTATTCGGCCAGCATATATGGACACCCATCTCTCCCATAGTGTACGGGTTGCTATCTTACAGATTCACACCTCCTCACATAGGCTTTAGATGGAGACAGGCAAATGGACAAATACCCTAGCAGAGGATAGGACTTGCCAGCTCTGTGGTCAAGAGCCTAAGACAGAAGAGCACTACATATGCAAATGCATAGTATACTATGACATACAAGGACGGTACCACTATCTCTTCCGTGATGGATTTGGATCCCTTCGTTGCGTCATGGAGTACGAGGACCACAGATGCCTAGGTCTTTTTCTCCTGGAGCTCGAGAGGCACCGAACTGCACTACTGCGAGATAGGAGGCCAGCTCACCCAAAGGGACACATAGAGAGCAATGACAGACTTCTTCTGCTGACCCAACCCTACTGACACTACCAACCTAGTAGAGACAGAGCCACCCTGCTAGACACATTACAAACCACACCATGGAGTCACATTAGATAGAGCCATTTTCCTTCGTCAAGCACAACGACCCCATCTACTAGAACCACGTCTAAGGAGACCACACCACAGTCGGATTAGAGATATTATCACGAGATACTGAAGACTCACCACCACGCATATCAGTGGAGCAACTAGGGACCGCATCATAGCTGAGATCTTGTGCAAATCTTGAGATCAGCTATAGCCCATAGTCTCCACCACACTTTTGTACATGGTTCTATCAGATCTGGTTCTCCTTTCCTTTTTTTTTTATTTTCTATCAATGGAACAACACTGCACATGGTTCAACCCTAGTATAGTCCCATCATATAGTTATTTTCAGTATTGTTTCATAGGCCACCCACTTATTTGTAATGTTATCTTTACCTTACTAATGAGATGACATTAGACATGGATGTACTCTGGATTTTGTCTCATAGGCCACATTGGCCTTATGTAGACTTTAATATATCTTTTTGTCTTTCTTTCTTTCTTCTACCAAGCGCCATCGAGGAACATCATCAGGTGGCATCAGAGTAGACAGAGCTACAGTGTTATGCAGAGCACAACGCCCTAGGGTACCTGCACTTCAACATAGGCATGCTCATACGCAACACATTTGCACCACGATTGCTCACTACAGATGAAGATTACCATGCTGATTCGATTGGAGATAGTTGGCAAAGTTTTGGTGGATTCCATAGACTGAGAGGTCTCTATACTCTTTCCTTATTTTCATTTCCCATTTCAAATTATCGTGTAGATCTAGACATAATTTTGTTTTTCTTCTCTAATGAGAGATGATGATACCAGTTGTATTGGTTATGGTCTCATAGGCCATCCTGGCCTTCTAGAGACGTTAATAGATCTTTCTTTCTTTTTATCTTGTGTATAACAATTTATTTCAGCATTCTTCTATTCTTCCATTGCTGCATCCCCTTCTTGTTGAGAAACCACTTCTTCAATTTACACACTTCATTTAGGGTTTCGCACTCAGAGCCCCAAAAAGGACTAGTGTCCACATTTTGGCCATTTTTTCAGTGGACACCCGCACAGTGGTATGCCACCGTGGACAACTTATGCCTATAAATAGGCAATCACTTCATTCATTCTTCACCACTCTCTTCAGTCATTCTTCACCACGTTCTTCAATCACCACCACCACTTCCCTTCTCTCACCAGCCCCTTCCACTGCCCTCACACCCCTTCAGGAGGACATTGCGGTTCGTGGCTCGTGGCTGCCTTCACCCTTCCTCTTCTACTTCAGGCGCCCTGTTCCATCATCAAGCCTTGCATTTAGAGCATCTTCCACCTGGCATTACCATCATTTTCTTGGCATCAACACCCTTCTCCTTCAGGCTCCACCTTCACCTACGGTTTTCAGTCTAGAGGTCTTCTCCTTGGCTGTCTCTAGCTTAGTGTTAGCATTCTGGCCTCTAGTGAGAGTCTACACCACCTAGCATCACTGATTTCATCATTTGTCTATCACAATGGGCTGTTGGGACGTGCGTTTTTGCAGCCTGGATTCTCGTCCATCACCTAGCATCACTCGTCTATCAAAGAGGCTATCGGGACCTATGTTTTTGTAGCCCAGCTCATCCTCCATCATTTGGCATCATCATTATCCACGAGGCATCAGCATCCACGCTGCTCTCCCTACTTCTAACAGCTCCAACACTCTGGGATTTGGATTTTGCTGCCCAGGTCACTCCCCAACATTAGAGGACTACGGTTCGCTTCCTCAACAGCTAGTGATAATCTTCCACATCTCTAATGGCATCAGAGGACTATAGTTTGCTCCCTTGACAGCTGTCCTTCAACTTCTAGTGATTACTTCAATAACCCACTACTCGGAATCCTACATTTCGCTCCCTCCACTATGCAGATTTCCCACACGTGCTACTGCCTAATTCAAACAAGACAGTGCACTTATCTTCTAAGCTTCGGCTCTGTTGTATCAGCTTTTCTTCTCATAGCATGATTCAGTGCATGATCACCATGTTCTTCTTGTGTTTTTGAGTTTCTCTTCTCTCTCAGTATTTGTCATACACACTCTTTGTTACTCCCCACAAACCCTACTATCTCTCTACACTATTGCTTATTTTGGCATGGTATAAAAGCATACCTATTATTTTTGACATGGTATCAAAGTGCAGGAGGTTAGAGAGCTAAAGACCCTGTTCATCAAAGAAGGCAAAGATAGATTGTGGATTCGGCACCATCTACTGATTTCCCCCTTCATTTCCGCTACATCACCAAGAGATAGAAATACATTTCTCTTCCTCTCCCACCCACCCTCCCTTTTATAGGTTGGCACTCCAGTGCTATAACTTCTCCACAGGGAGATGGACAAACCACTGGGTGCTCCCCTTCTGGCATCACCACAACCCCCACCAATGCTTGCCACCATGGACCTTTACTTCCTACCCCGCTAGAGTATACGTGTCTACCCCTAGGCACTCGTTGTGCCACCTCTCCCTTTTGGGCCACAAAGTTTATTATGCATGAGCTTTCAGATTTTTATGCTCAAGGCAATAGGACGCATCTAATGCGCACCAAGCCCTTCAAGCCATAGGTTGTTTTAGGAACGCCACCTTGATAACCCACGGTTCTGTACTCCACTCCCCCAAGAGACAATGATTGTTGGATACCGTCCCCTCCACAATCCGCTCCTTAAAGAGATAGTGATTGTTCGATCCCTTCTATTACTTCAACTCTGCAATCCGCTCCACTGAGAGACAGTGATTGTTGCCCACCCTTGGCTCAACTTGAGCCTCCCTTTTTCCCACCCTCCACTACTCAGGTTCGAGAGGCCACCTCTAGGAGTTCTTTGATATCTTCAAAACCCTAGATACCGTCTTCAGCACAACCAGCAACACTTCCTTCATCATTAGATGATTCAAAGTCCATAATCCATGAGTTTTTAGATTCTCTCTCTCTCACAAAGGGGGATTCAGAGGGGATATACTCTCTTTACCCTCAAAGGGGGCTTCTACTTGTTCGCCTTTAGAGGGGGAATGAGGTTCATTACCTACCCTTTACTCTTTTGGGATGGTTGTCCTCGAGCTGTCATTTTTTCTGATACCCAGGATCTTCAAAGACTGCCTAGATTGGGGCCTTGGAGGTTTAGCCACAACTTGGTGATAAGGCCTTCGAATTCCTTCTAGCATGGAGGTACGGAGCTAGTGGCTTCTCTCCCGAGGTGGAGTCAAGTTATACATTTCATCCTATCTATTGTTCCTTACTACAATAGACCTTTCAGGTGGAAATTTTGGACCTCTAGGATCCTCCTCTTCTTCATCGTATATCTCTTCACTCCTCTTTCTTCATCCCTGTTTGGGCTTGAGAGAGGGTGTTGAGAAACCACTTCTTCAGTTTACACACATCATTTAGGGTTTTGTATTGATAGCCCCAAAAAGGACTGGTGTTCACATTTTGGCCATTTTTTCAATGGACACCCACATAGTGGTATGCGATCCTAGATAGCTTATGCCTATAAATAGGCAGTCACTTCACTTATTTTTCACCGCTCTCTTCAATTATTCTTCACTACCTTCTTCAATCATCACGACCACTTCCCTTCTCTCACCAGCCCCTTTCACTACCCTCACACCCCTTCAAGAGGACATTGTGATTCATGGCTCGTGGCTACCTTCATTCTTCCTCTTCTGCTTAAAGTGCCCTATTTCATTATCAAGCCTTGCATTTGGAGCATCTTCCACCTAGCGTTACCATCATCTGCTTGGCATTAGTACCCTTCTCCTTCACGCTCCACCTTCACCTACATTTTTCAATCTGGGGGCCTTCTCCTTGTTGGCTTTCTCACTCACGCCTACGCTCACAAAAGAGTGTCAATGATCAATAGGACACTAGGGCACTTTTTACTCTTAGTACAAGAAGTTTTTTCCCCCAGATTTATTGTCTTATTTTGTATGTGCTTATGTCACACACTTACGAGCACTTATCGTGTTCGGTGTAAACACCCCCTACAACCCTAAGGTTTCAGGATTGTACTTTGTACTTTTAGATTGCACTCTTTCAATCTATTGCATTGGGTGTCGTGCTTCACTCTCCACACTGTCTATTGCACTCTGAGCTAAGCTTCGATTCTCTCTCCCTCGCACATTTGGTATCAGAGCGGCGCTCTGCTCAGTTCAGCTCCGCTCAGCCTCCCGGAGTTCCTACTCAGTTCAACTCTGCCGCTTAGGAGTCCTGGTTTAGTATAGATCAGTCCCCCCTCTCTACTGTCAACACTAGGAGCTGCCTTGCTCCCGCTCAGTCAGCCTGATCCTGTGAAAAGCAGATGTTCTACCCCAAGAAGTAAGAGTGGATGCCCCTAACCAGTGACCTTAATGCTGTCTATCTATTCTGTGCCCTCCCGCCAGGGTTCTAACATCCGTCAATAGCACCGCCTGCGCCTGTTAAGCGCCGCCTGTCCGCCAGCGTACTGCCCTCTCTCACACCTACCTCCAACACCATCGTTTTGTCCATGCGTTGCCACCTGGTCCCTGTACTTGCGCCGCCTATCCCCGCTTGCGCCTGTATCTGCGTCTGCGCCTGTAACTATGCCCGCCTGTACTCAACTACCCGCCAGCTCGCCGGGAGGTGCCGCCTGCACCTGTATCTATAGCTTGAGTAATCACTTGATTTCATATATATTTTTTAAAATTTTTATCTTTTCACTCCAAATTCATATCTGGAAAAGGGGCTTTTGCCCAACAAGTACAGCGGTTTGGATACGTGTCTACGACACGGTTGATACAAATTTCTTGTGAAATTTATCAGAAATTGGGAGGGGGGGGGGGGGGTTAGGCTATTGAGTTTTTTCAAGACATTGGCACATGTACTACAGTCTCAGTTAGAGATAGACTATTTTGGACAATTTGGGGGTAAGAAATTTTGGGGTTTTGGCTCATACAAAGTTGCTAAACACTGAATGCACCTTGGACTACATGCATTACAGACAGTTTTGACAGTGTGTACCTCAGTGTACTAATTGCAGCAAGCTATTTGCTGTAATTTCCGGAAATTTTGAGATTTCCAGGTTGGTCCAGCCTGGACATTGCTCATTTGCTTCTTTCGGCATTGATTATCATGGCAAATCAGAGAGGTGATGTCTTTACCTATGTATCCAAAGACGACAGATTGGATGGTAACAATTACTCACTTGGTCCTTCATGATGAAGAATGTGCTTGTTGCAAAAAATCTTTGGAATTATGTCAATGGAGAAGAAGTTAGGCCCGGAGTTGTGGCTCCTACTACTCCTCCAAGAGGACGTGGACAACGGGCACCTCAACCTGTTCAGCCTGCCCCACTTCAGCCACTTTCCCAAAGATCAGCAGCTCAAAAAGCATGGGATACACGACATGCACAGGCTTTGTCGTTGATTGCATTGGCAATTCAGCGGTCCATCATCCCCCACATTCGTTCGACAACTTCTTCACGAGAAGCTTGGCTAACTTTGGAGCAGATGTTTGCTGGTAAGAATGAGGCCCGCATCTCTTTCTTAAAGAAAGAGCTTGAGACATTGAAGATGGATGAGGGTGATTCTATGTAGGATCACTTGAACAAAATTCACGACTTGCATGACCAACTTATGAATGTCAATGAGTACTATTCAGATGCACAGCTGATATCTACTACATTGAACTCATTACCTCCTTCGTACTTGGCTTTCCACACTACCCTAAACCTCACAATGAGGATAGCCCCATAGCCTATTTCCTTTCTTCACTTAGTTAGTTTGCTTCTAAAGGACGAGCAAAAAAGAAGAAATATCAGTGTGCATGTCATAGCCTCTGAACAACCTTTTACAGCTAGACACAAGGGCAAAGGCAGCCAAGTAAACAATGCTCCGCAAAGCTCTAGGACTTCAGGCACCTCACAAGGAAGTAAAAAACAAGGGGGCACGCAAGCCAAAAAGGGAAAATGCCATTATTGCAAGAAGCCAGGTCACTACATCACTAAGTGTAGAAAGTGCATCACCAAGGAGAAGAAAAAGGAGTCAAGAATGTCTGTTTTTTATGCTCCTTCCACTGCTATTGATTCTGCGTTCTTTGTTGCAGACAGGGACTATTGCTTTTACACATGCAGTTATGACACTTCTAAGACTGATCGAGCATTTAGCTCTACTAAGGATGCAATCACTTGGTTTTTTGACAGTGGTGCTTCTAGACACATCACATCTCGCAGAGATTTATTTGCTTTTATTGATGTTGCTCCAGTTGGCAAGTCTGTACAATGTGCCAACAATGCATCATACCCTGCTAGAGGTATTGGGGAGACTGTGCACACATCCATTGATGGCTCTATTCTCCACCTACAGCATGCTTTGTTTGTGCCACGTATAAAGAAGAATCTACTCTCTATTTCTTAATTGGCACATTGTGGATTGCAGGTCACATTTGATGATGACAGATGCATGGTGAGAGACAAAGAACACATGACTTTAGTCTTGACTAGCACTTTATGTCATGGGTTATATGAGTTGGATGCTCTTTCAATTGATCATTCAATGTACTTGGCATCCACTCTTACTCTTGCTATGATACAGGCAAAGTTACGGCATGCTCGCATGGGGCATGTGAACTTTGGTAGCTTAATGCTCTTACAGCGTACACAGATGCTAGATGAATTACCTCTTCTAGAGAGACCTCCTCAGTACTTATGCAAGGGATGTATTTTGGGAAAACTGCATCGGTTTTCGTTTCCCCGTGATGTTGCTTTTAGAGCCACAGCCAAGTTACAATTAGTGCATTCACATGTATGTCGGCCTATGCAAACAATGTCATTGGGAGAATGTTACTATTTTGTGACTTTTATTGATGACTTTACTCGATTCTGTTTGGTCTATTCTTTCGTAAAAAAGTCAGAAGTGTATGATGCATTCTTGGCTATTGTTGCACTTGTTGAAAACCAATTTGACTGTAACATAAAGACTCTCCATTCTGACCAAGGGGGGGAATATATGTACTCTATGCTGAATTTTTTTTTGAAACAAAAGGGCATTGTTCATCAGTTCACTACTGCTTATACTCCACAGCAAAATGGGGTTGCAGAGAGGAAGAATTGGTCACTCGTGGAGATGGCAAGATGTATGCTGAAAGCAAAGAGCTTGCCACACAGTTTTTAGATGAAAGACATTATGTATGGTTGCCATGTTTTGAACAGATGCCCCACCAAAGCATTAAAGAACATTACACCTTTTGAGAGCTTGGAACAACAGCAAACCTTTTGTTGGACACTTTCGTACCTTTGGGTATCTTGCATATGCACACATTCCCCAAGTACTCAGAAAAAAGTTGGATAACATTTCTATCAAATGCATTTTTATGGATATAGTAGTGAGAGAAAAGGCTACGACTATGATTCTGTCTCTAAAAAGGTGTTTGTCAGTAGGGATGTACTATTTGATGAAAAATCAAAATTGTCCCTTCCTAGTTTAAACACATATCAGGCTGCCCATGATGTATTTGAAGGGCTGCTCCCCATTACATTTGATGATTTAGCTGCAGTTTCAGCAAGTGAACTCAATGTTGAGCCAGTTGCTCCATTGGAAAATACAGAAAATCAGCCATTGGCTAATCTGAATATCCAGCAAAGTGCTGAAATTGAAATTCAGCAAGAGCTTATGCACAGTCAAGAGGCAAGACAAATGCTTAGATGGTATTTATAAACTATGAAAGATAGTCATCTGGATGCACCCATGGCTGGTCGTACTAGAAGGCAAGCTCGTATGCATGATACTACACATACCATGGAGTTTGTTATGGCAGCAAGCACACTTGATGATGAGGAGCCTAAATGTTTTGAAGATGCACACAAAGTATGCATTGGATGGCAGCAATGCAAGCTGAATTGGATTCTATAACTAAGAATCAAACATGGGACTTGGTGTCTTTGCCCTTTGGGAAGAAAGCCATTGGAACAAAATGGGTCTACGAGCTGAAATGGAATTCAAATGGATCCATTGACAAATATAAGGCAAGGCTTGTAGCTAAAGGCTATGCATAGAAGAAAGGCATTGGCTATGAGGAGACATTTCCTCCTACATCCCAAATGACGACCTTCAGGTCTATGGTTGCTTTGGCTGCCCATTATGGATGGATTGTGCATTAGTTGGATATTAAAACTGCATTTTTACATAGGAAACTCTATGAGGAAGTATATGTACAGCAGCCCATTGGTTTTGCAGTTGAGGGATCTGAACACTTGGTTTGCAAGCTGAAAAAGACTTTATATGGTTTGAAACAAGTTCCTAGAGCTTGGTATACAAAGATAGATGCTTTTTTGCTCAGCCAAGGATTTATAAACAACTCATATGTTTCTACCCTTTACGTATGTAAAGAGGAGGGATCCATGCTGAACATTTGTCTATATGTTGATGATCTTTTGCTTACAGGAACACATGCTGATCAGATTTCAGCATTCAAACAAAATTTACAGCAAACTTTTGAGATGTCTGACTTACTTCTTGCATTATTACTTGGGCATTCAGTTCATACATGATGCTAGAGGTATTGGTTTATCTTAATCAAGATACATTGGTAAACTTCTTGAGAAGTTTGGCTTACAAGATTGCAAGTCAGTCTATATACCAATGGAACCTCGACTAAAGCTGTCATTACATGATGACAATGATTTATTTGATATGCACACATATGCTCCAGCAGCTGCATCTCGTATTTACCTATGCAACACTAGGCCGGATATACAGTTTGCAGTTTCAGCCCTGAGCAGATATATGCATCAGCCATGCATGTCACATTGGCAAGCTGTTAAGCATGCCTTTCGTTACTTGCAGGGTACTAGATCTCTTGGATTGCCTTATGCCAAGGAAGGACCACTACAGTTACATGCTTATAGTGATTCTTATTGGGCTGGTGATTATGATTCGTGTCACTCCACTGGTGGCAATTGTTTCTTTCGTGGCTAATCTTGCATATCTTAGCTTAGCAAGAAACAATCCACTATTGCCACATTGTCATGTGAAGCTGCATACAAGGCAACCTTCACTACTACAGTTAAATGCATATGGATTAGACACTTGCTAGCTGATTTTACAGAGCCTACTCCTTTGTTCAGTGTGACAGTCAGAGTGCCATTGTAGTGGCAAGAAACCCAGTGTTTCATGCACACACGGAACACATTGAGATACATTATCACTTTGTCAGAGAGAGGCTACATGAAGGTGATATCAGCCTTGTCTATTGCCCTACCACTAGTAATGTGGCAAACATCTTCACCAAAGCTCTTCCTCGTGAAAAATTTGAAGCATTTCACAATACTTTAAATTTGATCTCCTTTGGTGGCGGATGATCCTTGTACTTTTTATCACTCTTCACTCCAGGGGGTTTCTTGGCTTTCTCACTCACGCCTACGCTCAGAGAGGAGTGTCAGTGATCATTAGGACACTGGGACACTTTTTACTCTCTGTACGAGAGGTTTTTTTCCCCAAACTTATTATCTTATTTCGCATGTGCTTAGGTCACACACTTATGGACACTTATCGTGTTCGGGTGTGAACACCCCCTGCAACCCTAAAGTTTAAGGGTTGTACTTTGTACTTTCAAATTACACTCTTTCAGTCTATTGCATTGGGTGTCATGCCTCACTCTCCACACTGTCTAGTGCACTTTGAGGTGAGATTCAATCCTCTCTCCATCTCACACTCCTTACCTGGTGTCATCATCTCCAGCTTGACATCAACATCCTAGCCTTTGGTGATAGTCTACACCATCTAGCATCAGTGATTTCATCATTTGTCTATCACAAGGGCTGCTAGGAGACCTGCGGTTTTGTAGCCTGGCTTCTCTTGCATCACCTAGTGTCACTTATCATAACAAAGGCTACTAGGACCTGCGTATTTGTAGCCCACTTCATCCTTCATCATTTGGCATCGTCATTATCTACCAGGCTTCAGTATTTGGATTGCTCTCCCTACGTTTTGACAGCTTTGACACTCTAGGATTTGTATTTTGCTACCCAAGTCACTCCCCAACACTAGAGGACTGTGGTTTGCTCCCTCGACAACTAGTGATCATCTTCCATATCTCCAATGGTATTAGAGGGCTAGGTTTTGCTCCCTCCACAGTTGTCCTTCGCCTTCCACTAATTACTTCAATAGCCCATTGCCCGGAGGACTACCTTCGCTCCCTCCATTTTGCAGATTTCCCACAGGTGCTACCGCCTAATTCAGACACGACAATGCAGCTATCTTCTAAGCTTCAGCTCCGGTGTATCAACTTTTCTTCTCATAGCATGATTCAATGTATCATCACGGTATTCTTCTTGTCTTTCTGAGTTTCTCCTCTCTCAATATTTTCTGTACACAGTCTATGTTACTCCTGCAAATCCTACTCTCTCTCTGCAATGTCGCTTATTTTGACATGGTATCAAAGCATACCTGTTATTTTTGACACTTCTAATAGTAACACCAATCAATCTTCTCCTCTTAATATGGGCAATCCATTGGTCAACCGAGTAACTCCATTTACAACAATGTATGCTACTGTCAGATTATTGTAGTGCAATAGGCTGAGATCCTCTCTTATCCTTCAAGATCTCAAGCCTTGTACACTTCCTAGACAACTTTGTCTGTGAAGAAAGTGATTTTCTCACTATTTCTTCATGAGAAATCCCTCTAATTGTGAGAATAATAGTGTGGGATTGAATGGGACCATGCAAGAAAATTGTCAAGGCAAATGCTCCACAAAATTGGGTTCAAATGTTGCTTGCCAATTTTAGATTTGGTAGGAATAAGTATTCATTTGCAATTTTTGACACAGTACAATTAGTTGGAGGCCAAAATTGAATGTGGCAGGGTAATTGTGCACCATGGAACAATTATCTTGTGAAAAATCACTGAAAATATAGCCAAGCACATAAAAGTGGGATTGTAGCTCTTTTATTGTGGGAAATGCATGAAGAAATTAGGGAAATGCAAGACACAACCTATTGGAATGCATATGGGAAGGATCAATGCAACAACCCTTTGTTTTCAGGCATGAATATAATACTGGTTTGCAATGACAGCAATGCAGCAAAATAATTACTCTATTCACAATAATGCCATGCTTTGTCTCTTTATGCATAAGTGGCACATCCATGACCACAAAACTAGGCTTCTTCCATGCCACTAGACATGTAGTCTCTACGACTTCTAACACAACGGTCATAAGCATATGAATCTCCTCTATCATAAGATTGTGAATCTTTACTTCTAGAAACATTACTACATCCATCTTGGTGATAGAAGGTGTCGCTAAATTGCATGCTACTAGAAGAGAGATGAAGAGGCCATATTTATGTGGGTTAGGCTAGCCCTCCTAGAGCATAGCAATATTTACCTTTAGCATTTTGTTTCTCCCAAGTACATCCTATTAGCAGATATGTTCTCCCTTTTTCCATATCAGGATATTGCACAAACTATGCAGGATGAGAGAGTATGTAGATTTCAATCTGCACGTGCACACATTTTCAATTCCATATCCATGCCTTTGGCCACATCCATTGATCAACTGACATCCATCCTACATGAGTTTACCTTTGCAACCTTTCCACATGCAACTTACCATTCCAAAAAGACTTCAATCAGCTCCCTCCCTCAGGATAGCCAGTATGGATGCCATCTCTCTTTTCGTTTTCACTAATCACACCTTGATATAAGAAACTCTTATCCCTTTTTCTTACCAAAATTATGAACCAGTCTTTTGGCTTGTTCTTATGCTCTTATGTGCTTCTGAATCAAACATTTTCCTTCACAAAATTCTGGGTCTGGTGCATGTCTCCACTTTTAGCTTCTTGTTGGTGCAATTTCTGGCTTGCAAAGAAATTGCCTTGTGCTTAAGCACCAGAAATGACAAAGCATTTGTACACAGCACAAAAACGGTACCTTTTCATATGCCCATGGAATGTAGATTAGCATGTAACACTACAGTTTGGGCTCCAGTAGTATTATTTCCATTGAATCGACTGACAGACCACTCGGCATATGTATCAAAAGCAAAACATGCATATCTAAAATGCAGCAGTTTCTTTCAGCCCAATAGTATTTTCCTCAAAATTTTCCATTTTTACTCAATATTGTTATCTTAAATAGCAATACTCACTGTCATAAAGGCAATATCTTCATCTCGAGCAGGACGTTTCACTGCTTCCAACGTCGGGTAATTGAATCTATTATCTGGAGAACAGAAATCCTTTCTGTTCATGCTGGGATCGAAAGTGAGAACAGGAGGATCATTAAGACCTCCATCAGGAAAAGCAACCAGGGCTCTGTTTTCTTGAAATCCAGGTATATTCATTAGTCGAGCACCTTTTGCCATTTCATCCCTCTGTCAATAAAGCAGGCATACAAACAACATTGCTGATTGATGTTTGTACCAAAATTATTGATACCCACAAGGTCATGAGAAGAATAAGCACCTTGGAAGCATTAAAAAAATTTGCATCAGCTAGCTTCAGGGCTGATTCAACAGCTGAGGCATTTATGGAGATATCAGAGGACAGCTGTGTAGCAGGATCAATGGTTCCCAGCACAGCATCTAGCAAATGAACAATTCCATTTTCTGGTTTGATATCTGCTGTTTTGATCATTGATCTTCCAATATATGTGTGCCCTTTTCTCACTGACACCTGACATGCAAAAAACACAAAACAGGTAAGCAAACACCCTTTTTGAAAAGAAAATCTCGTAGAATCTTCTTCATTGTGTGCATGGGGAACATTGAAATTTTCAAGCTAAACAGAATGAATCAGAGGTGAAGGACTTTCTGTGCAGAATTTGTGACTGGAGACTGAACAATTTGAGTCAAACTAGTGCATTCAGAGTTTATGTTTTTCATGCACATCTCAGTGCAGAATCATTGTTTATGCACATTTCCCTTCTATATTAAGCAATCCTTGGCCAAAGACTGAAAATTGAAAAGGAAATAAAGAAAAAGCTGCAGTTGAAAAGGAAAACTCACTTCCACCGAGCATGCACCACATGATTGTTTGACCCCCCAAAGCTGACGCCACTGTCATGCAGCTTTATGTCTATGTTATGAAACTGTAAGAGAAGCCATACCTCTATGCTTTTAGTGGTATACATGCGGGTCAAAGGAAGACGAGTTTTACAAGATGAAGAGCTATTGCAGTGACTTATTTGCATGTCTACTGACAAGTGTGAAGCTCAAGAACAAGAAGACTAAGAGAGAAGTCAAGTAAGTCAGTCACTCACTAGGAGTTTGTTGGCATGTGAACTTGTGTAGGAACTAAGTTGAAACTTAGGAAAGTATTGGGGAAAGGGGAAAGTGGAGAAAAGAGACGAGAGGAGGGCAGCAAAGGAGAGGCAAAAAATGGCACAAACTGGACAGATCAGGCCTGAAGCATTCGTGGAGGGGAAAGAGTCATAACTCATACATAACTGAAGGTATTGGGCAGCAAGGAAGAGAGGGAAGCTTCTCTGATATGCAAGGGTGACTCTTGGCCATCAAAAGAGGAGTTTTGAATCTTTCTTGGGCTGCCCTAAACAGGGTGTACAGCAGGGCAGCTTGCTGTCCCCAAAGATTGTCTTCTGGTTCCAAGATCATAGGGGGATGGTTTGTACATGTGAAAAACATAATCTTGAGAGGTTTTAGAGCATCATATGAGCCTTTTAGTGCTGCTGTAATACACCATAAAAACAAAGCTGAAGTACAAAATTAAGGCCCATAAAGGGTCTTCTTTATCATCAACCAATTCTACCAATTGAAATTGCTTCCAGGTGCATAGGGGAATGCTTTGTACTTGTTAGAGACATAGTTCTGAGAGATTTTGGTGCAGCTTAACAGCATTTTAATGTTACTGTAATACACAGTAAAAACAAGGCTGAAGTACAAAGTAAGACCCATACAGGGTTTTCTTCATCATCAACCAATTCTATTGATTGAAATTACTTCTGGGTGGATAGGGGAATGCTTTATACTTTTCAAAGACATAGTTCTGAGAGATTTTGGTGGAGCTTAAGAGCATTTTAGTGCTGCTGTAATACACAGTAAAAACAGCACTGAAGTACAAAAATAAGGCCATATAAGGTTTTCTTCACCTTTATCCAGTGCTATCAATTGGTATTGCTTCTGGGTAGTGGGATTGATCTTCCCCCATCAAATTTCATGCATTTGTATAGAGATTTGATGCTTTTGCCTATCACATAGGCCTATATACAATAGAGTTCTGATCTTCTTTTATTCAGGATCAGGGCATATGTTGGGCTATTGATGTTGAGTTGATCCATTGTCTCAACAAGGGTTGAATTGATCATGCACTCTTGTACTTGATGTAATACAAAGGCTTGGTTTCAAATCAATTAGTATTGCTTCTGGATAGCAGGATTGATCTTCCCCCATCAAATTTCATGCATGTTTATAGAGATTTTATGCTTTTTCCTATCATATAGGCCTATCTACAATAGAGTTCTTATCTTTTCTCATTCAGGATCAGGATATATATTGGGCTATTGATTTTGAGTTGATTGATTGTATCAACAAGGGTTTAATTGATCATGCACTGTTGTACTTGATGTAATACAAAGGCTTGGTTTCACATTTCTTTGGTGTGTGAATTGTATCTTCCTTCTCTCTTCTTCTCTTTAACCTCTACTCTCTACACCCTTATTTCTAAAACCCCCCTGTTAGTAGTCCAAATAGCTGATGTGTGAGTACATCCGGCATGGCTAGGTTATTTAAGCATTTTATTATAGTCATTGTATGCTTATTTGGGGCATTTTATGCTAGCTGCCAACCTGCACCTGTTTTGGCATTGTTTTCTTTTTCATATATCTTGCTCCCTCCTCATTCAGATTATCATCACCTATAGGTTGTGGAGAGAGGGAACCAGTGTGAGTGCCTAGGAGGCATTGACTCATTGTTGTACGCGTCATTCTTGTGTTTGGTATATGGATTTCATTTCCCGAGCACATCTCTAAGTTCTCTTCCTTTGCAGTGTTCTTTTGTTTTCTCTCTCTTCTGTGTTGTGTTCAGCAATTTATTTCAGCACTTGTCTATGCTTCCATTGCTACACCACTTCTGACATGGTATCAGATTGCAATATCTAGGTCCCTGCTGCGATTTCTATGCTGATTACAAGTCTTTCTTTCCTTTTGCTGAGGCTTTAGCAGCATTGTGCATGTCATGTATGTCTTTCACCCTATCTCCACCAATAAGGATAGATGCTTCTGGCAGGTTTGGGGTGACAATGTCTGCCATAGGTAGCAGGACTTTCCTGCAAAGCTTCTTAATACCCTAAATCAGATAGTCACTATTAGTTGTATTCTTTACATCCTAGTTGCTACTCAGATATTCTTGGGAGTGAGGCAACCTGTTGTTAATCATTTTTCCACCCTACTTTTCAGCCTGCACTAGTATTACAGCCTACAATAGTCAGCTTGCTGCATTAAACGCTCAACCTGGCTGCATTTTTCATTTTCTAGACCTAACCATGGCTAGGTGACAATTATTTTCGCAGGCCATTTTTGCTATTTTTGGCAGTTTTTGATTGGGTTTCCTTCATTTTGTAGCGATTGCCCTTCACTTTTGATCGGATTTTTTGTTACACTGCATGTGAACTCTTATTTTGTGACATCTTTGTTGTTGCTTTGGCTGTATTCTCTCTCTATATACCTTCTATTCTCTATCTTCTCTTGAGTGATTAGCATCAGAAACATAAAAGCCAATATTGACAAGATACTCTCTGATCTTGTCAGACCATGCTCTAGGTGCTTGCTTGAGCCCATAGAGCACCTTCTTCAGCATGCACACATACGTGGGATGCTCTAAAACTTCATAACCTGCTGGCTGATCTATATACACTTCTTCCTATAAATAACCATGCAAGAAGGCATTCTTCAGATCCATTTGCTGCAACCTCCAACCTTTGGCTGCTACCAAAGCAATCACACATTTGAGAGTTGCCATCCTAGCAGCTGGACTGAAGGTTTCTTCATAATCTATGCCATATGTCTGGGCATAGCCTTTTGCAACCAGCCTAGCTTTGTACCTACTAATAGAACCATCTGCATTGTGCTTAATCTTATAAACCCACTTACATCCAATAGCTTTCTTGCCCCTCAACAATGATACTAGATCCCAAGTCTTATTGGCCTCATCCATGCACTACTACAAATGATAAGCTACATGGACCTAACTATCTTACATGGAGTGCTATGATGAAAGCCTGGTTTGTGTAGAAGTGGACTTGGTACATTATTAGTGGAGCTATTCCTTGGCCTCAACGTTATTTTCCTCTTCCCAACGATTTTGATGGAGACAACCATGAGGAAGTTGTGCTTACATGGGATTCGAATGATGCACATGCGTATTCAGCACTGCTTCAGTGTATTTCTAAAGTTCTACCAGCCGTTACCTCCTGCAAGACATTCCTAGAAATATGATCAAAGCTTCAAATGTTGTACAAGGCACCTTCCACCATGCATGCAGTGACCTTTTATGGACAACCTCAGCTCATGAAGTTTGAGTCTAAGGATACCATTCAGATTTTTTATTTGTGTTACACACATACAAGACTAGCTTTGACACATGCAATCTACCCTTCCAAAGGCACATCTAGTGGGTATGGCACTCTACAAGCTCCCCCTAGAGTTTGATGGAGTGGCGAGATTGCTTTGTGGATGTAGACATCATCTTTACCTACAAGCTTTAGGTGAGATGGGGAAGATCAAAGCTCGGCTGAGAATACACAATTGATAGTGAAGAGAGTGAGATACGCTAAGAAAGAAATAGTTTCCACTCGTAGAGTGACGTGAATCCTTGAGATGCCGCTGAGCCTCCCTCACCATTTCCTTCACCTTTTCTATGGCCTCTAATTGCCGCTTGGGATGCGGATATTCCCCTATTCGAGCGCTTCCCTTTTGGGCTGTTTTAGGGGTTGAAGTCTCTGCCTCTGCGTCTGACACTTTCTTCCCATTAGGTAAGGTCGTAGCACTGTCGGTCTTTAATGCGACCTTAGCTTCCGATCTCTTCTTCCTCCACCTACGGCTTTTCTTTCCTACTAAGGTCGCGTCAAGATTGCTAGGTCCTGGCAGAGAGATGCCGGCCTGCTTCGTTTGGGCTCGGGTCATAACTCGCAAGGGAATAGATGTGGCCTCCCCATCGGGGGTTTCAACACCAAACAGCCCCAATGGGACGGATGGCAAATTACCTGAACCGAAGGACGACTTCCGCTTTGGGCAGTCTATGAAAAGATGGGTGATTCCGCATTCTGCGCACCTTTGGTCAGCTTTGTCACTGTTTTGCTGCTCTCTTTTAGGGCAGCGTGATGAGACATGACCGGGATGTCCGCAAGTCCAACAAGTGACTGGATCTTGTGGCTACCCTCCTAGGCCTCTACCCCGTCCTCGTCCTAACGCCATCACCGGCACGGGTCGATAATCCATGAGGACCGCGTTGCCCTCGTCGTCATGCGAGACGTAAGGATATATGTAGGTCTCTTCATCGCTGGGCTCCTCCACGTAGTGTACGGGAGCGTCGCTCGGTGGGTGGGTCACATAAAAACCAGGCGGTCTAGGGATGCCGGTAGGATTTATGTCCATTCTAGGGACAGCTGGTTTCAGATCGTTAGGCGCAGGTAGGGCTAACGGGGCTCCCCTTCCGAAGAATGGCTGCGGCCTATTAGCTGGATAAGGCTGGCCGTAGGGTTGCGAGTATGGAAGTCTTTGTGGTAATCTGCAGTGTGCGGCATCGTGGCCGAACCTACCGCAGTTAGCGCAAGGTCTTGACCTAGGGTCTTGACACTCTGCTGGCAAGTGGTTTCCACCACAGTACACGCACTGGATGTGCGGGCGCATTAGTCGTCTCAACATGTCTTGTATTTTGGCTAATTCCATCTTGACCTCAGTCAAGCCTTGGTCCGTCTCGGTGGTCTTCCCCTTATCTTGGGATGATGGGTTTGACCGCTCACTAGAGGTTGATGTTCATTCTACTCTCTTCCAGAGTTGAGCTCCTAGAGCTTCGCTCCTTCAGCTAGTCATTAACTCTGATGGCTCCCTAAAAAACTCTCGCCACCACGTCCCGCTGCAAGCTTGAATTGCCTGCCAATGCCTTATATAACTCCTCATCTCTAATTCCGCTGATGAATACAATTGAAACTGCTCTGTCAGTCGGTCGCTCGCCTAAGGGGATTCTCTTAAAGAGACTTCTCACGTGGGTCACGTAGTCGTAGATGTCCTCCTTCTCCTTCTGTTTGATATTCATCAAGCGTACTAGCAGGTTGTCGGAGTATCCGGGCTCGGCGAACCTCTTGACGAAGAGATCCTTGAGATTATTGAAGTTGGCTTGTTCCACGACATCCAGGCTTATATACCACGTCCTACCCTTATCGCTTAAGCAAAGTCCGAATGCTTGCGAACGTTGAGTCTGGTCGTTGAGGTCGTTGGCTTCGCAAACTTGCTCAAACTGCTCAACGAAGCTGTACGGATCGTCATGCGGTTGGTACTTGTCGAGTTGCTTGGCAACAATCTGGTACTTGTCGAGTTGCTTGGCAACAATCGGTATTTTGGCCTGGCTCTTTGAGCCCTGGTTTGCCCCTAATCCTACAAGCAGAGACGTTGCTAGTACAGTGGCACTCTGCTCTACTGCAGTGTTATCGAGCAGCCGTTTCATGAGGAGCTCGCTCAGCGTCAGGTCTCCCTCTAGTGCTCTCTCATGGTCTATTCGGTTCCGGTCAGCCAAGTTCAGCACTCACTGCACCTCATGCAGCTCCATGCTTTGCCTTTGGCTCCTAGCTTGTTGATCCCTATTATACTCAGTTATGCCTTGCAATGCCTTACGGGCTAGCCTTCTCTCCTCCTCTAGGTCTGCAATGATTGCATTTGCCGTCCTGCCACGGTACTCGTACCGGGCGTGTGCATCGTAACTGCTCACCATCTGCTGTATAGCGTCTGGGAATACACTCACACCGAGCTCCTCGGTAGACCGATGGTCTGAGCTTTCTTCCGTCATGGTCGAATTCTTGCGCCTCGCTGCACTCTCGATCAGGTTGACTAGTCGTGACAGATCCTTGTCGTTGGCGCTCCTTGCTTGGTTCTACCCTGCGCTTCGCGCATTTGTCTATGTCTTGGGTCCTCTCCTATTGGTGGGTTTTTTGAGCGATTTATCTGAGTGAGTTCCTTTAATTACTGAATACAATTCTCAACTTATGGTCACTCGTGAGTGTGTTATTCCTCGTGCACTTGTACTCAATCAGACTTTCAGCTTTCCTAAGTGTACTTTAAGTGCGGAAATTCAACATGAGTGCTACAAGCAATTTCTCGGTGTCTTACTCACTCTCGCTTGTTTCGGGCCTGATAGGCTTTGTTACTCAAGTCCTGGCCGTTCTAATGGGTTCCAGGGTCTGCGCTGCTTCTCATTGTTCACTAGGGGGTAGGTCACTGGGGAATGCTCCAATGTGTCCCTTGGTCTTGACTCCTACGTCGGAGACTGCCTACAAGGCGTTCGCCACGTTGTCCTGGAGTGGATTGTGCTTCTAGTCGCTCGTGGGGATCAAGTTCTGATGTTTTCCCCCTTTTTCTTTTTCTTTTTCTTTTTGTTCGACTCTGGGAATCGGACGTCCGATTTACCAGTGGTTCGATTCACCAGTGGTCCGATTCTGGGAATTGGACTAGGTGTGTCAGGGTTGAGTGGTAGTCTCAAAGTCCGAGTGTCCGATTTTCAAAAATCGGACGAGCAATTGTTCAATGAATCGGACAAGGGTGGTCCGATTCTGGGCTGGTCTGATTCGTCCAAATGGTCCGATCGGACAGGGTGGTCCGATTTCTAAAATCGGACGGGCTGGTCCGAGTGTCCGATTCTGATAGTCCAATTATGGGCGGGTCCGATTCTGGGACTCGGACCGGGCAGGTGGTCCGATTGCTGATGTGTCCTAATTCATCCGATCGGACAAGGTGGGTCCGAGTCCGAGTGTCCGAGTGTCCGAGTCCGAGTCCGAGTGTCCGAATCGGATAGGGTGGTCCAATCGGACGGTTGTCCGAGTGTCCGATTCTGGGAATCGGACACTGAGTCGAATGTCCGATTCCGTCGGCCCGACGAACTTGCGAGCACGGATTCGCCCAAAGATCTCCAGATATCTATTACTATTGACCACGAAATTCACCAGCAGTGGGGTTGGAGTGGTGAGGGAGAGATCTGTGTACCTGGGGATCACCGAATGCAATGTCACTCCGTGCCCTGGTCGATTGAACGGTCGCCAAGCTCGCTCTCTCTCTCTTTTTTTTTCGTAAAGGGTAATTGTATTAATTACGAAAAAAAGTGCAAGTTTACTTGATTACAAGATACATGATGGCACTAAGCCATCATGTGAAACAGTTCTAGTTCTAAGAGTTACAAGGTCATGGCAAAGATATAGAGGAAATTGCCATATGCCAGGGATGCAAGTCCTCCCGGGAAAGTAAGTCAGAATGCTGAAGAAGATCTATCTACCAATACAAGAGACCCTTAAGCCTAGCAATATGCCGCTGAACATTACAGGTGGAATCAAAAAGAAAAGCATTCCGAATGGTCCAGTTATGCCAACAGCCCCAATATCGAAGAAAGTGAAACACGAGCTTCATATGTGGCTGTGGCGGTGTTGGGTATTTGGGCTGCACAAAGACCCAATCAAAGGGCCTTAGAGAGAAACCAACCACTGCTCTTCAAACAGCTGACAAGAACGACCATATTTTTTTAGCGATAGGGCAAGAAATAAATCGGTGACGGGCAGATTCGACACTGGTGGTGCAAAAGAAACAATTGCCATTGGATATTCGTCGCTTGGAAAGAGCCGAAGCAAGTGGAAGACCCCCAATCATCACTCTCCAAAGAAAGACCTTATATTTGAAGGGTATCTTGTTCAACCACCCTTCCATCACAGTTGCCCTCCACCATGACCGGGATTTACGCAATCCCCATAGCGCATTAGCTTTAGTGACCAGCCAGTGATGATCTTTAATCAGAAGATGATAGACCTGGTTAGCGGAAGCTTTGTCTAAACTCAGCCGGCCTTCAAAGTCCCAATCCTGCCAAGGACGATCCGAAGCAAGGGCAGGAAAGGGTTGTCTGCTCTGGAGCACCATCAAAAGCTGTTCCCATAAATGCCTGTATCCACGAGGGATCCTAAAGATCCTCCTGGCTATACGAAATGATATTAACATATTGCGACTGGCAAGGGTGGCATCCGCAACTGAAGTTAAGCCCAAACGTGCCATACGGTTGAATTGTGGTCGAAGCTCTTGTTTACCTTCCCATGAAAGTAACCGTGAGACTGCCAGCAATTCCAGTTGAAAAGAATTAGCAACTAAGCGATCCTCCGCTGGATGCCACTGAGCCTTCCGGAGGACCAGTTTCCAGGAACATACCAAATGGGTAAGCAGTGATGAAGAGGAATAAGAGAATCGGGAATCGGCATTAAGGACATGCCACCACGAACTCTGGATTTGGGTATTGCCATGCCGAAGCCCCTGCTCCTCAAGGAAATAATGGGCTATAACGACCCACGGATGATGATCTGAGCAAATAGCACGGAAAAGAGACCAACGGAGGGCCAGCATGTGAGTTTGGGCATCCAAAATAGCTCCTCCACCCATGCGTTTGGGGGTGCACGCATGCGACCAAGAAATCCAGGAAATGTCTGCATGCAAGGAATCTTTCTTCCATAACATGAAACGAATAAACTGAGTCAGAGCATTCAGAGTAGTAGTAGTCCTGGGCAGCAAGGGCAAGAAATATGTGAGCATCGGCAACATAATTGTCTGGGCTACTTTGAGGCGAACATGGAATGGCCAAGCCTGAGACTTCCAATCTTGCTCTCTCTCTCTCTCTCTCTCTCTCTCTCTCTCTCTCTCTCTCTCTCTCTCTCTCTCTCTCTCTCTCATCTAGTTGTAAATGAGGATTCTCTTGCCCTTCCAGAACTCATACCCTGCTGGTCATTCCCTGAACACTACAAATCACTCTCCTAGCATTTCCTACACATTTACATGCGCATTTCCTCCATTTTCCCCCTGTTTTCCCCGATTTTCTCCCTGTTTCACAGCAGCAACCCTCTGCCTCTCGGGTGTGATTTCCTACTGTTAACCTACCCTAAACACAACATAAATCGAAAGCAAAATACTGAACTAATTTCTCCATGTTTTCCAATCATCAAACAACTAGAATATCCCAAAATACTTACCTCCTACTATTAACCTACCCTAAACACAACATAAATCGAAAGCAAAACATTGAACTAATTTCTCCATGTTTTCCAATCATCAAACAACTAGAATATCCCAAAATACTTACCTGTTCTGAAGATCGAAAACACCCAGCTTCCTACCTATCTCAAGCTCCGTTTCAGGGATGAATGCCCTACTTCGATGCTCGATATGAGGCGCGCAAGTGCTCAAGCTTGAATCCGTTGGTCCCGGCAACCGAACCAAAATGTGAGAGCTTTCGCTCAACCGCCAAGACCCACGGACCACTTATTGTTTCAAGCGTTCCAAGCAAGCTCTAATGGCTATCTCTCACCTAGCCGACGCGCCGTCGATCCTACGAGTGTTGTGAGTTTACCTTGATGCCCAATCGAGTACCCTCCTCTCTCTTGCACTCCGGTAGCTCCACGATTCTTGATGCTAGCTCAAGCATCCTCAAGCCTCCTCCATCTCCAAGCTCCATCCTCCATAGCCGCGCGCGCAAGAAAAAAAGAGAGAAGAGAAGAGAAGAAGAGGAGAGGAGATGGTGAAGAGCTTCACCCTCTTGATCCCTCACTCTCACACACACTCACTCCCTCACACTCTCACACTCTCTCTCTCAAGAGCACACACAAGCAAGGAGGAGAGAAGAAGAGAGGAAGAAGAAGACTCTTTTTGCCACACACCAAAGAATGCGTCCCATTCTCTTTTTTCAACTTTATATACAAAGCCCTAAATCCTTTTTGGGCGGTCATTCCTCTTTTACATGGCCGGCCGTAGCCTAGGCCCTTTTTTCCATTTCCCACCATTCTAATTTATTCTATTCCCAACTAATGCCTACACTTTGCACACGAGCGAGCCTGGCACTCCTTTACACAGATTTGAGGGTGGTTCCGCATTTTAATGGTGCGCCTTTTTCCTCTTTCGTTGCCTTGGCCCGACACCGAAGCTTCTTGCGGGTCGTATCCGATCATTTGAGTTTTTCAGGAATTGATTGCCAGTCAAGGTGCCTTTTTCTATTTTTATCTTTTTCTGCTTTTATCCTGCGCCTTTTTGCTATTTTCTCTTCTTTCCATTTTCCGCTCCTTTGTGCTGCGGAACCACAGTCGAAAACACGATAACAGGAATGGTCTCACCAATGAATTCTTTGAGATTTCTGCTACCCAACTAGTGAAACCATTAACGACTATGTTTCAACAGGTTTCGGAAACGTGGTTTATGCCTTCCTCATGGAAAAAAGGTCTTATCAAACTGCTTCCAAAAGTTCCTTCACCGTCAATATTGAAACATTGGAGACCGATTTCTTTGATGGGTTCGATGTATAAAATATTTTCCAAAGTGATGGCGAATCGGCTCCACAAGCATCTTCCGGCCATTGTGCATCCTCTTCAATATGGTTTCATTAAGGGCCGAAACATTCTGCATAATATCTTAAATGTGCAAATGGCTATTGACTATGCAAGGCACTCTAATCAGGAGGTGGTATTGATTCAATTGGACCTGGAAAAGGCTTTTGATTATTTAGACTGGTCTTTCATTGCAGAACTTATGTCTACTATGGGATTTGGTACTCGGATGTCTCGTTTGATCTACACCATTAGTGTTGTGGCTTCTTCGCGAGTTATGCTGAATGGTGGTGTTACTCAACCATCTGTCCTTGCACGCTCTATGAGACAAGGTTTCCCTTTGAGTCCTCTCTTTTTTGCCCTTGCGACTCATCTGGTTCTTTCGATGTTATCTCATATGGCAACTTCTACTCAATTGGCTGGATTGTCTCTTCCTTTTGGACAACACTTCATTAGTCGATCCTTGGCTGATGACAGCTTTATGATTTTGCGTGCAGACAAGGACAATCTTCGCAAAGCATTAGATGTTTGGACGCTCTTTGGTCATGCTTCTGGTCCTCATATCAATGCTTTCAAATCAGCCATTCTCAGTTGCACGGAGTCCGATTTACAGTCATTGGGCTGGTAGGGACAGGTTGTTTCCCGTGGTTCCATTGTCAGGCATCTTGGATACCCTTTGGGTGTTGATGTTCGGCCATAGCAACTACTAGAGTGGATTTCACAGAAACTGGCAGCTAAATTTCTGTATTGGAAGTCGCAGGCTTGGCCCTTCCATGTTTGCCTCAAAGTGGCTCAGACAATTATTTTGCCAATGCTCACATATTTCTTGCCATTGCTGCCTTGGACTACTACTACTTTGAATGCTCTTACTCAGCACATTCGTTTCATGTTATGGAAGAAGGATTCCTTGCATGCGGGCATTTCATGGATTTCTTGGTCGCATACATGTACCCCCAAACGCATGGGTGGTGGGGCTATTTTGGATGCCGAAACTCATATGCTAGCACTTCGTAGATCTCTTTTTCGTGCCATGTGCGTGGATCATCACCCGTGGATCGTTATAGCCCGTTATTTTCTTGAGGATCACGGGCTTGTGCATGGTAATACACAAATTTAGAGCTCCTGGTGGCATGTTCTTTATGCAAACTCTCGATTTTCTAGTCATTTCTCATCCCTGCTTGTTCATTTGGACTGCTCCTGGAAATTGGTTCTCTAGAAGGCGCGTTGGCATCCAGCGGAGGACCGCTTACATACTAACTCTTTTCAACTAGAATTGTTGGCAGCCTCGCGATTACTTTCTTGGAAAGGCAAACATGAGCTCAGACCAAAATTTAACCGCATGGCACGTTTGGGCTTGACTTCAGTTTGCAAATGCCACCCTTGCCAGTCGTAATGTCTTGATATTGTTTCGTACAGCCAGGAGGTTTTTCAGAATCCCTCGTGGATACCGTGATTTATGGGAACAGCTTTTGTTAGTGCTCCAGAGCAGGCAACCCTTTCCTGCCCTTGCTTTGGATCGTTCTTGGCAGGACTGGGACCTTGCAGGTCGGTTGAATTTGGAAAAGGCCTCAGCTAACCAGGTGTATCATCTTCTGATTAAAAATCATCAATGGCTAGTTACTAAAGCTAATACTGTATAGGGATTGCAGAAATCTGAGTCATGGTGAAAAGCAACTGTGATGGAGGGCTGGTTGAACAAGACACCTTTCAAATGCAAGGTCTTTCTTTGGAGGGTGATGATTGGTGGTCTTCCTCTTGCTTCAGCCCTTTCCAAGCATCGAATCTCTAACGGCAATTGTTTCTTTTGCACCACTACTGTGGAATCGCCCGTCATCGATTTATTTCTTGCCCTCTCGCTAAGAATATCTAGTCGCTCTTGTCAGCAGTTTGGCGAGCAGTGGTTGGTTTCTCGCTAAGCCCTTTTGATTGGGTTTTTGTACGGCCAAAATACCCCACACCGGCACAATCGCATATGAAGATCTTGTTTTACTTTCTTAGATACTGGGGATGCTGGCACAATTGGACCACTCGGAATGCTTTTCTTTTTTATTTGGCCTCTAATGTTCCACGACATATTGCGAGGCTTAAAGGTCTCTTGCATTGGCAAATAGATCTCATTCGGCACTCTGACTTACTCCCTCGGGAGAACTTACTTCCCTGGCATATGGCAATTTCCTCTGCGTCTTTGCCATGACTTTTGTAACTCTTTTGTTGTTTAGTACTGAGATTTTACACACGATGGTTTAGAGCTGTTGGGTATCTCACACGCCTTACTTACGCCTACGCTCATATGGGAGTGTGCGGGTGATCACTAGGACACTGGGGCACTTTTTACTCTCGGTAGGAGAGGTTTTTTCCCCCAGATTATGTGTACTATTTTGTATGTGCTTGTGGTGCACACTTACGGGCACTTACTGTGTTCGGGTGTGAACAGCCCCTTATAACTCTAAGGTATAAGGGTTATCATTTGTACTTTCATTAGAAACTCTATTCAGTACTATAGCATTGGGTGTCGTGCTCAACTCTGTCTCTCACTCTCACACTGTCTACTGCACTTCAGCTGCACCTCGATCCTCTCCCATCTGACATTTGGTATCAGAGCTCAGCTCAGAGCAGTCTTCAGTCTGCAGTCTGCAGCCCACTCCAGTTCAGCCAGCCCCCGCCAGTTCTGCCCCAGCCGCCTGTACCTGTGCGTGTCCTGCACAGCGCGCCCTGCCCAGCGCGCCACCTGTACCTGCGTGCTGCCACCTCTGCCCAGCGTGTCCTCTGCCCTGTGTCTGCCCAGCGTGCCCCTTCGCCTGTCAGTCTGCCTGCGCAGCCTCCCTGCGCTGAGCTAGACTGTGCCGTCAGCTCCAGCTGCCAGCGCGCCACCTGTTTCCACCACCCAGTCCTGGGTACCGCCTCCTCTGCCCAGCGTGCGCCCAGTCCTGCCTGCGCGTGTCACTGGACCTGCACGCCTGTACCTGTGCGTCAGTCCGACTGTACCCAGCAGTCATTATCTCGGGAATCGTGCCCATCGTCAACACGCAGAGGTAACATTCTGCACTTTTCTTTTACACAGGAGTTCGTGCAACAGGTTCAGGTTCAGCATTGGGAAACGTGCTGAACAGCAGGTTCAGTTTTCAGCATTGGGAAACGTGCTGTGTCTGTCTGTGACACATTGTATGCACATTTTGGGGCTTTTGTAACAGACATTTGTGACAGAAATTTTGGGCAGAAAATTTTGGGGCTTTTGATGTTTTAGTGCTGCTGAGCACTAATTGCACCTTGGAAAGCGTGCATCAGTGACAGTTTTTTTTGACAGAGTACCCTTTGCACATTAATTGCAGACTTGTGTTTGCTGCAATTTCTGGAAATTTGCAGATTTCCAGCCCGTACTGCATTGACATTGCTCTATTGCCTTTTGGGAAATAATGGCGAATCAGGGAGGAGATGTATTCACCTATGTGTCCAAGGAAGACCGATTGGATGGGAACAATTATTCCCTTTGGTCTTTCATGATGAAGAATGTATTAGTGGCAAAAAATTTGTGGGATTATGTCAGTGGAGAGGAAGCACGACCGGGAGTTGTGGCTCCCGCTACTCCTCCTCCAGGAGGACGTGCAAGAGGGCAACCTCAGCCCCCTCCACCTCAGCCCGCTCAGCCACTTCCCCCAAGAACTGCAGCTCAGAAAACTTGGGATACACGGGATGCACAGGCTATGTCGCTGATTGCATTGGCAGTTCAGCGTTCTATCATTCCTCATATTCGTTCAGCAGCTTCTTCACAAGAAGCTTGGTTGATATTGGAGCAGATGTTTGCAGGAAAGAATGAGACTCGCATCTCTTTCTTGAAGAAAGAGCTAGAGACTCTAAAGATGAATGAGGGTGATTCTATGCAGGATCATCTCAACAAAATTCAGGACTTGCGGGAGCAACTCATGAATGTGGATGAGTACTACTCAGATGCGCAGCTGATTTCTACGACATTGAATTCACTGCCTCCCTCTTACTTGGCTTTTCATACTGCCTTGAACCTCACTATGAGAATTTCGAAAGAGCCCATCACTTTCATTCAGCTTGTCAGTTTGCTTCTAGAGGAGGAGCAAACTAGACGGAACAGTGGTGTGGATGGTATAGCCTCTGAGCAGGCTTTTATGTCAAGGCAGAAGGGTAAAAACAGCCAAGGGAAAAATGCTTCGCAAAGTTCTGGTAGTAGTAACACTTCACAGACAAGTCAGAAACAGGGGGGCACGCAGGCCAAGAAAGGAAAATGCCATTACTGCAAGAAGCCTGGCCACTACATCACTGAGTGCAGGAAGCGCATCGCCAAAGAGAAGAAGAAGGAGTCAGGGATGTCTGTTTCTGCAGCTCCTTCCACTGCTAGTGAGTCCGCGTCCTTTGTTGCAGACAGGGACTATTGTTTTTACACTTGCAGTTATGATGTTTCTTGGGCTGATAGAGCATTTAGCTCTACAGAAGATGCTGACACTTGGTTCTTTGACAGTGGTGCTTCACGGCATATCACATCTCGTAGAGATTTGTTTGCTTCTCTTGGTGCACCTCCCGTTGGGAAGTCTGTTCAGTGTGCTAATAATGCATCATACCCTGTTCGTGGTATTAGGGAGATTCAGCTTACAGCCATTGATGGCTCTATTCTCCGCCTACAGGATGCTTTGTATATGCCTGGCATTAAGAAGAATCTGCTTTCCATTTCTTCTATGGCACGTTGTGGTTTGCAGGTCACCTTTGATGATGACCGTTGCATGGTCCGTGACAAGGAACACATGACATTGGTCTTGACAGGTTCTCTGTGTCATGGGTTATATGAGTTGGATGCTCTTTCGGTAGATCAGTCTGCATATTTGACATCCACTCTTACTCCTGCTATGTTAGAGGCAGAGTTATGGCATGCTCGTTTGGGGCATGTAAACTATGGCAGCTTGATGCTATTACAGCGTACTCAGATGTTGGATGGATTACCTCTCTTGGAGAGACCTCCTGAGCATTTATGCGAGGGTTGCATTTTGGGGAAAATGCATCGTTTCTCTTTTCCCCGTGATGTTGCTTTTAGAGCAACAGCCAGATTGCAGCTTGTGCATTCGGATGTTTGTGGGCCCATGCAGACACAGTCATTGGGTGGTTGTTACTATTTTGTAACATTTATTGATGACTTTACACGTTTGTGCTAGGTCTACTGCTTGAAAAAGAAGTCAGAAGTGTATGATGCATTTTTGGCTTTCAGTGCACTTGTGGAAACTCAGTCTGGTTGCAAGATTAAGACTCTCCGTTCGGACCGAGGGGGGGAATACATGTCCTCTATGCTGAATTCTTATTTGCAGCAGAAGGGCATTATCCATCAGTACACTACTGCATATACTCCACAGCAGAATGGGGTAGCAGAGAGGAAAAATCGGTCACTCATGGAGATGGCCAGATGTATGCTGAAGGCAAAGAGTTTGCCTCATAGTTTTTGGATGGAAGCCGTCATGTGCGCTTGCCACATTTTGAACAGATGCCCTACCAAGGCCTTGAAAACCGTCACACCTTTTGAGGCTTGGCACAGCCGCAAACCTTCTGTTGGCCACTTCCGTACTTTTGGGTGTCTTGCATATGCCCATATTCCAAAGGTACTTCGAAAGAAGTTGGACAACAAGGCTGTAAAATGCATCTTTATGGGATATAGCAGCGAAAGCAAAGGCTACAGACTCTATGATCCCGTGACCAAGAAGGTTTTTGTCAGCAGGGATGTTGTATTTGATGAAAAATCAGAATTATCCTTGGCTGGTTTTGATACATATCAGGCTGCCCGTGATGTCTTTGAAGGGCTGCTGCCCATCACATTTGGTGATTCAGCTGGTACTTCAGCAAATGAACCTAATGTTCAGCCAGCTGCTCCTATGGAACATGCAGTAAATTAGCACATTGCTGAAACTGAAATTCAGCAGGAACTTGTACACAGTCAGGAAGCAAGACAGGTGCCTAGATGGTACACGCAGACTATGAGAGATAGTCATTTGGAAACACCCTTGGCTGGTCGTACTCGAAGGCAAACTCGACTGCATGATTCAGCACATTCCATGGAGTTTGTTATGGCAGCATGTAATCATGATAATGAGGAGCCTGAATGTTTTGAGGATGCACGACATAGTGTGCATTGGATGGCAGCCATGCAAGCTGAATTGGATTCTATTCATAAGAATCATACTTGGGATTTGGTGTCTTTGCCAGTTGGCAAGCGTGCCATTGGTACGAAATGGGTCTACAAATTGAAAAGGAATGCAGATGGATCCATAGATAAGTACAAGGCACGGCTGGTAGCTAAAGGCTACGCACAGAAAAAGGGCATTGACTATGAGGAGACCTTTGCTCCTACCTCCCGTATGACGACCATTCGGTCTATGATTGCCTTGGCTGCACATTTTGGTTGGAAAGTGCATCAGCTGGATATAAAGACTGCATTCTTACATGGGGAACTTCAGGAAGAAGTGTATGTACAGCAGCCCATTGGTTTTGCAGTTGAAGGCTCAGAAAATTTAGTATGCAAGCTGAAAAAAGCTCTATATGGTTTGAAACAAGCTCCACGAGCTTGGTACGCAAAGATAGATGCCTTCTTGCTTAGTCAGGGGTTTGTAAACAGCCCATCTGAGTCTACCCTTTATGTACATAAAGAGGGGGGATCCATGCTGATTTTGTGTCTATATGTAGACGACCTTTTGCTCACTGGAACACGTGCTGATCAGATTTCAGCATTCAAAAATAATTTACAGCAAACTTTTGACATGTCTGACTTGGGTATTTTGCACTATTACTTGGGCATCCAGTTTGTACATGATGCTAGAGGCATTGGATTATGTCAGTCAAGGTACATTGGGCAACTTCTTGAGAAGTTTGGCTTACAGGATTGCAAGCCAGTTTGTACACCCATGGAACCTGGGCTCAAACTGTCATTACATGATGACAGTGATTTGTTTGATATCCATACTTATGCTCCAGCAGTGGGATGTCTCATCTATCTATGCCACACTCGGCCAGACATACAGTTTGCCGTTTCAGTTTTGAGCAGGTACATGCATCAGCCTCGTATGTCGCATTGGCAAGCTGTGAAGCGTGTGTTTCGTTACTTGCAGGGTACTAGAGCTCTTGGATTGCTTTATGCCAAGGGGGGACAACTGCAGTTACATGCTTACAGTGACTCTGATTGGGCTGGTGATTTTGATACTCGTCACTCCACTAGTGGCAATTGTTTCTTTCTTGGCTCGTCATGCATTTCTTGGCTTAGCAAGAAACAATCCACTGTTGCCACGTCGTCATGTGAAGCTGAGTACAAGGCAGCCTTCACTACTGCAGTTGAGTGCGTATGGCTTAGACGCTTACTTGCTGATTTGGATGTATCTGTTACGGAGCCTACTCCTTTATATGTCAGATGGGAGAGGATCGAGGTGCAGCTGAAGTGCAGTAGACAGTGTGAGAGTGAGAGACAGAGTTGAGCACGATACCCAATGCAATAGTACTGAATAGAGAGTTAGCTGAAAGTACAAATGATAACCCTTATACCTTAGGGTTATAAGGGGTTGTTCACACCCGAACACAGTAAGTGCCCGTAAGTGTGCACCACAAGCACATACAAAATAGTACACATAATCTGGGGGAAAAAACCTCTCCTACCGAGAGTAAAAAGTGCCCCAGTGTCCTAGTGATCACCCGCACACTCCCATATGAGCGTAGGCGTAAGTAAGGCGTGTGAGATACCCAACAAACCCCCCTGGAGTGAAGAGTGATCAAGTGTACAAGGATCATCCGCCACCAAAGGGCGTCAAATTCAAAGCATCGCGAAATGCTTCAAATTTGTCTCGTGGAAGAGCTTTGGTGAAGATGTCTGCCACATTGCTGGTGGTAGGACAGTAGACAAGGCTGATATCACCTGCATGTAGCCTCTCTCTGACAAAGTGGTAGTGAATCTCTATGTGTTTCGTGCGAGCATGAAACACAGGGTTCCGTGCCACTGCAATGGCACTCTGACTGTCAGTATATAAAGGAGTAGGCTCCGTAACAGATACATCCAAATCAGCAAGTAAGCGTCTAAGCCATACGCACTCAACTGCAGTAGTGAAGGCTGCCTTGTACTCAGCTTCACATGACGACGTGGCAACAGTGGATTGTTTCTTGCTAAGCCAAGAAATGCATGACGAGCCAAGAAAGAAACAATTGCCACTAGTGGAGTGACGAGTATCAAAATCACCAGCCCAATCAGAGTCACTGTAAGCATGTAACTGCAGTGGTCCCCCCTTGGCATAAAGCAATCCAAGAGCTCTAGTACCCTGCAAGTAACGAAACACACGCTTCACAGCTTGCCAATGCGACATACGAGGCTGATGCATGTACCTGCTCAAAACTGAAACGGCAAACTGTATGTCTGGCCGAGTGTGGCATAGATAGATGAGACATCCCACTGCTGGAGCATAAGTATGGATATCAAACAAATCACTGTCATCATGTAATGACAGTTTGAGCCCAGGTTCCATGGGTGTACAAACTGGCTTGCAATCCTGTAAGCCAAACTTCTCAAGAAGTTGCCCAATGTACCTTGATTGACATAATCCAATGCCTCTAGCATCATGTACAAACTGGATGCCCAAGTAATAGTGCAAAATACCCAAGTCAGACATGTCAAAAGTTTGCTGTAAATTATTTTTGAATGCTGAAATCTGATCAGCACGTGTTCCAGTGAGCAAAAGGTCGTCTACATATAGACACAAAATCAGCATGGATCCCCCCTCTTTATGTACATAAAGGGTAGACTCAGATGGGCTGTTTACAAACCCCTGACTAAGCAAGAAGGCATCTATCTTTGCGTACCAAGCTCGTGGAGCTTGTTTCAAACCATATAGAGCTTTTTTCAGCTTGCATACTAAATTTTCTGAGCCTTCAACTGCAAAACCAATGGGCTGCTGTACATACACTTCTTCCTGAAGTTCCCCATGTAAGAATGCAGTCTTTATATCCAGCTGATGCACTTTCCAACCAAAATGTGCAGCCAAGGCAATCATAGACCGAATGGTCGTCATACGGGAGGTAGGAGCAAAGGTCTCCTCATAGTCAATGCCCTTTTTCTGTGCGTAGCCTTTAGCTACCAGCCGTGCCTTGTACTTATCTATGGATCCATCTGCATTCCTTTTCAATTTGTAGACCCATTTCGTACCAATGGCATGTTTGCCAACTGGCAAAGACACCAAATCCCAAGTATGATTCTTATGAATAGAATCCAATTCAGCTTGCATGGCTGCCATCCAATGCACACTATGTCGTGCATCCTCAAAACATTCAGGCTCCTCATTATCATGAGTACATGCTGCCATAACAAACTCCATGGAATGTGCTGAATCATGCAGTCGAGTTTGCCTTCGAGTACGACCAGCCAAGGGTGTTTCCAAATGACTATCTCTCATAGTCTGCGTGTACCATCTAGGCACCTGTCTTGCTTCCTGACTGTGTACAAGTTCTTGCTGAATTTCAGTTTCAGCAATGTGCTGATTTACTGCATGTTCCATAGGAGCAGCTGGCTGAACATTAGGTTCATTTGCTGAAGTACCAGCTGAATCACCAAATGTGATGGGCAGCAGCCCTTCAAAGACATCACGGGCAGCCTGATATGTATCAAAACCAGCCAAGGATAATTCTGATTTTTCATCAAATACAACATCCCTGCTGACAAAAACCTTCTTGGTCACGGGATCATAGAGTCTGTAGCCTTTGCTTTCGCTGCTATATCCCATAAAGATGCATTTTACAGCCTTGTTGTCCAACTTCTTTCGAAGTACCTGTGGAATATGGGCATATGCAAGACACCCAAAAGTACGGAAGTGGCCAACAGAAGGTTTGCGGCTGTGCCAAGCCTCAAAAGGTGTGACGGTTTTCAAGGCCTTGGTAGGGCATCTGTTCAAAATGTGGCAAGCGCACATGACGGCTTCCATCCAAAAACTATGAGGCAAACTCTTTGCCTTCAGCATACATCTGGCCATCTCCATGAGTGACCGATTTTTCCTCTCTGCTACCCCATTCTGCTGTGGAGTATATGCAGTAGTGTACTGATGGATAATGCCCTTCTGCTGCAAATAAGAATTCAGCATAGAGGACATGTATTCCCCCCCTCGGTCCGAACGGAGAGTCTTAATCTTGCAACCAGACTGAGTTTCCACAAGTGCACTGAAAGCCAAAAATGCATCATACACTTCTGACTTCTTTTTCAAGCAGTAGACCCAGCACAAACGTGTAAAGTCATCAATAAATGTTACAAAATAGTAACAACCACCCAATGACTGTGTCTGCATGGGCCCACAAACATCCGAATGCACAAGCTGCAATCTGGCTGTTGCTCTAAAAGCAACATCACGGGGAAAAGAGAAACGATGCATTTTCCCCAAAATGCAACCCTCGCATAAATGCTCAGGAGGTCTCTCCAAGAGAGGTAATCCATCCAACATCTGAGTACGCTGTAATAACATCAAGCTGCCATAGTTTACATGCCCCAAACGAGCATGCCATAACTCTGCCTCTAACATAGCAGGAGTAAGAGTGGATGTCAAATATGCAGACTGATCTACCGAAAGAGCATCCAACTCATATAACCCATGACACAGAGAACCTGTCAAGACCAATGTCATGTGTTCCTTGTCACGGACCATGCAACGGTCATCATCAAAGGTGACCTGCAAACCACAACGTGCCATAGAAGAAATGGAAAGCAGATTCTTCTTAATGCCAGGCACATACAAAGCATCCTGTAGGCGGAGAATAGAGCCATCAATGGCTGTAAGCTGAATCTCCCCAATACCACGAACAGGGTATGATGCATTATTAGCACACTGAACAGACTTCCCAACGGGAGGTGCACCAAGAGAAGCAAACAAATCTCTACGAGATGTGATATGCCGTGAAGCACCACTGTCAAAGAACCAAGTGTCAGCATCTTCTGTAGAGCTAAATGCTCTATCAGCCCAAGAGACATCATAACTGCAAGTGTAAAAACAATAGTCCCTGTCTGCAACAAAGGACGCGGACTCACTGGCAGTGGAAGGAGCTGCAGAAACAGACATCCCTGACTCCTTCTTCTTCTCTTTGGCGATGCGCTTCCTGCACTCAGTGATGTAGTGGCCAGGCTTCTTGCAGTAATGGCATTTTCCTTTCTTGGCTTGCGTGCCCCCCTGTTTCTGACTTGTCTGTGAAGTGTTACTACTACCAGAACTCTGCGAAGCATTTTTCCCTTGGCTGTTTTTACCCTTCTGCCTTGACATAAAAGCCTGCTCAGAGGCTATACCATCCACACCACTGTTCCGTCTAGTTTGTTCCTCCTCTAGAAGCAAACTGACAAGCTGAATGAAAGTGATGGGCTCTTTCGAAATCCTCATAGTGAGGTTCAAGGCAGTATGAAAAGCCAAGTAAGAGGGAGGCAGTGAATTCAATGTCGTAGAAATCAGCTGCGCATCTGAGTAGTATTCATCCACATTCATGAGTTGCTCCCGCAAGTCCTGAATTTTGTTGAGATGATCCTGCATAGAATCACCCTCATTCATCTTTAGAGTCTCTAGCTCTTTCTTCAAGAAAGAGATGCGAGTCTCATTCTTTCCTGCAAACATCTGCTCCAATATCAACCAAGCTTCTTGTGAAGAAGCTGCTGAACGAATATGAGGAATGATAGAACGCTGAACTGCCAATGCAATCAGCGACATAGCCTGTGCATCCCGTGTATCCCAAGTTTTCTGAGCTGCAGTTCTTGGGGGAAGTGGCTGAGCGGGCTGAGGTGGAGGGGGCTGAGGTTGCCCTCTTGCACGTCCTCCTGGAGGAGGAGTAGCGGGAGCCACAACTCCCGGTCGTGCTTCCTCTCCACTGACATAATCCCACAAATTTTTTGCCACTAATACATTCTTCATCATGAAAGACCAAAGGGAATAATTGTTCCCATCCAATCGGTCTTCCTTGGACACATAGGTGAATACATCTCCTCCCTGATTTGCCATTATTTCCCAAAAGGCAATTGAGCAATGTCAATGCAGTACCGGCTGGAAATCTGCAAATTTCCAGAAATTGCAGCAAACACAAGTCTGCAATTAATGTGCAAAGGGTACTTTTTCAAAAAAACTGTCACTGATGCACGCTTCCCAAGGTGCAATTAGTGCTCAGCAGCACTAAAACATCAAAAGCCCCAAAATTTTCTGCCCAAAATTTCTGTCACAAATGTCTGTTACAAAAGCCCCAAAATGTGCATTCAATGTGTCACAGACTGACACAGCACGTTTCCCAATGCTGAAAACTGAACCTGCTGTTCAGCACGTTTCCCAATGCTGAACCTGAACCTGTTGCACGAACTCCTGTGTAAAAGAAAAGTGCAGAATGTTACCTCTGCGTGTTGACGACGGGCACGATTCCCGAGGTAATGACTGCTGGGTACAGTCGGACTGACGCACAGGTACAGGTGTGCAGGTCCAGTGACACGCGCAGGCAGGACTGGGCGCGCGCTGGGCAGAGGAGGCGGCACCCAGGACTGAGTGGTGGATACAGGTGGCGCGCTGGCAGCTGGAGCTGACGGCACAGTCTAGCTCAGCGCAGGGAGGCTGCGCAGGCAGACTGACAGGCGAAGGGGCACGCTGGGCAGACACAGGACAGAGGACACGCTGGGCAGAGGTGGCAGCACGCAGGTACAGGTGGCGCGCTGGGCAGGGCGCGCTGTGCAGGACAGATAGCACGCTGTGCAGGACACGCACAGGTACAGGCGGCTGGGGCAGAACTGGCGGGGGCTGGCTGAACTGGAGTGGGCTGCAGACTGCAGACTGAAGACTGCTCTGAGCTGAGCTCTGATACCAAATGTCAGATGGGAGAGGATCGAGGTGCAGCTGAAGTGCAGTAGACAGTGTGAGAGTGAGAAACAGAGTTGAGCACGATACCCAATGCAATAGTACTGAATAGAGAGTTAGCTGAAAGTACAAATGATAACCCTTATACCTTAGGGTTATAAGGGGTTGTTCACACCCGAACACAGTAAGTGCCCGTAAGTGTGCACCACAAGCACATACAAAATAGTACACATAATCTGGGGGAAAAAACCTCTCCTACCGAGAGTAAAAAGTGCCCCAGTGTCCTAGTGATCACCCGCACACTCCCATATGAGCGTAGGCGTAAGTAAGGCGTGTGAGATACCCAACATTATATACTGACAGTCAGAGTGCCATTGCAGTGGCACGGAACCCTGTGTTTCATGCTCGCACGAAACACATAGAGATTCACTACCACTTTGTCAGAGAGAGGCTACATGCAGGTGATATCAGCCTTGTCTACTGTCCTACCACCAGCAATGTGGCAGACATCTTCACCAAAGCTCTTCCACGAGACAAATTTGAAGCATTTTGCGATGCTTTGAATTTGACGCCCTTTGGTGGCGGATGATCCTTGTACACTTGATCACTCTTCACTCCAGGGGGGTTTGTTGGGTATCTCACACGCCTTACTTACGCCTACGCTCATATGGGAGTGTGCGGGTGATCACTAGGACACTGGGGCACTTTTTACTCTCGGTAGGAGAGGTTTTTTCCCCCAGATTATGTGTACTATTTTGTATGTGCTTGTGGTGCACACTTACGGGCACTTACTGTGTTCGGGTGTGAACAGCCCCTTATAACTCTAAGGTATAAGGGTTATCATTTGTACTTTCATTAGAAACTCTATTCAGTACTATAGCATTGGGTGTCGTGCTCAACTCTGTCTCTCACTCTCACACTGTCTACTGCACTTCAGCTGCACCTCGATCCTCTCCCATCTGACAAGAGCCATCGTGTATCTTGTAATCATGTAAACTTGTACCTTTTTCGTAATTAATACAATTACCTTTTACGAAAAAAAAAGAGAGAGAGGGGTGAAAGTTAGAGATTATCTCCACCCAAGGCGATTTTCAAAGTCACGAACACTATCGGACTTTCATCTCCCTCATCGGTTTGGTAACTACTTGCGATCCGCCCTTGAACAAAGCCACCACATCAAGGACCTAGGGTGAAGGATCATGTATGCAAGATGGCTCCAAAGGGAAAGCTTACTAAGAGTACTAGCGCGAAAGCCGCGGTCGAAGATAGAAATGCCAGTGGAGTCGCAACCAACCGTAACATCTCGTCACCCTCTCTCCACATCCAGGTGACCCGTAAAACTCGAAAGGAACTTCTGTCTTCCAATGTATGCATAATTTAATCTATAAGCATGATTTATCACATGAAATTGAAGGAAATTCTAATCTATTCCCGCATAGGATGCAAACTTATTAAGGCTTAGTACGAGTCATATAATGTTCAATTCAGGTTATGACATAGATTGCATCCTAAATAAGATTATAATCAAAACATCTAAATTGTCCTACACTATGATGTATCCATTTAGGAATCTAATACATACTTAAAAAATTTCCTATGACACAATAGTTGTTGTGATATATGTTTACCTTTGCAAACCCCCGCACAAAGGTGGATACACTAGGGTCTAGAGGTTATCAATGCATGAACTTCTCATTGCATATCACTTTAATGGGACTAATAGAGTGGAAAGGTGATAAGAGTGGCTATTGCATTGGTATGCTCCAAGCGCATGATAAGTGAATTTGACTTACTGCGTAGTATCACACTTAAAGATAGAAGGTTAGAAGATGTTGCATTTACTTAAAGTTGATGTCCAACTGATGACCAACAAGGAGGGTTTATTGCCATACCTTGAAAACTTAAGAACCCAACTCCAAGGACTTGGTCGTTTCTTTTCCAACAAAGGGATGTACATCAAAGGCTCTATGGTTGTGAAACTCAATGAACTAGACAGATTGTCAAGTAAGTCGCAACCATAGAGGGCCGCACAAGACAAAAGGACCTAGAAAGAACTTGTTAAATCGACCCTGCGAATCCCTAAGTATTCACTTTTGTCGGTTTAATTGTATTATTTTACTAACGATTGTGAATGCTTCAGTTGATGTGTAGAGTTTCAACCATCTTTGGATTGCATTTTGTTGACTGATGAGGGTGAGCCTCTCACATTTAAAGAGGCACAGTCATGTGAAAACAAGAGAAAGTGGGAGCTTGCTATGCAGGAAGAGATGAAGTCTCTATATGCAAATAACACATGGAAGCTTGTACCTTTGCCCAAGGATGGGAAAACTATTCCTAATAAATGGGTTTACAAAGTGAAATGTATTGATGGGAAGCCCAAGTACAAAGTGAAATGTATTGATGGGAAGCCTAAGTACAAGGCACAGCTGGTTGCTAAGGGCTATATACAGAAGGAAGGCATAGACTTCCAAGAGGTCTTTTCACTAGTGGTGAAGATGACTATGCTCCGTGTTTTGTTTGGTCTCACTGCATCCTTGGGTTTAGAGTTGGATCAGATGGATGTGAAGACTGATTTTCTTCATGGTGACTTGGATGAAGAGCTGTACATGAAGCAGCGAGAAGGATTTGTTATTCTAGGAAAGGAGCATTTGGTTTGTAAGCTGAAACGCAACTTATATGGGCTGAAACAAGCCCCTAGACAATGGTACAAAAAATTTGATACCTTTATGCTCAACCATGGATTTAAACACAATCATGGAGATCATTGCTTATACACTAAAAAGGTAAATGATGGAAGCCTTATTGTGTTGGTTTTATATGTGGATGACAAGCTGATTGTAGAATAGCATAAGAGTACTTTGAATGCTCTTAAAAGGCAGCTGAGTTTATTCAGTCTTCTCCATGAAAGATTTGGGGGCAGCTGAATACATTTTGGACATGCACATTAAAAGAGACAGAGGGTAGCATTTGTTGTTTCTTTCACAGGACAAGTACATTAGAAAAGTATTTGACAGGTTTAATACGGCTAATGCTAAGCCTCTTGGTGTGTCTTTACCGCCACATACAAAGCTTAGCAATTTTGATTGCCCTAAGGATAATGCAACTGCTAGTACCATGAAGGGTATACCTTATGCATCAGCTTGTGGATCTTTGATGTATGCCATGGTTGCAACTCGCCCTGACATTGCTCATGTAGTGGGAGCTGTTAGCAAATTTATGTCTAACCATGGCAAGCCACATTGGAAAGCAGTAATGTATCTTTAGATACTTGAAAGGTACACAAGAAAAGTGTATATGCTATGGAAAGGATACACTAGAGTTGCAAGGATTTTGTGATTCAGACATGGCAAGAGATCTTGACACTAGGAAATCTATCAGTGGGTATGTTTTTAGTTTGGTTGGTGGGGCTATCTCTTGGTGTTCAAGATTGCAGAAAATTGTGGCGCTGAGTACTACAGAGGATGAATATATTTCAGCCACCGAAGCTTCTAAGGAAGCTATTTGGCTTGGCTGTTTGGTCAAGGATTTTGGTCTTTCTTCATGTACTCCAGTGCTTGGTTGTGATAGCCAGCGTGTAGTATGTCTGGCTAAGAATGCCATGTTCCATGCACGTACCAAACACATAGATATTCGGTATCACTTTATACGATAGGTCTTGGATGATGTTCTTGTCACACTAACTAAGGTCAAAACCCAAGATAACCCTGCAGATGTTCTCACTAAGTGTCTTGCAAAGGCTCAGCATGAGCATTGCATTCGTTTAGTGGGAGTTGGTTAGCTTAAAGGTACCACTTCGGGCCTTTAAGTGGGAGGTTGTTGGGTATAAAGTCCCTTCGTCTCCGTGTAAATAGTCTTGCAGATGTGAACAAACCCTTATTGTACCCTAACATATAAATACATTGTTTTATTTCTTTGTGTACCATCACGAACTGGTACACCTATCTCTGTGTTCACTCTCTCTAACTCTCAACTCTACAGCTCACACTTCAATCTCTCACTCCATTGTGCACGCTCTCCCTTCAATTGGGAGATTAAATGGATTTGAAATTGCTGTAGTAGTGAAAAATGAGTTAGGTTCCTTTTGTCCATTAAATGCGAATGATGATTCACCAAAAGAAAATTAACCATGAGATGTAAAAGCGGAAGGAAAAGATGGAGAAGGAGCACTTACCAATGAATCTTGCAACTTTTGCTTACCTTTTATTGAGTTCAAATGGAGAAATCTATCTTCTTTAGGTCTTATAAACCAATAGTTGGTTTGAAGAGTTCCTTCATCCTGAGTATCACTGATATCTTGTGGAAAGAGAAAGAAAATTCAAAAGGTTGAGAAGCGTTGTTTTGTGTACCTGACAGAGGAGTAAATGAAAGTGGAGATGTGTATGGAAGAGATGAAAGAGGTAGAGATGGAGATGAGGTGATAGCGAGATGAAAAATTTGTACTCCATGCTAGCTTCCACGTGAGGATGGCCAGTCCTTTGTGGAGCTTCGGTCTTTCTTGCAAAATCACTAGACCAGTGCACTGAATTTAAAGCGGAAAACTCAGAATTTACCTTCAATTTGTTATTGAGCCCGATGCATCAAGATAAGATCATCCTTGGCTTATGTAATCTCGTAAGGTCGAGGGACTCCATGGTAGTCCAATGTCTCTCCGGCTATGTTGGATCTTTACGGAGTAGGTTGTGTGACCCACTTTAGCTCGAATCTCAATGTGCTAGGCTCAAGAGCATCATGATGTGGTGAAGATGTGTTTGAAGTCATCTTCCCTTCTGTGGTTTTGGCTTCTGCAAGAAGCTTTTAGATCAAGGCTAAGGTTTCTTTGAGAGTACTTGGATCTAATACTATGTAAAGAAATATTCTAACGCAAAAACACAGATAAAATCACGCGACAAAACATAAACTCAACATAGAACATAGTTAGGGTTAGGGTAACTCAGAGACAATGAACACATTGAATGAAAAAGTGAACAACTACTAAATATATGGTGCTCATGCAACAAACAATAATGCAGGGAAGGAATATTGAACTTCAAACTCTTGTGTCTTGAGGATAGAGGTTGAGATAATGAGCTAGAGAGTGTGTCGTACTCTTGATGGATCCTGAATCACAGTAAGACAGCCCGAGATGTCAGATAGTAGAAAATACAGCAGAAGATGTGCAAGATCAATGTCGATGTAACGTGCTTACTCCTCAAATCGCGGGACACGTCTTAGCAGCCCATTGAGAGATATATCTAGAAGACGCCGCCCGGCACTCGCAAGGAATGACACGGGGTTTGCCAACTAGGGTCTCTCGAGTCTGCCCCGCAACAGAACTTATCCGCCCGTTCCCATTAGGATCGACCTGAAGTCCCCGACTTTTCCTAACATTTCTCGTTAACATTTCCTTTGAGGAAAGCTCTCGGCTAACCGAGACCACCCTTCCGTAGGATAGACCCATCGGTCCATCCACCACGCTTCCCTCGGGGGTTGTTTTAGTTATCTAATTACCTACCACATTATGTTTGACATATAAAGGAAGCTTCCTTAATTAACCCGTTAATCATAGGTTCCTTTATGTAATTTAGGCCACAGACACAAAGACAAGATAAAACAAGATCAAATACTTCCTTAACGTATTTTCGGATTAATGTGTGTCTCCTACCCATACAGGAGAATCAAGTACTCCTTTCTGCCTCCGCAGAAAAATCCTTCCGTCTCCCAACAACAACCCCGAAGGTTTTATCCTACCAAGATTCTGCCTTGTAACTAGTATCAAGGCCTCGAGATCCCATCTCGAGTCACGTAGAACACTTGTGTAGGGCCCGGAGGCATTGGGATTTATGGCCAGAGCCCCCACTGGCACCCAAGCATCCTCCTACGCCAAGTAATTTCCACGGAGAGACCTCTCGCAGCGGGTTCGGTCCACATTCCTAGCACGGATTCACAACCCCATTGGTTAGCGTTTGGCGGTTCGCGGGGGGTAGCAAGCGCCATCCTTCCTTAATTATCCCTTTAGGAAATCAACCACAGCTGAAGCACCCAACTTAATAAGAATTACTAGGAAAAACATCCCTTTTATTTCCATGGCAATCTATCATCTCAAACCCGGCCATGCAATTATCAATCACAAACAACTTGGGTTAGCATCCAAAACCACATCAACAAACAGTTGAATGCACAACTTCTTACTTCAAGGCATCGCAATCCCATTGCATGCACAACCAAAATTTAACTTGGATGTATCAAAACACTTTTATAACCTTTCCAAACAACCAAGCATAACTTGGGTCAACAACCCATCTTTAACAAGACCAACCTTCGTTAAAGCCATTTCAATAGTTCCGAGCAACATGCTTAGCGTGAATCAACTATCCTAAAGTTCGCTCTCGTGGCTGCCTTCTGACAAGTGTAGACCGTCTTACCCAATGATTTGTATTATCAAGAAGTGGACCTACATCCTGAGGAATGTGCACACCATCACCAAGTGGCTGATTTTCAACATTTTCTTGTTGCTGTAATCTATTTTCAGCATGTTCTTCTTGCTGTCCTATTTCATCCTGTGTATCTATTTGCTGTCCATGATCTTCTCACTGTAGCACAATAGGTTGTTGCTCATTTTCAGCATCGAAAGGGACAGAACTTTCAGCTAATGGCTGCTGAATGGCTGGATGTTCATGCTGAAATTTGACCTTCTTTTTGTTAAGATCACCATGTGTAGCATTTTTCATTTTTCAGCAACTTTGCTTCATTATATACTAGGTCTCAGTTGCGTACTATCTTCCTGCCCTGAGAAAGCCAAACTCTATAACCCATCTCTTTCTCATCTCCATATCATGGATTTCATGTCTAGTTTGGTCCTCTGTTCTACAAATACATGCACAAAGGCATAACAACCAAAGATACGCAAATGGTCATATGAAGCAGGTTTGCCAGACCAAACCTCTTTAGGAATGCCATTTTCCATTGCACGATTGGGAGAGTGATTGCATACATGAACTGCAATTTTAAGAGCCTCTCCCCAAAACTGCTGCAGGAGATTAGTTGTGGACAGCATGCATCTAACTCTCTCACAAAGTGTGCGGTTAAATCTTTCAACCATGCCATTTGATGCAGGATTATAAGGGGTTGTCAACTCCCTCTTAATGCCATGCATCTCACAAAACTTGTTAAATTCATTTGAGACATACTCACCCCCATTATCTGTTCTTATGGCTTTCAACTTAAGCCCTTTTTGTGTGGTAACAAAAGCATGAAACTTTTTAAAAGCATCCAACACTTTTTTTTTGCTTTTAAGTACATACACCCATGACTTTCTACTGAAATCATCAACGAAAGTAACAAAGTAGCATGCATCCCCATACGAATTAACAGGCATAGTGCACACATCAGAGTATACTAAGTCAAGAGCATTAGACTTCTTAATGACACCAAAGTAATAAGGAGACTTCACAGCAATCATTACAAAATTCAATCTCAAAAACCTTTTACATCAAATCTCCCTTAAAAGGAGAGAACTTGAAGGCCTTTCTGGCTCATATGACCAAGTCTTTTGTGCCAAAGCTCCATCTATGAATGAACTTCAGCCACAACCAAGAACTTTCCAAGTAATGCTTTACAATGCAAGTAATATAAGGGGCCCTTTTGCTACCTTAACAATCAGCATAGAGCCCTTATGGACCTTCCAAGATCTACCCCTAAAGGTAGTAAAATACCCTTTAGCATCAAGCTGCCCAACTGATAGTAGACTTTTCTTTATGCCAAGTACAAATCTAATATCTTGCAAAATCAGCTCTTGGCCATTTTCAAGAGCCAAGTGAATGGTGCCAACACCCTCTATCTCACATGCATAGTTATTACCCAAGTAAACCTTGCCTAAGCACCATTGTCCACTATCCACGGTTGTGACAACCCATCATGAGCTGAAAGTAAGGCATCAATTACCTCCTTTTTGGTGATGTGCATATCACCTGCTGTTGTGCATATCACTTGCTACTGCCATAATATCTGCATCATTGCATGAGTCTACAATATCTCTTTAGTGTCAGAAAGCTCTTCAATCACCACACGAGATACAACATTTGCCTTTGCAACTTCTTTTGAGGAAGAGCTGTCATCATCTTTCTTATCATCCTTCTTTTTCTTACCCTACTGTTTCTTTTTTTCTTGCTCTTTCTTGAAGTACTAGCAATCGGTTTTTTTATACCCTTTACGCCCACATTGATAGCATGTGGCATCCTGTTGTTTGCCCTTGCTTTTGCTTCTGCTTTTCCCTTTACTAGCTGCACTACCCCTCTTTTCAAACCTGCCTCTCACATGGTAAGTTGAGCCACTACTTTCACCACTAGGCTTTCTTTTGATTTCTTCATTAAGGATTGAACCTCTTACACCATCAAAAGTCAAAGCAGGATTGTTGCTAAGTGACATAACCAAAGATTCCCAGTTGTCAGGCAAAGTCATCAATAAGAAAATAGCTTTCAATTTATCATTGAAAGCCGCCAAACTAGAGTCCTGCAACAACTGACTCTTGCCTTGTGAAAGCACTCAAATGCTCAGATGCTGGCTTAGACTCATCCAGCTCCATGTTCACAAGTTTACGCATAAGATGCACTTGATTCACAAGAGTTGTATTTTCATAAGTGTCGTTAAGCTTTTTTCATATAGCATAACCTGTATCAAGACACTTGATGTTTGTAAGTACATCATCAAACACTGCCATCTTAATGTATGCAATGGCCTTCTTATTAAGTCTAGCCCAATCCACATCTGTCATAGCTGCAGGCTTAGTCACCAAGAGAGCATCTTCATAGTCCTCGAGAAACTTGCCTTGCATCCTATCTTTCCACAAGTCAAAGACAATGCCATCAAACCTCTTGATTTCAAAGAGGGATTTAGTGTCACTGCTGCTAGAAGCATTTGCAGCCATTTTTCAACATAAACCAGAAATTCAATGCCGCAATTTATGATAGCAAAAATTAGCTGAATATTTAGCTGATTTCAGCCCAATTTTTCAGCAAATAATAGCAAGATTCAGTCCAAGTACATGTACAGCAGTAGAACGAATGACTTTCAGCAATATGACTGCAATTTCAGCATACATTAAATGCATACATCACTGCAAAGTAACTCCCACTTCAGCAATATCACCAAAAATACATCTGCAATAATCCCAGATCTGCAAATGATCACTAAGACTGCTGCAACATGAATAATCAGCGATACATCAACTCAATGGGAGCTGTCCAACATGTGTATGGCATACGTATGTGCTCGTATCAACTTCTGATACCCAAAACACCAAGAAAACTCTGCAATTTCTCCAAAATCGCACAAGCAGGAGAGAAAAATGCTCAAATCACTCTGCTTATAACCACAAGATTGATTCAGCAATATTCCCAAAGTGCATTTCATGCATTAACTTTTCCAAAGTCCACAGATTTCAGCAAAAGCCCCAAAATTTCAGTATCAAATCTGCCCCAATTGCATTAATACATGTTCTCGAAAGCATAAAACTGGCAAATTTAGCAAAACTTCACAAAATTCCGCAAAAGCCCCAAAATTTCCGGGTCCATTGTCAAGCCAAGGGAAAATTCCAAGGGAATTTCGAAGAAAAAACGAATTTGTGGCCTTTATGAAAAAGTGACATGACGAGGTCCATTGACCTGCCAGTCACGTCGCATGACCTGGAACCCCGCCGACTACCCTGACTTGCGTCGATTGCTGCCTGGTCCCCCCACGTGTGCCTGTTGCCTCGTCGTGATTGCTACCTCGTCACGCATAGACCGTTAAAGCCCATCGGCGCCTCTCAAACGTCATGACCAGTTCGCTTGGTGACGTCGTTAGTTTGACCCATGATGGACACGCAACCAAGTCCAAAACGCGGAAGTGAACAGAAGTTCGTTGTGCAGTCGCACTCTGGTCAGCCATGTTGCCTGCTAGCTTCGCCTGTCTCAAGTTGCAGTTGACTATCTTCAACACGACCTGCTCGCGAGCTACCTGCACTGTCAGTTGCCCTTGGTCTCGGGAAATGTCCAGGACCTTGAGCTCTTATACCAGTTTGAAGGGGAAAGCGTGCACAATGGAATGCGAGATTGCGGCATGATCTACATAGCTGAGAGTTAGAGAGAGTGAACGCAAAGATAGGTGTACCAGTTCGTGATGGTACACAAAGAAATAAAAGAATATATTTATATATTAGGGTACAATAAGGGTGTGTTCACACCCGTAAGACTATTTACACGGAGGCAAAGGGACTTTACACCCAACACCAACCATCCCTTCCTCATCTTCCATTGCACACTCCTTTTAGCTTGCATTAAGTGCACCTCATTACACTCCACACACCACATTGCCATGTTCCTGACACTTATGCATAACCTTTAGAATCTCTCATTGCTCTTATTTGGGTGGTGTATCCATAATGGAGGCTTATCCTCCTACACACATACTTTTAAGCTATCCCTTCACAAGGACAACATCGAGTGTGGAGCATTTGGTATCATAGTTAGTCTCTATGGCTTTACCTACTGGACCACCTACTCATTCTGTAGTGCCTCGGCCAACATTTAGACAAGGCTTACATGTCCCAGTGCCTCCATCTTGACCCGAATCTTATGAAAACATTCATGTTCCAATGCCTTCACATCAATCAATACTCATTGGACACCGACAATATATTTCTGTCTACCCTCCTATTTCTTTACCTCCACCACCTTACACATACTGTCCATACCCATCCTCTCAAACACCTCATGATTCTTCATTCTCATTAGCCAAGCATACATTTAATGATAAGACTCATTTTAATGGGCCTAACTATACTACTTGGTCCAATCTGATAAGACATGTCCTTGACTCACAAAACCTATGGGATATTGTACAGGGATTGGAACCCCAACCTGATCCCTCCCTTGTTCTATATGAGGTTGTCCATTCATAGAAGGCTAAGAACACCTTCACTATTGTTAAGCTAATACAAGGCTTATTGCCTAAGTTTCATTCTCAACTTCAGCACTTTGACTTTGCATCTGAGAGTTGGGAACACTTGACTAACCGCTATGCGGCTTGGGATAGGACTTGTTATCAGAGGGGTTTTAGTCGAAAGGTTGTATCCACCAAGGATCAAAGAGAGTAGGAAGTAGAGAATAGAAGATAGAAGAGAAAAGAAAGAATAGGCATGAGGTACACAAGATAAAGACAAAGCTTAATGTTTCAAAGCACTATGTATTGATAGAACCTAAAAAAATAAACAAAATCCTTGTCTAAGACTACTCAGAAGCAATCTCCAAGTATTAGATCTTCTGGAGCTCACAAAAAACACACACCAAACACTAGCTTTTTCTTTGCTACTCAGACGGCAAATTTGATGGTTCCATTGGCTCTGAAAGGGGAGTAAAGCCCTAGGATGTTTGGTCAGAATTCTCTCGGATCACTCTTTCTTCTTCTTCCCATTTGGAGTGTTGTTTGCTACCTGAAAACTACAATTGCGCACTGCGCAAATTCGGAAGCCCCTCTTTTTACATGAGATCTCCCAAACTAGTTGAAAAGCAACTTGCTTTTTGCATGTCACCCTATTCTAAAAGTTTTCTACACCTTGTTAGGATATTTATAAAAAATAATATCAAAAATAGATTAAAATTGTTTGAAAATCCCATATTTTTAAATCATCCATACTATGGACACTAATACTAATGACTAATATAGCATTGACTCTCTAGATTAATAAGAAACCCGAATGATGATGCACTCCAGGGTTTTTCACACTGTGTCCTAGTAACAACACGACATCTACCCCCTCTGAACCTGCACATCCTTCAGTATGTGCCAAAGTCCTAGTTATCACCAGATTCAGAGTCCTCATCCTCTACAACTATATCCTTTGTTTCTTCCTCTTCCATATCATCTTGGCTAGCCCTTGTATCATGGCCACTATTTCCATCCAATTTTGGCAACTCATAGACATCAAATTCCTACCTCTTGAATAATTTGATTCTTTTCCGTACTACTACTGGAATCCTTATGGCTATCCCATCCAACTCATTTAATATATAAGTAGCATTATCAAACACATGTCTTACCACATAGGGTCCGAACCATTGTTTGGCGACTTTACACATGGCACTATGCTAGTTTTCCAAACTGTTGTCATAAACCAGTACCTAATTCCCATCTTGTATGGTTCTTGGCCTCAATCTATGTCTTTTGTCAAACCGTTTCTTGTTTTGTATCCTTGCTATCCTTAACTTCGCAACTGCTACCTCTATATCTTCTAACTTCATTTCCAACTATCTAATATGTAAGGCCAACAACTCCTCTCGATTCAACTCCTCTTCCCAAGAGAGCACACTCCATGTGACTGTCATCTCTTCTATCAACATGATAGGTTTTTGATTGTACATCAATTCAACAGGCATATATTCTATAACAGCACTGTGAGTTGTTCTGTCAGTCCACAAAGCATAAGGGAGCAATCACAGTCACTCTTTTACCTTCTCTCCACATGCTTTTGCCAATGCCTTCACAATAGATGGGTAACCTCTTTCATTTTTACCATTTCCTTCGAGGTTATAAGCTAAAGTTAAAGCAAGCTTTATCCCCAATCATGCAAAGAAATCATGGGCTTCATCCGCATCAAGTTCACCCCTATTTGCTGTAACTTTTTCCACACATCCATATCGACAAAAGATCTCTTCTAAGAGAAAGTTACACACTGCATTTGTTGTCTTGGTACGTAGAGCTCTCCCTTCCACTTGATTAGTTAATTCTTCACAGACAAGTATAAGATACCTCATTTGCCAAAGACCTGTAGACATCCTGACTAAATCCACCACCCACTTAAAATGAAGAGACAAGGGATATGTGGTTTGCAATCCATCCCAATGTCTCACAAATGAATACATTTGACATGTGTATGTTTTCACAAAGTGAGCAATATCCTTATACATGCCCTGCCACCAATATTTTTCTTTAATCTTTGCAAAAGTACCCCAAACATCTCTATGGCCAGCCCATAATCTTTCATAAAACTCTTGCATAACGTTTACTTGTGAAGCTCTGTGATGCAAAACTCGCAATGGCATTCCCTGTTTCTTCTTAGCATGTTTCCACAAGTAACCATCTTTTAGGAAAAACCCATAGGCTTTCCTCTTTATCTTCTTAAACTCCTCATCCGACCACTCTCCTCTCTTTGTTAATGTGCTGAGGTATTGGCCAACTCTCAGACACTCTCCTGCATATTTGTCTTCCAGAAACACTTCTACACAAGATACATAGAATCTCAAGTGTTTTCTCTTTCTTATCCAAGCTTCTATTAGTGCTATAGCAACTCCTTGCATTGCTGAATTCACTCTTACAGCACTTGTACTTGGCAAACCAGCTGTTGTATTTACTGCATTTATTGTCCTTGCATTCATGAGAGTTGTACCTGTGGTTACAACAGCTGCCAATTCATTTTCATCAATCAAAACATCATTTTCAGCAGCAAGAAAATCATCTTCTTCCTCCTCATTCATCATTCCATCTGCATTCTCATAGCGTGCCCGAGATAACATATTTGCCACTAGGTTATCTCTTCTTGCAATATTTGTCTTCCAGAAACACTTCTACACAAGATACATAGAATCTAAAGTGTTTTCTCTTTGTTATCCAAGCTTCTATTAGTGCTATAGCAGACACTCTCCTGCATATTTGTCTTCCAGAAACACTTCTACACAAGATACATAGAATCTAAAGTGTTTTCTCTTTGTTATCCAAGCTTCTATTAGTGCTATAGCAACTCCTTGCATTGCTGAATTCACTCTTACAGCACTTTTACTTGACAAACCAACTGTTGTATTTACTGCATTTATTGTCCTTGCATTCATGAGAGTTGTACCTGTGGTTACAACAGCTGCCAATTTAGTTTCATCAATCAAAACATCATTTTCAGCAACAAGAAAATCATCTTCTTCCTCCTCATTCATCATTCCATCTATCCCGTATACCCACAGGGGAAGCCGCTAGACAAGGCATCATGGACGAGTTACCTAACGCCCACTTATTCCACCTGTCCAGTGAAGGAGACCTATTTAGGGCCGATCTGACACCATATTGGGCAGATGACATAGTCCAAGTGCTCGAGCATGGACTACCCAAGCGACTAATAGAACGGGCACAACTTAGGCGCTTGATCCTAAAAATCCAGCCCTACCAACTGATTGTAGGCCAACTCTATAGGTTGGGGCAAGACGAATTGCTGCGTAGGTGTGTGTGTGAGCATGAGATGCATGATGTGCTCTCAGAGGCGCACAACGGCATTGCAGGAGGATACTTTAGCGGAGACACGACAGCACGGAAGGTGCTACAGTCCCAGCTATGGTGGCCCACACTTTTCCGCGACGCTAAGCAATTCGTCAAGCATTGTGACGAGTGCCAACGGACAAAAGTCTCGATTCGTAAGGATCAAATGGAGTTAACCCCTGTTATTGCTCGCCAACCCTTTGAAAAATGGGGGATTGACTTCATAGGACCCATCAGCCCCGCAGCGTAATACCCACAAGCCAAGTACATCATGGTGGCCACGGATTACCTCACAAAATGGGCAGAGGCGAGAGCCACACGAAAAAACAATGCTAGGACGACTGCCAAGTTCTTATGGGAGCAAGTGATCTCGCGCTTCGGTTACCCCATCGAACTAGTTAGCGACCAAGGAACACACTTCGTCAACGATGTGATAGCCCATCTCCTATCCGCCTTTCTTATCATCCATCGCAAATCCTCACCATACTACCCTCAGGCTAATGGCCAGGCGGAATCAACCAACAAAATTCTCATCAACGTCCTGACTAAAGTAGTCTCAGACTCACGAAGCAAGTGGGATAACAAGTTGATAGCAGCCTTGTGGGCCTACTGCACAGCTTATAAAACAAACCCCTTTTAGGCTGACCTATAGGACTGAAGCCATTCTCCCATTAGAATTCTTTGTCCCTAGCCTGAGAATAGCGCTCCAAGAACGATGGGAAGGGAAGGAAGCATGGATGCAACGCTTGGTCGAGCTGGAATGCCTATCAGAGACTCGTCTTCTAGCCACCCACACACTTATTTATGAGAAAGCCCGATGCAAGAGCTAGTTTGACAAACATGTCAAGCAACGGGAATTTGAGCAGGGTGACTTAGTGCTCCTCTACTCAGTTAAAGGACATAAGCAAAAGATGAAATTCAGAGGTCTCGGACCCTTCAAGGTTCGGGCAATCAGCCGAACTGGTAATGTCGAGCTTGAGACACTGGACGGTGAAGGAATAGGCTTCTTCAATGGCAGCCGTGTCAAGAAGTACTACCCTCCCACTCATCCTTTGCATGAGCCACCAATGTTAGAACCGCCTATCAAAATACGAGTAGCCACAATTACTGAAATCTACGAGAATGAGGAGGAGGCTGTAGAACCTGCCTACCTTCGTGTCACGGTCACTGCCAAGCAAACGTGCTCCTTCAACGCCTTAATTGATGAGGGGGCAGATTTCAATGTCTTAACGCACAAGCATTGGATCCAACTTGGCAAACCACTACTTCATCCCACAACTGCCAAATTAAGCCCATACGGGACTCAATCTTACGCGCTTCTCGGCAAATGCAGAGTCGTCGTTTCTATCGAGTCTGAAACTGTCCCAATGCTGTTTTATGTATTGCCGAGTACCACAGACGCAGGCATGGAGTCACTGCTCGGGCGAACCTTTAAAAAGAAGACTCAATGCAATGTTGATTATGAGTCGCAGCGCATCCACCTAGCAATCGGCAACATGCGCATTGTCACAGCTTTCAGCAAGGGCCTCGTAACACCGTCACCGTCCGCAGGGCCATCGATAGAAACAACCGTAGGCAAGACTAAGGAGGAGGGTCACGCATGTCTGCCGCCCCCAGATTCCCATAAACCGCAGGCCGCATCAACCAAAGCAAAACCCCGACAGCCTCGCTTCCAATGGGTACCTAAACAGCCTCGAGAACCGCCTAGGGCTAGACGCGCATGTCTGCATAAGACCTGCAACTCTAAATCTAGGAAACCAAGACGCAATCACCGGAAGCGCCGTGTGATTAAGCAAATATGGGTCCCTAAAATCCTCCTGCATGCACAAGGCTACTATGAGGGGAATGCCTCGCTGTGGATCCCTAAGGCCCCTACTGCCAAAGGCACTAGTCCTACGCCGACCTCAAGTCTGATCAGCCCATGTCCCCCGACACTTCAAGACCATAGGCCGCAGTGCTCTCCATAGCCCCAGCCATCTGACTCCTCTATGCGTCGGCCCAAGAGAGTCGCATAAACCTATCGGCCCAAACAACGGCCACCACCACAAGTGGCATCATCCGACCAAGTCAACCCGCCTCTCCACAGCCTAGCTAACTGCAGCAGCCCAACTGCTGTGACCGAACCTAACCCACCCATCTTGCCAACAGCCAGGTTGCCGACTCAAAGGGACTCCCAGCCGCAACTCTGTACAGTCAGAACCTCTAGTTCTAGCAAACCTCAACCACCCGTCGGCCTTACGCCCTCCTATGAATAAAAGTCATTTCTAACGCTGGCCCGCTAACCTTCCAGAGGACACCGGAGATGATGTGGTGGACTGCATCAAATAGCTCGATGCCACCTTTGTAGCACTAGCCCTCAGCTATGACCACTTGGACTTGGGTCTATTAGCAGAACCCTTTGCAACAGAAGTGTGTAATATGCCTTGCTCTTGGGAGACTTTTGAATTCGCCTTTGCGCAGGCCTCTCGCTCTGCCACCTGAGTTGCTCACTAGTGAGGTCTCCAAAGAGCAAGCTATTAAGCAATGCCTCATCACATCATATGACCCACGGACAACGTCTGCTATCACCGACCAAGAGATCGCAAGGTTATCCCACCTTGCTGATATGAGATCACCCTTCTTGAGGCAGTGGTACGCTCTCAGGTTGCAATGGGAAGTCGACAGATGTCGCATAATGACCAACGCCGAACAACGTCGAGCCATCAAAACGGCCGAGTATGATCCCACCTATGTCGCGCCTACCTCATATAGAGTGTTAACCACTTTTCGGGGTCGACCCATGGACGAGCATATCACAGGGCATCCCTATCTTGACCGCCTCTTAATAGAGGAAGAGCTCCACATCGCAAGTCCGGTCGACTCCGGTGATTTCCTTACAGATGTCCTCACGTACATCACACATGTAGCAATTTGACCCTTTGATTTGGACCGCGCTGCTCAACTGGAATATAACCCCAACTTCTACGCTTAGCTCCTACACAAATAAAAATGAACGTCTTGGCCTCGCAACCTCCAATCCTAGGACGGATTCTTCTTTTCCAAAGGGGGGAAGGGGTAGTAAGGTGGATAAACGAAATATGGATAAACGAAATAGAATCTAAAAAGTAAACCAAGTATGAAACGCTTAAATTTGAAATGCAAAGGTAAAAGGTGGTGGTAGAAGTCTGAAAGGCAAAGTTAAGGCTATGATCAATAAAATCTACTAGGCTTTTGTTCTTCCAGCAAATTAGTTGCCAAAAGTACTAAAAAGGGAAATGGCTAAACGTGCAGGTGGCGACCATGGCAAGCCAGGACAAAGTGGGCAAGCTTCCCTTCTCAGAGGAGGAACAAGTAAAGTACAGCCTCACGATGGAAACAAGAGCTTTTAACCAATTAAAGTTCCGCCACGTCTTCAACCTTGAAGACGTAGCCATCGAAGAGCCAGCGGTACGCCAAATCATAGAGCAGTGCCACCTACAGAAGTACCTGGACGCAGTGGGCCGGAGGGTAGATTACACCCTGTGCATTGATTTCTTGCGTACCTTCAATAGAAACAGGGGCACCGTCACGGTGCGTGACAATGAAGCTACCAAACAGGTGCAGATCGAGCTAACCCCCGAGTTGGTGGAAAGGGCACTAGGGCTGCCAAATAAGGTGGAAAGAAAGACAAAAAGAGACATCTATGCCATGTTGGAGATGGATAAAGTGAAGGTTCACACCAATGACGGAATTAGCCCGGCGGACATCCCCAACCAAGAAATTCAGCTGCAAGCAAAGATGGTGCACGCCCTGTTCTCAAGCTAGAGGTACAACAGCATTATGACCTGAATCAATGTACCTCTGCTCGACAGCATTGCGGCGCAATCGCTAGATGAGGTGAACCTTAATGGGTTCGTGAGAAAGACAATTGAGGCCTCGGCAAAGGCCCTGGCAACAGGAGGAAGAGCCGTGGCAGGAGAGTCCCCGTCGTCCCGATCGACCCGCAAGGCATCATCCTCCAAGGCCTCCACCATAGGGTTTGGAGTGTTGAGATATCGAGCTCCACTCGTGATACGCCAGGGTGACCGTTGTGTATTTATGTCACCGACTTGTCAGTTGCAGACGCGGTTGGTACACCGCCCATGAATAATAGCTACATGATAGCTATCATTATCTACTCTAGTTCGTGGCTCAGTTAGTATGCCACCTTAGTTAGTTGAGTTTGGTTTGAGACCCATATATAGGGTTCTTCTATTTCTTTGTACCAGAGTTCTTTTGGCTTACACAACTAAGAAGAGGAAAACTGTTTTCAGCCTCCACCCTTGTGTGTATTCCCCCATTGTGCAAGCAAGAAAGCTACAAGTGAGACTCATTCCTTCTCTCCCACAATCTTGACATGGTATCAGAGCCTTGTTCGTGGTAAGGAACTCAAGAAAGCAAGCCAAGCTCGCGGTGTTCTGGTAAGAGGAGCAGTGTTGCTTTCATTTTCTGTTTTGGGAGCAGATCTTTGCAGGTAGCACAGACGGAAATTGCAGGAGTGCATTGTCTCAGGTTGAGACGCCCTTCGCGGTGAAGCAAGAGGGCAGTATATGCTGCGGGTAAGGGCTTTAGCCCTTAGCGACCTTGTTTTTTTTATTTGAGGCCATTTCGGGGCCTGTTTTGGAGGCGGAAGTTTTCTGCACGCACTCAGGAAAAGGCCCAGTTTTATGCTGTGCAGCCACTGTTCTACAGGTCAGTGAAAAGTTTCTGTAGAAATTGTATCGTATGCTTGTGCACAGAGACATTGGGAGTTACAGAATCATCCCTGTTGCCTGTTGATACAAAATCGTCACTAGGAAGTGACTGTGTGGTCAAATACCACTTTCGTCAGTTTTGCAGATTTGCCTTTGTGAGGCTGAAGCTGTGTTCTTTGCAGTGACAGAATTTTTTACAGTGTTCTGTAATGGCGTATGATTCTCTTTCACAGATTGTCACTGAAAAGCTTGACAAGAACAACTTCCAAGCATGGAAGTTTAGAATGACGAATTTCCTTATGGGAAAAGGATATTGGGAATTTGTTGCAGGAAATGAAGAAGAACCAGTTCTTCCTGATGTTCCCAATCAACAGCAAATGTAGGCATTTAAAGCATGGCATGAGAGAGCCAGGAAAGTTATGTACTAGCTGTCTATCAGCATTTCAGACTCTATGATTGTGCATATTCAGGATGCAAGTACGCCAAAGGAGGCATGGGATACTTTGTCAAAAATGTATAGCACAAATACGCAAGCCAGGAAAATGCAGCTCAAGCAAGAGTTGCATAATGTGCAAAGAGAAAATATGAGCATCAATGACTACCACATGAAGGTGAAGAAGATTGCAGATGCACTTGCTTCCATCGGGTCGCCAGTGGAAGATGATGATTTAGTTTCTGTGACCTTGAATGGTCTAGGAAAGGATTATGCACAGTTTCGGACATCCATTTCAGTTCGTGAAAGATTTCCTAATTTTGAGGAGCTGATTGCTCTTCTAATTTCTGAGGAGCAAAGAAATGGTGGTGCATCTTCTTCAGGAGGAACTTCAAAAGAAGCTGTCTTCTACTCAAATGCTGGAAGAGGTAGAGGAGGCCGATTTGGAGGCCGTGGTAGAAATCAGAATATGTAGCAAACTCAAGAAAACCAGTCCTATCGAGGAGGACGTGGTAACTCTAGAGGCAGGGGGAGCCAAAGAGGTCGTGGTGGATGGCAAAGAGGCCAAAATGCAAACAGTAATGTTGAATGCTACTACTGTGGTAAAATGGGTCATATGGCTAAAGACTGCTATAAAAAGCAGAATGACATCATGAATGGAAAATTGCAACAAGGGAACTATGCATCTTCTAGTAGACAGGGTGATGACAGAAATGAGCATTTGTTTATGGTGCAGTACATGAACAATTCTGTGACAAGTGCAGAAGAAAGCAATGATGTATGGTATGTTGACTCAGGTGCATCAAACCACATGACAGGTCATGCAGAATGGATGGAGGATGCAAGAGAAATGGAAAAACCAGAATTTGTGGAGACTGGTGATGATACTGCACATCCTATTGTGCAGATTGGAAAAATTCATTTGTCTATGCAGGATAGGAAAAAGAAATACCTGTCCGATGTATTTCATGTCCCGAATATCACCAAGAATCTGGTTTCTGTTGGTCAAATGGTTGAGCAGGGCTTGCAGGTCAGATTTAATCCTCATGGATGCTTTATTGAGGATATGAAAAATAAAGGTCGCTTGATAGCAAAAGGAAAGAAGAAGGGCAGAATGTTTACATTGGATGCAGACATGTCTGAATTGAGTGCAGCAATGTTTGTACATGGGACCGGTGTAGTTGCAGATATTGATATCTGGCATAAACGCATTGGTCATGTTAATGTACAGTGACTTAAATCAATGCAGGCCCAAAATATTGTTGCAGGTTTGCCTAAATTCAAGGTTGCAGAAATGCATAAGGTATGTGAAGCCTGTCAGTTTGGAAAACAGGCAAGGACACCATTTCCTAGACATGTTCAAGAGAGTAAGAAGCCATTGGAATTAATCCACTCTGATGTGTGGACTACTAAAGCTGCATCTCTTGGAGGCTGTCATTATTTTGTCACTTTTATTAATGACTATAGCAGAAAAGTTTGGGTGTATTTTATGAAAAAGAAAAGTGAAATTTTTGGGCATTTCAAAATCCTTAAAGCTATGGTTGAAAAAGAAACAGGCCTGCAAATAAAATACCTAAGGTCAGATGGAGGGGGAGAGTACCTCTCAAATGAGTTTGCAAGGTTCCTGCAGGAGCATGGCATAAAGCAGCAATATTCATGCAGTCATACCCCACAACAAATGGAATTGCAGAAAGGAAAAACAGGCATATTGGAGAGGTATCTCGTGCCATGCTCAATGAAAAAAACTTGCCAGATTTTTATTGGGCTGAAGCAGTTGCTACAGCAGTCTACATAATGAACAGGACTCCCACTGCAACAATACATGGAATGACTCCAGAGGAGAGGTATACTGGTAGGAAACCAGATATTTCTCATTTGAAATTTTTTGGTTGCATTGCCTGTGTACATGTGCCAGATGAGTTGAGATCCAAGTTGGATCTAAAAGCTGAGAAGTGCATCTTTATTGGATACTCTCTGCAGCAAAAAGGGTATAGATGCTATAACCCTTCTACTCGTAAGTTTACAATGAGCAGAGATGTTTTTTATGAGATGAGTAGCTGGTATAAACCAGTAAATGTGATTGATGATGTAGATGCACAAAATGGTAATACTGCACAGAATTCACAGCAGCAGTCACAAAATATTAGTGAACCTGGAGCGTCCTCTAGCAGTGGTTCACATTCTTCGCCATGGACAGGCAGATTGAGATCAGGAGAATCTTCTCAAAGCAATGCAGATAGTGGTATGCAGGTATCACGAAAAGGAAAAGAGAAGGTTGATCAGCCCATGTTTGATGTGAATGCAGGTTACTCTTATGTAGATGGTGAATCCAGTGGCTCAGAACAGAGCATTGATGATGAGTTGGGTATTCCTTCTATTGTTACACCTGGAGTAAGGAAGACCAAGGATGTTTTGAGAGCACCTGGGAGTGAACCTACTTTGCGTAGGTCTACCAGAGCTAGGTATCCTGTGGATAGGCTGAAATATGATGGTTAAAGTGATACAGGAACCAGAACCCACTTCTTTTGAGGAAGCCATGGGAAAAGAAAAATGGGAGAAAGCCATGGATGAAGAAATGGATGCCTTGGAAGCAAATGCTACATGGGAATTGGTACCTTTGCCTAAAGGTAAGAATGCAATTGGCTGTAAGTGGGTTTATAAGGTGAAGCACAATGCAGATGGTTCTGTGAACAAATACAAGGCAAGATTAGTAGTCAAGGGGTATGCACAAACATATGGCATTGACTATGAAGAAACATTCAGTCCGGTTGCAAGGATAGCAACCGTAAGAGCAGTCATTGCTATGGCTGCATCAAAGGGATGGTCTTTACATTAGATGGATGTAAAGAATGCTTTCTTGCATGGTGATTTGCAAAAAGAGGTATATATGGAGCAGCCACCAGGTTATGTGCATGTTGTTCATCCTGAGTTTGTTTGCAGGTTGAAGAAAGCATTGTATGGCTTGAAGCAAGCACCTAGAGCATGGTCTGACAAGATAGGACAGTATCTTGTCACTATTGGCTTTCAGATTTCCAAGGCAGATTTCTCACTTTATGTGAGAAAAACAGAGAAAGGTATTATGCTACTGGTCATTTATGTTGATGATTTGATTATGACAGGTGACAATGATGAAGATATCCTTCATGTGAAAATGCTATTGAAGCAGAAGTTTGAGATGAAGGATTTGGGAGAGCTGCATTATTTCTTGGGCATTGAGGTGATTAGATTACCAAGTGGGATACAGCTCTTGCAGAGGCAGTATGGATTGGACATGTTGTCCAAATATGGGATGACAGGCTGTAAGCCTATTTCAGTTCCTTTGGAGCAGAATGTGAAGCTGAGCGCAAATGCAGGTGAGCTTCTGGAAGACCCTACTATGTACAGACGCATAGTAGGAAGCTTGATTTATATGACTATTACCAGGCCAGATTTGAGCTATACTGTTGGATTGGTAAGTCAGTTCATGCAGGCTCCAAGGAAACCACATTTGGATGCGGCTAGACGCATACTCAGGTATGTGAAGTCCACATTGCAGTATGGACTATTTTATGAGACTGGGGTTCAGATACAGTTGCATGGATACACTGATGCTGATTGGGCTGGTAGTACTTCTGATAGACGATCTACCAGTGGATATGTGTTCTCTTTTGGGAGTGCTGCAGTCACTTGGAGCAGCAAGAAACAGCCTACAGTTGCCTTGTCGAGCACAGAGGCTGAGTACAGGGCTGCAGCAATGGCTGCATGTGAGGTAGCTTGGTTGCATAAGCTACTTCATGATATACATCAGTCTACAGATGGGCCAGTTATCATTTATTGTGACAACATGAGTAGTATACACTTGGCAAATAACCCAGTCTATCATGCTAGAACAAAGCACACTGAGGTGCATTATCACTATGTGCGAGAGAGGGTTTTACTAGGTCTTATTGATCTAGTTTATGTTAGCACAGAGGATCAGGTAGCTGACATATTCACGAAGGCATTGGGCGCAGAGAAGCTGCGCAAGTTCAGAGACCTGCTTGGTGTGCAGGAATTGGGATTGAGCTCGAGGGGGAGTGTTGAGATATTGAGCTCCACTCGTGATACGCCAGGGTGACCGTTGTGTATTTATGTCACCGACTTGTCAGTTGCAGACGCGGTTGGTACACCGCCCATGAATAATAGCTACATGATAGCTATCCTTATCTACTCTAGTTCGTGGCTCAGTTAGTATGCCACCTTAGTTAGTTGAGTTTGGTTTGAGACCCATATATAGGGTTCTTCTATTTCTTTGTACCAGAGTTCTTTTGGCTTACACAACTAAGAAGAGGAAAACTGTTTTCAGCCTCCACCCTTGTGTGTATTCCCCCATTGTGCAAGCAAGAAAGCTTCAAGTGAGACTCCTTCTTTCTCTCCCACAATCTTAACATGGAGGTATCATTACGGCAATCATCCAAGAAGCGATAGGGCAAGGGCAAGCAGGAGAAGACAAAGAGAGAGGTGACGAGGAAAGTGGCGAGTCACCGTCACAGTCCCTGCCTCACATAGAAGAGTAGCAGGGGTCGTCTGATGAAACGGAGACGGACGCCGACGAAGAGGGAGAATCCCAGGCTACACCACAAAGGCATGCGGAACAACGAACCAAAGCCCTGCATGGAAAAAGAAAGGAGGAGCGAAAGAAGAAAAAGAAGGAAGATCTGGAAAGGGCTCGAAGGGAGTCGGTGAAGGATGAGGAGGAAAGAAAAAAGAAGGCCGAGGAGGAGCTGAGAAGGAAGGAAGAGGAAGAATTGGAGCTGGCAACCCGTCGCTCCATCGAGGAGTAGCACAAAAGAGACGAGGAAGGAGCAAAGGGTCTGCACCAACCTGAGGCACCTGGTCCCAGTACCAGTGTGCCGGAAATCGCACCCCTGCCCCCTGCAGAAGGAAGAGGAAATAACCCGATCATGCCAACTTCCCCCCTCCTCATACCGTCCATGCCAGCCACTCCTATCATGACAACACCCCTTGGCACCACCACCCAAGGGCCCATCCCAAAAGTCGACGAAAGCAATGTGGTCACTTGGCTACAATTTTTGGTGGAACGGGAGCTGGCAAGGGAAGCGACCGTGACCACCCCAGCTTCAGGAGCCAAAAGGGCAGCTGCGGCTGAACTGGAGCCAAGGCCGGAACTGAAAAGGCAAAAAATAGAAGATGTCACCACCATTACGACCATGCCCCACCCCCCACCTCCAACAGGCCAATACGATGAGTATGTTAAGGAACTGCTCTCATAGTTGCAAAGGGCCAGGGAAGAAAGGAGGACAGTCGTGGAGGAGCTGGCAGCGGAAGAGAATCACAAGCCGCCCTCCAGCTGGAGAGAACAAAGCAGATAACAGAATATCAAAGGAAAATCGTTGTGCTCAGGAAGGAAGCCAGCACTAAGGAGGCGGAAGAATTAAAAGCCCTGAAGGAACGCGACGCTTCCTGGGAGGAAAGGAGAAAAATCTTGATGGAGCGTCTCAACGGGGAGAGGGAAACGAATGCCCACCTGCGCAAAAATGATCAACTATCTGCAGTCAACCTAGAAGCACAAAGCCAGCTTGACAAGATCAGATAGGAGGTTGCAGAGCTGGACTAGTTAAGGGAAGAATAGGTGCGAAGGATGCAGGTGAAGCTGGACCAGCTCAATGCGCAGATCGCAGATGAACGCCAGGAGCAGTCCCGCCTGCACCGTGAGCTCGAGGCCCAGCAGCAACATCTCATGGGGGAGAGCCTGGAAGATATGAAAAAAAGAGCAAAAGAATGGGCCGATCACAATGAGCAGAGAGTATGGGACTTAGCATGCCGGCTAGCCAAGGCCGAAGGAGACAGGGTGCTGGCTGAGAATCAGGCAGAGGCGGCCCAACTCTCCATGATAGCCCAGCAGCACACCTTCCTCAATACACTGCTCCACTCCACCAGACCGGAAGGAGATGAAGCCAATGATCAGCTACAAAGGAAACTAACCATTGCACGCAGAGCTCTCACAGCAGGCCTGCACATGCCGTTGTAGCTAGGAGGCCCGCCGCAGAGCCTAGAGGAGCAGAGGAGATATCTTGCACAGGTAGGCCTAACGGCGCAGGAAATAGATGACCTCGGTTTCACAGAGGCAAAAGCACAAGAAGACGAGCAAGCAGAAGGGGGTGAACCGGAGTTCGATCTGGGACCTCGGGAGAAGGAATACGTCCCACCACCTCCTCAGCCACAACAAGCGGAAGTGCAGCCCCCTGATACATCTGCCGAGAGAAGAGCGGCTCAAACCAACCGCAGGAAAGGGATGGTGGAGAAGGCAAAAATAAAGCTGAATACCAATCCCATTCCAAGACAGCCTGCCCCTCTCCTACCGCACACCCCAGATCCCCCTGCTGAATTCCGTGCCGAATTGATTATCTGGGAATAGCAGGAGTATAACCGCGACCCCTTCAACTTACGCTTTGAGTTTCCCACTGCCTTGAATAGGGTTCTGTCCATTCAACTGGTAGAGGATGTCATTGCTATGGGAGCAAGGCTCAAAGCCAAGTGGTTAGCGGAACGTGAGACTCATCCAACTGCTTGGGGAGCCGAGGACTGCGAATTTTGGCAATATAAAGTCCTCCAGGTGCCTAGATCAGTGGAAGGATATAATTGCCAACCCACTTGGAGGAGACGCATTTTTTACGTCAACCTTGACGCGTGGATGGCATTTTGCAACACCCTCCCTTCGAAGAGAAAAGACCCTGCTTTTATGCGGTATCCTCGAAGGGTAGGGGCAGACTTCAATCCGTCCATCCATGGCAGGTTCGATTTCCCCATTATCTATAATACCAATAGCACCTCCCATAGGGACGCCCTTCTCTTCACCCTCCCCGATTTGTATAGCTCTATAGATAGATTTCTTAGCGAGTTCACCTCTTGTCCCGACCCCACATTCATCACCACTTGTAATTATCTTAGGCTAATTAGGATCCTAGTCCACCAAGAGCCCACACCCCAAGAACGCCACCTCCCACCCCTCTATTTTGACCCCAACGCCATAGACAGCAACACCATGACTCGCCTCATGATGTGTGCTTCTCTTTTGCCATCTTTCTGTGTTGCACTACTCGAAGACATGAACGACAGCAAATTCACCCAATGCAACCACCCCTTTCTTTCTACCACCACCCTCAAAACCCGCCTCCACATCAAAGGCTACTTGTTGAGTCGAAAGTTCCTTAACAAGGCCCCCCCGCCCTCCGCCATCCCCTACCTGCCATTCAGATAACGAGGAGTAAACTCCTGTCATGCCCTTGTACCGCTTGCCTCCATGTATACGCCTCCTCATGCTATTATATATATATATATATTTTTTTTTTTTTTAAAGAAAAGAAAAGAAAGACGCACCACAATCACTGCACCTAGGATCCTCCCTAGCCCCCCCTCCCCCCCCCACTTCACAGTTAGGGCACATCAAGGGCAGGACTTTCAGACCTGTCACCCTAAGACTTGCAGTGCACCTCCAACAAAGCATGAACTGGGTCCTCAAGTGTGGGACGTTACCAAGGGCTTGCCCAAGGTCAGACCCATCTCCCAGTTCCACTGCCACGTGCACCACACACTACACAGCAAGACAGACACACCCCTTAGGGAGTGCACAACTTTTCTTGCAGGTTATGTTCGCACTTCAAGACATGGCTACCCGCGGAGGATCGCCCACGGCTTCCCTTAATGATCAAAACTTCTTTTCCTATACCGGCATTCGGCCATCTGCCTGCTGATGGCCACCCTGATTGAATCAAGTCAAGGCAAAGCTGCCATTGGCATAGATCTTGGAACCTCATCGTCCAATGATCCATTCCCAACGCCCCAAGATCTACGGATCGCTTATTGATTCAACCAGCCTGAAGACCTTCAACTCAAAACTGAAAACCTTCAAATCAAAGACAAGGATCTTCAATCGAAGCCACGGGTTTTCAAACCAAACAGCATTCAAGGGGTTTCTCCAGAATAAATCCCTCCAATACCATCATCCTAAGGGATTGCTTATTTCTTCAAGCGTTTCTACCAGCGCCACAACCATGTGACAGACGTCGAGTATCTCCATCGAGCCTAAAGCACGTCAGCATCTCTCCTGGTCATCATCCCTAACCACCCACCTACCTGTTCCGCCTAACAGCCGACCTAACTTGCCACTATGTCCCTCCGCAGTGCCATGGGACTGGCACTTGGCTAGGAAGGGGGTAATGTTATCGTGTTTTCGACCGTGGTTCCGCAGCACAAAGGAGCGAAAAATGGAAAGAAGAGAAAATAGCAAAAAGGCGCAGGATAAAAGCAGAAAAAGTTAAAAATAGAAAAAGGCGCCTTGACCGGCAACCAATCCCTGAAAAATTCAAATGATTGGACACGACCCGCAAGAAGCTTCGGTGTCGGGCCAAGGCAACGAAAGAGGAAAAAGGCACACCATTAAAATGCGGAAGCACCCTCGAATCTGTGTAAAAGAGTGCTAGGCTCGCTCCTGTGCAAAGTGTAGGCATTAGTTGGGAATAGGATAAATTAGAATGGTGGGAAATGGGAAAAAGGGCCTAGGCTACGGCTGGCCATGTAAAAGAGGAATGACCGCCCAAAAAGGATTTAGGGCTTTGTATATAAAGTTGAAAAAAGAGAATGAGAAGCTCCTTTGGTGTGTGGCAAAAAGAGCCTTCTTCTTCCTCTCTTCTTCTCTCCTTCTTGTTTGTGTGTGCTCTTGAGAGAGGGAGTGTGAGAGTGTGAGGGAGTGAGTGTGTGTGAGAGTGAGGGATCAAGAGGGTGAAGCTCTTCACCATCTCCTCTCCTCTTCTTCTCTTCTCTTCTCTTTTCTTCTCTTGCGCGCGCGGCTATGGAGGATGGAGCTTGGAGATGGAGGAGGCTTGAGAATGCTTGAGCTAGCATCAAGAATCGTGGAGCTACCGGGGTGCAAGAGAGAGGAGGGTACTCGATCGAGCATCAAGGTAAACTCACAACACTCGTAGGATCTCGGCTAGGTGAGAGATAGCCATTAGAGCTCGCTTGGAATGCTTGAAACAATAAGCAGTCCGTAGGTCTTGGCAGTTGAGCGAAAGCTCCCACATAAAGGAGGTAGGCAAGGTCAAGGTAGGGAAAATGATTAATGAACATGTTGTCATGTTAAACAAGATATGCACTCATGTTGATGATCATGTGAGTACATAGATGGCTCATGGTGGACATAAAACACATAATTGTGGTGGTGGAGTCCTTGGATATTATTATGGGAAAACATCAAATTGATTCTTCTACTGATTTTGGTGATGTGGACCTAATCTATGAAAATGTGATGAACATGAAAAATAGAAAAATAGAAAAATAATCCTTCGATCCTCAAACTTGGCATGCATATTTTCATTCATGGTACATATTATATATCCCCATCCATCAACATTAGCATGTGAAATAGTGGAAAAGAAAGGAAGAGATATGTACATGTGGATAGAGGAATCAACTATGGTATCCTTCAATACTATGGATGTGGGATGGATAGCTCGTTGATGTGAAAACCCCTAATTTGATGGTGTCTCCCTTCAAGGCTACAAGTCCTGAGCAATGCACATGCTCTAGGAGAAAAGTAGATGCATTCTCTTTGTGGATTTTCAGATGCAAAGTAGTCATTTTAAGAGAAAAGAAAAGTATGCTTCCCTAAGGTATGCCTTATGATTAAAAAGGAAGCCATCTTGTGTGTCTCTTCTAGTCATGGTGGTGCTTTTGATACAATCATGGTGAAGCATTGCAAGGTGATGATGCCCTAAACCATTTGTGATATTTCTTTTTCACCATGTCATAGACATGGTGGTCATTGGAGCACTCAAGGTAAAGATATAGACTTGCACTTAGGATGATATGCATAAGAAAGACTCAATGTAATTTTTGGCAATCAGAGTATATACTTGAGATAAAGGTGATGCACACTCAAGGTGCAGGTAAAGTACATGAGTGATGTTCAAGGTGGTGGACACTTAATATAAAGCACCATTGGCACTTAGGATGGAGTTTTTATACACAATCAAGGGAAAGTACCACTAACATTCAGGATAGAGGTAGTTTTACAAACATTGAAGGTGGAGCTTTTTCCCAGTCGGGGTGATATAGAAGGTTTCGTAGGACAAGAACAACAAAAAAATCACAACATCATAACAAATGATGGTGTTCAACAAATTCTTCATGATGGTGTTCAATAAGTTCTTCAAGTTAGTTCCTACTCACTCATGGTGGTGGAAAGAGCACAAGCAACCTCCTTGCGTATAGTCGTGGTGGTATAGTATGCACTTACGGTTAGAGAAAAACTCACTCAAGGTGAATGTTAGACACTCAAGGTAAAGCCTAATGATAGTCAAGGTGATTTATGAATAGTCAAGGTGATCAAATACCACAATTAAGGTAATAGGATCAAGCTCCATGGTCTCCTTCCCACATAATCATGAAGATTATCCTTCCAAACACATGGTTGTGGTAATGTGAGGATACAATCATGATGCTCATCGAGGTCATGCTATTTGTGGTACACTTTTTACACTATGCTCTAGAATGGCAAAATCAAGTTTCCAAGTATTGCCTCAAGTATGAGGTTACAATACTAACATTATCCTTTAATCATTAAAACAACAATAAATATTGTTATAAAATAATGAACCTATTCTTTCACTTATGATCTTCAAGATAATATGTCAATTATAGGCTCTATCAATCTCTGCAAATAACTCAAAGTTGGGATGCATTCTGTTGCTCTACAATAGATCATGTTGTGGTTCTTTTTATGACTTTTATTTGGTTTTTTCAAGAACTTAAAGAAATCTAATCTAATCTCTACTCATGTTCTTCCATTAGATTGATTTCCTTTCAATTTGGCTTTCATAATAGCCATATGTGTATTTTGAATTAGTTATGCATTTTCATGAGGAGAGCAATGGATCACTCTATGGATACTCTTCAATCAATCATGTGATCCTATTTGTACACAATGGTGAAAACAAGAGAAATCAAAAGAGAAGAGATTTGCTTGCATGCCCGAGATAACATGTTTGCCACTAGGTTATCTCTTCTTGCAATATGCTGAAATTCAGGGTTCAAAGATTTTATGTATGTAATCCACCGAAGCATAGCAATATCCGAGATAGCACAACTAGTAATCATACCCAATACTGGCAAACAATCAGTCTGAATGACTACACGAGCACCCATAAAATACTCCTTATCACATTTAAGAGCTATCACAATTTTCCATAATTCTATTTTTACCTGTGGATACCTTCTCTGCCGTTCGGTCAATACTTTAGTACCAAACCAAATTGCATATCTTTGCCCTTTCTCATTATCTTGCCCAATCGCCCATCCAATTCCGATTAGGCTTATATCAATAATAATAATGATAGGCTTCCCATGTAAATAATCAGTTTTTCTCAATGTAGGAGCAAATTTCAAGAGCCATTTCAATTTCTTCATTTCTTTTTTATGCTTTCTTTCCCAGTGAAACCTCTGACCTTTCCTCAAGAGCTGATATAGAGCATTAGCTACATGTTCAAACTAAGGAATCCATATCAAATAGAACACACCCAAAAATCTACGCACCTCTAATACATTCGTGTATACATCTTACATTTTATCAATCCCATCTATTTTCACTGGTGATGGTTTTCGCCCATAGGGCCCACACATATGTCCAACAATCAAAACCTCTTCAACTCCAAAGACTGACTTTTATCCAGAAAGAGTTAAATGCACCTCTTCTAGACACGTTAAAATTCTTTCACAATCAACAATATGGTCTGCAACAAACTATCTACATCCATGAGTATTCATCTCTTCATTCTTTTCATCCACTACACACCCTTTGATCAGAACATCATATAAGAAGGGCATTGTCAATTGTGGTATAAAGTCCCTGAGTACCCTATTCATAGCATTTATCATGTATGCCACTGAGTTCGTTGCCCCCTGCAGAAGAGTACACATGCGTACTAACCCCAAGGGAGTCTTCATGGTTGTGATATCCCTACTCTCAACTGCAAATTGAAACTGATCATACCCCGAGTAAAGATCACCCAAAGAATAGATCGCTCTGCCTACAAAAGCCTCTTCAAATTCATCAACCACCACAGGACTTGCACCCACATTTCTTATGGTCACTTTATTAACCGACTGCATGTCTTGAATAAATCTCAAAGCCCCATTTTTTTTTGGCACAGTAAACCAACAATTTAAGTACGGGGCTAAAGAGACCTCCAAGATCTTTATGCATACCTTTTCATTTAGCAAATCCATTAGCTTTGGCAAGTAGGCTTTAGGCACTAGAATAGGCCTCAAGTCCCATGGTACATGTGGCACAATAAATATTACCATAGACGTGATAACATTCGGATCCACACAACTTATTTCAACTGGCTGAAATACAAATGTTTTTCCATGCCTAGTCAACATCTGCATAAAACAATCTCTTTCAACAAGCAAAAGAATCCCTTCTGCACCAACTTCCAGTCCTTGTAATGTCTCAACTGTAAACTGATGACCTATATCTTTAGGATCACGTAAACTTGGCTGCCTTGATACTTTCTCATGCAGACCCTCACTGTCTGGTGGAAGCGGCAAAGCAACTGGTTTCATCTTTTTGTCAACCATCTGATATTTTGTCTCCACAACTGCTTCAGCTCATTGTAGTCCTTTCCCTTGAGCAAACAATAATATAGCATCATACATGTCCAAAGTATATACTGATAACACTTTATTTTCAACCTTATTTTCTGCATGTATGGTTGCTGAAATTTCAGCCATAGTGTCTGCAATATTCAGCCCATAAAAGAGGCCTAAAATGCCTTCATTTTCATCTAACAACCCCAATGCTCTCAGTTCCTTAGCAGCCCGTTTCATAGATATGTGTTCAGCCTTGTACATAGCTTCCTTAGGCTTAAACCAACATGAACTATTTGTTGTAAACTGAGAATAACCAGCAGTAAATGCATGCTTCATTCCATTAGGTGGCGAGTACATCCTCTGAACAGCACTATTGTAGCCCTGCATTACAACAGTGCTCAGTGAAAATCTGATTCTTTGAATACCCTTGCATTTGGAGGCAAAGGAGACTCTCGGAGCATATCCCGATGCCTAGGATAATTAACACAAACGGTAAAAACTTGGACCGCTTTTCTCCCATCCTTGCTTCTGACTCTTGCATAAGTAGAACCATCATCAAGCACCTTTGTTTCCATACACACTCCTGTAATATAGGACTCTCCCAAAATCACTGCATATGAGGAACTATCTTGCACAAAGAAGTGCTGCTCTTCTTAACCAAATGTCACTTTTACATTAGGACATGCAGCATAGAACTCCCCTGAAGAATTATTTGCAACCCTCATATAGGACCCATGGTCAAGCAAAGCAATGCAAGGAGTTTCACACTCCTCTATTTTCACAACCATTTCAGTGGTAGCCCTTGCTGAGTGATTTTTTGTGTAATGACTCTAAGAAATAAATCCTAAAGTCTCTTCCCCATATTGTTGCATCTGCCTCCACCATGTATATTGCTACAAGACAATGTATTTTTAGCCACTTTCTTCTCCTTTCCACATGTTGTCCACTGATCAATAACATCCTCCATTGATAAACTAATACTTACATCATGCTCATATTTAGCCCAAATGCCCAACAAACCAATTTCCTCTTCAAATTGCAGTAATACACTAGTGGTATCTCCAAGAAACTAATGCTTCCTCTTAATTATGTCTATCATTTCGTCATAAAATTCCCGCTTGGCAATCCCAAGCACCTCTCCCAAGGTGAATTCTACCCAACTGTTTGAAATCCGTTCTTCAAGAATCTTCTTGAGATCCGTGGTTATCTCAATATCAGAATGTAGCTTATATCTTGGTTGCTTGCCATAGTTACCTGGAACAGGGAACGGGACCCCCTGGAATGGGAGGAACGTCCAAGGTCGGGAAACGGGAACGGGGCGAATGGCACATGTCTTAAGTCCCCCAAATATGCACTGCATGACCCAAATTTTCCCAAAGAATGTCCATCTAATTGTCCCAATACCCGTCAATGCTTGAAATTGACCCAAATGTCCCAAAATTGACTCGATTACCCCCATAGCTCCAAATTGCCTTGAATTGCCCCAATTATCCCAATTTCCCTTGAAATTAGACAATATAAATGGATGAATATCTTGGAATTGAGGATCGGCTGAAATTTGATTCTGATTTGCAAGAGTTGATAATGCATCAAATTTGAACTTTGCATGGACTCCTAATTAGCTTGTGGGTTGTCTTGACACTTTGAATCTTCAACCCAAGAGAGAGAGAGAGAGAGAGAGAGAGAGAAGAGGTTCGTTAGCGATGGCGGAACTGGCTCCCCCCTGACCTGCTGACATGCGTCCTGCCCTGTGCACTGCGCGAGATCTCCCCTCAGTCCAGCGTGGGGTTCGTTCTGCCCTGACGACAACATCTCGCCCTGCCAACCTTCCCGCCCTGACACCCTGCTGTGTTATCTTGCCCCGACATTTTGCTCTGCACTGGCCATCGCTGCGTCAATCTTCCTGTGCCCATTTGCCCTGGGAGCTCGCCTATGTACTTGCAACTGCTGACAGGCGTGAAGGTCGTCTTACTTGCGAATCGTAGCTCTGTATCTGACCTGCACAAGGTCTGTTCGTGGCATCCTGCTTTGCTTTCGGGCAGATTGTGGCAGCAGAGAGAGAGAGAGAGCGCGCCCTGTAAATAGCTTCAGATCTCTTGTTAAAGTGGTGATACAACATGGTTGGTCGACATGGACTTTATTGACCAAACGGTGGCAGCCCTTGGTCCGGATTCTAAAACAAAGGAACCAAAGGATATGGTTCCTTGCACAGAAGAGATGCCACCTAGTCCTGACTTCTAGCCTACAGGCAAACGCACCAAGCATACCTCGGAAGATACAATGGATCATCAAGAACATTCTTATGCTCAAGTTGCTTCTCATTCTGTGGATTCTCAGGATATTGACTGGGAGCATTTGTTGGAGTTTGCCAACACTCTGCTTGGTGATTATGTTCAACATAATCATGAAGCGTTTTCTGACTCTGCCAACTGAAGATGTTTTGGAAGCCACTGTGGATCCTAAAAATGTTTTGCGCTCATTCTCAATGTTTTATGAACGTGCTGTTATACTCTTCTTCACTGGTAGGATCCCAATGCTTTCTTATATTCGCCAGTGGCTACAAAGTCTACTACAAGGGGAGTGTGTTGAAGAGATTTTTGTTGGGCCCCGAGGCTTTTATGAGGTTCTGTTGAAATCCGAGAAGCATCATGCCGATCTGCTGACTAAACTGCCATTGTTCTTTGATCGCCGTTTGGTTCATGTTGTGCCATGGCGCCCAATGGCAGATTTTCAGCGCTTGCTTCAACGCGAATGCCCGCTGTGAATTAAAGTGGAAAACTGTTCGGCTGTTTATTGGCCACTATTAAAGGATACCATGGCCGTTGTGGACACTATTTTGGTTCCCCCGAGCCTAAGGGCCACGAATCGTAACCGTTTGTGCATGTTATGGGACACTACTCGAAAAAGGCTTGCTTGGTTACGTCTTAATTGCTCTGGCATGCATCCTTTGCACTTTCGTTTGAAATGGCGCAACTTTGCAAGGCATTGTTTTTCGTGTAGAAAATTGGGGCATTTTATGGCCGAATGTCCAGCGAAGCAACCGACTTCAGATGCTGAGCACGTTTTGCCTCCCAAGGAAGATATGGTGCTTGATGCTCCGTTGCAGGATGCGACCCAGCCACCTAAAGTTTTGGATAAAAGCAAACAACATGTTTCGGGTTTGGATTCCCATGACAATGACTGGGTAGATGTACATGCAAAAAAAGGTAAAAGGTTTGATGCTGGCATGGTGGATACTCTGCCTAATGCTTCACAAGATTCCTTGCGTACTTATATGCGCAAGAAAGACATGTTGTCTTCAGAGCACACTACTCATGCTATGGTTTCTTCTGCTCCTCGCAATCAGCACACTAGGAAACTATATATGGATGGTCCGAAGGGCCCACCTGCTAAGTTGGCTTTTGATGCTAGAGGTAACATGATTACCCCATGGAATCATCGTTATCCCCGTTCCATCCCCAAGACAATGGATACACCGTCTACCTCTAAATCTGGTCATCAGAACTCTTTTGCCGTATTAGTTGATTTTTTGGATGAGGGAGTCCTTGATATTCTAGCAGAAAATGTTAAATCGAGGCAAGCTTTGGCTCATTCCTGATTTTCTTTTTTGAATGTACATGAAGATAGCCACGTGGAATGTGCGAGGCATTTGTTTTCGCAATAAGCAACATGCCATGTGGAGTTTATTGCATGAGAATCAGTGGGATGTCTTGTGTGCTGTTGAGCACAAGAGTCACGGTGAAGCAAGAAAAGTTATGGATTGCCATGGGTTTCGCTTTTTTTATGCAGGGACACATGCCATGCATTATTCTAGTGTGCTTATGATTGTACATGAGAAATATCAGCCTCTTCTTATTAAAAATGATGTACATGGTCGTTTTGTGGTGATTGAAGTTTTATTTGAAGGAGAGATCTTATGGTTAATTGGGCTCTATGCTCCAAATGACCCTTTATCCCGCTGGGATCTTTGAAATACTTTGCAAACCTCCTTGTCACTTGGCAGATGGGGTTTTTTTATGGGGGATTTTAATATGTGTGTTGATTCTTCACAGTCCACATCAGAGCATTCGGTGATGGACGCTCTGGAAAGCTGGGTGTGGAATGCGTTTGCTCTTGCCGTACTTAAGCAAGATCTCTGGTCATGGCTACACCCTTCTTCTACAGGGTTTACTTTTCATTCTGCGCAGTGTACAACTACATGGTCGCGGTTGGACCGCATGTACATCATGCAGGATGATGCTTTTCTTCCTGAGATGCTGGAAATGAAAGTGTTGCAGCAGTATGCCTTGTCGGACCATTTTCCTCTACAGCTTGAGATGCTTATACAACCCATTGCACCTTTTAAGCAATTTCTGGATAGACTCCCTTTGCGTTTCAACTTGTCTTATTTGAAGCATTCAATCTTTCAGGATTATATGCAGCAATTGATTGATAGATTTTTATTGGACTTCTCCTCTGAGGACAATGCTTCTCTTGAACGATTGCTCTCTAATGTGCAACGGGTTGTTCAGCAGTATGGGATCCATCATGCCTCTCTTTGTCAGCGGCATCGACAAGCAGCAGAGGAATTGTTGGCTTTGGTTCATTCTCTACTGGTGGAGACTCCCAATGATGTATTTCTGCTGCCATTGGCTATGCATTTGACTGATCTTATTAAAGAGTTTTAGTTGAAATCTTATCAACAGGCCAAATTGCAAAATTTGACTGAGAATTTGCAAGATAGTGCTTCTCAGACTCATAAGTTCTTTCGAGCTCTCCATGCATCTCTTGCTCAAGAGAATATGACTAGACTCCAGGATGCAGAAGGTCAGATGGTCACTGATCCTCAGACTATTGTGAATATGTGTAGGAATTATTTTCTAGACCTTCTTGGTTCTACTCCTTCACCTTCTAACCAAATTACTCATGCCCGCTCAGTTTTCTATGATTTGGTCCGCAATCAAGTTCCACATGACATGCAAACTACTTTGGAGACAGATATTCGTAAGGCGGAGGTTACAGATGTTTTGTTACACTTGCCCAAGGATAAAAGTCAAGGTTGGGATGGTCTCACCAATGAATTCTTTCAGGTTTTTGCTACCCGACTGGTGAAACCATTGACGGCTATGTTTCAGCAGGTTTGGGAAACAGGGTTCATGCCTTCCTCATGGAAAGGACTTATCAAACTACTTCCAAAAGTTTCTTCGCCGTCTATGTTGAAACATTGGCGATGAATTTCTTTGATGGGTTCTATGTATAAAATATTTTCCAAAGTGATGGCGAATCGGCTCCATAAGCATCTTCCTGCCATTGTGCATCCTCTTCAATATGGTTTCATTAAGGGCCGAAACATTCTGCATAATGTCTTAAATGTGCAAATGGCTATTGACTATGCAAGGCACTCTAATCAAGAGGTGGTATTGATTCAATTGGACCTGGAAAAGGCTTTTGATTATTTAGACTGGTCTTTCATTGCAGAACTTATGTCTACTATGGGCTTTGGTACTCGGATGTCTCGTTTGATCTACACCATTAGTGTTGCGGCTTCTTCGCGAGTTATGCTGAATGGTGGTGTTACCCAACCATCTGTCCTTACACGCTCTATGAGACAAGGTTTCCCTTTGAGTCCTCTCTTTTTTGCCCTTGCGACTCATCTGGTTCTTTCGATGTTATCTCATATGGCAGCTTCTACTCAATTGGCTGGATTGTCTCTTCCTTTTGGACAGCACTTCATTAGTCAATCCTTGGCTGATGACAGCTTTATGATTTTGCGTGCGGACAAGGACAATCTTCGCAAAGCATTAGATGTTTGGACGCTCTTTGGTCATGCTTCTGGTCTTCATATCAATGCTTTCAAATCAGCCATTCTCAATTGCACGAAGTCCGATTTACAGTCATTGGGCTGGCAGGGACAGGTTGTTTCCCGTGGTTCCATTGTCAGGCATCTTGGGTACCCTTTGGGTGTTGATGTTCAGCCATAGCAACTACTAGAGTGGATTTCACAGAAACTGGCAGCTAAGTTTTGTTAGCAGTCATGTTTGTCATGCCTTGTCATCTCCTGCCTGTGAGCCTCAGTCTGAGTCAGACGAGGACATTAGGAGCTCTGACATGTCTGTCATGTGTTATGATGGGGGAGGTTAGTCACTCTTGACTGGCTGTCTTAGGTTGTGTATTTCTTTTTGGCCTCTTTTTGTGGGCAGCCACTGGCTGCCCGGCCACTTTTTTGGTCACTGATATGGGGCGCCCATTTTAGGGCATTTTTAGGGTTTGCGTCCATTTTAGGGTTTGCGCCCATTTTAGGGTTAGGGTTAGGGTTTGTCCGTTGCCTATTTATAGGCAGCCCCCCTCCCCACTTGATCACTTGTCTTCTTGCAGATTCCGACACTCCTTCTCCCCTGTGGTGGTGTTGCCATCATCATCAGCCTGATCTGGTGCCCTCACTGACGCTGTGGGCTGCGTGCAGGGACTGATCAGTCCATTTCAGTGTATTCAGCATTCATTTCAGTCAGTGCAGATTTCTCTTCCTTATTTTCTGCTTTCTCTCTCTCTCCCCCTCCGTGTTCGTATTTCCTCTTCCGCAGCGCACTCTCACATGGTATCAGAGCCGAAGGAGAGTACACGGAGCTGAGATTTACGCGGGAGAACACCCACAACTTTGCGTTTGCTGGTCAAGACGTCTCCAACAGCTGAGGCGTCACCTCTGCACCATCTTCTTGATCAAGGCGGCCTGTTTTGGTGTCAGATCTTTGCGTTTGCTGTTCTGGCGGTTGTTCCATCTTCAGGCGGCTCTTTTCCTACTGGCGACCTATTCCCAGGCTGCATTTTCAGGCAGGCGGCTGTTTTTCCGTGGTGATTGCATCGTCAACATTTGCGTTTGACATTATCCTTGCATTCTGTGCAAGGCAGCCAGCTCAGGAGCTTCTGGTGTTTGTGTTTCGGCACCGGCAACCTTCCCTTGTTGTGTTTTGGTGTTTGCAGATATCGAAGATGTCTTCTCATCAGTTTACGGGCTTTGATGACTCAGATGACGAGCTTTTGTCTCGACACTCATCTGAACGGAGGCGTGATTTCTATCACGAGGACTGTCGTCCGGAGTCTATTCCTCTTTCCCGTCCCCCTTCTATTCATGTATCTCGGCGAGCCCCTTCCAGTGGGCCGAAGATGCAGCCTTTGGTACCCCCTGTACAGGTACCCGTACTTCCTCCGCTGCCCAAAGAGGACCGGTTGGATGGCTCCAACTTTTCTCTATGGTCCTGTAAGGTGGAGTGTATCTTGGACTCCTTCGATCTTTGGGAGCTTATTTCTGTTCCTATTCCCCGGCCTCAGGTGGATCCCGCAGATGGGACATCTATGGATCGTGCAGCCTTATGGGATCGGCTCAATTCTAGAGCCCGATCTTTCCTCTTTTTGAGTTTGCAGGATTCTGTCCTTATTCATGTTCACAGGTTGAAGACTGCAGCGGACGTGTGGAGAAAGCTCGCGTCTCTCTATCAACAGAAGACGTTTGCCCACCGGATATCTCTTGAAAAGAAGTTGTGGATGCTCGCTATTGATGATAGTCCTTCCATGAAGGACCACATCAACAGATTACAGGATATGAGGGATGAGCTTGCATCCCTCGGTCGGACGATATCTTCTGAAGACATGGCTATGATTCTTTTGACTCAGCTGCCATCGCCTCGGTTTGATGTCTTCTACACCAGCCTTCTTACATCGAGGATCCGTGAGAAGCTTCTATGGGAGGAGCTATCCCCGCTTGTCTTGGAGCATGACGAGCGACTTAGAGAGGTCAGTGCTATTGGATCCGACTCCACTAGAGCCTTTATTACAGGTTCGGGAGGACAGAAGAAGAAGACGAAGTCAAAGGCTAAGAAGAAGGACAATTCTTCAGGCTCTGACTCAGATTCAGAGAGCCTGAAGTGCCCACACTGTGGGAAAGGGACACATCCCGAGGAGAAATGCTGGAAGAAGTACCCTCACCTTCGTCCAGGAGAGAAGGATGGATCTACATCGGAGCCTTCTTCTAACTCTACACCAGTTGTTACCTATGAGTCAGTGTTCCTTCATATCCATGCTTTGGAGGAGGATTCTTCTTCCGTGGCTGCAGTGTCTTCTGCGCAGCCTTGGTTAGTGGACAGTGGTGCTTCGAGTCATATGACTCCCCGAGGTGATTTGTTACAGGATCTCCGTCCATCAGAGGGTTCAGTCACTGTTGGTGACATTTTATCGGTGCCTATTAGTGGTGTTGGCACATTGCCTTTGTTTACCAACCGACCTTCGAGCTCCTTTTCACAGGCCCTATATGTTCCGGATTTGGGCCTTCCCCTCCTCTCAGTTTATGGCCTTACGAGGCTTGGCACACGAGTGATCTTCACCGAGCATGCCGTTGTTATTGAGGATTCTTCTACAGGAGCTATCTTATCTACAGGTTGGCAGGAGAGCAGGCTTTACAGGCTCCATTCCCCTTCTTTGATGCAGGGTCCTCCGCGGCGTCTATTGCTACACCCGTTCCCGCTTGTGCACCTTCTATTCCACAGGTTCCTTCCCATCCCCCACATTCTCCTCCGGTGGTTCCCTCGTACCCCCCATCCCTTTCAGAGGGGAACGATCTCGGTGATGCGGCTGTGGATTCCCTGGCCCCTAGTGTTTTAGAGGGGGATTCCCAGGATCGTGAGGAGCTCCTTCAGCAGCGGCAGTCTACATCGACGGACTTCATCGACATTGGCATTCCTCTTGCCACTCCAGGATCTATTTCTTCTTTGGCCTTCAGCCACATCCAGGATCTAAGAGGGGGTGTTAGCAATCATGTTTGTCATGCCTTGTCATCTCCTGCCTGTGAGCCTCAGTCTGAGTCAGACGAGGACATTAGGAGCTCTGACATGTCTGTCATGTGTTATGATGGGGGAGGTTAGTCACTCTTGACTAGCTGTCTTAGGTTGTGTATTTCTTTTTGGCCTCTTTTTGTGGGCAGCCACTGGCTGCCCGGCCACTTTTTTGGTCACTGATATGGGGCGCCCATTTTAGGGCATTTTTAGGGTTTGCGCCCATTTTAGGGTTAGGGTTAGGGTTTGTCCATTGCCTATTTATAGGCAGCCCCCCTCCCCACTTGATCACTTGTCTTCTTGCAGATTCCGACACTCCTTCTCCCCCGTAGTGGTGCTGCCATCATCATCAGCCTGATCTGGCGCCCTCACTGACGCTGTGGGCTGCGTGCAGGGACTGATCAGTCCATTTCAGTGTATTCAGCATTCATTTCAGTCAGTGCAGATTTCTCTTCCTTATTTTCTGCTTTCTCTCTCTCTCCCCCTCCGTGTTCGTATTTCCTCTTCCGCAGCGCACTCTCACAAGTTTCTGTATTGGAAGTCGCAATCTTGGCCCTTCCATGTTCGCCTCAAAGTGGCTCAGACAATTATTTTGCCAATGCTCACATATTTCTTGCCATTGCTGCCTTGGACTACTACTACTTTGAATGCTCTTACTCAGCACATTCATTTCATGTTATGGAAGAAGGATTCCTTGCATGCAGGCATTTCATGGATTCCTTGGTCGCATACATGTAACCCCAAACGCATGGGTGGTGGGGCTATTTTGGATGTCGAAACTCGTATGCTGGCACTTCGTAGGTCTCTTTTTCGTGCCATTGCGTGGATCATCACCGGTGGGTCGTTATAGCCCGTTATTTTCTTGAGGATCACGGGCTTGTGCATGGTAATACACAAATTCGGAGCTCCTGGTGGCATGTTCTTAATGTAGACTCTCGGTTTTCTAGTCCTTCATCATCCCTGCTTGCTCATTTGGTATGTTCCTGGAAATTGGTTCTCCAGAAGGCTCAGTGGCATCCAGCAGAGGACCGCTTAGCTACTAACTCTTTTCAACTGGAATTGTTGGCAGCCTCGTGATTACTTCTTGGGAAGGCAAACATGAGCTCAGACCAAAATTTAACCGCATGGCACGTTTGGGCTTGACTTCAGTTGTTGCAGATGCCACCCTTGCCAGTTGCAATGTGTTGATATCGTTTCGTACAGCAAGGAGGCTTTTCAGGATCCCTCGTTGATACCGTGATTTATGGAGACAGCTTTTGATGCATCTCTAGCCCCAATCTGAATCCATCCAACCTATAAGGACCAAAGGTGAATTTCAAGTGCCTGCTAGATAATGAATACCAATGGGGGTCCCCCTCAAGAACCACAAAATCCTCATAGCAGCCTGCCGATGTACAATCTAGGGTTCACTCATGAACACGGCCAACAAACCTACAAGAAAGCACAAATCAACCCGAGTGCCAAATCAAGGACCCAATCAAATGCCTATAGCAAGTAGCATCCACCACCAAAGAATCTACATGGGCCATAGCCTTCTAGTTCGAACCCATAGGAGTAGAAATGACCTTACAGCCCTCCATCTCAAATGTGGCCAAAACAACTGCATATACCACTACTAGGAGATGAAAATCCCCCTCAAAGTTTGGTAAATCTCATGGCCTAAAAAGAAATGAAGAAGACCCGTATCCATCATCTCGAACACCTCGTGTAGTGCTACCTTAGTTTCCTTGACCTTTTGGGCATGGTCACCTATCAAAATAAGATCATCCACATAAAGCACAAACAATACATGCTCTCTAGTTGAGGTGTGGACATATAGCTGGGGATCAGAAGAATGTGAAGATATGCTAGGGTTAGCACTGAGGAAACACAACATGTACAACCAAGATTGAAACACAAAGACTCAGACAGAGACAAGTAAAACTCAAACCGTAAAAGCAAAACACAAAATGCAAAAACTCAAAACTCAGACACGAAAACAAGCACAAAGAGAAGAAACTCTGAAGTGAATGAATGCTATAAATGAGTGTAAGAGTGTACATAATGCACAAGTGAAGAGTAATGTAGTGTTAGAGAGTGACATCGACTGAAGACGGATCCCAAGTACAATAACCACCAAACAATCGGAGATGACATAGTGCTAAATAATGAAGGGCAACAAGCTGGTCACCAAACTACAACAATCAGAGGCTGAAATCTAGTAAATGCAGCCATGTACCAGTAGAGAAAGGCTGAAAACTGATCACCCAAGGTAGAGAATTGTCAGGCAATAACAAGAGAGGTGTTTGCTGATGTAGACGGCTTGTTGGACAACAAAAATGCAGATATTGCAACACTCACCCGGTGGGAGAGATGGCAACAGCCTGTTGCTTGGCGCCAAATGCTAAAAAACACAGGTTGATCAGGTACTATGATGACACAACAAATGGAGACCTCCAAACAACAGGACGATGGCTGAAAGCAAGCCCACCTAGGGCTGGATAGTAATGGGCTACAGTCGATGATGGTTGCCAACATTTAATACTAGTCACTAAAGAAAAATGCCAAAAAGTTTAGGGTTGACCCTGGAAAAATCCCAAATGACTATGACAATGTCCGGCAAGTATAGACTGACTGTGGAAAGCAAAGACTGGTCTTGGAATGCACACAAGAAGCCGACAAATAAATAAAATGCACCTAAATTGCCATAGCTCCTATGTCTTTGTCACACCCTAACAAGAGCTCACAACTAGGAGATGGCAGACTGGCATAACTAGCATAGGCAAGCAAACAATTCTTGCATTACGTGAGGTTGCATGATCAATTCCACAAGAAGTCCTCCATGCACATCCATTCAAAGGAGCAAGGGTTGGTTGCCTCTTCTTCAGGAGGGAAAACCAATAGTAGCAAGAACTCACAAGATGCGAAGGCAAGCCAAAACAAGGGTGACACCCCTTCCTCCAATGGAACCCAAAAACCATAACCCCTTTGGCAACAAACTCCTAAGAAAAATAGGTTTTGCATACACTAGGCCATATTGACGAGACCTCCATAGACTTGGTAGGCCACTGGATAGCCAACATGCATCCTTTCTGCGATGCCCTGGCTGCTTTGGGGTGGGTGCCTTGGGGTAAACATTGTTGGTCTCTCCTTTTAGCTCAGTTTTGGACTTGATAGGGGACGTTGAGCTAAAACATGCTTTAGGGCTAATCAGCATTTTTTAACATTCCTAAAGCACGCTTAATTAATGCAAAATGCAAATTTAGTGCATAATTCAAGAGAGTTTCAGTGGTCCCCCAAAACCCTAATTTTTTGCCAATGTACATCTATAAATAGACAAGCTAACCACCATTCAGCCTCATTCTTTTGTGCACGTTTCTCACTCTACCGTGTAGATTTCAGCCATCAACTACCTTTCAGCTATTGTCTAGTCATCACTGACTGTAGCCCATCACTATCCAACCCTAGGCAAGCTATTTTCAGCTATTGCCCTGCTATTTGTAGATCTCCATCTGCTATGTCACCATCGCACCAAATCAACCGTGACATGTTGTTGCCATCTCTCCCACTGGATGACTGCTGCAATACCTATGTTTTACTGTCCAACAGGCTGCCTACATCAGCACATGCCTCTCCTATTGTCACATGACAGTTCTTTGCCTCAGGTGACCAATTCTCAGCCTTCTCTGGTGGTACAGTGTTGCATTTATCAGATTTCAGCCTCTCAGTGCTGTGTTTTGGTGACAAGCCTGCTGCCCTTCATTATTCAGCACTCTCTCATCTTCGACTAGTGGTTAGAACACTCAGGATCCGTCTCTAGTGGACGTCACTCTCCAACACTCCATTGCTCTACCCTTGGGCATTCTATACACTCTTACATTCATTTACAGAATTCATTCCCTTGAAAGTTTTTTCTCTCTGTGTTTGAGTTTTGAGTTTTGTGTTTTGTATTTTGTGTTTAGGGTTTGAGTTTTGCTTGTCACTACTTGAGTCTTTGTGTTTCAATCTTGGTCATACAAGCTATGTTTCCTCAGCACAAGCCCTATCACATCTTCACATAGGGGAGAGGGCCGATTGGGTGCCAAGTAGTGCCAACTATTTAGACTATGGTCCTTTGTGAGAAAAGGACCACGTGACTAGGCTACTTCCATCCTTCACTGCCAGCGCCATTTGCACCTTGACTAAAGAGAGAGATCTACAAGCTCGAGGATCCCCATTGGTCAAAGCAACAACCATGATCAAGTAAACAATTGTACAATTTTGAATCATAATACCAAAATACAAAACCTGTGTGAATTATAGAGGAAACACACTCAGCTGGAACTCCTAGAACCATAGGGTAATGGAAAGGTCAATCTATTTTACCAAAGGATCACCAAACATGGAGTTCATGATACCAAATGGCCCAGCATACCATATCACATCAATGGAGCCAGGCAATCTTCTAGAATGCCAAAAAGAACCTTGGACCTGTTAGTTTAACAGGGTAACAGAGGTAGGTCAGGTTAACCATTGGGGCAAGAGCCCAATGTTAGCAAAATAAGTTTCTAGTTTAAGAGTGCTACAAACAAGCAAGATGCAGATCTCTTATCAGCAAATCAGCCCTGAAAAGTGAGTATGAAATAGTAGTCATACACCTTTGAGCTCACAAACTTTGGAACTTGAGGTAAAAGCACATGAATATTAAGGGTGTGTGAAAAAACTTCATGAAAATGACTTGGACAGTGTGTTTGCAGTCCAATTTCAAACAATCAATGAGGCTAGATGCACTGATTGTGCAGAATCGAGAGCACATTCAAGAAGAGGAAGCAACTCATTCAATTTTCCTTGTCACACAACTCAATACTTCTCACACCTTCTCCACAGAACCACCAGCAAATTGGAGCAGTTTGCCATCAGCCAAGGAACTTACAGAAAACTCACCAATGACCACTGCAAAAGAGATCATACTATTTACAATTCTGAAAGATAACAGAAGAAAAATGTACAAATATTTGATGTAATAGAGGATACCATGGTTAAGTAATAGTTGCTTGAGATTTGTAGAATGTAACAGCTGCTGGATTGTTGAGCAAGGGCTGACCAGGTAAAAATTTTCCTCACACATAAGGGTATAATTTGCCAGTGTGGCCTGAAAAGCTGTATTAGTTGGTGCAAACAGAGTGATATGTTCAGCATTAGATAGGCCGTCTTGCATGTGTGCAGATAGTATTGCAGAATGTAGGGTACTCTGCAGGCAGAAAAACAAATTGCACTGTTAGAATGTAACAAGGACACAGATCATAGCAATGTTTTGGTGCATGATGCAGGTTATATAGCTTCTCTAATTTGCAGACATGCAAAGAAACCATGCCAGTAGGCAGTAAGCAACAAGGCATAATTTGCAGACCTCATCATTGGATGCCTCCCAAATAGAAGAATTCTGCACTGATTTGGGATTAACTACTTTGTGCAAGGCATCAGGATGCATACTTTTAGATCTAATACATAAGAAGTTTTGACATTTTCCCATATGGGGAAAGGGCCTCTTTTCCCTTGTTTTTCCCTGTAGTGTTCATGTACTGCTCAAGAGGCGCTGCATGCCCCAGGGTCAGCAACCCCTGTCCCCAACCACACCTGCTAGGTTTGGGGTCACTCCCTCAGAAGCTCATGATATTGCTGTAATTCACAATGTGGGTGGTGATTTTTCTAAAACTCCGTCTGTTAGAGTCAAAGCTTGTTCCATATTACATAAGAATGTCAACCTGAATTGCCGTCTGCGATAGTCTCCAATGGATATGTCAAACATTGTTATGGGGATGTAGGTTTTGCTTATGAAACATGGTAATGGGGATGTAAGTTTTGCTTATCTGTGGTGAGCATCAGGTGTCAAGTCTGTGTGAGGCATTGTAAAATCAAAGACTTAACAAGATGCGTCTGGCATTTCTTATACGAGGTCCATCAACGTAATACGTGATTGTGAATTCGACTACTCGCTTATCTGTGTTGTGATGAGGACAAGGTCCATCAATGTGATAACTGACTGCAGAGTTCAAAACAAGCTAGGCTTGAAACGGTCGAGGCTTGGATAATCCAAATTAAGAAGAGTCAATGGATTGGTCTTACCAGGTCAGGCAAAGAAGCAACGACAGCAAAAGGGGAAGGGTATTGTGGCGACGGCAGCTCTGATTTGAGCGAAGCGAAGCGGGTATCGATGTCTTCGCAGGGAGTGGTGGAGGAAGAAGGGAGGAGGAGGAGGAGGAGGAGGAGGAGGAGGAGGAGGAGGGGCAGACACCGGCCATGCCTGCGGGATCTTCTCTGCGGACGTGGGATGGCAGAAGGTCCCATGATTCTAGTCTCGCCGAGGGCAAACTCACTCTTACATTTATTTTTAACATGTGGGCAGCTAGAGAGAGAGAGAGACATTCTTTTCTTCATCCTGACTCAATTCTCACACTTTTCTTCCATTCTTCGGAGGAAACCAGGGTGGTTACACAGCCTCGGGCGGCCGGGTTATGTGCAAGTTGTCCATTGCTTTGATTAGACACTAAAGTGTGAACAAATTTACCAAAAGGCAGTTCACCTTATGGTAATGAATTTGAGGTATGAGAGAATTGGTGGTGGTTCAATTCTTCTTAGTCCTACATTGCTCTTTTCGAAAAAAGGTGTTGTCATCTTGTGCATTGAGGGCGCCCGAATTTCAAGACGGGGGAGATCCCCCGCCCAGAAATGTCTAGTAAGTGCTAAAATTAGGCCCAATGACCTTTTAACACATAGAGCAGCGGACGACTCTTTTTCCACCTCTTGTCCGTCCATAGCATGGTGTGTAACTGGCCTTAGCAGCTTGCCAAGGGGTTGTACCCAAGCGGTTTGAGTGTGTGGGTGTGCACATGGGTGCATGAGTTTGAATCTTGGGTACACCTCCAAGGTAGTTAGGAGCTCCCTCATAGCTTTGGCACATGTTCAACCATGGTTGAGAATTTACCACATGTCCCTACAATAATCAAGGAGAGTCCCATTAACCCTAATATTATAGAATATTCTATAACACATAAGCAAAGGAGCTATTGTGGTGACTCATCGTATGACTACAATTGCCCATGGTCGCTCCCATTTTACATGGCATTCCAAAATGGGTGTTACCATAGTGAAACACCTCTCCCCCCAATTATTGCAGGGCAAGTGTGCATTTCTTATCTCGAGTGGTTGGACAAGATGAATCTTCTACGTTCACACACAACATGCAACCTCCTTTTAAAGCATGCAATTTCATATACAAGGATCGTTTGTGAGCACCAAATTTGCCACTATGCCAACTTCGCCTACTCATTGCAAGGTCCCATGGAGTTCTCGTCTTTCTCACAATTACCATCCACTCACTACAAATGGTGCATTGATATGGTGAGTGTGAGTAGCACCCCTCTCTTGCACTTCCCCTTGAAGCAAGTCATCACATATTTTATTATGACTAGTATTGCTCATTGTTGTAGCTTCTTCATTGCAAGTGGTCCCTTAGGAAGAAGGGTGTTGGGAGGAGAAGGTGAGCAACTGCTTTGTTCATTGCCACTAGAACAATTGCATCATTAAGGTACACAAAGATAATTGCTTCCCATGAGTTAGCCAATAATTGGTAGTTGCACTTCTTGCAATGCAAATTTTTTATTGTTGCAAGTTCTACATTTGCAGATTGTCTATTTGCAGCTAGTTTTCTAAGGTGCATTGTTTGCAACAAGTGGTCCGCCTCCTAGCCTTAGGATGTCAAATCTCTCTCTCTCTCTCTCTCTCTCTCTCTCTCTCTCTCTCTCTCTCTCTCTCTCTCTCTCTCTCTCTCTCTCTCTCTCTCTCTCTCTCTCTCTCTCTCTCTCTCTCTCTCTCTCTCTCTCTCTCTCTCTCTCTCTCTCTCTCTCTCTCTCTCTCTCTCTCTCTCGTGCATCAAAGCAGCCATGCAAATCAAGCTATGAATTGTAGTATCATGTTTCATTATGCAAACTTATAAACCTTTACATGCTAATGCAAATTTATAAGCTTTTACATGAATCAAAGTATCATGTATGATTTCTAAGTACAATGAATTGTATTGTAGTGTTTAATCATGAGAACTTATAAGCCTTTACACAAATTGCAGTTTCATGTATGGCTTCCAAATTATGTTGCTCATGCAATCTTAAAAGCTTTTTCATGAGTCATAGTGTGATGTGTCACTTCTAAGTATAGTGAATTATATTGTCGTGTATAATCGTAGTGTTTTGTGAGTTTTTACATTAATCAAGTATCATGTATGACTTCTAAGTTTTGTTGCTCGTGTAGACTTAGAATTGTAGTTTCATGTATGACCATATCACTACATGAATTGTAGTTTTCTGGCTTTTAAATTTTGTTGCTCATGTAAACTCAATAACTTTCACATAAAAAATAATGTGATGTATGACTTCTAAGTATCATGAATAATTCTAGTAATTTGCAAGCTTTACATGAATTGTTATATCATCGATGAATTCTATGTTTTGTTGCTCATGCAACCTTTTGAGCATACTATAGCCTCATCTTTGTGTGTGAGTCATTACACTTTGTAAGAACTTATATAGAGCACATATGTATAGATTGCCAATGAATGGTTTCCCAAGTGTTGGTAGAGGTGGATATGTGAGTTTCAACCAGTCATAAAATCAATTCCTTCCTGCTACTCCACATGGTCTCAAAAGCACTTGCCATCTTTCAAGATGGTGTTCGTGTGAAATTGCTTTAAAACATATAGTCATTAAGCAAAAAATGCATCACAAAAAACATGTATTGGTTTTTTTTAAAGTTCATCTAATGCATCCTTATAATAATAGTCTATTGTCATTGTTGTTAGTAATTAAACACGTTAGCAAATGCAACCTTGTAGTACACGTATGATTGCTAACTCATCTTACTCGTGCAAATTTTTTAGCACACTATAGCCTTATTTGTATGTGTGCATCATGCAACCTAGCAAGCATACTCTACTCTACATTGAGCTAACTATCCTCTATGAATTGAAAGAATCGCATATCACAAGACCTCTTTACCATAGTGTAGGCTCAATAAATGTTCTATTTTATGTACTATCATGAGCAAAGATATGAGTACTTGAAAATGCCTTGTAAGATATCCTAGAAAGAGAAAATATTTTAGAAAATAAAACCTATCTTTTGATTTTTTTTAAAGTTTCTATATTGAGAAATAAATATATCTAAAATCATTAAAAAGTCATTATCATAATATTCTCGTGGATTACATCAAACCTATAAATGTAAGCTCGTATAAAGATGACAATGATTAACTTAATAAAGATAATACCTTCTCTTGATAAAAGTGAAAGTGAATATTCAATTTAAAAATTTTCAACATTTAGCTACCTCCCCCCATCCTCGTTCTCTTCTTTCTTTCTTCTTATCCTTGCTAGTTACTTTCTCATTCTTTTTCTTTTTCAAATTCACATAGTGTCCTACTCAAAATTGTAAATTACACCCTTAGCTATGGATCACTCATCGAATTATCTTTGTAATGTTGGTAAAAAAGCTCTCTATCATCTTCATATTGAGCTAAAATGTGAGTATGAATCAATCAAGAAAAGGATAAAACAAAACATTGTTTCATAGTCCATGAAACATGTATTTCAATTGAAAGAAAGAAAAATCTTGATCTTTGGTTGGATAGAATGTTATATCCCAAACAAAGATCTTATAAAAAATAGTACACCTCCTTTTTATAATAGCTCTTCAATGATCATTTTTGTTGGTGATTATTACAATGGATTTTTAGGCTATACACCTAATCTTGTTGCAAATAAGAATGTTCTTAGATTGGAGAATGTCATTGCTCTCACGAGCTAGACTACTAGACTTAGGGAGTGCTTATTGTTTCAAGTGTTTTGAACAATAAGGCTATTGCTATCTCTCACTCAACCATTGCAACTCCCCAAAAAAGTGTAGCAAACTCATTGATTTACATTCTCATTGTAGTATATCCATGGAAGGCTCATTGATGGCTCCACAATCCTTGCATTGCGCCGCAAGCGAGCTCCACCTCCTTTGCCTTGATCGCCACACCAACTCCACGAGGAAGAAGAAGTAGGAGAAGAAAAGAAGAAGCAGAGGAAGCAACATCTTCTGGAGCCAATCCCTCACTCTACCTCATACCTCATACTCTCTCTCTCTCTCCTTTGAAAAACTGCAAGTTATTTTTTCATTACTCTTTTTTTGTGCTTTCCCTACACCTCTTGTAATTTTCCAATCTTTTTTTATTGCCTTCTCCTACACATTCCTTAGTTGCATCTTTGTAGATGGGGTTAACATTACCCCCCTCCTAGAGTTGTGATAACCCCATGGTACTTCAAGGTTTGATGGGATCCATGGATAGTTAATGCCAATTGGAGGTATAGTGAGTAACCAATAGTATCCTTGTGCTTTAGGCCAATGCTTGCTGGCAGGAATGGAATTAGCTTTATATTAATCTTCAAGGATAGGCTCGCTATCCAGATAGAAGATGGAAGGATAAAGATTATGTGGGCCACCAATGTGTTGTTGGTTTTGCCAAACTTCTCTTCAAATTGTGTTCTCACCATAGAAGGGGGTGTGCACTACTAAAGGGTATATCTATCTCACTGTGCTATGACTTTTGTGCTCGTGTGGGTGTAACGGGTAGATGTCAAACCCAAGTAGGCTTGGAGTGTTGTCTCAAATTTGAGGACCTACTTAGTGTTAGGGGAGAAGTGCAGTGCAAAACTTGAGGTAGGTCTACTGATGTTCTTAGGATGTCCTACCCTTGAGGTGCCTTCAGTTAAGTGAAGTGGGGCAGGTTACTATCCCCTAGGTGGTATTACTATGTGTGGTTCTCACTCTTTTTCTTTTCTTTCTCTCTCTCTCTCTCTCTCTTTTCTTTTTTTTGGTGGAAAGCAAGGTATACAAGTAAATGAGGAGGGCTTCATTGGGGCTCTCTATGATCCCTGGGTGGTGGCCAAGGTAGTGGCTATAACAATATTTTTAGGCATGATTTGCTCATTATATAGGTCTTCAATGTTGACTGTGTTGCCAAGGGTCTCATTAGGAGAAAAGGGTGGCTACAACTAGTGAATAAGCTAATGTTTATGTCTTCTAGTAGCTCAAAATAGTATGTCGGTAGTAGTGTAACATGACAAAGTAATCTCACCATGGCATGCCTATCTATTCCTACATTCACATCAATGAACAAATGCTCAAAATAATATGCTAGTAGTAATGTAGCACGAAGGAGTAATCTCATCATGGTGTACCTATCTATTCATGCATTCACGTTAAAGAACAATTGGTAGAGACTTTTCTCTTGCACTAACTTCTTTTGGTTGAGCAGTTGGAGAAGCAAACTTAAATAATTGCACATAGTAATGAAAGCAGGGTCTAGGCAAGAAGAGAAATCCGTTACGAATCGATTGGAGGAAAGGATCAAGTTCTTCTTTTAAAACTTAAGGCTATCTTCTAAGCTTTCTACATTGACATTGTATATCAAAGGAAAATAGTGTGTGCCATGTCTTGCATTGTTGTAGTCAACTCCATGTCACCTAGGATAAGGCATATAAGTGGGGTTCCCTCTTTCAAAAGGTAGTGAGCTACAAAAGGCAACCCATGCCTCCATGTTGTCATCCAAGGTGTTCCTTATCTAGGCATACCCTTTCATAGACCATGGCACCTCAAACACCTTATCATGCCAATAATTTGTTGATTTACATTGGCACAATATAGGGTCCTAGATTTTATGCTCTAGCCATCTTTTTCCTAGCCTTAATGATATTTGAATTACCTTCTGTATAATTGTAAAAGGCAACACCTTTTTGAGCCCACGTGAAAAGTTAAAACTAAATTGCATAGGTGATTCGTGAGCCTCCCATTGTTCCCAAGTGATGAGCTTTCTATCCCAATTGATCGATAAGTATTTCTCTATGTGTGGAAAGGGTATGTTTGGCACTAGTTGAGTAGTGGTGGCCATGAGTTTCCTTCTACCTTTTTCCAACCATTCTCTTCTTCGCTACATGTATTCTATAATGTTTCCTAGAGAGGTGAGTGATCCTTTTGTTTTTATGGCAATTTTTTATTGTGGGGATTGTGACTATTCATGTTCTTCTTGTTCACAATCTCCCTCAAGTGCAAGGGGTGATAATGGTAGTCTTTCCATGGTTTGGGTGCTTCAATGATAGTTACTCCAATCATCTTCAATTCTTATGTGGAGATCCCCATTTCCCTAAGGCTTTGTACTTATTCTCTCCTTCATCATGTTGTACTCTTGCTGGGAAATTGTCACCTCCAGACTATGCTTGAATGCCTACCTAGTGAGTTGCAGCTTCTTTTTGAGATTGTCATCCTCACATGGCTTCCACACTTCAAGTAGTGTGTTGATGAAACCCTACTACTGAGCATGCACATTGCCTCGATTTCCTTAGCTCTTTCTACTGCCAGGTTTCTTTCACATTCTGCTTGTGCTAAATGGGTGGCCATGTTCTACAAGGCATCCACATTCTATTTTCTTTCCCACTAGCTCACCTTTTCCTTTGCTATGTCTAGTCCTTAGTTTTTCCATTTAGAAAAGATTTCTAGTGTGGTTTGTTGTTCTCACCAAGCTTGGGCAAGGATATTTCTTTGTTGCACTTCATAGTCTAGTTGCTTTTGGAATTATGCATAGTTATGTGTAGATTTTTCTATCTCATTTTTCAACTCTACTAGCTACCTTTTCTAGGCCTCCTCTTTGTCTCACTTTTCCTCCTCCATCTCCTTTATTCATTGTCCATGGACCTGTTTCATCTCCTCTAGTTTTGCTTCTAAGTTAGCTTCATCTTTCACGGCTTGGGCATACTAGCCTTTGAGTTGCACAAGGTTTTCTCTTGCTACTTCACATTGCTCCTGAAACTCTTCATATATTTTTTCCTTGTCATTACCTTCCCTCACTATAGCCAATTCTCTCTTTATACAAAAAATTTCTCTTGTTTTTTGTTGTCAGTAAGTGGCATAGGCTCTCTTTTCCTTTTCTGAAGCTTCAAAAGCTAACTTCCTCTCCTCATCCAGCTTATCCCTTTGCTCTTCTAGCTAGCTTTTCAAAACCAAGTGCTGGTTAGGCTTAGGGTGGTGGTCATGGATAAAGAAGCCGAGGACCCTTCCACTCTAGGTATTTTAGATGCATTTTGACCTGACTCCACATCTGCTGTCAACCCTTTGATACCAATGGTCATGGCTTCTTCTGATCTTGTCTATATGAGAGAGTGGCGACTTGTGTATCAAGTTTATAGGGCATGCACTTCAGTCTACTTCTAGCCAAATCGTTTGTTGTGGGGGACTAGGATGGGCGATGTTGTGCCTACAAGTGAAGAGGAAGGTGTTTCTAGTGGATCCTTACCTTTGCCCAAGATGATTGGTGGCCTAGCTATAGATCTTATTGCAATGGTGCCTACCTCTAAAGACCCTCCCAGCTTCAGGTCCATTAGAGTAAGCTCTTCTACTCTTGAGGGTTGCTCTAGTGATCTTCTAATTGCTAAGGCTATGTCTTCTTGCTCTTGCTTTCTAAGGTGCTCCTCCTCCTACTATTGTTTTTGCCTTCGTTCCTCTTTCTCTCTTTTGGAGGCTTCTTTTGCTTTTTTGAGTTCTTTCTCCTCTTCCATCATGTCCTTCCCTTATTTGGGTGACACATTGATGACAAAATTTTCCCCTTCTTTTCTTTTGATCGATATGGACTATGGCTTTTGCTGGGTTTCCAGCCTCGTATATTGCAGATCTTGCAACCTCTTACTCCTCAACTCAAGTGATTGGTCTAGTGCCATGTCTTGAGCCTAAATATCAGCCATTGTGGGCCCATACTAAGTTGCCTTCTATTCTCCAATTGTGCTTGTCATGAGGGTTTTAGTTGCATCTCTTTTACAAGGTGCGTTCTTGGTTTGGAGCTTTTGCCATGTGGCAACAAGTCTTCTTGCAATCTCCTCTACCTCTTATTGCAATCTCCTAATTTCCTCTTGATTTTACTCCTTTGAGGGTCCATGCTCTAGAGTCTTAGTGTAAGTGGATGACACCTCTTGTATTGTTGTGCTTTGTGGTTCTTGATGGTTTTGCTCCTGGATGTGATTATTTTGTGACTTCTATAATGGCTATTGGTAGCCCACCGAATCCTACTAGAGTGGCCTTGGTTGCTACCTTTCTCCTTCCTGCTCCTCTACTTGTTGTTGACACGGATCCTTATTTCTTGAACTCTTGTGTGCCAAAGCTTAATACCTTTGCCACATCATGGATGGTTTTTATGATATATGCATTGAGGTTTTTGATATCCATTGTACCTCTTTCTAGAGAATAGAGTGTATATCAATTTAGCTTGAATTTTAATTGAGGGATCTAGGATGTCCTCTAGTCTATTGCAATCATTGATGAAGACCTTCTACTTGTCCACCCCTAGCACTGCATAGACATCTTGCTTTGGTCGCTTCTCTTGCTTATCTGGTAGGCCCAATTTGTTTATCACCATTGGATTAAGAGCCATCTCCATCTAATTCCCTTTGTGGTTGTTGCTCTGAAGGGAGCGAGACTTGAAGTGGAAGCACGAAGCGAAAGCAAGAGCTATGGTGGAAGGAGCAAGAGCAAGAGAGAGAGAGACACACACAATATGGGAACTCCAATAGTCATAATGTGTGATCAACCTTCCCTTTATTCAAATGTCACTAAAAGAATAAAGAATAAAGTGATAGTGATGGGTGCCTACCACACCTGTAGTGTACAGGTGTGAGAGTATGTGAGTATTGTCAGTGTAACTAATACACGGGCATAGGTGCTTTTACCACCAAAAAAAACCTCCCACTTAAAGGTTAATGTGCCCTTGTGAGGAGAGGAAAAAAAAAGTGAAAATACAAATGTACATAAGTACAACAAGATGAGGAAAGATGTCATCTCATCGAATGCCCATCAACTTCCTAAGGAAGGAAAAGGGCTCCACTAAGAGACATTTAGTGAGTAGATCTGTAAGATTTTGATCAGTTGAGATCTTGACAAGCTCAATGGATCTTGAATGACCTCTTGAATACAATGGTAACACACCTCAATGTGCTTCATCTTCACATGGAATACCGAATTTTCAACCAACTAAATAGCACTCATAGAATCTGAATGCATGTATGGACCACATTAGTAATGCCAAGCTTTGCCACTATATGGCCTAACTAAAGAGCTTCCTTACAAGCCTTTATGGTGGCTACAACATACTTTACCTCTGTAGTGGATAGGGTGGTGCATTTCTACACCTTGGACATCCAAGAAACAACACCTCCAACAAAAGTGAAAACATAGCTTGAGGTGGAATTCCTACTATCTGCATGTCCTGCATTATCAGAGTCCTAACTAACCTTCACATAAGAAGGTAAAGGATGGCCAATAGGCTTAACATCCTGTAGATGAAACCACTCAAGGATATTCTAGATGTACTCCTTTTGTAAGAATTAGAGGGTCCCCTTAGAGAGATCGTGCATAATATGCATTCTAAGAATATGCAGTGCTTGTACCATGTCCTTCATCTCAAAGCTCTTCTTGAGCTGACTTTTCAAGGCATCCAACTCATCATCATCACTCCTAGCAATCAACATATCATCCACATAGAGGATCAAAATCATAAGGCTACTATCAAGAGCCTTCTTCATGTATAAACACGGATCCATATCACTATGGGAATATCCCTATGAATGTGCAAATGCATCAAACTTATGATACCATTCCCTCGGTGCTTGCTTAAGGCCATAAAGACTCTTTTGCAAATTTCACACTAGGTGTTTCTTGCCAGGGTTTGCAAAGCCCTTAGGCTGATCCATGTAAATCTCATAATGCAAGTTCCCGTGAAGAAAAAGTTGTCTTATATCCATTTGATAAAGATCCAAGTCAAGTTGAGCAACCAAAGCTAGTATCAACCATAGGGTAGTCATATTCACAACAAGAGAAAAGACTTCATCAAAGTCCATACCATGTTCCTGCTTGAAGCCCTTAGCAATGAATTTGGCCTTGTATCCCAGCTTGGACGTCTAGAGATACTTTTCAACTTGTACACCCACTTGCATGGCAAAGCACGCTTGCCACTAAGAAAAGGAACCAAATCTCACATATGATTTTTTTGCAATGAGTCATACTCTAACTACATGGCCCTCTTCCAAGAGTGGCTATCATCTCTATGCATGGCCTCATCATAAGTAAGAGGCCAACATCTATCACCATAACATAATCCATAGAGGGTTCAAATCGCATAGGCTATCATCTATCTCTAGTAGGCCATAGCTAGTTGTGGGGCTTGCATATCCTGCTAAGTATTAGGGAGCTAGGTCACTGAGGCATCAGCTACAACAATAGGCTATCTAGCTTGTTGTATAGTTGCAAGAGACTCCTTTTGAAATATCACCTTGCATATCTCAATGACACGCTCAGGCTGCAGATCCCATAGGTGATAGCCTATCTCACTTGCATCTCCGTAACTAAGAAAGATGCATTTTCTAGACTTAGGATCCAGCTTATTGTGCTTGTCCTTGGGTATATGTTAGAAAGCCTCACAACCAAAGACACATAAATGAGCATATGAGGGAGGTTTTCCAAACCATACCTCCTCTGTAACCTGATAGTCAAGAGTTGTACATAGGGATCAATTTATCAAGTGCACAATAGTAGTAACTACCTCAGCCCAAAAATGTTGTGGTAAGCTTGTTTGGCTAAGCATAATGCGTACTCGCTCCTACATTGTCCTGCTCATGTGCTTAGTCATACCATTCTAGGGTGGGGTGTACAGGGCAATCAACTGACACTCAATACCCCTCTCATCACAAAATTACTCAAACACTTTAGAGACATACTCACCCCCATTATTTGACCTTAGGCATCTCAACCTATACCTAGACTTGGTTTTCAACCAAAGTAAGCCAACATTGAAAAGTAGTCAAGACTTTTGATTTTTTCTTAATAGGATATGCCCAAACCTTATGCATATAGTCATCAATGAAGATAATAAAATACTTTCCGCTAATGACGACTGGTAGGACATGAGACCACATACATCCAAATGAACAAGAGCCAATGGCTCACCCATGTGTGTCATACTAGACTTTTTTATGTGTATTACATGTTTATCTACCATGTAAACAATGATCACAAGACTCAAAGCACTTATAGTCAAGGGGCAAAAGATATTGCAAATGGATATGCATTTTCATTCCTTTTAAGAACTTGTTACCAAGGAAACAATGCCACAGAGATACATGTGGAATTTCATCCACTACCAAAATATGGTCAATTGACCAAGATATAAGCAAGGAGGTAGAGAGTATTGGACTTAGCACCACATACAATGACAAGATCCCCACTTCCATGAGGAATTACCAAAAGAAATTACATAACATGCATTATCCAAAGTTCCATTTTAGATAAGGCTCTTTGTGAGAGCCGGTACGTGATGTATGAAGAGTAAACATGCAACCTAAACTAAACTGCACCTAGACATTACCAATACCAACTATCTCCAATGCTAGGTCATTACCCAAATGGACAGATCCAGTCATGCTATAGTAGAAGTGAAACTACTCTCTATGAGGAGTCACATGAAAGGAAGCACGTGAATCTATCAGCCAACGCTAAGTATACCTTGACAAAGTATCACTCAACTGTGAAGTATCAAGAGAAGAAGCTGCAAGTATGAAATCATCATTAGAATTAGTCTACTTAACATTAATCTCATTAATCCTGTTGCTTGACTTGCTAGGGACAATGTTGCGATTATCATTTTTGCCCTACAATTTATCCTTGTCCTTTTCCTTGTGCTTGTCTTTGCGCATTTTATGGCACTGTGACTGAATATGTATTGCTTTTCCACAGTAATGACAAGTCAATGAGGATTGATAGTCACAAGACTTACTACAAGTTTGTCCATGTGAGTGAGAGCAAGACTATTGAGAGTCTCTACCATGGCAAGTATTATGGCTCCTACATTATTTCCTCTAACTATCAAAGTATGAGAGGTGCAAGAAGCATTGATATTTCTTTTTGCTGACCTCTTCAATTAAGAGTGCACCCTCTACACTTGTAACTACACCCCATCAATAGGCATGTTTGCACACATAGTAGTACAAAATGTATCCCATGATTTAGGCAGTGTAACTAAGAGGAATAAGGGAAGTAGAGTATCCTTGAATTCAATCCCTTGCGAAAACAAATGATTGATAATGGAATGTAACTCATTTAAGTGAGGTGACATAGAAGTGTCCCCCTTTATGTGAAGGTCCATGTGTTGTTTTAGTCAATATATCTAAGAAGCGGAGCTCTACTAGTCATAAACATTATGAATCTTTTCTCATAAGTCCCATGCAAACTACCCATTAGAGACAATATTATAGAACACTTACTTAAATAGGGACGATATGATGGTGGACTTATAGAGCTCATCTAATTCAACCCAATCCTCTACATCAATAGGTTTGGGCTTGACACCCTTATGTTTCAAAGGCCCAACCTACATTTTTTGCACTAAAACCTAGCAGATTTGGACCTTTCAGTAGCTATAGTTGGTGCCATCTATATTGTCAATATTAAAGATAGCACTATTACTCGAGCCACCAATCATAATGAAGGCAAATAAGTGCACAAATTGTCAAAGCAAGTTGCTATAATTACTGCAAACAACCTAAAACTATTGTTAAAGCAAGTTGAAAACTAGGGGTACTGACTAAGGAATGAACTATCCACAAAATCAATGCAAAGAACTATCGAGTGGAGGTGTTTGCTTGCATAAATACTATAGTAAACTACAATTACAACATATTGAAAATTAATTATAATAGTAAGAAATCAATGTCAAAGATGGGGTAATTATTGATATAAAACAAACTGTGATTGCCAAGGAATAACTCCAAATTAGTAGTGAGTGACTATGCAACTAGCACCAAGAACTGTCAAAGAATCACTATGTCAATCTAAGATAAATCCCATAGGCATAACCATTATACATAGAGTGGATCTCATGGGTAATAGAAGATACCAATTAAAGGCACAATGGACTGAGCAATGTAACGGAAGCTCAATACATAACCAACCAAGATGCATATTGTCATCGCTATCACTAGCAACTGCCAAGACTCTACAGAGACCGCTTATCAAGTCAAGCATTTCAAGTGAGTGGCAATGCCTACCTCTTACATATCCATGCACGTTCTCACACAAAGATGTGGTGAGCTTACCATTGAATCCGATCGTTGTAGTCCTCTTCTTTGAATCCTTTGATGGCTCCACAATTTAAGGCGCAAGCTCCATCTCCATGCTCCATGCTCTAAGCTCCAAGCTCCATAGCCACGTGCACAAGAAAAGAGAAGAGAAGAAGGAAAATAAGAGCTTCTCCATGGTCCCTCAGTTAACACACTCACACTCTCCCTCTCTCACACTCCCTCTCTCATGCACAAGAAGGAAGCAAGAGCAAGAACAAGAAGAGAGCTAGTTTACATACATACCAAGAATGAGCTTATCCATTCACTTTTTGGCTTGTATACATGCCTTCTTCCCTTGGGCACCCAAACCATTTCCATGATCGTGGTCCTATTTTCCACTCTTTTCTATTCTTTCCCATTCTCATGGCTCCTTTATATTTACCTTTTCATTTTTAACTTGCATAGAAGGAAGCTTGGCACTATTTTACAAGGACTAATGCACTTTATCTCTTGTGCACCTTGTATTTGATTTTAAAAATTTTCACATGCTTCTTGGTTTATTTTTCTATCGCCTTGTCTTCTTATGCTTCTTCTTAAGCCTTCTTTGGGCCTTGTGTTATTCTGCTTGCATTTTGTGTCATTTCGAGGGTTAACATTACCACCCTCCTAGCTAAGTGCCAGTCCCATGGCACTAGATATTATGGATTGGAGAGGTTGAGGTTGGTTTGTGAAATGTTACTTGGGGCTTTTGGTAAATTGGCCAGCTAGGATAAGCTTGTGACCTACAATTAGAGATTGTTAGTGATAAAGGTATGTTAACTGATTGAAGGGGGTCTCCAGAGTTGTTGGCTAGCTGTACATCTACAAAATGTACATGTAAAGAAAGAATCAGTGCACCACTCAGAGGGTGTTGATATTCAAGCTCATGTACCTTTGGTTTGGTTTAGTTATCTTAGTTGAATAAGGTTTGGGTCACACTGACTCAACCATGGTTACATCTAGGTTGCTTTACTTTTGTATGTTTGGTTGTATGTACACAAGTCAAATTGTGGAAGATAATGAAAGTTTGATAGGGAGCATGGCTGCTCTCCTTCTTGCCTAGCCTTTGTCCCTCTCTTTCTCTCTATTTTTTTAATGGTATCAGATAGTGTTCATCAGGTTGTCATTTGAGAGGACTGAAGTCCTGTGTAAAAAGTGCATGAGAAAAAAAAGGCGTGTTGCCATAGCCAGAAAAACAACATCACATTGGAGTGGACATTGCACGAGCTATATGCATCGGATTAAGGTGAAGTAAATTGGAAAAGTGTGTCTCATATCAAAAAGAACAAGATGAGTATACTTGATGGAGCTAAATCATTATTTCGAACACACACAAAATCAATCATTACATTAAAAAAAACTATTCATGTTTTCAGCCATCTAGAAAATTCTGCAGCAGTTACTGTGTCACTCAAAATTGAAGGATATCTACCTCATTTTCTTAATAACATTGAAGACCAAGTGGAGCATCTAATCCCTCATTGAAATAGCTTCCAAATGAGCTATTACGTGTTGATTTACAATAAGTTCAGAGGCAACCATTGAAGCTGCAAAACAGAGCAAAATAATCCTCAACTAGAGTGGACTACACTGGAGCAACTGGAGTGACCAAAATGAGCACAATTGAATTGGGCATTCCACATCATCAAGTGAGATTCAATTTGAAAACATAGACCAGGTAATATCCATCACTAAACTCCATTTAAATCAGCTCAAAATAGGTGGACAGCAAGGCACACAAGCTGTCCAAAGCAATTTGACTATTTAGCAAGGTTTGACCGGCTAAAAATTAGCCTGAAATTGGTCTAACAAGTGAAGCAACCATTGGTTGATTTGACAAGTATTGAGTTGGTCTAAGCTAATCAAATGTATGCTAAATTTGCTACAAAATAGAGTAGAAATTTACTAGGTATTTTTGGATCTATCTAAGCTCTAAATTGGACAAGTACAAGTGGCCATATATATGTATGTCTCATACACATACTTGGGAACAAAGCACATGCATTGACTAAGAATGAAATAGTATTTATTACAATAAATTTTTAGTAAAAATTGCTTGCATTACAAGTCATTGAATTGCATTGCCTATTGGAATTTTGGGGTAATTGACTCTACACATCAAATCTTGTTTTGCAAAGCTAAAGACTTTGGAATGGAAAACACATGAGCAAAGGATACTATCACCCAGATAATAGGTGAGAAGCTAGACTACAACAACTTTGTTTTATGGAAGTTCAAGATATCAAACTTCTTAATTGAAAGAGGCTATTGGGATCTAGTCATATGTCTTGAAGATGAGCCCAAGCTATTGGAGGATAGACCTCCAATACATGATCAATTGAAGACACATAAGATATGGTTGGAAAAGGCTAGCAAGGTCTTGCATTGGCTATCCTTATGTGTGTCAGACACAAAATCTATGCAAATTGCAAATTGTACATCACCAAAAGCCACTTGGGACTTATTGATGAAGAATTATGGCCATGTTACTCATGCAAGAAAGACACAATTGAAGCAAAAATTTAGCCACATATCCAAGAATGGAAGGTCTATTGAAGACTATGTGAGTGAGATTAGAACCATTGTAGAGCAACTAGGGACAATTGGAGCTAAAGTTGAGAATGATGATTTGGTGGCCACTACCCTCCATGGTCTTGGAGAGGAGTACAAGTAGTTTGACACTTCCATATCAGTGCGTCAAGAGCAACCTGACTTTGATGAACTTGTGGCACTTCTTTTGCATGAAGAAGTGAATTTTGGACTTGATACAGGTTCCAGTGGGTCTAAGAATAGTAGGGACAATGTCTTCTACTCAAATCAAAGGGGTAGAGGTGGAAGAGGAAGGTCAAACTTTAGAGGAAGAGGGCCTGGAAATGCATATGCACAGCTCGTGGATAGCAAGGTAGTGGATGGTAAAACATGCAGCCTCAAGCAAATAAATGTGCCTCTAATTCTTATGGAAGAGGGGGTTAATCATCTAGAGGAAGAGGTACTTGGCACAACAACCCCAAATGAGCCGTGGGCAACAATCAAATGCAGATAAGGATTGCCATTATTGTGGCAAATATGGGCATGTAGCTAAAGATTGCTACAAGAAGTAGAATGATCAAAGAGCAAGAGGAAGGAAACATGGTAGTTATGCCTCTTCTAATGGTATGCAGGAGGATGACATGTTGTTTGCTATGCAACATGCAAAGAAGGGGGGTTGCCTACATAAGGCAAAGTAGATGATGCATGGTATATAGACTTAGGGGCATCTAACCACATGACTCCTCATGGAGAGTGGTTTGACACATTGGTAGAAGGTGCTCATGGATATGTTTGCACAGGGGATGATACACATCATGACATTAAGCATACAGGTACCGTTCCCTTGATGATGCACAATGACAAGAAAAAGAGTCTATATGATATGTTACATGTACCCTCCATGATCAAAAACTTACTTTCTGTGGGACAAATGGCCAACAATATCTACAAGCTAGATTCAATAGAGATGGATGCTACATTGAAGATTATAGTCAAGGAGGCAAACTCATTGGTAAAGGAAAAAGAAATGGTAGGATGTTTACATTGGATACAAAAATTCCAGCCTTGAATGCTGCTATGTATTCACATGATGACAATGTTGCAATAAGGGACATTGAGATATGGCATAAAAGGATTGGTCATGTAAATATTCAAAAGATGAAAAATATATTGCATAAGCAAGTTGTACTTGAACTCCCTAAGTTCAAGCATGGGGAATTGGGATATGCATGTCAATAATGTCAATTTGGGAAGAAATCAAGGCTTCCATTTATGAGGTATGTAAACACCACTACTAGACCATTATAGATTGTACATTCTGATGTATGGGAACCCTCATAGAATGCATCTCTTGGTGGATCATGCTACTACGTGTCATTCATAGATTACTATAGTAGGTACACATGGTTGTATATGGTGAAGTACAAGAGTGTGTCATGGATGCTTTTCAAGTCTTCAAGAGACATATGGAGAAAGAATTGGCTTGTTACATCTCATGCTTGAGATCTGATAATGGTGGAGAATATGTCTCTAAAGACTTCAAGAGACATGTGGAGAAAGAATTGGCTTGTTACATCTTATGCTTGAGATCTGATAATGGTGGAGAATATGTCTCTAAAGACTTTGATCACTTCTTGGTAGCCCATGGGATAAAGAGGCAATTGACATGCAGGTACACACTACAACAAAATGATGTGGCAGAAAGGAAAAACAAGGTGATCATGGAATTGGCTAGAGCCATGTTGAATGAGAAGAGCCTACCAAATGCATATTGGGTAGAGGCTATAATGATGTGTATGTCATGAATCGTACACCAACAACAGGGATACATGAGGTGACTCTTCATGAGATGCTTTATGGGATAAAACTTGACATTAGCCATCTTAAGGTCTTTGGATGTTTGGCATATATACATGTTCCAGATGAGAAAAGGAAGAAGCTTGGCCAAAAGGTAGAAAAGGCCATCTTTATTGGGTATGCACAAGATAGGAAGGCTTACAAATGCTACAATCCTTCTACTCATGAGACATTGGTCTCAAGAGATGTAGTATTTGATGAGTTGAATTCATGGCATGAGAAGAAGACCATCTTGATAGATGATGACGATGTTTGTCAGGAGACTTACGTAGATGCAGGTACAAATGAGAGTGTAGAAATTTCTGCACCTTCTAAAGATGCTACTATATCAATTAGTCCTTAGATAGGCAGATTAAGGAGTTTGGCATGTTTATCCACTGACACGAATATGTAAGTGAGGGGGAGAAATGTGGATAAAGGCAGAGGAAAACTTGATGATGTTATATGGCCACTCACTTCTAGTTATGATTCACCTGGCAGCATTGACAGCTTGGATAGTGAGTTTGGCATTCCATTAGTTGTGACTCCTGGTGTGAGATATAGATATGCACCACCTCATGAGAGAGGAGAGTCTCATACTACACCTCAATTGAGGAGATTAGAAAGAGACAGAAAGTTAGAAAGAGACAGAAAGCCTATGGATAGGCTTACATATAGTGGCTACACAGTGAGGCACTATGCATGTATGGAAAAAGTCACTAGCTTCAAGGAACCCACAAAGTTTTCTGAAGCTATTTTGGATTATCATTGGTGTAAGGCAATGGATGAGGAATATTCAACATTGGATGAAAATGACACTTGGGATTTGGTTGATTTTCCTGAAGGCATAATGCCTATTGGTTGAAAATGGGCATACAAGGTGAAGTACAAATCAGATGGCACATTGGAAAGATACAAGGCAGGACTTGTGGCAAAAGGGTATGCATAACAATATGGTCTTGATTATAAGGAGACGTTCAACCCCGTTGCTAAAATGGCAATCGTGAGAATAGCGATTGCATTGGTAGCATCTAGAGGATGGAGAGTATGTATTAGATAGATGTGAAGAATGCTTTCCTCAATGGTGATTTGTTTGAGGAAGTATACACGGATTAGCCTGAGGGCTATGTACATCTTGATTTTCCTACCCGTGTGTGTAGATTGAAGAAAGCATTGTATGGGTTGAAGCAAGAACCTAGAGCTTGGAATGCTAAGATAAGTGCATGCTTACAGAAGCTTAGTTTCACTATGGGCAAGGTTGATCATAGCCTATTCATCACAAAGAAGACAAGGGATGGTTATGTGATATTAGTAATCCATGTGGATGACTTGATCATTACAGGTGATGATGCCATGGGAATTGGAGAGATCAAGGAAATGTTATATGCTAAATTTCTAGTCAAAGATTTGGGTGAACTGAAGTATTTCCTCGGGATTGAGGTTGTCTCTACACTTCATGGCACTTGGTTGTTGAAAAAGAAATATGCACAAGATTTGTTAACCAAGTATGGTATGTTGGATTGCAAGCCTTTGAGCACTCCATTGGAGCAAAATGCTAAGCTACTTGCACATGTTGGGCATGAGATTGAGAATGTCACTATGTATAGACAGATGGTGGGTAGCATAATTTACCTTACCATTACTAGATCGGACCCTAGCTATTCAGTTGGACTGATTAGCCAATTCATGCAAAAGCCTAGAAAGCCTCACTTGGATGCAGTGAGGAGGATCTTGAGATATGTGAAGGCTATATGAGATTATGGTCTATTCTATGAGCATGGTAAGCCTTTGGAGCTAATAGGATATACCAATGCTGTGATTGGGCAAGAAGTGCCTATGATAGGAGATCTACTAGTGGGTATGCATTTTCCCTTGGTAGTAGTATGGTCAGTTGGAGTAGTAAGAAGCAACCTACAATTGCACTCTCTACTACTGAGGCAAAATATAGAGGTGTTGCATTTGCTGCATGTGAGGTAGCATGGCTCATGAAGCTTCTTGATGATTTGAGGATGCAGAAAGTCAGGCCTGTCACACTCTATTGTGACAATATGAGTAGTGTACTCCTAGCGAGTAATCCTGTCTATCATAGTAGGACTAAGCATATTGAGGTACATTATCACTTTATCAGAGAAAAAGTGATTCCAGGTGACATTGATTTGGTCTGTGAGAACAGAAGACCAAGTTGCAGATGTCTTTACCAAGTCATTGGGTAAAGATAAGTTTGTGCATTTTAGAGAGCTACTTGGAGTGAAGTACCACACTTGAGCTTGAGGGGACTATTGAGATTCAAGCTCATGTACCTTTGGTTTGGTTTAGTTATCTTGGTTGAATAAGGTTTAGGTCACACTAACTCAACCACGGTTACATCTAGGTCACTTTACTTTTGTATGTTTGGTTATATGCACACAAGTCAGAGTGTGGAAGATAATGAAATTTTGATAGAGAGCATGGTTGCTCTCCTTCTTGCCTAACCTTTGTCCCTCTCTCTCTCTATTTTGTTTCAAAGGGAGTGTCTACCGACACTAGTTTTCAAAAAGTGGTTAAACCTCTCCACAGGGTGGTGGAATTGGGAGATGGGTCTAGCATGAGGTGTTGTCCTATACTTGAGGACCTAGTTTGTGAAAGGGAGAGTTGATGTGCATGACTCAAGGAGTCAAGGCTATCACAATGTCTTGGCCCTTGATTTGTCCTAAGTGCATGAAGTGGTGATGGGCTAGGGATTTAATGGTCCCTAGATGCATTGTTCATGGTACTCATCCATATGAACGAGAACATTTTGTTTTTCTTTCTTTTCCTTTCTTTTTCTTTTTTAAAAAGGCATGATACTAAGTTGCATCTCGTTCTCTTGTAGGAGTAAAGCTAGGTGGAAGTTTAAGTGACTTATTTAGAAAGGACCCGACTTAGCATATAGCCTTTTAAGTTAACTCCCGTGTTCACAGGTGTAGTGGAAAAAGATGGGTGGTTACACCTCGTGAAGTGACTATCACTCATGTCCTCTAGTAGGTTCACACAAAAACCTGGCAATAGGGTGGCTCTCATCATGAGTCTAGTCATAGCACAACTATCTATGCTCGCATTTATATAAAAAAAGAGGGGTGGTAGTTGCTCTTTCTTTGCATTGGGCTTTTTCTTAAGAAGGATTTTGAGGAGACATAGATACTTACAAAGTGTGATAAATGTTGGAATTGGATATGAAGAAAAATCCTTGCAAAAGTGTGCAATAGATGGGAGAATATCTTTCTTAGTGAAGGTCATGCACTCCTCAGGGGTCACGACATTAACACTGTTTATTTGTGGAAAATCATATCTTCCATGAACCTCTGGATCAAAATCCACTTTGTACATCCTTGGGTAGGGCATATAGGTTGGGTTATCCCTTTCATATGGCAATGTGCTGCAAAAATCCATCCATGAATCCATATCTTCATTCCATATGCTCCTTCACCACTTTGGCTATGATTCATATTATTTAAGTACTCTAGGCTTTTCTATCACTTTATCTTACCAGTACTTGGTAGGTTACCTCTACCACAGTGTTGGGTGTCTTGCCCTTTCCTCTAGCTACCTTTTGCCTAGCCACATTGAAATCTGGATCACCTCCTCCACCACCCTCGATGATAGTACTCAATCAAGTGATCGGGGATAAGAGGAGGTGAATTTGAATGGGTTGCAGCGACTTTCATACTGCTCCCATAGGGCTAGTTCTCATGCCTAGATGAGTGGAAAACACTCCACATTGAGGGATAGGGACTTCAAGTACTGGGTAAGGCTTGGTACTAAGCTTTATTTACATGAGCTCCACCAATTCCCTCCTTCTACATCCCACTTTCACAGTTCTCTCTGGGGCAATGGGGTCTTCATCATGCACTTCTACTTGTGACTTTAGTTTTGGGGGTGGACTGGGCACATTAGGTTGCTCTTTCTTATCATCCTCCTACTCAAAATTAGGCCCTTCTTTAAGATTTGGCTCTATAGGCTTCGTAGTAGGGGGATGTGCTTGTTGCTCTTATTTCGCAAATAGACAACCTTGCTTGATCAAATGTTGCCTTTGCTCTTCCACACTTAGGTTGGTGCTAGCTCTAGGTTTCTTTTCATGGAGGCTGTATCTTAATGCTCTCCTTGCAAGTTCTTCTTTCCTTTTGAGCCAATCAATTGTCTCTTCTCCTTCAGTCTGAGTGATACATAGTGTTTAAGGAGGCCTCCTATTGTGCTAGCATCCCCATCTCTATCACTTTCACTTTTTCTTTAGCCATTATGTTCTCACTTTTTTCCACCACTAAGTGCTCTACTAAATCCTTGATTCTAGCATCACTCTTTTCCATCCATCCTTTAGCTCTCTCTCTCATTTTTTCAAGGCTTTGGTTTTGCTCTCGTGACAGGATGGTTATGAGTTGCTCTTGATGTTTCCATATTGCAAGTATCTATTCTTTGTCTTAGCCTTGGTGTTTCACTTGCTTGCTTAGGATGCCATGCTCATGGTGTGCTGCCTCGAGTTGATTATGCAACTCCACCATCTTATTCATGGCCATTTCATCCTTTTGAATCTTTGTGGTATGTAGCTCTTGTCTCAATTTATCCATTTGCTACTTTAACTCCTTGTTTCTAACTCTAGATGTTTGTTTTTTTTGGAGTTTAAGGCCAATAGTTTCTCTCAAGCCATGCGACTTTCTCTTTCTTCCTTGTATAAGTCTTGTAAATTCTCTTCACCCTATCTTGCCTTCAAGGCCTATTTCAATAGCATCGCTTCCCTGATGTATACCATCATTTGCCTTGTTTTTTCTAATTGGAAGGCCACAAAAGCGTCTTTTTATGCTTCTAGCTCAATAAAAGCATAGCTTTTCTCTCCTCATTCATTCTCTCACACTAGCTCTGGAGTCCTTTCACTAGCTCATCATACTCTTTTGTGTTGTGCACTATTGATGATACCAACGTGGTTTATACCTTAAAGCATGGCACCTTAGGACCTTGGCGGGATTTTGCATTGGCTGCTGCTAGTCTCTTGGCTCATACCATTGGGGTCCCGTTTGATGCTATTGGTGCCAGCTCATGCACTTTTCCTAGTTTGGTACTGCACCCATACCGTTAGGTTACTTTCATTGACCACTACTTCTATGGCTCCTTGTCTTGGAGTGGTTGTGGTAGCCACGACTAATGGTATTGCATGCATGGGAGCCTTTACCTTTCCCTCTATCACTGGTCTCTGTTTAGCCTCTTCTACAGGTAGCACTCTTGTGCTAGGCACATCTTCATGTGTTGGCCTCATCATGGCTAGTTCTTAGGATCAAGAAGTTTATTCTACTGATTTTTGATGGCAATGGCCACTTGCTCCTCCTCCTCTTGACTTAACCTTTCTTCCTCATATTCTTCTCTCTTTTTACGTCCTTCTTCAAGTTTTCTTGACTCTTCTTTAGCCCTCTGCAAGTCTCTACTTTCTTCATTGGTGGTTTTGGTCTTCTTGATAGGAATCCTTAGCATAATTCTTCACTATGATTGAATAGTGCTGATCCTTGCTCCCCCTTCTCACTAACCATTCTCTTGCTTGAGGTTCCTCATTGTTGATTTTGGTAGTCAACTTCCCTCTTCTTAGTTGCCTGCTTTGCTTTCTCCTACTGCTGAACCTTGTTATCTTCTTCTTCTCCAAGGTTCCTTGTATCGAAAGAGGCAGGAGGGCTCACAGGAATGGGTGGATGATGCTAATGGATTGGTGATTGTTCTAGTGTTTCCTCCCCTTTCTCTTTTTTGTCCATCTTCCCCATAGTCTCTTATATTAGGACTATTAACACTCCTCTAGAACCTATGTTTGATGCCTTAGATGTGGATTTTTTCCTTTCTAAACTTAGCCTTTGTTTGCTAGGGATTCTCTACCTGTGGCTCTTAGAGTTGATGCCAGTACCTTAGCTAACATGCTTGGATTGTCGTTTAGACATAGGAGTTCAGATTTACTTCGTCTAGTGCCTTGGTGGATACAATGCTCTCAAGAAGGGGTATCTCTATTCTATTTGTGAGTGCATTGTACTGTTGACTCAAAAAAAGAGCATGCACCATCTTAGCTTGCAAATTTGATAGTGGGCTTAGGGATGTCTGCTAGGTTGATTCCATCATTTATTTATACTTGTTGCTTATTCATCCCCAGCCTACTATACATGTCTCTCTTTGACTTCTTTTTTGGCTTGTCCACTAGCCTTAGAGCTTTCTCAACCAACTTTAGGCTAAAAGCACAACTTTCACCCTCTTGGTTACATCCCCTTGTTTGACCGTCACTTGATGGGACCTGAAATGGGCCGGCACTGGCTATGGCACTAGTTGGACCTCATGCACACAACATATAACCCCACCACACGGCCTCGTGGGCCAGGAGCGTCTAAGAGTCACTCTACCCTAAATGCTAATGTCGATTCTGCGTTTATATTAGGTCATAGGTTTTCTCACTAAATAATCCTCCAAGAAATGAACGTTTATCCTACGGCTTAGGATGCCTTTCCACACTCAAACGTGGGTCATTGTCATTGAAAACAGGTGCTATGCATCCAAGTTTTCTTATTCTGATACCATAATCGTCATACACATGCAAAAGTGAATGATTCTAAAGTGCTCAAATATCATTTTAAAATCAGAAACACGTGGTGCACAACCAGGCTTTTCCATGTATTTCACTAACCTGTTGCGGCAATGAAAGGATAGCACCGAGATAACACTCGTGCTACTACCCTCTTAATTAACCTACCACGAACTCTATGTCATGATGTGCATTCAAAAAATCAGCAAAAATCAGCACGCAAATCACACCATTCAAACATCCCAACCCCCTACCTTTAGGTATTGCTTTCGTTGCATAGGTGTAGAGGTTCATTTTGTTATATTTTGATGTATAGAAATCAATAAATCGCAAACTTTGACAAAGATATAGGGCAAACTCAAGCCAAACCTCATGCTTTGCCACTACCATATATCCACAAACAATCCTTATATTTTTTCTTATTTTTTCAAGATGTATTTCTATTTTTCCTTTTATTTTTTCCATTTTCTTGATTTATTTGGCAATAAAATATACTATTTTTTAATTTTTCTTGTTCCAATCACTTCAGCATACTAAAATCTAATTTATCTTTCATATTTTCTCCATGGGAACACCTTTCCCCCACCCGAAACGGAAAAACTATCATTTTGCCACTTAAAAACCGCATTTCGGGTTTACGAGAATTAAATAAAGCATGAAAATCATTGAAAAAACCAAATTTTTTTATAAACAATAATTACTCATAATGCAAACATCACTCACACAAATTTTCATCCTATAAGAACATAATTATCATCATAAACTATAAAAAATCCTTCATTTTCTTCATAAAATTTGACATACCATGTTTTTACGTAACCCAAGACACCTTGAATGATTGCATAATTAGCAGACAGAGCCTCCATTTCTCTCAATCCAATGCTGCACTTCAATCTTCAGCATCTCCATCAATCTTCATCACCATTTCCTTCATTCTCCCTCCCCGGTTCCTTCTTCAAGATGGTACACATGAACATCCCATAGGGAAGAGAGAGAGGGAGGAGAGAGAAAGACTAGAATCTGTTCTCTTCATCCGGACAGCCATTCCATGCTCGAAGGGCGGCGATAGAACCAGCCAAGAGAGAGAAATGGAGGGGTAATGTCGGTTGCAGGGGTTGTATTTAGCCTCCATGCTTCATCATGATGAAAGAGGGCGCAAAAATCGGCGCCATGCTGCTCACACTTCTTCCATCTCTCTTCACATTTTTTCATCCCATATTGCATAAAATTGGGGGGGGCGGGGGGGGGGGGGGGGGGGGGGGGGGTCAAGGCTCCAAAGGGCACCCCCCCTTTGGTCCTCTTAATGTCCACCTTTTCATATCTTGGCCATTTTGTGGCCCCTTTCTTGTCCGAACTTCGATTCGAGCTATGAAAAATCCAGGGCGTCCGGCTTTACATCCCGCACTAACTGGCAACTCTTGACATCTCGCACGGTAGTCGAAAAAATTATAAAAAATTCACAAGTGTCGCTCGAGCACCTTTTAAAATCCTTCTTTCACTTGGTTCTTAAAATCGTCCTAGCTGTAGCCGCCGCCTTCGATGTTAAATATTTTTCCCCTAAATTCTGAATTTTTTAGCAAATTTTAGGCACATCCCGAGCTCAAAACTCCGCTCTCATTGGCGACCACGGGATAGGGTGACTCAGCCTGTCGAATCCTACAACAGATCTGCACAAAACAACCAAAGGAAGCATCAAGCTGATACAAAATAGATACATACTAAAACACATCACAATGCTCACCCTACCCCCTGACAAAACCAAGGCATGAAATCCACAAGGAGTAGGCCTAGCATAATCTGAGAAGGTTCGAAGCTAGTCACTTAACCGACTGCTCCAACACGGCCAACCTAAAGGAACTATCAAAGAGGTCGCCCTAAGTGGTGGTTTGAACTACCTACCTAATTAAGGACAACACAACCAGGAGCTCCTACTAGGCGAGGACTCCTATAGCCTGATCAAGAAGTATTTTCTTTTAGCACATTTTTTCTTTTAGGTTTCTATTTTCATATTCGGGAATGTAAAAAGGAGGGAGCTGAGCGTAGTGACCCAAGGAGAACAGGGCATCGGCCTCAGGTCCTGTCTCGGCACCCAAGAACCTACCAAGCCCTCGCAAGGCGACACTTAATCCTTTTCTGACACTCACTTTTATTTTCGCTCCAACCTTCCTTACTTTCTTCTTTTCCAGCAAGACGCCACCCCTAGGAAGACAAGGCATTGGCCCTGGGTCTGACTCGTCCCTAGGAACCTACCAAGCCTTCGCTAGGCGATGATCAACCACTTCCAAAATTTTCCTTGCTTTTCTTTTCTACTTTTATAGGGGATTAGAACCCCTTTTTATACACCTTTGTATATATTTATTGTCCTTTGAGATATTCAGGGTTTCTTCCTCTCTAACATCATCATTTTTCCTTCGGCAGGCCTCTCTAACTGCCTCACAACTAATAAGAACTCCTAGAATGGCTGCCTAGCAGGCTAGCAGAACAGAGTCACTAGGATTAGTTTTGAAAACAGGTCTTTCGATGCCTGGCAATGTCTTTACAGGAGGCAACGACTACTCAGATCTCCCCCAGACATACCTAACCGAAACTTGGGACTTTATGCCTTGGACGCCGATCCCCAACAAGAAAAGAAAATCCCCTACAAGTACACAGATACAAAAAGCATAAAAACACGGTACTCATAAAGGAGAGATATCACCTGGATAGGGCCACGAGAAGTCTCCGCGCAACAAAGGCTCCTTCCAAGCTCTTCTTTGAACCTGTCTAGCACAGAACTAGAACAAGAAACCATTAACTGCACCTGTACTAAACAGTCAATTGGCCCTCTTGGCCTAATGAAATAAAGCATTCCACTACAAAAACGGATTGGCTCTCTTGGCCTAACAAGATCAAATAGAATAACGCCTACACATCCCTCCCTGAAATAGTACAGATATACAATAATATTCTCCTTTCCAAGGAGGAAAAATAGGGCTCACAGCCCTAAACTAAATGCATAAGATTATGACCCATACCTCCTGCATATATAGCAAGAGGTGTATGCATAACATGTTGTCTAATCAGCCTATGGGTCCAGGATAATAACGGTTGATTGGTCTCGGCTACTCTTTGCATCACCCATATCAACCATCGCCTGCCATATATTGCATGCTCTGATAACATTCCCCACAAGAGATCGGGTCCTGTCTCATTACTGATAGCAATATCCAAGCTAGGACCACAGTTGAAGAAAATGTCTTCTTCATAAGCAAGATTTGCCAGTGAATCTGCAAACTGATTCCAGTAACGTAGAATCGGCTGAAGAGACACTCTCTCAAACTCCTCAAGTAGGGTCCTCGCAGTTCGATGATACATACAAAGAATGGGGTTCCGCACTGTATATGTCCCATCTAGCTGATTCAAAATCAACTGGGAATCCCCTTTTACTAACAACCGCCGAATATATCACCTTGCTTGGCAATATACAGTCCCATAATCAAGGCTTTATACTCCGCCATATTGTTAGTGAATCCTACCCTGAGATAAGCAGCTAACTTCATCATATTTATGTCGGTGATCTCAGATTACTACTCCAACACTCCCTTTTTTATTAGGGCCCCTCGACACCCCGTCAAAATATAATGTGTATGTTCACAATGGGTTTACACAGCCTGCCATCAGGAACTCCTCTATTCGTAATTATGATAGTCAAAATTTAGCATGTTTAGAGGATGAACTGATGGCTCCATCCCACCTTCTTCATTGAACTCAACAGGGATACTTGTCAACATTCGTAAGCAGTGATGGCAAAAGACTTTGATCTCCCACACAAAGGTTTCGTCTTCTTGCTTAATCACTTTGTATCCTTTGCTCCACCAGATAAGTTTCCCCTGATGGTATCTCTGCTCTAGATATGGGTGCTCCAAATAAGGAATTATCCGCCCCATCAACCATCTTTAAGCTCTTTTGCAGGTCTCAAATCAGCCCCAGCATGGACCTACAACATATTTTTCCATATTAGCATACTTAGAAATAATAAGGTTTAATCTTATTAAGATTAACCTTATTTTTAAACTCTACTCCTTGCAGATCAGCTAGTAGAGCCATAGACTGATTTTTCCCTATCCTAACAATCTTGTAGGGGCCATCCCATCTAGGTTCCAACTTCCCTGGAAACAGCTCTCTACGCGCATCGTAGTACAGAACTAATTGCCCTTTTTTAAAGGTATATTTCTTTGCTTTAAGGTTGTGCAACTGCTTCATCTGACTTTTAGCTACTTCCTGGTGTAATAAGCTTTGCAATTTCAGTTCATCCAGGTGGGCTATGGTCGTAAAACGTTCAAAGAGTGAATCCTCATCGCCCAAAGAGTGGTTAATTGCAAACCGTATGGTTGGTAGCTTGATTTCGAGGGGTAACACACACTCTTCCCCATAAACTAATTTAAATGGAGTATGGCAAGTAGCTCGCTTGTACGTTGTATTGTACACCCATACTGTCACATACAACTTCCTGTCCCAGTCTCGTTTCTTCTCAGAGACTATTTTAGACAAGATACCCACAAGCTGCTTATTAGTACTTTCGACTTGACCGTTTGCTTGCGGATTATAAGGGGTCATTTTGTTATGCTTGATTTGCCAGGCTTTTGATTACTTTATTCAAAAAATGGATTCCACGGTCCGACACCAGTTCCTTCGGTGGACCGAAACGGCAAATAATCTGCTCTAAAAGAAAACTTACAGTCTTTGTTGCATTGTCCTGCCTCGTCGCCCACGCTTTTGACCATTTTGTAAAATAATCAGTTGCTACTATAATGTACCTCTTTTGGGTAGTGTAGACGATGGGGTGATAGGACCCACAAAGTCAATGCCCTACTTCTCAAATGGAAGGATAGCCATGATAGGCGTAAGTGGGCGTTTCCTATTCTCTCTGCTGTCATGTCTTTGACAAGTATTACATCTCTTAACATACTCAAAGGAATCTTGGAAGATGGACGGCCACCAATATCCAGCTCTTAAAGCTTTCTATGCCGTCAACCGTCCAATGAAGTGCTCTCCACATGCAGAGTCATGGCACTCTTCCAAGATGAAAGGAACCTCGTCAAGCATCACACATCGGTAGTAGATATAATCAACACCCTGCCGATATAATGTTCCTGCAATCAAGGAAAACTTCAAAGCCTGTTGTCTGATTTTTCTCTTTTTTAATTTTGATAAACGAGCTCCAGTCTCTCCTGTTGATAGATAATGCGTGATAGCAGTATATCAAGATGGAATAGAAGCTGTATCAATTTTAAACATTTCTTCGATATCACTTCCTTCAGCCAAAGTCTCTTTCAGCTCCCCGAAATCCACAAGGCATTCCACAATACCCTGCAACCTCGATGGCTTACTCTTAATCTCATAATCGAACTCCTGCAAAGTGATTAAACACTTTGCCAAACGATTAGGCAGTTGCAGCTTGTTCATAAGCAATCTAAGCCCTTCCGCCTTCGTATAGAAAACTACCTTCTCATAGAGGATGTAGTGCTTGAATTTTTTAGTCGCAAAGACCATCGCAAGGCATAACTTCTCCATGTAGATGTAGTTAATTTCTGATATGCCCAATTTTCAACTAGTAAAAGCTATCGGATGATACCACTTTTCCTCCCAGTTTGGGCTAAACAGCAGCTGATACTATGCATGGTGGCTGCTGAAAATATGTAAAATACCTCACCTCTTTTAGGTGCTTTTAAAACTGGTGCTTTTACTAGCTCCTGTTTCACATTCTCGAAAGCTACCTTACAAGGGTTGCTCCATACAAATAGATAGCCAAAGGATAATAAGTTCGTTAGTGGCAACTCCTTTCTGCCAAGGCATTTATAAACCTCCAATAGTACCCTATCGATGACAGAAAGCTATGTACCTCTTTCGGAGTGCGTGGTGGACTCATGGTGACTATAACCTTGATCTTTTCAGGGTCGGTTACGATCCCTACTGAACTAACCACATGGTCTAGCAATAGCCCATAAGGCACTCCAAAAATACACTTCCATGGGTTAAGAGCAATACAAAATTGTCTGCAGCGCTTAAAGCACTTTCTTAAAATAATTAACATCATTTCCCTTACAGTGGCTGCCCGTAGGTCATTGATAAATACTTTCAACTCATCTGGGAAGATGTCACCAAAGGTCTTGTCTGCTGTTTGTTGCCATGATCCAGGTGCATTGCACAAACCAAAGGCCATCACATGATACGCAAAAGTACCAAAGATAGTAATAAAAGTTGTTTTCAACTTGTCCTCTTTTGCAATTGCCATCTGATTGTATCCTGCAAAGCAATCCATAAACGAATATATTTCCCTACTCGCTAATTGATCCAAAATCCGGTCAATAAATGGCAACAGGTAGTAATCCTTAACTATCTGCTTATTCAGCTCTCTAAAATCTACACATAGGCGAATCTGGTTGTTTTTCTTTTTTCTGATGGCAACTGGTGAACACCATGCTGTGTGTTGTACAGGAAAGATTAAACTAGCTTTCTATAACTTCTGTAACTCCTCAAACAGCCCGTCCCTCAATTCAAAAGGCATACGCCTTACTTTCTGACGCACAGGATGATTGCCTTCTTTTACAGGAATAGTATGAATAGCCAGGCTGGAAGGAATGGCTCTCAGCTCGTCATAACTCCAAGCAAAGATGTCGTGGAATTCTTGAATCAAGAACACATAGCCCTCCCTTTTTGCTGAATTGAGCATGGAACCTAATTTAATTGGCCGCGAATCATTCGGCATGCCAAGGTCCAACTTAATCACATCCGTGTCTCTTATCCTATCTTGCTGCTCTATCAGCTCATTTAAAGTTATCTGATAAATATCCTCTGTAGTGGACCCCTCTCTAGATTCATCGTTGGATGATGTCTCACTACCAGATGGATCATATGTTGTTTCTAATTCAGTAGAGGATAAAGGAGCTCTCTCACTCTAAGGAGACTCAGGGTAAGCATCGACTATTACGCGATTAGCATCTCTACCTAGAATCACGCGACCGGCGGGTATATCGACTTGACAGTCTATTTGTAAGATCCAAGGCCTGCCTAGCAAGACTCGATAGCTAGGATGTCCTGCAAATCTTATCACCCTAAAGTCCAAGAAGCATTCTATACTTGCAATTGTAACATGGATTTTAGTAACGCAACCTTCTGGTTGCCTTAGACTATCATCAGCCATTCTAAGAAGGGTGGAGCTATCTTTTTGGATGCCTAGACCCAACCTCTCCATCAACTCTGAACTCATGATATTGACGGAGGACCCAGTGTCTACAATAGCATGCTCTACTAATATTCCATCCACGTATGCTGGAACCCTAGGACAATTCTTTTCAGCATGATCAAACCAATCTTCCCCTACTCATGCTATGCCCAAAGGTTCTACAATATACTCAATATGCAGGATCTTCTTGAATTCCTTGCGTACTCTTGGAGATAATTCAATCAACTGTAAGAGGTTTACATCCAGTTTGACTTCGCAAAGGGAAATTACTAAATCAAAATCATGATAGGTAGCCAAAGCTCTCTTTTCTCGCTACACCATTCTCTCTTTTGGTCTCAGGACCGACTTTGGTACTTCTTTTTTAGCTCTTGCCTTCTTTCTTGGCACTTCCTCATCCTTCTTAGGATCGACTTTTCTGTCCAACAGCAGGCCTTAGAGGTCCCCCTTTCATGCCAAGATTCAGGACTTGCATCCCCTTATCCCCTTTCTTAGAGTTTTCCTCGACCGATTTTGCATTATCTCTATCACCCTCTTTAGCCTTTTGGCCTCTTGTCACAACTCGTAGGTTAGAGATTTTAGCGTCATTGACACATACATCCTCGATAAGGCTAACTCCATTTCCATGTGGCAACTCTTCTATAATGGTCTTTCCCCTTTGCAATATTTGTCTTGGTCCATCATTTTGCTGCAGGTTATTACCTTGCGCTCTATGATTAACTCGACATGGCTGTTTACTCCCTTGTTGGAGGGAACTAATTTTACTCCAACAAGTAGCGGCTAAGTGGCTCGACTTCTCACAAATATCACATTTAACATTTGGACAGTTTCTAGGGAAATGTTGACCGCCACACCACTTACAGCTGAATCTTGAGGGACCACCCTCTTCAGGGCGTCGACTCCCTATCAAATTCTGTTGCTTCTTCAGGAAATTGATGTCAACAGCTATTTGCCGATATTGTTCAGAAATCATATCAGTGTAGTGCTTCATCATATCCTTAACTTCGCCAAGAATATTAGAGGCACTCGACTCATAGCCTTGATCGTCTATCCGTCATTCCATTGGCCTAACAATTTGATTGGGCATTGGTTGTTGACTCACAGGAACAACATTAGGGTTCAAAACTTGGCCTCCAACATTTGGTGGAGCCAACTGGCTAGCCATAGGTATAGTCACATTGGGAGGGGCTGGCAGCAAAGGTACGTTTTGAACCATGCTTCCTCTCCCATTAGGGTTATTCATAGGTATCCCTTAGCTTCCATTTGTCAATGGTAAATTGCCACCAGGTACTAAACCCGCATTAAGATTTATTCGAGAGGAGTAGGCCATTTGTAATCATGGCTCTACTCCTTCTGCCCACGTGATGGCGGTGTCTATATCAGCCAAAGCCACACTGCTTAATTGTACCTAAATATTGAAATCCAATCCATGCAAGAAGTATTGCAATTGGGTAGCTGGCGGAATGGGAATGTAAATTTGTAACTTACGAAACACTTTCTTAAGCTTCTTGGCATAGGCTTGTACATTCTCATGGGGGTCTTAGCGTGTTACATTCAAAACACGCAATCAGTATTGGCCACCTCGTTCAGGGGCATATTCTCCTTGGAAAGCTGCGTAAAATTGATTGATTGTAGTTATGGTTCTAGTCTCTATGCTATGATACCATACTGCAGCCCTTTCTTTTAATGTCATGTTAAAGAACATCATGAGATGTCCCTCATCTTGGATACGGCAATTAAACATTAATCTTTGGAATTCACAAATGTGAAACTCTGTATCTTCTTCGGCTAACCCATAAAAAATGGTCAAAGGAACTCCTAAAGCTGGCAAATCTGGTGTCCCTGCAGGAATTACAATGGGCTGTGCCATGACGACAATCGGATTAACAATAGGAGTTTGGACTACTAGGATCACACCCCCACTTGAAGTGGGTTGACTTGGTGGAAGAGAGGAAGAACTTATGCTTCCTCCTGCACCTAAAGGACTCTATGCAGTAGATGGGTTACTAAGACCACTGCCTCTTATGTGTATCGGGCTACTCCTTTGAGGAGAATAGCGAATTACAATCTCCAACCGCCATCTAGCCCTCTCAGCATGTTTTGCTTTTTGTATTTTGGCTTGATGGTCCTTGTCAGAGGACATAAACCAACTTTTTGGTCCCTAAAAATCCTAGATTCGGGAACCACCAGTTGTTGGTAGCTCCCGGTAGACGCACCACTGATGGGAACTCAAAATGGGCCGGCACTGGCTATGGCACTAGCCGGACCTCATGCTCATGATAGACAAACACACCCTTACGGCCTCGCGGGCCAGGAGCGTCTATCTACTGCTAAAGGACGGAACTGTCCTAAAGCCTAATCTATGCGTTTATAGTTTTATAGTTTTGTAGTCCAACGTTTCCCTTTCTATAAACTCCTCAGAGGGAGAACCCATACATATTGGCCATGCCATGATAATCACATACATGGGAGGCAACCTCTGGGTAGAAACACTGCGGCCCCACTGCAGCTCTCCTACATCGCAAGGATTGGCCCCTTGATGCGCTGCTTAACATATAAAACAAACGAACAAACTCCACTCTTTCATTTTGCAAGTAGTCCAGGAGATACCATATTTTCTCACTAAATAATCCCCCAAGAAATGAACGTCTATCCTACGGCTTAGGATGCCTTTCCACACTCAAACGTGGGTCATGTCATTGAGAACATGTGCTATGCATCCAAGTTTTCTTATTCCGATACCATAATCGTCATGCACATGCAAAAGTGAATGATTCTAAAGTGCTCAAACATCATTTTAAAATAAAAAAACAAGTGGTGCACAACCAGGCTTTTCCATGTATTTCACTAATTCGTTGCGGCAATGAAAGGATAGCACCGAGATAACACTCCTGCTACTATCCTCTTAATTAGCCTACCACGAACTCTGTGTCATGATGTGCATTCAGAAAATCAGCAACAATCGGCACGCAAATCACACCATTCAAACATCCCAACCCCCTACCTTTAGGTATTGCTTTCGTTGCATAGGTGTAGAGGTTCATTTTGTTATATTTTGATGTATAGATTTCAATAAATCGCAAACTTTGACAAAGATATAGGGCAGACTCAAGCCAAACCTCATGCTTTGCCACTACCATATATCCACAAACAATCCTTATATTTTTCCTTATTTTTTCAAGACGTATTTCTATTTTTCCTTTTATTTTTTCCATTTTCTTGATTTATTTTACAATAAAATATACTATTTTTTAATTTTTCTTGTTCCAATCACTTCAGCATACTAACATTTAATTTATCTTTCATATTTTCTCCATGGGAACACCTTTCCCCCACCCGAAACGAAAAAACTATCATTTTGCCACTTAAAAACCGCATTTCGGGTTTACGAGAATTAAATAAAGCATGAAAATCATTGCAAAAACCAAATTTTTTTGATAAACAATAATTACTCATAATGCAAACAACACTCACACAAATTTTCATCCAATAAGAACATAATTATCATCATAATCTATAAAAAATCCTTCATTTTCTTCATAAAATTTGACATACCATGTTTTTACGTAACCCAAGACACCTTGAATGATTGCATAATTAGCAGACAGAGCCTCCATTTCTCTCAATCCAATGCTGCACTTCAATCTTCAGCATCTCCATCAATCTTCATCACCATTTCCTTCATTCTCCCTCCCCGGTTCCTTCTTCAAGATGGTACACATGAACATCCCATAGGGAAGAGAGAGAGTGAGGAGAGAGAAAGACTAGAATCTATTCTCTTCATCCGGGCAGCCATTCCATGCATGAAGGGCGGTGATAGAACCAGCCAAGAGAGAGAAATGGAGGGGTAATGTCAGTTGCGAGGGTTGTATTTAGCCTACATGCTTCATCATGATGAAAGAGGGCGCAAAAATCGGCGCCATACTGCTCATGCTTCGTCCATCTCTCTCCACGTTTTTTTATCCCATGTTGTATAAATTTTAGGGGGGGAGGGGGTCAAGGCTCCAAAGGGCATCCCCCCTTTGGTCCTCTTAATGTCCACCTTTTCGTATCTTGGCCATTTTGTGGCCCCTTTCTCGTCCGGACTCCAATTCGAGCTCTGAAAAATCTTGGGCATCTGGCTTTACATCCCGCACTGACTGGAAACTTCTGATATCCCACACGGCAGTCGAAAAAATGATAAAAAATCCACGAGTGTCGCTCGAGCGCCTTTTAAAAGGCGTCTTTCACTTGGTGCTTAAAATTGTCCTAGCTCTGCAGCTGCCGCCTTCGATGTTAACTTTTTTTCCCCTAAATTCTGAAATTTTTGGCACATCCCGAGCTCAAAACTCCGCTCTCATGCACAACCAGGGAGACTTGTCCCATGCACTATTCTGCATATTTTCAAAGATGCCATACATAATCTAGGATTATGTTAATCAAGAAGATTAGCTTAATCTAATCCCTCATGGAGGCTATATAAGGTGCCTATGGAGATGTAAAGAAACACAATGATAAGCACATGAGAGCACTCTAGAACACCCTCATGCTAGTCCATCTCTTTGAGGTAAGCTATGAGTGAGCCTCTTTTATTATGTAGCATTCCATGAATACATAATGGCAAGCTTCCTCTACCTCTTCTCCTATTGTCTCCCTCTCTCTCTCATCTCTCTCTTTCTCTCTCTCATCTCTCTCTCTCATATTCTAATATGGTGTCTAGATCATATGTACTCTCTTCTAATTCTCCCTCTATATTCATACTTAAACTTATTAAGTAAGACTTGCCATATGCTCTATTGGTGGAAAATCCTTATTTCCTCATATTATATAAATGTTCATGGGAGATATTAGGAGCCATCACCTCTCTTAACCTTACATCATCTTCATTTCCATTAAGATGGGCTACAAATTCTCTCTCATGAAGTTCTGTTTTGGTTCTTTCCATTCTCTTTGAGGAAAGGGATGTCCTAGCCCATCCTCCATTGGCTAGGTGGTGCCCTTCTTTAGCTCTCTTAGTGAGGATTCGAGGTTGGGTGGGCAAGAGGCAATGGGTAAGAGGCAACCTACTCATCTTTTCAGCTCTCAATTTTTGTGCCTCTATTGAGGACTTCTCAAGCTATGCTCTACAATTTCTATTAAGGACGAAACATCTAAGAAGTTGTCTTCTTCTTCAACGAGTGTTTGTCAAGGGATCACTTAGGAAGAATCTTCATCAAACCCTATTCAAGGATTCATTGCTCAAGAGTACCACTATGGTCTCCAAAAGAAGCTCAAGAGAAGAAGAATCTTTATCAGCAAATGACACGTTAATTACACACACCCTTCTTTGCTTCAAGAGAAATCTTGCTCTCATAAAGTCTCTAGGTCAAGGCATTGTGTTGAGTGCTTGGTATCTAGTGTAAAGACACTCCTTAAGAAGTCTCGTCTTCAAGTGGTGAAGGCGCTTTCAAATTCGGGGATTAACAAGTTTTTAGAGGGGGAGTTACACATCAATCGTGTGTGGTATTAGCAAGAGGCTACATATGGTGATGTGCTTCAACTAATACTAGCAAGAAAGCTCAAAGTAATTGAGAAGGTAGGTATTGAAGTCGATGAACTTTACAAGGCCGATGATGGTCACACCAAAGCTAGGCTAATCACTGGTGAGCAAATCCTTCGCATCTCTCGAATGGTGGGATCTAAGAGGCCAGAGCTTCAACAACATGCTTCATGAAAGTTTGTAGTGGAAATTTGTAGTTAATGCATATATGAATACTCCTATTTTCTACAACTTTCAATCGGTTCAAAACATTAGGGTAGATGTATGCATTAGTAGAAAGATACATTTTTAGCAAAGGTTGGTCTTTTATTTTGGAGTTGAGAGAGATATTGTTGTCCCCTGATCCCATAATATTTCCTATTTTGGATTATAACATCTCCTTTAATGTGCATATATTCATTCCACTCTAAGTGCATCCCATGAACCATAGGGATTTGTACGGACCTATCTGTCTTCTTGCTAAGCAAATCGTGCACATAATAGTTACCACAAAGCTCAGGTTCCAAAATATCATAAGGGGCTTATTGGGCCCTCGTCGTCTTGCTAAAATTAATACATCTCTGAATCTATTTATTCTACTCTTAATAAGATATGACTTGGGCCTAGACGTGTTCATCTTTGTTTTGTATTGAGCTAGACCAAGATCTTTCTATCATGGCTTTTCTAAGCTTTTTTGGGCACAAAGGGTAGAAAGCTCTAGACTTTCTAGATGACTTAGAAATGGCCTTCCTAGCCACAAGCCAGAATGATGAAGTAACCAAAGTACAAGCCTTCTCTTTAGTTCTAAAGGGTGATGCTCGAGTGTGGTATCAAGCTCTCTCGAAGGCTACAAGGGGTAGCTGGAAAGATCTCAAGACCGTATTCTTGCACGAGTACCAAGATAGAGAGCCTCTTGAAGATCTTTGGAGACAACTCATAGATCTTTGCCAAACCTTACTAGGGGAGTACCAAGCATATGAAGGCATGTTTATAAGACTGTGGTATAAATGGACAGCCTCCTTAGCCAAGGGAGAGAGAGTACCTGATTGCCTTAAGAAAGATTCGGACTTCCCCCTCTACTAAGGGAGAAGGTCAAAGGCAAGTTTTCCACATCCTATGAAGAATCAGTCACTTATGCTAGGGAGAAAGATAGGAAAACTGAAGTATCAAGCCTAGTTGAAGAGGGGAGTTGAGTCCATGTAGGTTTTACCAACCATGCCAAGGCCTAGAGAAATAGCAAAGGCCCCACCAGAACCATAGATGCCACAGCAAGAGCTCCTACAACGCATTACTAATCAACTTGAAAGCCTTTCGTTGAATTTAATGCAAGGAGTATGGCCCCCCTCCCCTCACAAATGAAGGCAATTGGGGCCCAAGGAGACAAGAAAGAGAGTATGTTTGCTATAGTTGTGGGGAGACTGGCCATGGTATGTAATTTTGCCCTCATCCTAGGTGTCCGTGAGTAAATGGATTCCAACCAAGGAGGGGACAAGAAGTGATACCACCTGGGGAGAGACTTGTTCCACCAAATCCAAGGCCTCCATCGACCGGTTCAAGTTCTCCAGCATCCTCAACCACTTGCAGAGGTGCCGCCCTTGCTTGTCTAGCCACTAGAGAATGGTGACATGCATAGGCTTCTTCAATGGTAGTTGCCTCAAGAAGTATCCACGAATCTATCTTTTGCATGAGCCACCAATGCTACAACCCCCTGTAAATGTAAGAGTAGCCACTATTACACAAATCAAGGACACAAATCAAATCTATCTTTTGCATGAACCACCAATCCTACAACCCCCTGTAAATGTAAGAGTAGCCACTATCACATAGATCAAGGACATGGATGAGGAAGTAGCAACACCTGCCTACTTGCAAATAATAGTCATTGCTAAAAAAATACACGCTTTTGATGTGCTTATCGATGAGGGAGCTGACTTCAACATCTTGAACCATGAGCATTGGACTCTCATTGGTTAGCCCCAATTTAGCCCATGAATACTAAGCTCAACCCATTTAGGGGGCAATCCTACCCACTATTGGAAAAGTGCAAAGTGGTGAACTCCATTAAGACTGAAAGCCTCCCTACGATCTTCTATGTGTTACCTAACACTAAGGCTGTTGTTGCTGGGCCATGTATTTAAGAAGCAAGCCCATTGCAATGTTAACTATGACTCACAGCACATTCACCTTGCCATTGAAAATGTGCAAACAATGATGGCTTTTAGTAAGGGTGGCATGGTCCCATCTAAGTCCGTAGAGCCATCGGTGTAGGGGAACCTAGTGCAAAGTCTAAGAAGGGGGGTTGTGACTCATCCCACCCCACTAGGACAAACCAATCACAACCCAAAGAAGACATGGCACAAATCACTGAGCCACAGCTCAAATGGGTACCTAAATGACAATCACGACCACCTAAAATCCAAGCTATATACACCCATAATCCCCGAACATCACGTCCTAAGCCTAGGCGACAAAATCAGTAGTATAGAACCAAATGAACAGTCAAGCTATGATGGGTGCCTAAAGCCTTGTTGCATTCTCAAAGCTATTATGAAGGCAACAATGAGATTTGGTTGCCTAAGGTTATGAGTGGCATGTGCGCCCCTCAATCGCCACCTCGTAGCCCATCTCCAAAAAATTTGAAGCCACCTGGAATTGAGATATTACTACTTGAACTAAAAGCCACCAAATCCATAGAGTGTCAAAGGCTCGATTGAACAAAACTATAAGAGCCTACTACCCCTCAACCAATGCAACCCAACACTCTCAACATCCCCTCTGTTCCACTAGCAAGAAGCAGTGCAACCTCAAAGCCTCCAAATAAACCACTCACACAAGTCATTGATGAGCGCTCTACTAACCAATCCATACACCAGGCACCAACTGTAGACTTATCTAGCCCAAGTCAAATCCCAACCTCCTGCAAGCCTTAGACCCTCTTATGAGTGTCAATATATTCTCACTTTAGCCTCAAGTTTAGTCGAAAATATGGGGGATGACTTGGTCACTTGCATTAGATAATTGGATGCCACATTCACTATGCTTACCAAAAGCTACGAGCGGTTGGACTTAGGTCTCCTAGAAGAGCCCTTAGCAACCAATGTATGCATGCTCTTATGCACATGGGAAGCATCTAAATTCATGTTCATCAAAGTCCCCATAGTAGTCAAGGAACTAATCGCCAATGAGATTTCTCACAAGCAAGCTCGTAAATGGAGGCTAATCACCTCTTATAGCAAGAGCAAAGTCTCTACCACAAGCTAAGAGCTAGAAAAACTTAAAAAGCTAGCTCTCACCGACTCTTCCTTTCTATGTAAATGGTATGCTCTCCATATCCAATGGGAGAGGAGGGATGCCCAATTATAACCAATGTTGAACAGAGATGCACCTTCAAAACCTCAGAGTATGACCCCAATTATGTAACTCCTCCCTCCTTTAGAATATTGGCCATCACTCACAATCAACCCTTAGAAGATCATGACATGGCCCACCCCTATTTAGATTGAATCCTTACCGAGGAAGAGCTACACATCACTAATAGGATCAACTCGAGTGACTTCCTAGCTGATGTCTTCACCTACATTATCCATGTAGGCATTCAACCTCACAACGTGGACCGACATGCTCACTTGGAATATAACCCACACTTCTATGCTTGGCTCATGCAAAAGTGAAGCACTACAACATGCGTTTATTGCCCTTAATCCTTCATTATCCAATCCTAAGAAGGATTTACATCATTCCTGTGGGGAGGAAGTAAGGTGGAAAAGAAGACATGTCTTAAAATCTCAATTGAATTTTAAAAGCTAAAAAGATGGATGAAGGTTAACTTATGATCAATGCAAAATTCAAGAATGCTGGTTGGAATGTGTGGACTCCTTGAAGCAAAAGTTTCCATTCTAGACTTAAGCATTTCACCTTTTCATAGCTTGCATTTATTATCTACTTATCTTGCTGCAAATAGTTGTCTCAAGAAAACTAATGATGAGTTGTAATGTCATGATAGGAATCCAACGCGGCAAGTCAAGACAAAGGAAGAAAGCTTTTGTTAGGAAGAAGAGCAGGCAAAGTATGGCCTAAAGGCTGAAATAAGGGCCTTCAACTAGTTTAAGTTCACAAACATCATGAACTAAGAAGATGTGGTCATGGAAGGTTAGGCTATGAAGAAAATTATCGACTAATGCAACTTGAGCAAGTACATAGAGAAGGTCAGACAAGTTGTGGATTACAGCAAGTGTGTGGAATTTCTACAAACTTTTGATGCTGCATAACGATGAGATAAGGAGAAGAAACCCATAGGTTCAAAGTGGAAGTAAGCCCTGAACTAGTGGAAGGAGTGCTGGGCTTGGTCAAAAAAATTGAGAGGCAGCCTAAAAGGGACGTCAACAACATGCTAGGAATGGACAAGGCCCTAGTATACATAAACAACAAAGTCAACCTAGCTGGCATCCCAGACCTTGAGGTCAAGCTATAGGTGTAGACGATCCATACTCTATTTGCCAGTCAAAGGTACTTTGCTTTTATGAGTTGGATTGGAGTACCATTGTTGGAGAGCCTCGTAGCTAGGTCCTTAGACAAAGTGAATTGGAATGGCTATGTCTAAAAAACCATTGAAGCATTAGCAAAGGCACTAGCCACATATTGAAGACCAGTAACAAGCGGGGAGTCCTCAACTTCCACAACGGGGAAAGCATGAAAGAAACTATCAAGCAAGGCCTCCAGCATAGGATTTGGAGGTGTGCTCACTGTGATCATTCAAGAGACCATTGGAGACCTAGAAAAATCTTGAAGTAGTGGAAGAGACTCCAGTGCATTCCCCTAACCATGAATCAATAGCTCATTCACCACTACAATAGTTGACTTCGGTCTCCTTCTCCATAGGATGCCTACGAGATGAGGAAGAAGCAAGGGTGCAAAGGGAAGAAGCTACAAGAGCTGTAAGGAAGAGGAAGTAGCTTGACGAGTCGAAGAAGATGGAGTATGAGCAAAGGAAGAAGTAGGAGGAAGAGAACACGCGGACAAAGAAGATTAAAGAAGAATCATGAAAATTAGAGGAGGAAAGAAAGAAGAAGTAGCTAGAGGAGGAGGAGAGGTTGGAAAAAGAAGAAGATGAGCAGCTAGCCATGGCCATGAGGTTGTCGATTGAGGAGGCCTCCCACCCCTCGAGAGCCAACAGAGAGAAGCCTCAAAGAAGAACTAGGATCAAACACCACCATAGAAGAGAGGGCTTAAGAACCCATCATGTTGGGTAAGGAAAGACACTGCTGCACCCACTATCTCCAGCCTTGATGGCCACACTTAGTGCCACTCAAGAGACCTTAGGAGTCCAAGTGGACCAAAGCAACATGGTGGCATGGGTTCAGGTCAAAGTAGCTAGGCCCATGCCAAGTGGGGTGGAGCTTCTGTGTTAGGGAAAAAGAGGCGTGTCATAGGGGACGCTGAATCTTGAAAAGATCCAAAGAAGCCCAAAGTAGAAACATCAACAACATCCATGCCACTAGCCTTGTCACCAACAACTAATTATGATGAATATGTACAGGAGCTCCATGGACACCTGGAGAAGATGAAAGAGAAAAGAAAGACCGTCATAGCAAAGATGGAGATTAAAAAAGAGGCATTCTTTTGCAGCTACTCAAGAAGAAGAAACAAGTGACCGTATATTACAGATAACTGAATGACTTGAAGAAGGAGCTAGAAGCAAAGAAGGAGGTGGGCCTAAGAAAAGAAGAACAAGACACACATGAAATTTGGTTAGGGCAGGCCGAGAAGCTCCCATTGGAGAAGGTAGAGGAAGAAATGAGCTTGGGAACAAAGTTTTCAAGTCTCATGTAGGGACAAAGGGATATGGAAGAGGTCCTTGAGAAACTAAAGGTGATCGTGGACAAGCTCATAGAGGAGCTGAAAAGAGTGAAGACTCAAGGTCATGTGCAATACCGTAAGGAGAAAAGGCAAAAAGAGCTACTGCTCAAGGAGTTGCAGTGGGTATGGTATGGAAAACCTCCATCATGTCCTCATTTGCATGTCTTTGGTTGTGAGACTTTCTATCATATTCCCAAGGACAAGCTTAATAAACTAGATCCTAAGTCTTATTGGGGGTAAAGGCTCATCTGCCTAGCCGCTTGTGCATTACTACATTGACAGTACCAGCACCTACACATTGCAGGCAATGGGCACCCATCACCTCACTCTATTCTTTATTCTTTTAGTGACATATGAATAAAGGGAAGGCCGGTCACACATTGTGATTGTTGCAGTTTCCACATTGTGAGTCTCTCTCTCTCTTGCTCTTGATCTCCCGCCATAGCTCTCCCATGCAAGATTTGATCCTTCTCACCTTCAATTGGTATTAGAGCATGGTTTCTTGAGCATTCAAGCTTGGTCCATGACTCCTTCAGCATTCATTCGAATCCCTACACCATTGGTTCTCACTCTTGGCAGCCATATCTGACTCCTTCAAGCTCTGATCACTCCCCGGCTTCTTGAGCACCTACCCAGTCCATTTGGGCACCCTCAGGGCATTCCTTCAGAGGTATTGAAGCATTCTTTTGAGTGTTTATTTTAGTTTGTAGGGAACAGTAAGAAGGGGCAGCCATAGCTCCACCATTGGAGCTCCTCCATTTCATATATTGTCTCTTGCCTAATTAGGCTTGACAAGGCTTTGTGTAGGCCTCCTTTAGGTCCTATTTGAGTCCCCCCTTCCACCCCATTAATGTCACGTGGACTAGCAACATACCTAGCAACATCAACCCTATTTGGGCCAACTTGAAGACTTGTAAAAATTCCTTTTTTAAACTTCAGCCCTCCCTTGGTACTCATTGGCAGCTTGAAAACACTTCATTTGGGACTTGAAAACACCCCCTTAATGCTCAGCATTGGTGGTTTAGCATTGCTATTGATTTGTGTTTGATTTAGCACTATTTTGGGACTGTCATGATAGTCCACATGTTATAAATAGTATTACATTGAAATTTGATGTTATAGCTTGGTTGGCATTGACATTTGATGCCCAATTGTTCCCAAATGGTCCTTGAATGTTAGGGGAATGCATGCCTATTGATTGGCCATCATTTGGAGTTGATTTATGGGCTGAAATACTCAATTTTACATAGTAAATCAATGTTGTACACTCCAAGTTTGAAGCTTATTTAGTCACTTTATGCTTTGCTTATTGGCCATCTATGGTCTATGTATGACCTGTTGGTACATGCTTAATGCTTATGTTATCTACACATGCTAGTTACATTGTTTGGACTTGAATACTATTGGAGCTTCGTTTGGGCTTGACTTTGGATATTATGGAGCTTATTTTGGTCATGCTTTGGCTCGCCAGAGATTGATTGGAATTGTCTTCATGACATTGGATGATATCATTGGATACTTGACCGCTCATCTGCTTTGGATATCTTACTGATGTATGATCTTGGATACTCCATCATTGGTGCTCTTACATGCTTTGTGTGAGCTTATTTGCTTGACACTTATGGCTTTTGTGCTAGTGGGAGCGTCTTTGTACACTTATCAGACACATTGAGCAATTCGGGTTATGCATATTGAGCTTTTGGATATTTGAGACCAGGATCTCCTCATGGATTATGTATGGTTGATATACCTTGGTCCATGTAGACGTAATTGAGCTGATTCGGGTTTGTATTCACTAAGTAGACACGATCTTGTGTTAGGTCTTGGTAGTGGTATGTACATTTTGACCTGTTGATTAGGGGGTGTACCGACTTTATTGACGGACTTTGTTTGATATGCTTGGGTGTTGGCTCATGTTAGTTTGACTGTTACATGCCTGTTTATGCCCACTTGATGCTAGTTTTGCATTGACAATCAATGATTGACTTTGAACATTGGGTTTTTGCCTAATGTCAGCTCTCATTGTATACTGCTATCATAAATTATAGCAAGCATATATCTCTGGATTGTCATGTATTTTTCATACTGAATCATCTTGGTTTGATGTACTTTTGATGGTACTTGGTGGGCATCATCATTAAATACTTTTATCTCGCCATTTTGCCTGGTTTTTGTGGTTTTTTGGTCATTTTCTACAGTTTACAATAGGCAGTTTTGAACTATCTGCACTATTTCAGCTTGCAGTATGGCATTTTCTTCCACTAATAGTGCTATCTTCAACATCATTAAGCTTGATGGTATGAATTATGCCTATTGGAAGAGCCAAGTTTGGTAGGTATTGGTGTAGAAATCACACATAAAGCCACTAAGGTTGAGTGGAGAGCAACCTAAAACTATGACTAATGACGAATGGATCGAGCTTGATGAGTTATACAAGTCCACCCTCATCTTGTCTCTCACTGAACAAGTGCATTACAATGTGGTTGAGGAAGCATAGAGTACTTGGTAGCTTTGGGATAAGATCAAGAACCTATATGACAAGCAAAGTCCTGTGAGTCAAATATATTGGTTGAAACAGCTTGTGGATCTCCGCATGAAAGAGAATGTGACCATGTCAACTCATCTAAGCCAGTTTCATGCTATTCTTAAGAACTTGGTTTCATAAGGTATTGATTTCAAAGAGGATGTCACTCCGTTGTTCTTGCTTGGAACTCTTAATGAGTCTTGGGATGTATTTTGCATTGCCTTATGTGCTTCTACCACTACCCTAAAGCTATCTGATGTTGAGAGCTCTCTTTTGCAAAAAGAGACAAACTGCAAGAATTTGGATGCCTCTCGTGTGTCTCATGCTTTGACAGTTAGAGGCAGACATGATGGAAATTCAAAGAATAACCGTGGTAATGGACGTGGACGGGATTCGCAGAAATATCAGTCCAAGCCGTGTGGCAAGTTGCATAGTAAGTCTCGTGGGAGAAATGCAAATCTAATTTGTCATCATTGTGGGAAGAAAGGCCACAATGTCATGAATTGCACAATGAAAGGAACAAAGACAAGGGGAAAGAGAAAGTGCAGGAAAAGTCTTCTGATCGGAGCATAGTACATGCTAAGTCAAGTGTTAAAATTGAAGAGATCAATGTTATGCAGCCCAAGGATAGTGATGGGGATTATATCCTTGCAACAGCTTCATCTAGTGCTTCACAGATGACATAAATACACTCTATGTATGCACAATGTTGGCTCTTGGACTTAGGTGCATCCTTTCATGTAACACCTTGCAGAGAGTGGTTCCATTCATACCGTTATGTTTATTAAATGATGAAAATGCTTTCTGGTTTTTTGCAGTACTTACCACCCCTTGACTATTCTCATTTTGATTCTTGTGATCATTGTCTTTATGGCAAGCAGACTAGGTCCACGCATAAGAAGACTGATATGTCACGCATGAGTGAGCCCTTGGCTTTGGTACATTCTGATGTTTGTGGGCCCATGCCCTATCAATCTTTGGGTGGTGTGAAGTATTTTATTACCTTCATAGATGATTTTTCACGTAAGGTATGGGCTTATCCCATTAAGCAGAAGTTTGATATCTTGGTAGTTTTTCGAGATGGCTTGCTTTGGCAGAAAGCCAATATGGGCATAAGTTGAAATGCCTTAGGATAGATAATGGGGATGAATATATATCATGTGCTTTTGAGCAATTATGTGATGAGAGGGGTATCAAGTGTTAGTTGTCCGCCCCTTATACCACTCCCTAGAATAGTATGGCTAAGCAGATGAATAGGACCATCCAAGAAAGGGTTCACAATATGCTTAGCCATGCAGGCCTACCCCATCACTTTTGGGTTGGTAGTTACGACTGACATACATATCATTAATAGATCACCTTGTAGTGCCATTGATTTTTAGGTTGCAGAGGTGGTATGGATAGGAAAGCCTCCCTCTTATGTGCATTTATGTGTCTTGGATGTGAGGCATTTTGCCATGTGCCCAAGGATAAGTGTAAAACAAGTTGGATCCTAAGAGTGTTGAATGCGTATTCCTTGGTTATGGAGATGCAGGAGAGATGGGTTACCATCTATGGGATCCGCATGCGTGGAAAGTCATCCAGAACCATGATGTAGTCTTCCATGAAGACAAGATGCATAGGAAACCTAAGAGAGTGATGGAGATACACAGGGTTATATTTCAGGAGGAGCCATGTGCTCCCATAAAGCCAAGTGGATAGCCTGCAGCAGCAATAGCAGATACTCATGGCCAGGGTGTTGGACAGAATGTTGAGCAGACAACAGAGCCTTGCAATGCGGCGTTCTACTAGAGATAGACACTCACATGACAAACTTGAGCCCTCCATGCACTATGTCTTGGTTACATATGCAGGAGAGCCTCTGATCTATGATGAGACTATGTGCGGGGGTGATAGTCACTCTTGGGAGAGGGCTATGTAGTCTGAGATAGACTCCTTGCATAAGAATGAGACTTAGGATTTGGTTTTCTTACCTGCTGGCAAGAAGGCTTTGCCATGCAAGTGGGTGTACAAGCTGAAAAGTACCCTTGGACATCCCAAGCCAGCATACAAGGCTAGGTTGGTAGCAAAGGGTTTTAAGTAGGAGCGTGGTATTAACTTTGATGAGGTCTTCTGTCCTGTGGTTAAGATGACCACCCTACACTTAGTCTTGTCTTTGTTTGCACAACTTGACTTGGACATGTTATACCAGATGGATGTCAAGACGACTTTCTTACATGGGGACTTGCATGATGAGATTTACATGGAGTAGCCTAAGGGCTTTGTAGAGCTTGGCAGGGCACCTAGTATGTAGGTTGAAGAAAAGTCTTTATGGCTTAAAGCATGCACTTAGGGAATGGTATCATAAGTTCGATTCCTTTATGCAGTCACAGGGCTACAACCATAGTGTTATGGATGTGTGCTTGTACATATCCATAGTGTTATGGATGTGTGCTTGTACACAAAGAAATCCCGTGATGGTTCTTTGCTTATTTTGGCACTCTATGTGGATGGCATACTATTAGCAGGGGAAGCTCATGATGAGCTAGATACTCTTAAGGCTCAGCTCAAGAAAATCTTTGAGATGAAGGATCTAGGACAAGCCTCGCACATACTTGGCATGTGCATTAGACGTGATAGGCATCAAGGATTGCTCTACATGACATAGAGGGAGTACATTCATAAAGTCCTTGAGCGCTTCTGCATGCAGGATGTGAGGCCTATTGGATGTCCATTGCCTTTTTATGTAAAGTTATCACAGGTCGATTGTCCATAGATAGATGAGCATAGGGCCGAGATAGCCAAGATTCCCTATGCATCCGTAGTGGACAGTCTTATATATGCCATGATAGCCACTCGTCTAGATATTGCCTTTGCAGTTGGTGTTGTGGCACGCTATATGGCTACACCTGGCAAGAAGCATTGGGATTCGATGAAGGGTATCATGAGGTACCTACCTAAAGGGCACTGCACATATGTGAATATGCTATGGCAGCCAAGATACAGGAGTCGTGGGGTACAATGATTATGATTACACAGGACATGTAGATAGTAGGAAGTCCAATTCTGGCTATGTGTTCACCTATGATGGAAGTGCTATCTCTTGGATGTCCAAGGTGCAAAAGTGTACAGCTCTTTCCACCATTGAGGCCGAGTATGTTTTAGCCACTGAGGCTTGCAAGGAGGCCATATGGTTAGGTTGTTTGGTTCATGACCTTGGTATTGATGCCCTATCCTGCATTCAGATTCTATAAGTTGAGTGATATTCAGTTAGCCAAGAATCTGCTGATCTTTCAATGTAAAGACAAAACACATTGAGGTGAGGTCTCACTCCATATGTGGGGTCATTGAGGACAAGTCTATTGACCTTGTCAAGAGACCAAAATCCTACAGATCTGCTCACCAAAAGCCTCTCTATAGATTGCTTTGCCTTCCTCAAGATATTGATGGGCATGGGATGAGATGACGTCTTTCCTCATCCTATTGTACATGTGTACATGTTATACTATCTTTTTTCTTTTCTTTTGACTCCTCATTGGGGCAGATTCGCCTTTAAGTGGAAGGTTGTTGGGGGTAAAGGCACCTTTGCCTAACTGCCTATGTATTACTAGACTGACAGTATCCATGCTTGCACACTGCAGACGGCAGGCGCCTGTCACCATCACTTTATTCTTTATTCTTGTAGTGATAGATGAATAAAGGGAAGGCTGGTCACACATTATAACTGTTGGAGTTCCCACATTGTGATTTCTCTCTCTCTCTCTCTCTCTCTCTCTCTCTCTCTCGCTCTCTCTCTCTCCTACTATAGCTTTCCTATGCAAGCTTCGATCCTTCTCACCTTTCAAGTTTGTGAAATGCATCTTTCTTAGTTATGGAGTTGTAGGTGAGATGGACTATCTCCTATGGGATCCATAAGCTCAGAAGGTCATTTGCATGTTGTTTCTCATGAAGTAAAAATACATAAGTAGCCTAAGAAAATCATTAAGGCATGCATGGTGATATTTTAGGAGAAACCTCCTATTACCGTATAGCCAACTAGATAGCCTATAACAACCAATGCTCTAATGGCTAAGGACCATGATATTAGATATGAGGTATAGGCTCCACAACCTATTTTGCGATGGGGTCTACTAGAGATAGATGTTAGCATGATCACTTTGCACCCTCTATGGACTATGTTATGGTGACAGATGTTGGTGAGCCCCTCGGTCATAGTATGACTCACTACTGAAAAATCATATGTGAGATTTGGTTCCTTTGCCTAATGGAAAACATGCTTTGCTATACAAATAGGTATACAAGTTGAAGAGTCCCCCTAGATGACCCAAGAAAACCTATAAGGCTTGATTGGTTGCTAAGGGTTTTGAGCAGGAGCATGGTATTGACTTCAATTAAGTCTTCTCTCCTATTGTCAATATAACTACACTATGTTTGGTTTTGACTTTGGTTGCATAACTCGATTTGGACCTCTATCAAATGGATGTTAAGATGGCTTTTTTACATGAAGAGTTGCATGATGAGATTTATATGTAGCACCTAAGGGCTTTGAGAAAAAAGGTAGGAAACAGTTAGTGTGCAAGTTGGGGAAGAGCCTTTATGGCTTTAAGCAGGCACCTAGGGAATGGTACCACAAGTTTGATACTTTCATACATTCGTAGGGATATATCCATGGTAATATGGATCTATGTTTATACACAAAGAAGGACATTGATGGTAGCCTTATGATTTTGGTACTCTATGTGCATGATATATTGATTGTTGGGAGCCCTCATGATGAGCTAGCTACCTTGAAAGGTCACCTCAAGAAGAGTTTTGAGATAAGGGACATGGAATATGCCTCACATATTCTTGGGATGTGTATCACACATGATCACTCTAAGGGTCATAGAAGAAGTACATCCAAAAGGCTCTTGAGCAGTTTCATATGTAAGATGTTTAGCCTATTGGCTAGCCTTTACCTTCTCATGTGAAGGCTAGTCATGCCGATTGTCTGTAGTCTTCTCTATAGTTTGAAGAGTAGAAGGCCAAGATGGCCAAGATGCCAATTGTCTGTAGTCTTCTCTATAGTTTGAAGAGCAGAAGGCCAAGATGGCCAAGATCCCTTATATATCTATAGTGGATAGTTTGATGTATACCATGATAGCCACTCATCTTGACATAGCATTTGTGGTGGGAGTTGTGGCATGCTATATAGCTTCACTTGGCATGTGGATATCATGAGGTATCCCAAGGACATTGCACATATGTGCATATGTTATGGTGGCCATGATACAGGAGTTGACAGGAGTTGCAAGGTACACTGACTCTAATTATGTAGAACATGAAAACAATAGAAAGTCCATCTTTGGTTATGTCTTCACCTTTGCTAAAGGTGTTGCTTAGATGTCCAAGGTACATAAATGCATGGCCCTATACACTACAGAGGTAGAGTATGGTGTAGCCACTGAGGCTTACAAGGAGAGACCTTGGTATTGTTGATGTAGTCCCTACACTACATTCAAATTCTATGAGTACTATTCAATTGGCCAAGAATTTGATCTTTCATGCAAAGACAAAACATATTGAGATGCATTACCATGTTATCTGAGAGGTCATTGAGGGAAATTCCATTGAGTTTGTCAAGATCTCAATTGATAAAAATCCTATAGATCTACTCACTAAAAGTCTCTCAATGGAATGTTTTTCTTTCCTTAGGAAGTTGATGGGGATTGGATGAGATGACGTATTTTCTCATCCTGTTGTACTTTATGTATAGTTGTCATTTGTCACTTTTTTTCTTGTTCTCTCCTCACTAGGGGCACATTTTCCTCTAAGTGGGAGGTTGTTGGGGATAAAGGTGCCTATGCCTAACTACTTGTCTATTTATTACACTAACAATTTTAGCACACCTGTACACTGTGAAAATAGATGAGAGATTCAATGGAGATGCACAACGGAAGGTTGTTGAGACACGGATATGGAGGCTCAAGATTTGTTCATTCTCTTCTTTTTCATTCTTCTCTACTGTCTACTTTTCCAAGTCTCTCGTAAAGAGATAGACCCTTTGACCTTTAGGGCACTTTACACAACCTCACACAAGCATAGGGTAAGGGCTTAGGCTTGTTGCCTTATTTCTCAACACTTCCTCTCAAGCTCAGAATGAGCTTGCAAAGGTAGTACTCCAAGTGTACTCTTGAAATACTCAAACTTATCTTTGCCTAATGCTTTGGTAAAGATATTAACAACTTGTTCACTTGTTTTGATATGGACCAAGTCATCCTCTCCATCAATGACCTTCTCTCTAATGAAGTGATAGTGCACTTCTATGTGTTTTGTGTTGGCATGGTAGACTGGGTTCTTTGCTAACATAATGCTACTAATGTTGTCACAATATATGATGATTCCACCATCAATTTCAATCCCCATGTCACATAAAACCAATCTCAGCGGTGTCTGCTCACATGCTACCAATGCAATACCTCGGTACTTAGCTTCTATACTTGATAAAGCAATTGTAGGTTGCCTTTTGCTACTCCAACTTACCAATGAAATTGCATAACCACTGGTGGATCTCCTATCCATAAGCCTAGTTTGCATCAAGATACCCAAACAAGGTAGGATTTATTCCCTTCTCATAGAATAAGCCAAATCCAATTGTCTTCTTCACATACCTTAGAACTCTCCTTACTGCATCCAAATATAATTTACATGCTCTTTACATAAATTGGCTAATCAATCCGACACCATAACTCAAATCTAGCCTTGTAATGGTTAAGTAGATAAGACTACCAACCATCTTTCTAAACATAGTCACATCTTCCACATATTTTCCATCATCAATCATTTTGACGTTTTGATCCAAGGGAGTATCACTAGCTTACATCCTGTCATGCCATACTTCTCCAATATCTCCAAAGAATAATGTCTTTGTGCCAACCAAATACCATGGCTGTATCAATGACCTCAATGCCCAAAAAATATCTCAACAACCTAAGTTCCTTTATGTTAAATTCTTTATGAAGACCATACTTAGCTTCAACAATCTCCCTCTCAAGTCTACCTATAATAATCAGGTCATCAACATTGATGCCAATCACAACCATGCCATCCTCTATATGTCTCACATAGAGTGAGTAATCAGCCATACCCTGCCAAGATCCCATGTTGCACAAGAATCTGCTAATCCTCTCACACCAAGCTCTTGGTGCTTACTTCAGTCTATACAATGCCTTCTTCAACTTGCATACATGATACTCCATGGACTATAGTTGCCACTACTTTTTGCATTCTCCTAAGGTTCAAACATATCTTCTAGTGCTAATTTCCAAGCTTACCATTTGTTGAAATTTTCTTCTTATGAGAATCATCATCACCACTCTCATAAGAATCCAAGTCCACTGCAATCTTGGGTTTGTACCATGATTCATACTCATTGAATTTGACATCCTTGCTAATGTAAACTTCCTTAATCACTAGATCATAGCATTTATAACTCTTCTTCTCATCAGGATATCCAAGAAAGATGAATTTTATAGCCTTTGGATCCATCTTCTTCCTAAAATCATCAAGAATATGAACATAACAAACCTATCCAAAAACCCTGAAGTAAGCAACAGTGGGTGTCCTACCATACATTCTTTCATATGGTGATACATGATGAGTCAATCATGTAGGTGTCATATTCATGATATATACTACAATATACACTGCCTCTGCACAATATGTTAATGGCATATTAATTTGGTTCATCATTGCCCTAGTAATCTCTACAACAATACGGTTCTTTCTTTCTGCCTCACCATTCTGCTAAGTTGTGTACCTACATGTCACTTTGTCTTTTGATTCCATGATCTCTTTCCAATGCTCATTCACTAACTCGTTGCGGCGATGTAAGGATAGCACCGAGACAATGCTCATGCTACTATCCTCTTAATTAAAATACAACAAACCCTATATCATGCTATGCAATAGCAAAATTAGTAATACACAGCACCCAAATCACATCATTCAAACACCCCACCCCCTACTTTTAGGTATTGCTTCCATTGCATAGATGTAGGGGTTCATTTTGTCATGTTTTGATGTATGAAAAGCGTTAAATCACAAACTTTGACAAAGAAATAGGGAAAACTGAGGCTAAACGTCATACTCCGCCACTACCATACATTCACAAACACTCATTATACTTTTCCTTATTCCTATGAAGCGTATTTCTATTTTTTTCCTATTTTTCCTTTTTTATGCATTTATTTGTTAATAATAACTATTATTTTTTATTTTTCTTATACCAACCATTTCAATATACTATTATATAATTTTATTTTTTATTTTTTCCCATAGGAACACATTTCACCCACTCGAAACGACAAAACCATCATTTTACCCTTAAAAACCGCATTTTGGGTTTTACGGGATTTAAATAGCGCATGCAAATCATTATGAAATTAGAATTATCTGATAGACAACAATTAAACATGATGCAACTAGCACTCAAATAATTTTGAACATCATTTCCATCGTAAAATATCCAAAAAACTTCATTTTCCTCATAAAAAATAGTCATACCGTGTTTCTACGAAACCCGAGACGCATTAAATGACTGCATGACCAGCGGATGGAGCCTCCGTTGCTCTCAATTCCATGCTGCATATCAAGCTTCAGCATATCCATTAATCTCCATCATCATTTGCTTTAATCTCCTTCTCGATTCCTCGTTCAAGATAATGCGTATGAACAACCCATAGAGGGGAGAGAGAGGGAGGAGAGAGAAAGACTAAAAAAAGAGATTTTTAAAATCCTCCATCAAAACGGGTAAGCTTACAGCCATCTTGTTCCTCTCTTTGCCCTGATCGAGAATCTCCCTCTCTCTCTCCAAACGGGTTTGAATTGGAGAGGCATCGAGCAAAAATGAGGAGGCACATTGATGCTTCCCTCTGTTTGATAGTTTTTGCATTAGTTTCAAGGCTTTTATTAAGCCTAAGGTTTAAAACATTAAAATAATTGGTTTATCTTTTTGTGTTCACACTATATTGCAAGTGGATATTTCAGTTTTGAGGGGGCAAATAAACTCCGATTCGCAATGCAACTAGACAAGTGGCTTTATGGCGTTGAACTCCATTAACCTGGCCTCTCCCATGCACTTTACGGCTTCCCGATCTGGTAGCTACTTTATAATGCCAAACCTTTCGGGGATTAAATGGGGGGTCAACAAACGACCTTCGATTGACGAACCGAGACTTGTGTTGGATTCCTAATGTTGAAATGCATCTAGGAAAACTCTAGCTCGGCCATCTGCCACTGTTTGATTTTTCATGAAAATTGACTTTTTAACGCCTCTCGGACACTTTTCGGCTCCAAAACAAGCTTCAACGCTTCAAGAATGGGTCCAAATCAGGTCCTAAAATCCAGCTCTCATTGGCCACCATGGGATAGGGCGACTCAGCTCATCGAATCCCACGAACAAATCTGCACATCAACATAACCACATAGAGCATAAAACTGATACAAAAAATACTCAACAAAAGACATCATAGCTCCCCTTGCCAAAACCAAGGCATGAAATCCACGAGGAGTAGGCCTAGTATAATCTGATAGAAAGCCCAAAGCTAGTCACTAACTGACTGCTCTAACATGGCCAAGCTAAAAATAACTATCAAATAGACCATCCTAAGTGGTGATCTGAACTACCTAACTATCTCAGGACAACTCAACGAGGAGTTTCGACTAGGCGAGGAATCTTATAGCCTGATCAAGAAATATTATCTTTTAGTGCTCTTGCCTTTTATCCCTTTATTTTCCATACTCGAGAATGTAAAAAGGAGGGAGTTGAGCGTAGTGACCCAAAGAGAACAAGGCATTGGTCTCGGGTCTTGTCTCGGTACCCTAGAGCCTACCAAGCCCTCGCAAGGCGACACGTAATCCTTTTCTAACGCTCACTTTTATTTTCGCCCCAACTGTCTCTTATTCTTATTTTTAGCTAAATGCCACCCCCTGGAAGACAAGGCATTGGCCCTGAGTCTTGTCTTGTTCCCAGGAACCTACCAGGACTTCGCAAGGCGATGAACAACTGCTCAAGGATTTTTATTTCTTTCCTTTTCTATTTTTATAGGGTTTAGAACCCCTTTTTATACACCTCTGTATATTTTTATTCTTCAGCTATTCAAGATTTTGCTTCTTTGCATCATCATTTTTTCTAGCAGGATTTTCTAACTGCCTCACAACTAACAGAAACTCCTAAAACGGCTGTCTAGCAGGTCAGTAGAATAGGGTTACTAGGATTGCTATCTAAAACAGGTCTTTCAATGCCTGACAATGCCTTTGTAAGAGGCAACAACTGCTCAGACCTCCCACAGACATACCTAACCTAAACCTGGGACTTCATGCCTTGATTATTAGCCCCCAATAAGAAAAGAAATCCCTCACAAGTAACCAAACATATATAGTATAAAAACAAGGTACTCATAAAGGAAATATATCACTTGGATTGGGCCATGAGAAGCACCGATGCAGCAAAGGCTCCCCCTCAGGTTCCGTGTAATATGTCTAGCACAACACTAAAACAAAAGCCGTTAACTACACCCGCACTAAACAAAAAAATGGCTTTCTTGGCCTAAAATGGATAGGTCATTCTAATCCATGTAATACATGGTTTTCTTGGCATATACACCACATCCTATCAAACTAACCAAGATACCAAGGATAACATAAAATATGAGGACTCGCCTCATGCTACTCATGCAAGTCAGCTACAAGCTTGATCTGGGCCCTTTGTAGATCCACTAGCCCAAAGCCTTTCTACTGATATCTTAGTAATAAGGGCCATCTCTTCTTGGGTACTATGAGCTAAATGAATGACATCATTAGGTTGATAGAACTCATCTTCTTGGTCATCATTCAAACAGATTGCTTGTCCCAACTTTTCAGTAACTTCTCCTACAGGGAGAATCATGGATTTATGATCATTCAACTCTTCTCTAATTGGACCCTTACATATGTCAATGATACGATCCAAACTAGACAGAGCTTCAAGCCTAGGCACATCACATGGATACAACTTAGGATGGTGCATATTGTCAGATGTAGCATTATGGCCTTTAGTCGCATCCTCTTAGGAATCCATCAAAGCATGCCCACATGCAATTCCTGGCCCTTCATCTAACACACCAATAGTATTTTTAGGGGTTTTGGGCCTCCAAATCCATCTTACATTTCTCGTTATATGCTTATACATTCTCGATTTGCCACATTAGTCTAATGGACTCAATGTAGACTTATTGCTATAGCTAGATGGCCTCACATCCTTAGCGCTTCTACTCAGCATAGGTGGACCTTGGGCGCATGGTACACCTTTTTCATATGAGATGTCTTTACTTGCCTTTGTCCACTCTCCAACTGCTTATTCATAGGAACCATGCTTTTACTAAAAGGAATAGTATCTACTTGAAAGTATGATTCATACATAAATTGAAACGGCTTCTCTAGAGCCTTACTAGCAGCACAACTAGGACCACTCATAGCATGCTTATCCATACTCATAGGCTCGATGGTCCTATCAATGCCGCCATCACAACTACCACTCGTGGAACTATTGCAAGCCTTGATAGGACTTGCTGGGTCTTGATGAGATATTTAAATCCTCCACTAAAACATGCAAGCTTACAGCCATCTTGTTCATCTCTCTGCCCTGATCGAGAATCTCCCCCTCTCTCTCCAAAATGGGTTTGAATTGGAGAGGCATCAATAAAAAATGAGGAGGCACATTGACCCTTCCCTCTGTTGGACAGTTTTTGCATTAGTTTCAAGGCTCTTATTAAGCCTAAGGTTTAAAACATTAAAATAACCGATTCATCTTTTTGTGTTCACACTGTCTCGCAAGTGGATATTTCAATTTTGAGGGGGCAAATGACTCCATTTGCAATCTAAATGGATAGGCGACTTCATGGCATCAAACTCCATCACCGTGGCCTCTCCCACACACTTTACAGCTTTCTTGTGTTGGATTCCTGATGTCGAAATGCATCTATGAAAACTCTAGCTTGGCCATCTGCCTAGTTGCCACAATTTCTTCTAGGTTGTATATGCTCCAGTATCGTAGCTGGTTGAAAACCTGTATCTATGTGGTTAAATGATATTTGTTTTGTTCTTCCTTGGTAAATAGGAGCCCTGCCATTTGGATTCCTATCATAACACAATAGCTCACAATGAGTTCTCTTTGAATGATAATTTTTGCTTAAAAAGTGAAGTGGTTAGAAGGAAACATTATCAAATAGTAAAAAGTATAAGCTAGGGAATGGAAAATTTTCATGTCAATCAATCAATACATTCCCTGCAATAATTCATGAAAAATCTTTCACTAAATGAAAATTCAATTCATCCTTCCCTTTAGAGTCTAATCATATTTTGGTTCATATTCACCTTTAACCTTAGTCCCTTTGCTCTTGGAATAATGAGAATCCTTCCTAAGATTGGAGAATGAAGAAGTAAGAGTGTTTGGTACACTCTTGGTGTGCTCTAGTGTTTCAAGAGCCAATTGTAGAAGTTTGGGTTATACTCCAATGTAGCTTTGTGGTCTAAGTCTTGTGGATGAATGCCCACATATATGATATAGGTCAAAACATCGACCAAAAGATCACTTGAGTTCATTTTGCTAGCAACATGAAGTTCTTCTTCTATTAGGGTCCTATCTAAGTATGGATTCAACATGACATTGTCTTCTAATGGTCTATTTTGTGTCATGGCTATACTCTAAACGAAGTTGGGGCCACATATTTCAGAAGTTTGATGGTATGTCTTTGCTATGCATTGGTCATGATTTGACAATATCATTTCTGTAGGAATTTGGATTTGGATTCAACTAGCTTATTTAGCTCATGAAGTGACATTGGAACTTTGCTTTTCTTAAAGGACATGATTAATTGTTGGTTTAAGGCTTTGTTGGGAGATTTCAATAGCAATCAACTCTTCTACGATCAAGGGTGTTTTTGTGAATATGAATTCAAATTCTTCCCAAGAGCAAGGCAAAGAGCATACATCATTTGCTATTTGTTCCTCAAGCTTATCTAGGTCCAAGCATTCATGGCTTCTAGCAAACATAATGAAAGTTGAGTCTAATCATCTGATACATGTCATAAGTTATCTCCCGTGTTCATGGCCATATCAGATGCCAATTCGAGAATTGATATGTGTTGATAAGATGGTTTAAGGTTTATGGGTGGTTGGGCTTTGACTCTTTGACTAGACTGCTTAGCTATGATCGCCTTCACTATGAGGTGATCATTGGAGTATTTGTTATGTGTCACCTGTGATGGTTGAACTTGTGTGGTTGACCTTGTGGTTTAGGGGATGTGTGGTTCTCTACTCGTGTAGTGGGTGGTGCACTGGAGGTATTAGGGCAAGGCCTATCAACAGTTTGTTTGAATTTTGGATGGTAGACCTATTGAGTGTTCAAGGGTTGATCATCTTTTTGCTCGCTTTGGTTTTTACCTCCTATTGTGCCTGATGGGTACACGTATGTTGGTTGGGAGGTTGAGATGGATGGGCAGATGTGCCACTCATGGATTTAAGCAACCACACTAGGGTGTTGCCATCTTAGGCATGTAATAGGGCTTTTACCACCCATCATGGTTTGATCCTTTGCCTGTTTGTGTAATGCTAGCTTTTTCCTTTAGGTTTGGTGTATGGGATATGAGAGCTATGCGATCTTGTAGATGTGCCCTTGGTAGCTTGTAATTTACGTGTGGGAGCCCACTTGGTTATTTGGATTGCAGCTTTGGTTGGGGCTTCTAAGTGTTGCGAGTATTTCACACTAGATGTCTGTGTGGGTTCACTACCCCCTCCTTAGGATTGACATAAGGTTTAACTACCAGTGACACTATGAGCTCTGGCAAAGCCACAGTACCCTTGCAAAAAGCTGTGACTATCCTACATTGCCTATGGCAAGGTGGATGCACTGAGAGTCATAGTCACCTTTGCAATGAGTCTGTCTCTTGAAAGCATGACCCAAAAGTGATTCATTGCCAATACCTTTTTCATTAGGCAATACATAAAAGATTATTGGGAGGTTCTTAGTCTCAATATAAACCATTGCTTTGCACTTCCCTAGTAGTGGATAGGACTGCCTCCCAAAGGGACCAAGCTTGGCATTAGTCGATTGTATGTGGGGCTAATCAATGAGGGTCCAATGATCATATGTGAGGATGTTGTTGTCAGCTCCATCATCGCTTAATGCATCAAAGATGTGTGCCTTTTGGGCAATTACCATTAGGCACAAGTAGGCTGCTATTACTATTTATTCATCCTCATCTTCTATGCATATGATAGTTGCCATTCCAACGTTCATGGGTGGTGTTATCATTGGAGGTTCGTGTAGTGGGTGGGATGGGGGTTAGTACTTATCAAAATGATTGCCATTGAAAAATCCTATACCCTCTCCTTCTAGGGTTTCAAGCTCCATGTTGCCAGTTCTACTAATCTTATAGACTTTGAAAGGTCCCAATCCCCTTAACTTTATCTTTTGTTTTTGACTCCTTATGGAGCATAACAACAATAAGTCTCCTTACTCAAAGTCATTTTTTTTGACATGCTTGTCAAACCAAATCTTGCATCATGCCTTCTTATAGATTAGGGCATGGGTTGCAATGAGCCAGGTTTCAGATAGGCTTTCTAGTTCTACTAGGAGACTTGTCCATGCTTCCTTGCCATCCCATCTCTCTTAGATTGCCATTCTCAAACTTGGAATGAAAAACTCTACTAGTAAGATTGGTTTAGTTCCATAGGACAACTTGAATGGTATTTATCCTATGGCCTTTTTGTAAGCTATCCTATAAGCCCATAATGCTGCCATTAGCTTATTGTCCTAGTCACTACGGGTGGTAGAGACCACCTTCGTTAGGATAGTCACTAAGATTTTATTTGTGGCTTCAACTTTTGACCATTGGCTTGAGGGTAACATGATGAGGATTTTCAATGAATTATCAAGAAGGTGGATAGCAAGTGGGCAATCACTTCATTGATGAAGCGTGTGCCTTGATTACTAACTAATTTAGTGGGACATCAAAACCATGAGATTACTTGCTCTCAAAGAAATTTGGGAGTGGTCCTAGCATCATTTTTTCAAGTTGCTAGAGCTTCAGCCCACTTGGTGAGATAGTCTATGGCTATGATCATGTGTCTCGCTTGCGAGTATTGTGCTATATGCTTGATTGGACGACCGATGCGATCAATCCCTCATTTTTCAAATGGTTGGTAAGCTATCATTGGGTTAAGTCCATCTTATGCTTATGGATAGGAACTTTGGTTTATTGGCACTCATCACAATGCTTCACAAACTTAGCTGCATCGTGGAATAGTGTAGGCCACCATAATGAGACTGGAGCACCTTACGTGCTATAGTGTCCCCATTGAAGTGTCCTCCAATAATTCTGTTATGAGCTTTTACAAGCTTATCATGCATCTCATGCTCACAGATACATCTCCTCAACAATCCATCCTGTCCTAATCAGTAGAGTTGATTGGCAATCAATTGATAGGGTTGAATCTTTAGAATGAGACGTTTTAGGCTAGCCTCCTCAATGGGAGGTTCATGTAATCCATGTTCTAGGATGTGGACTATATTATTTGCCCAATATGGTGTAGGGTTTTCTCTAAACAAATCTCTTTTTTTGGACATTCTAAATAGATATACGTTGGGTAGGTCATCTACAATACCTTGCCCAACTGCTTCTCTTGTGGTTATATGAGACATATGGTCTACCATATAATGTTGTTTGCCCTTGTGTACTATTAACCCCAGTGCAAAGAAAACACAAAGAAATCAAAGAAAATAAAAAAGACACACAAGACAAAGTGAAAAAAGGTTGCCCAACAAAAAAATAGGAGGAAAAGAGCCAAAAGCGCAAGAAGCAAACTCAAAATTCCAAGGTAAGTGCAAAAGGGGAAAGACACATTTTAAATATAAAAGCACACACTAAATCCTTGTAAAAGAGTTCTAGGCTCCTTCTTGTGCAATTTGTAAATGTAGGTGGGCATGGGTGAAGGAATAATGTAAATAGGAAGGGAATAGGGAAGGAGGACCTAGCTAACATGGCCGGTCATGTAAAAAAGGGATGGGCACCCAAGAGGAGTAGGGCATGTATAAAAAGGCAAAAAGTGATGGGCACCCAAGAGGAGTAGGTCATGTAAAAAAGGGATGGGCACCCAAGAGGAGTAGGGCATGTAAAAAAAGGTAAAAAGTGAATGAAGAAGATCATTCTTGTGTGTGGACAAAACTAGCTCTTCTCTTTTTCTTCTTCTTCTTGTTCTTGCTTATGCTTGTGCTTAAGAGAGGGAGGTTGAGGGAGTGAATGTATGAAGGTGAGGGACTGTGACGAAGAAGCTCTCCATATTCCCCTCTCTTCTTCTTCTTCTCTCTTCTCTTCTCTTCTCTTGTGCATGGAAATGGAGCCTAGAGCTTGGAGCTGGAGGATTGAGATTGCTTGAGCTTACACCTTGGATCCTGGAGCTATCGGAGAGCTTGAGGGAGGAGACAACTTGATCGGGCATGAAGGTAAGCTCACTACAATTGTATGCGTGAGAGTGCATCATGACTATGTGATAGGTAGCCATTGCACTCGGCTTAAAACACTTAAAAAAATAATAAGCGGTCCGTGGGTCTTGGTAGTTGAGCGAGAGATCGCACATTTTGGTTTCATTGCCGAGACCAATGGATTCAAGCTTTGAGTGCTTGCGTGCCCTGAATAGAGCATTGGAGTAGGCTTTGCTCCAAACTGGTACTTGAGATAGGTAGGAAGCAAGTCGGAAGGCATTTGATCTCTTTCTTTCACAAGTAAGTTTTCTAGTTTTTTAGGCTTAGACAAGTGGATTTGATCAGCTTAAGTGCTTAGTTGTGATCTAGATGCATTTAGGTAGGGAAAAATTAGGAAAAAATGAGAAACAAACAATAGGGTTACTGCTGTAAACAAAGCGAAAAAGGGTCTTCGATGCATTGAGAGAGGAAACAGAGATGAAGGGGAGTGGAAGACTGAAGAACAAGAGGTTTAAGAGGTAGAGAGAGCAAAGGGGAGCTCATTTCTGCATTCAAAGTTTGAGAAAGAGAGAGCTAGATAGGTTGTTGTAGGGTAGCAGGAAGGCAAGGAGAGCTTTGATTCATGCAATTGAATGCATTCACAGGCTATAGGTGAGTTGTTTGATTGCTAGTTCCCTATTCTTTGATATTGGAGCCTGCTAGAGGTTGGGGGGAGCATCATGAGCATCGCACTGGATTTTTACCAAGTTGACATCCATTTTCAACAGCATAGTTGAGGACTATCTAATTCCCAGAAATGTCCAACCATCCCAAAGTCATTTGATTTTGTAAATAAGACATGATCGAAGTGCTAAATTGGACAAACCATGACCATTCCAAAATCAAATAGCCCAAAAATTGGACATCTTGATCGTCCAATTTGGACAAATTAGACTTGGACAATCCTTGAAATTGAACGTTCGATTATAGGAATCGGACCAAAAACCTACAAATGGGACAAGAAAATTGAACAATAAATTTTTATAAGTTCAGACCTTCCTAGATCTTGTAGGGGCCAAGCTCTAGCTATTGAACACCCCACTAGATCCCCAAGTGAGTGAATAGAGCAATAGAGTTGATTGACACGAGAGTTGAGAGCCGACCGTCCATGAGTGATTGCGGTCACTGACCATACCACAATAGAGGCTTGGATTGACAACCTGAACTCGCTACCTTTTAGACCATGTATCAATTGTGTAGTAGGGACCTAGAGTGGACCACTATGAGTGGCCGCCACTTGTATAGGAGAACCAGCATTAGCTGAAATTAATTGAGGGGAGTGTGATTTGCATTGATTATTATTGAATTCACACACTTCATCACATAATCACTTGGAGTGTACAAGAAAAGATAGAAAGCCTGATTTGGCACAAGTCCAATCCACCACTCACATGTCTAGTTCATGTAACATTACAAGCTGATTTGTATGACAAGGAACACACTAATGGGGTCTAAGTAAGGAACGAACCCACTAATAGGATCAAGCCCTGAGAAGCTGGATACACTCCGAGAACCAAAACTAGAAGCATATAACTGCAAATTGGCATGTTTTGAGACAAAGCTTTACCTGATCTAATCAATCTAATTGACACCCTAGTTGCTTAAGAAACTGTTGACATGTCGAGAGCTAGCACCACCCCTGTGGGACGATGAGCTTGACTTGGGAAAATTTCCAATTAACATTCAACAAATGGTAAGCTAGTATGACTTGTAAACCAAAATGATGCATCATGGTAGACTAGCTGAGGAGATCATAGCTGATCTTGAGAAAGAGAGAAGGTTAGCAAGAAAAGTACTTAAAGCATAGTTGCCTATAATCAAGACCAACAAGCTCAAAATTACGCCATGACATAAAAATGCGTGAGATCTATTGCATCTTAGCTCTCACCAATAGAACCAAGGTAGGACCAAACGCTAAGAAGGAGAGAGTGCTAGAGGCTCATCTTATGCTGAAGCAAGCTCCTCACGAAGCGACTCTTAAACAATATAGCTGCGGAGTAGCCCTAGCAACTACATTGCTAGCAAGACTAGGAATCACACCAAATTCTAAGAGCCAAAACAAAATACATGCAGTTACTAAGCAACTTGACAAGTATTAGCTTGGCAATGACTTATACAGCTTAGTGGAACAGTTCAAGTAAGTATGTGAGGCAAATGGCCTCACAGACCTTGCTCAATGAGCATAAGCTTTTAGACTTTTCCTAGGAGACAAAGGGCGGACATGGTTTACTAGCCTAGAGAATGTCAAACACAATAATTTTAGTAACCTCAAGAGTCTCTTCATCAAGAGGTTCTTTGAGGCGGGATACTTTGACAACCTCATTGTTAGGCTGATGAATGTCAACCAAAAGAATAAGGAGTATATCAAAGACTACATCACCCATGTGTAGAGTCTCTTTAAGAAAATCCAAGTGAAAGAATGACCCAACAAACAAGCGGTCCTCCATGGTATTTATAAAAACAGAATTGGAAGTGAAGAGCTCTACAAGGTCTTGGTGGGTAGCTCGAACTTGCAAAAGGACGTGCTACTTAGGGTCTTTAAAGAAGCCATACATGTGGATGACTTGCTCAAGGAGAGAAGCTTTAGAACCATGACTTGAGATAGCACTACGTCTAGATCCTCAAAGAGAGCTATGACGACAAACAAGAGATCTAGCCATAACACACAAGATAAGGGAAAGGGTGTTGACCAAATCCAAGAGTTGGCAGATATGAAGCTAGAGTTGGATAAGCTTCAAGAGATGATGAGAAGGCCCACACAACCTCACATGCAGTGCGTAGATTGTGGAGAAAAACACCTCTTAGTCAAGTGAATGGATCCTAGGTCAAGACCATGCGCTAATTGCAGCAGGTTTGGGCACGACGCGATGCATCGTAGATTACCAAGAAGATTTTTGTACTCGCAATTGTACAATCAACCGTACTACCTAGGGAATAGGCCACCAAACTTTGGGAGGGGAGCTCCATTAGCTCTCCCAGCACCCAATGACTCAAAGCCAGCTCTCCTTAGGATGGACATCAATCCTATAAGAATATCTGGACTGCTTGGATCCATCATGACCCATCCAACAAAGCAAGATTCCAATACATTACATAAAGGAGCCGAATGAGGACAAAGTATACATGAACCCTTACATCTTGAATATTTAAGAGGATAATCCCATCTTGATGGATTTTAATTTCAAATCGGTTCTAGTGATGGTGTTAGGCAGGGGAAGAGGTAGAGGTCTAGGAGGGCAGCACCAAAACCCATCACGTGCTAGACCTATGATCACCAAGAACCCATCATATGTTGTTGGACCTGTGATGACCAAAAGGGAATATCTCATCTCATTTCCTTGGAAGGGAGCAAGCCAATCGAGACAAAGCTGATTTAACATATATGGATTGCATGATTTTTTTTACTTATATGTTGAGTGCCCTAGGTGGAAACCTTCCACTAGTTTAGCAACCATGCCATCTGTATCCTTGGAATTGTTCAAAGTTGAGACCCTTGATAGTGAGGCCACCCTAATCTCATTGAATGTCATGATCCGAGCACAAACAACGCAAGTCGGTATCTCATTGCTCGGACTAGCGGACTTGACGTAGCTTCAATAGGGAAGAAGTGCCAAAGGAGGAGGAGAAAGAGAGCCGAGATAAAGGTAACGATTAAGATAGATAGTGCCACCACACTACCCAAGGGGAAGCAACTCATGGATGGAGAAGTAGAAAAATCTGCTCCTAAGATAGCAAAAAAGGGGAGTGCCAAGATTGGGGAGTACCCTGACGACCCAAGGCATCGATTGGAAGTAGTGGCTAAGGTCAAGGAATGGGTGAGAGAAGCCCAAAAGCACCTCAAGGATGCTGAACCCATCATGGAAGACGAGATCGATGAGCTCTCTAGCATGAGCACATTGGTTTCACCTACGTAGTTAAGATTGAGAGACACATTCACACCCCACATAGCACCATAGAGACATAGACTAGACACCACATGTAGGACGACTGACTGAGATCACTAGCAAATAGGCGTAGAGCCTAATGGAAAAGGAGTGGTTGGCAACCTACTCTAAACATTGATATCAAGCCCCTATGACTCTACCTCTCAGAGAGATGCTTAGGAAGAACCCAACACTATGGCAAGGGTTGAGGTAGTGGGTAGAAAGACCTGATGTTCTTGGAGTGACCGACTTGCTTGACCACGATGTAGTAACACATATATTGAACTTAATCCTAAAATTAGTGCCTAAATTTTTGCATGTAAATGCTTTTTAGAAGGCACAGAAATGCATGCAGTCTTACCCATCAATGCATTAGGAGATGCCACAAGGAAGGGAATTGTAGATACATGAGTACGAGTTAGTGTGCATAGCCATACAATCCTACACGCTTGGGGTAACCCACCTGTGGAGACCACTTAGTTTAATATCATGCTGGCTAATGGAATGAACGTTAGACCATTTGGAGTACCCTCAAGCTAACGGTCATCCATAGGAAATCCTCACCATATTACCCTCAAGTTAACAGTCAGGTAGAATCTATGAATAAGATCCTAGTAAATGTCATGTCTAAGGTAGTCTTCACCTCATGCAGTGAATGGGACAATAAACTCATCGTAGCTCTATGGGCCTATAGGATGGTTGTAGGGCAGTGGAGTTAGAATGCCTCTCTGAAATCCAACTCCTATCAACTCATGCATTGCTTTGCGAAATGATGAGACACAAGAGTTGGTTTGACAAGCATGTCAAACAATGGGACTTTGAGTAGAACGACCTAGTGCTCTTGTATTCGATGAAGGGCCATAAACAAAAGATGAAGTTGAGGGGATTGGGACCTTTCAACAAAGTTTGTAACATTAGTTGAGAATTGGCAATGTGGAGCTTGAGAGTCTAGTGGAGGAGATCAAAGGATTCTTTAATGGCAGTTGGCTCAAGAAGTACTACCCTCCAGTGCAACCACTATACACGAGCCTCCAATGCTGGACTTGCCTATGAATATAAGAGTAGCCACATCATTGAGATAGTGGGGATGAGGACAAGGAAGCAATGGCACCTGCATACTTGTGCATAATGGTCAATGTCTACAATACATATGTCTTTGATGCACTCATTATGATGCCAGGAGGCATATTCCATGGTGGATTCCGTGAGGTTTTACGATGGATTCCGTAAACTTTGATGACCGGGACTCATACACAAAGTGGATTCTTTGTGGGAGAAGTTGATGGGGACGCCTATCCTTTTTGGGCGTTTCATTAATTTAGTGTGTACATGGGTGATTCCATAGCGGGTGATTCTGCAAAATGCATATTAAATTAATAAACGTTTATGAGTTTAGAGTGCGCACTCGTAATAAATTAAGGTTAGGATTTATTTCTAACCAGTTGATTTATTTATGTAGCTGAAGACTGCTAGGTATTCACTTTTGTCGGTTTAATTGTATTATTTTACTAACGATTGTGAATGCTTCAGTTGATGTGTAGAGATAGCAGCAGTGGCGGAGGAAAGCATTGGAGGATAGCGAGTATTCGATTTATGGATTATATTTTGATAGGCACCACGCCTATATTTTGCCATGCCTATTTATTGAGGCATCGATTATTTATTATTATTTTGTATGCGAATGGGTTCACGGTTATGTTATTTCTATTTGGACATTGTATTGGGCATGCCAGACTCTTTGGGCATCGTCCATTAGCTTTATTCCTATTTTTGTGTAAAAGCAAACTCAAAAGCTAAAAGCTTGCTATTTTGTAATTTGGGCTATTATTTGAGCATGAAGATGAAATATACATAAAATACATGCTTTGTGGAGCGCTCACACAATGCATGGGGGGAAGATTGTACCCAATTGGTCTCTTGCTCTTGTCATTCATGCTTTTTACCTTGTAATTTGTGCAAAAAGTAGAGTTCATTGTTCTTGGGGACCTTCCGGCATTCACTACGCGAGCATACAATGTCCGATCTGTGCACCACATTAAGGGAGCTAACAGTGATATCCTTACACACAATCATTGGACCCTCATCATTGGTTAGTCCTAGTTGCAACCTACCAATGAAAAACTTAGCCCATTTGGGGGGCAGTCTTATTCTTTGCTGGAAAAGTGCAAGGCAGTAGTCTCTATCGAGATTGAAAGCCTACCAATGATCTTCTATGTGATGCCTAACATGAAAGTCACTAGTAAGGAATCACTGCTAGGATGTGTACTCAAGAAACAAGTACACTGCAATGTTGATTATGATGCATAGTGCATTCACCTGACCATTGGAAATTTTCGATTATTAGTGATGGCTTTTATCAAGGGCAGCATAGCTCATCTAAGACCGCAACGCCACTAGTAGAGCAACCTAGTGCCAAGCCTAAGGAGGGGGTACGCAACTTATCCTAAGACCTACCACAACAAACTAGTTGTAACCACCAACAAGAGAACCCAAAACCACTAAATAGTATCTCAAATGGGTTTCAAAATGACAATTGAAACTTCCTAGAAGCCAATCTACACAAACTCATAATCCCAGAATCTCATATCCTAGGCCTAAGAGACATAGCTAGTGCTACAAGAGCTGACGAATGGTCAAGCCATGATGGGTGCCTAGAGCCCTATTACATGCTCAAGGCTACTACAAAGGCAACACTTGGATCTAGTTGCCCAAGGCCACAAGTGGCATGCGTGTCCCTCAGCCAACCTTACCATCCACCTCCATGAGACTATGAGCCAACTAGGTATGAGAAACGAATTGACCCAAAAGTAACCAAACACAATGAGCCTCAATAGATATGTCAACCAAAACTGCAACCCATTGTATTCAAACCAAATCAACCTGGCACTTCTATTGGTCCAATGACTCCATAAGTAGAGAGCATCCCATCAACTTAGTTGCAAGACCAATCCACTGCACAAGTGCACGACCAACACTCCATATGGAATAGCCCATGAGGTAGGCATCAATAGCTAAGTTACCTAGCCAACCAAACCCCAACCTCTTGCAGGTCTTACACCCTCCTATAAGTGGAGATCCATCCTTACTTTGGCCTCATGCCTAGCTACGAACACTGGGGATGACCTAATCACCTGCATGAGACACTTGGATGCTACTTTCATCGTATGTGCTAAAACCTATGAACAATTGTGGATTTAGGCCTCCTCAATGAGCCATTAGCAATGGAAGTATGCTCCTTGCTATGCACTCGGAAGGAATATGAGTTCATGTTTGTTAAGATTTTGGAGGTGGCCATGGACTTGGTTGCCAACAAGATTTCTCGAGAGCAAGCTCTCAAACAGAGGTTGCTGATCTCCTATAGCAAGAGCAAAGCCTCTGCAACAACCCAAGGACTAAAAGAGGTGAACTAGTTAGCTGACTCTAACTCTTTCTTTTTGCAAAAATGGTATACTCTCCATCTCCAATGGGAATAAGAGGGCTACCGAATTATGTCCGTTTGTTGAGCAGAGACACGCAATCAAAACCTTTGACTACAATCCAACCTATGTGGCTCTTACCTCATTCAGAGTATTGGCTATCATGGGCAATTAACCTTTAGAAGAGCATGTTATGGCCCATCCCTATTTGGATTGACTCCTAACTAAGGAGGAACTACACGTTGCTAGCAGGATGCACTTTGGTGACTTCCTAACTAATGTCCTGACCTACATTACACATGTTGGCATTAGGCCTCCAAACATGGACTGTCACACCCACTTAGAGTATAACCCACAGCTTTATGCTTAGCTCATGCAGAAATAAAGTACACTAAGCAAGTGCTTCACGTCCATAACCCTTCATCCTCCAATCCTAGGAAGTATTTTCATCATTCCCAAGGGGGAGGGGGTAAGGTGGAAAAGAAAACATGACTTGAAATTTAGAACTTTTAACCAAACTGCACAAGTAAAAAAAGGTTCAAAAAAAAAAAAGACTAGTAAAATGAACTTGTACTTGAAGAAAATCTTTTATGGAATTCATGCTTGGAATGTATGGATTTCTTGAAGTATAAATAGTTTCCATTCATCACTAGAGCATTGCACCATTCCATAGTGGTTGTTCTAAACTTTTTTCTTTCTTGCAAAAGGTACACCCAAGTGAGCTAATTGTAAGCAATTGTGCCATAACAAGAACTTGAGATGGCAGGACAACTTCTGTTCTCAGAGGAAGAGCACAATAAGTACTGATTGGCCATTGAAACACAAGTCTACAACTAGCTAAAGTACCACAACGTCAGCAATTTGGGAGAGCTAGTGAATAAGAAAGGTGCAGTGAGACAAATAGTTGACCAGTGCAATCTCCACACATACATAGAGAAGGTTGGCTAGAAGATTGATGACATATGATTTTAGATGTTGAGAAGTGCTTAAAAATAGCCAAAAATTCCAAATTTCAGGGAAAAAATAGACTTTGTCGAAGGTGGCGGTGGCAATCAATACGATTTTAAGCGGCAATGCCTGAAAGTGCTTAAAAGACCCACTAGACGATAGTTGGTGAACTTTCATAAATTTTTGGCATGATAGACAAGACCCCAGGAGATGCCCAATAGTGAGGACTTCAAGATGAATTTCCAGAATTTTTAAGGCTTAAAATCGGACACCGGACAATGAAGTAGGGATGCCCGAGAGGCCAAGCCCAAAATGTCAAGTGTGAATAGGACTTGAGAAGTCCCAAGAGACATGACTTTTGGGGACTCCCTTTGGGAGCCCCAAAAAATGAAAAGGGGGGGCGGGGGGGGGGGGGGGGGGGGAGGGGGGTTTCGACCATGCAGATGAAGATGCCATCATCCATGATTGAAGAGGGGGATATGGGGGCTGAAAGCAACCCCCCCAACTAATCTTAGGCCTGATCTACATTCAATGTACCCTTCCAATCACCGATCTCCGCTCCTCCATTGGCTGCCTAGTTGTGGAGATCAAAAACCAATATTTCTCTCTCCTCCTCCTCTCTCTCTCTCTCTCTCCTTAAGAGGCACTTCATGTGGCAAGAATCAAGAGGAGAATCGGATGATGGATGCTTGTCCAAGAGGCACCCGATTGTCCCAAGAGGCTGAGGAGGTTGAAGATCTATGCTGAAATCCATGGTTGGTTGGTTGATACATAGTCCCAATTAAATATTCAAAAAAACCCGAAACACGCATAAAGGCGGTATGCTATATTTTATGAAAGAATTTTGCTTAGTTTTTATCGTTCATGGTCTAAATGGTGTGCAAATGGGCTGAAATTTTATTTGAATGTTCCTTGCATTATGTTTAAGGGCTGCAATCACTATTATGTAGAACCTGTATTGATTTACTGCAATTATAAATTTTCAAAACCTAATAAACCATTAATTTTGATGGAAATTGATAGTTTCTTTGATTTTTAATGGAAAAAATGAGTGGACATGGGATAAAATAAGAGAAAATGCTAAGTTTCAGTTTAAATAATTAGTCATAAGAAAAAAACAAAAAATACCTATTTTCAATAAAAAATACATATGCAAAATAGAGAAAAATAGAAAAAAATGGGATTTTTGCATTCGAAAAAATTGAAAAAATAAGATCTATGTATGTGAATATCTGATAGGGCTAAAGCATGAGGTTAAGCCTCATTTTGGCCCTTTTCCTTTGTGTTAAAGTGCGTATTTATTATTTTCACATACAAAAAATGAGATTAAAAACCCTCTACACCTATGCACCGCAACAAAATTTAAACGGTGAGGGGGAGGATGATGTTATATAATAGTTTAAACACTAAAATAATAAAAAGTCTGATTTTTCTCTTTATGCATAACATTTAGGATGCAGTTTATTTGAAAATAATGGATCTAGTAGCACGAGGTTTGCCTTGGTACTAGGTTCCTACAATGTAGCATTGCGTATTAGCAAAAATTCATTAAAAGGGATATTTTTGCACGACACATAGGCTGATTTCAAACCATAATTGTTTTTTCACAATAAGGCATCCACCATTGCATGAATCATATACACATGGTATCTATTCTTGGCATGCATAGCACTTGGTTGAATGATAATTGACCCACGCTGGAGAGAGTAAGGCACCCAAGCTGGAGAGAGTAAGGCACCCAAGCTGTAGGTCTAGACTGTGGGTCCAAGGGGACAAGTAAGGGAGGAATGGTACATTAGTGAAACGATATAATATTGGTACCAAGAATGGAGTTTGTTTCGTATGTGTTATATGTGTCAGCAATACATTGAGGGGCCAATCCCCAAGCTGTAGGAGGGTCGCAGTGGGGCTATGGAAATTAACCAAGGGGTGCCTCCTATGTTATTCTACGTGATGAATTACGCCAAAATGTATAGGGTCTCCCTCTGAGGAGTCTGAGAAGGTGAAGGGTTGGACTATAAACACAATACAAATGCAAAATGTATGAACGATGGCAGGGCAATGTGTCCTATAGACGCTCTTGACTGCGAGGCTGTGGGGTTGTCTTATGCATGTTAGAGGTTTGGCTAGTGCTATAACCAGTGTCGGCTCATTTTTGGTCCCATTAGTGGTGCATTTTCCGAGAGCCGCCAACAAGTGGTGGTTTTTGAATCTAGGTTTTTTAGGGACCAAATATTTGATTTATGTCCTCTGACAAGGACCATCAAGCTGAAATACAAAAAGCAGAACATACTGAGAGTGCTAGACGGCAATGGGAGATTGTAAGACGCTATTCTCCTCAAAGGAGTAGCCCGTTATGCATAAGCGGTAGTGGTTCTAGCAACCTAAGTGTTACGAGTAGCTCTTCGAGTGTAAGTGGAAGTCTTAGTACTTCCCTACTTCCAGTTAATCAACCCACAATAAGTGGGAGTGTAGTTGCCTTGTTGTCAATTTGGTTGTAGCCATGACACAAACCATCGCAATTCTAGCAGGTACACCAGATTTACTAGCATTAGGAGCACCTTTTTCCATTTTCCATGGTTTAGCAGAAGAAGATGGAGAACTCCATATTAAGGAGTTTCAAACGCTCATATTCAACTATCGGATCCAAGATGAAGGACACCTAATGATGTTCTTCAACATGACGTTAAAAGGAAGAGTTGCAGTATGGTATCATGGTCTAGAAGCCAAAACCATAACTAGCAGTGCCCAATTCTTAATGACTTTCTGTAGAGAGTTTGCCCTTGAGAAGGGTGGACAGTATTGGTTGCGTGTCTTGAATGTAACACGTCAAGAGCCAAATGAGAATGTCCAAGCCTATGCCAAGAAACTAAAGCAAGTTCTTCACAAGCTTAATACTTATGTTCCCATTCCAACGGCTGCACAATTGTAATATTTCCTACATGAATTGGATTTTAATATCCAGGTGCAGCTTAGTAGTGTTGCTTTGGCCGACATTGACATTGCTATTACCCAAGGAGGAGTAGAGTCGTGCTTGCAAGCGGCTTGTGTAGCAAGGATAAATTGGAATGGTAATAATTTGGCCTTGAATAATGGGAGTCAAGGTGACCCCATGTCAAACATGAATGGGAGAGGGAGTATCATGCCAAATTTTCCTATTTTACAAGGCCCTCCTAGTATGACTATGCCTATGGCTAGTCAGGCAGGCCCACTAAGTGGTGGAAGCCAAACAATGAATCCTAATGTTGTCCCAGTAGGGCAGAAGCCAATTTCTAATCAAGTAGTTAGGCCAATGGAATGACAGATAGATGATCAAAGCTATGAGTCGAGTGCCTCTAATGTCCTTGGCGAAGTTAAGGACATGATGAAGCACTATACCAATATGATTTCTAAACAATACAGACAAATAACTGTGGACGTCAATTTTCTTAAGAAGCAACAATAGGGAGTCAACGCCTTGAAGAGGGTGCCCCCTCAAGATTCAGCTATAAGTGGTGTGGTGGCCAACATTTCCCTAGGAATTGCCCGAATGTCAAATGCGATATCTGCGAAAAGTCTGGCCACTTAGCTGCTACCTGTTTGAGTAAGACCAGTTCACTCCAACAAGGGAGTAAACAATGTTGAGATATCGAGCTCCACTCGTGATATGCCAGGGTGACCGTTGTGCATTTATGTCACCGGCTTGTCAGTTGTGCAGATGAGGTTGGTACACCGCCCATGAATAATAGCTAGATGACAGCTATCCTTATCTACTCTAGTTCGTGGCTCAGTTAGTATGCCACCTTAGTTAGTTGAGTTTGGTTTTGAGACCCATATATATGATTCTTCTATTTCTTTGTATGAGAGTTCTTTTGGCTTACACAAACTAAGAAGAGAAAAACTGTTTTCAGCCTCCACCTTTGTGTGTATTCCCCCATTGTGCAAGCAAGAAAGCTACAAGTGAGACTCCTTCCTTCTCTCCCACAATCTTGACATGGTATCAGAGCCTTGTTCGTGGTAAGAAGCTCAAGAAATCAAGCCAAGTTCACGGTGTTCTGGTAAGAGGACCAGTGTTGCTTTCATTTTTCTATTTTGGGAGCAAGTCTCTGCAAGTAGCACAGCAGAAAAGTCCAAGAGTGCATTGTCTCAGATTGAGACGCCCTTCGCGGTGTAGCAAGAGGCCAGTATATGCTACAGGAAAGGGCTGTAGCCTTTGGTTGCTCTGTTTTTTTGATTTGAGGCCATTTCGGGGCCTGTTTTGGAGGCGAAAGTTTTCTGCACGCACTTAGAAAAAGGCCCCGTTTTATGCTGTGCAACCACTGTTCTATAGGTCGGTGAAAAGTTACAGTAGAAATTGCATCGTATGCTTGTGTGCAGAGACATTGGGAGTTACAGAATCATCCTTGTTGCCTGTTGATGCAAAATCGTCACTAGGAAGTGACTGTGTGGTCAAATACCACTTTCTTCAGTTTTGCAGATTTGCCCTTGTGAGGAGGCTGAAGCTATGTTCTTTGCAGTGACAGAATTTTTTGCAGTGTTCTGTAATGGCGTCTGATTCTATTTCACAGATTGTCACTGAAAAGCTTGACAAGAACAACTTCCAAGCATGGAAGTTCAAAATGACGAATTTCCTTATGGGAAAAGGATGCCGATCTGGAGGCCGTGGTAGAAATCAGAATATGCAGCAAACTCAAGAAAACCAGTCCTATGGAGGAGGACGTGGTAACTCTAGAGGCATGGAGCGCCAAAGAGGTCGTGGTGGATGGCAAAGAGGCCAAAATGCAAACAGTAATGTTGAATGCTACGACTGTGGTAAAATGGGTCATATGGGTAAAGACTGCTATAAAAAGCAGAATGATATCATGAATGGAAAATTACAACAAGGGAATTATGCATCTTCTAGTAGACAGGGTGATGACAGAAATGAGCATTTGTTTATGGTGTAGCACATGAACAATTCTGTGACAAGTGCAGAAGAAAGCAACGATGTATGGTATGTTGACTCAGGTGCATCAAACCACATGACAGGTCATACAGAATGGATGGAGGATGAAAGGAAAATGGAAAAACCAGGATTTGTGGAGACTGGTGATGATACTGCACATCCTATTGTGCAGATTGGAAAAATTCCTTTGTCTATGCAGGATGGGAAAAAGAAATACCTATCCGATGTATTTCATGTCCCAAATATCACCAAGAATCTGGTTTCTGTTGGTCAAATGGTTGAGTAGGGCTTGCAGGTCAAATTTAATCCTCATGGATGCTTTGTTGAGGATATGAAAAATAAAGGTCGCTTGATAGCAAAAGGAAAGAAGAAGGGCAGAATGTTTACGTTGGATGCAGACATGCCTGAATTGAGTGCAGCAATGTTTGCACATGGGACTGGTGTAGTTGCAGATATTGATATCTGGCATAAACGTATTGGTCATGTTAATGTACAACGACTAAAATCAATGCAGGCCCAAAATATTGTTGCAGGATTGCCTAAATTCAAGGTTGTAGAAATGCATAAGGTATGTGAAGCCTGTCAGTTTGGAAAACAGGCAAGGAAACCATTTCCTAGACATGTTCAAGAGAGTAAGAAGCCATTGGAATTAATCCACTCTGATGTGTGGACTCCTAAAGTTGCATCTCTTGGAGGCTGTCATTATTTTGTCACTTTTATTGATGACTATAGCAGAAAAGTTTGGGTGTATTTTATGAAAAAGAAAAGTGAAGTTTTTGGGCATTTCAAAACTCTTAAAGCTATGGTTGAAAAAGAAACAGGCTTGCAAATAAAATGCCTAAGGTCAGATGGAGGGGGAGAGTACCTCTCAAATGAGTTTGCAAGGTTCCTGCAGGAGCATGGCATAAAGTACCAATATTCATGCAGTCATACCCCACAACAAAATGGAATTGCAGAAAGGAAAAACAGGCATATTGGAGAGGTATCTCGTGCCATGCTCGACGAAAAAGACTTGCCAAATTTTTACTGGGCTGAAGCAGTTGCTACAGCAGTCTACATAATGAACAGGACTCCCACTGCAGCAATACATGGGATGACTCCAGAGGAGAGGTATACTGGTAGGAAACCAGATATTTCTCATTTGAAGATTTTTGGTTGCATTGCCTATGTTCATGTGCCAGATGAGTTGAGATCCAAGTTGGATCCAAAAGCTGAGAAGTGCATCTTTATTGGTTACTCTCTGTAGGCAGAAAGGGTATAGATGCTATAACCCTTCTACTCGTAAGTTCACAGTGAGCAGAGATGTTGTTTTTGATGAGATGAGTAGCTGGTATAAACCAGTAAATGTGATTGATGATGTAGATGCACAAAATGGTAATGCTGCACAGAATTCACAGCAGCAGTCACAAGATATTAGTGGACCTGGAGTGTCCTCTAGCAGTGGTTCACATTCTTTGCCATGGACAGACAGATTGAGATCAGGAGAATCTTCTCAAAGTAATGCAGATAGTGGTATGCAGGTATCACGAAAAGGAAAAGAGAAGGTAGATCAGCCCATGTTTGATGTGAATGCAGGTCACTCTTATGTGGATGGTGAATCCACTGGCTCAGAACAGAGCATTGATGATGAGTTGGGTATTCCTTCTATTGTTACACCTGGAGTAAGGAAGACCAGGGATGTTTTGAGAGCACCTGGGAGTGAACTTACTTTGCGTAGGTCTACCAGAGCTAGGTATCCAGTGGATAGGCTGAAATATGATGGATTTACAGCCACTCACTATGCATATATGGTCAAAGTGATACAGGAACGAGAACCCACTTCTTTTGAGCAAGCCATGGGAAAGGAAAAATGGGAGAAAGCCATGGATGAAGAAATGGATGGCTTGGAAGCAAATGCTACATGGAAATTGGTACCTTTGCCTAAAGATAAGAATGCAATTGGTTGTATGTGGGTTTATAAGGTGAAGCACAATGTAGATGGTTCTGTGAATAGATACAAGGCAAGATTAGTAGTCAAGGGGTATGCACAAACATATGGCATTGATTATGAAGAAAAATTTAGTCCGGTTGCAAGGATGGCAACCGTAAGAGCAGTCATTGCTATGGCTGCATCAAATGGATGGTCTTTACATCAGATGGATGTAACGAATGCCTTCTTGCATGGTGATTTGCAAGAAGAGGTCTATATGGAGAAGCCACCAGGTTATGTGCATGCTGTTCATCCTGAGTTTGTTTGCAGGTTGAAGAAAGCCTTGTATGGCTTGAAGCAAACACCTAGAGCATGGTTTGACAAGATAGGACAGTATCTTGTCACTATTGGCTTTCGGATTTCCAAGGCAGATTTCTCACTTTATGTGAGAAAACCAGAGAAGGATATTATGCTACTTGTCATTTATGTTGATGATTTGATTATGACAAGTGACAGTGATGAAGATATCCTTCATGTGAAAATGCTATTGAAGCAGAAGTTTGAGATGAAGGATTTGGGAGAGCTGCGTTATTTCTTGGGCATTGAGGTGATTAGATCACCAAGTGGGATATGGCTCTTGCAGAGGTAGTATGGATTGGACATGTTGTCCAAATATGGGATGACAGGCTGTAAGCCTATTTTAGTTCCTTTGGAGCAGAATGTGAAGCTGAGTGCAGATGCAGGTGAGCTTCTGGAAGACCCTACTATGTACAGACACATAGTAGGAAGTTTGATTTATATGACTATTACCAGGCCAGATTTAAGCTATGCAGTTGGATTGGTAAGTCAGTTTATGCAGGCTCTAAGGAAATCGCATTTGGATGCGACTAGACACGTACTCATGTATGTGAAGTCCACATTGCAGTATGGACTACTTTATGAGACTGGGGTTCAGATACAGTTGCATGGATACACTGATGCTGATTGGGCTGGTAGTATTTCTGATAAACGATCTACCAGTGGATATGTGTTCTCTTTTGGGAGTGCTGCAGTCACTTGGAGCAGCAAGAAACAGCCTACAGTTGCCTTGTCGAGCATAGAGGTTGAGTACAGGGGCGTAGCAATGGCTGCATGTGAGGTAGCTTGGTTGCATAAGCTACTTTATGATATACATCAGCCTACAGATGGGCCAGTTGTCATTTATTGTGACAACATGAGTAGTATACACTTGGCAAATAACCCAGTCTATCATGCTAGAACAAAGCACATTGAGGTGCATTATCACCATGTGCGGGAGAGGGTTTTACTAGGTCTTATTGATCTAGTTTATGTCAGTACAGAGGATCAGGTAGCTGACATATTTACGAAGGCATTGGGCACAGAGAAGCTGCACAAGTTTAGAGACCTACTTGGTGTGCAGGAATTGGGATTGAGCTCGAGGGGGAGTGTTGAGATATCGAGCTCCACTCGTGATATGCCAGGGTGACCGTTGTGCATTTATGTCATCGACTTGTCAGTTGTTGCAGATGCGGTTGGTACACCGCCCATGAATAATAGCTAGATGACAGCTATCCTTATCTAATCTAGTTCGTGGCTCAGTTAGTATGCCATCTTAGTTAGTTGAGTTTGGTTTTGAGACCCATATATAGGGTTTTTCTATTTCTTTGTATGAGAATTCTTTTGGCTTACACAAACTAAGAAGAGGAAAACTGTTTTTAGCCTCCACCTTTGTATGTATTCTCCCATTGTGCAAGCAAGAAAGCTACAAGTGAGACTCCTTCCTTCTCTTCCACAATCTTGACAAACATACACGTCCATTTAACCATCGCGAATAAGGGAATAATCTCTAGCAAGGTGAGGGACCAAGACAAATACTACAACAAGAAAAGGCTACTGTAGAGGAGTTGCCTCATGGCAGTAGAGTCAACCTTATTGAGATCATATGTGGCAATGATGCTGAAACTTCTAATCTACGAGTCATAACAAGAGGTCAAAAGATCAAAGACGGTGACAAATGAATTGTAAAACCTGTTGAGGGAAGCCCTAAGCAAGATGCTAGGGAAAAGCAATTCTTGAATCCTGATATGGAAGGTGGACCTTTAAGACCTGTTGGTAGTAAAGTTGATCCCGAGAAGGATAAAGGATTGCCAAGAAAGAAGGTAAAGACTAAAAAAGAGGTACCAAAGCCGATTGAAAGACCAAAGGAGAGAATGGTTTGGTGCGAGAAGAGAACTTTGGCCAACTACCACAACTTTGATCTAGCAAGTTCTCTTTGCGAAGTTAAACCAGACGAAAATATTCTACAATTGATTAAACTTTCTCCAGGAGTATGCAAGGAATTCAAGAAAATCATGTGTATAGGGTATATTGTAGAACTTTTGGGCATAGCTAGAGTGGGAGAAGATTGGTTCGATCATGCTAAAAAGCATTGCACTAGGGTTCCAACATATGCAAGGAATTCAAGACGTAAATCTTCTACAATTGATTAAACTTTCTCCAGGACTATGCAAGGAATTCAAGAAAATCATGCATATAGGGTATATTGTAGAACCTTTGGGCATAGCTAGAGTGGGAGAAGATTGGTTTGATCATGCTAAAAAGCATTGCCCTAGGGTTCCAGTATATGTGGATGGAATTGTGGATACTAGAACCTCTGTCAATATCATGAGTTCAGATTTGATGGAGAGGTTAGGTCTAGAGATCCAAAAAGATAGCTCCACACTTCTTAGGATGGCTGGTGATAGTCTAAGACAACTGGAAGGTTGCATCACTAAAGTCCACGTCATAGTTGCGAGCGTGGAATGCTATCTGGACTTTAGGGTGATAAGGTTTGCAGGACGACCTAGCTATCGAGTTTTGACAGGCAGGCCATGGATTCTACGGACAGACTGTCAAGTCGATATACCCGCTGGTCGAGTGATTCTAGGTCGAGGTGCCCATCGTGTAATAGTGGATGCTTACCACCCTGAGTCTCCTCAAAGTGAGAGAGCTCCATTATCCTCCACTAAACTAGAAACAATAGATGATCCATATGGTAGTGAGATGTCATCAAAGCGATGGATCTAAAGAAGGGTCCACTATAGAGGATATTTATCAGATAATCTTGAATGAGCCGATAGAGCCTCAAGATCGAATAAGAGATGTGGATGTTATTGAGTTGGACCTTGGCATGCCTAATGATTTGTGGCCAGTTCCATGCTCAGTTCGGAAGAGAGAGAGGACAATGTGTCCTTGATTTAGGAGTTCCGCGTCATCTTTGCTCAGAGCTATGAAGAACTTAGGGGTATTCCTCCTCTTCTGGCTGTACATACCATTCCTATAAAGGAAGGTACCCGCTCTGTACATCAAAAAGTAAGGCGTATGCCTTTTGAACTAAGGGATGAGATGTTTAAAGAGCTTCAAAAGTTACGGAAGGCAGGTTTGATCTTCCCAGTTCAGCATACTGAATGGTGTTTGTGAGTTGTGATTAGAAGGAAGAAGAATAATCAAATCCGTCTTTCTGTAGACTTTAGAGAACTAAATAAACATACTATTAAATATTATTACCCATTGCAATTTATTGACCAAATTTCGGATCAATTGGCAGGTAGGAAAATATATTTGTTCATGGATTTCTTTGTAGGATATAACCAAATGGCGATTGCTAAGTGATGGGACCTAAAATGGGCCGGCACTAGCTATAGCACTAGCCGGACCTCATGCTCATGACACACAAACACCCTCATGGCCTCGCGGACCAGGAGCGTCAATATAATACTGAAGGACACACTCTCCTAAAGCTTAATCTATGCGTTCATAGTTCATAGTCCAACGTTTCCCTAAAACTCCTCAAAGGGAGAACCCTTATATATTGGCAATGCCACGATCACACACACATAGGAGGCACTCCGCCGACTACGGAGCCCCACTGCAGCTCTCCTACATCGCAGGGATTGGCCCTTTGATGCGTTGCTAAACATATAACACAAACAAGCACAAACTCCTCTCTTTTATATTTCTCATATTACAGTCCCTTAGGAAACTGACCCTCTACCCTACGGCAAGGGATAACCTCACACTCTCAATCGTGGGTCAAAGTCCTAAGAAAACAATTGCTATGCAGTCCAAGAGATTTTTCCTTCGATACCATGAACCATGCATAGTGCATAATGTGAATGGTTTAGTACACAAACAATAGAAAATCAGCATTATGCTTAGTGCAAAAGCATTTTTTCAATGATTTTGACTATCGCTCGTATGCGGCGTTGTATGACCCTAGCACCGAGGAGACCTCGTGCTACTAGGTTCTTAATTTTTTATTATCGACCAACCTAAATGGTATGCATAAAAAATAGCAAGCTTTTCATCATTTCATTCAGCATTTAAACACCTTTTATACACTCTACCCTCTCACCCATTTAGGTTGTGCATTATTGATCGGTTTAGGGTTCATTTCCATGTTTTTGTTGTATGAAAAGCAATAGAAACTCACTAAAACATAAAGGTAGGGCTGAACTGAGGCTAAACCTCATACTTCAGACCCCCCATACATACACAAATATGAATCTTATTTTTCCTTAATTTTCGGCACTTAAAATCCATTTTCTCCTTATTTTTTTCTTATTTTTCCTATTTTTCTTGTATTTTTTACAATATTAAATGATTGAAAATACAAAATGAGTTGTGGGATGTGGCCCTTAGGTTCATTTCCAGCAAAACACAAATTTAGTTGGTGTGTCTTATTATATTTTCCATTTATATATAAAAAACACCCAAATTTCCCCTATTTCACGTGTTTTACGGGTTTTACACTATTAATTTCAGTCACAACACTTGTGATTTTCTGATTTTCTGATTTTCTGATTTTCTGAGCATAAACTGATCAAACTCATAGCAAACATCAACATGATGCATAATCATCCCATGGGAACAAATACTCATGAAGCAAATTGCATAAAACATCAAATTTCTTTGTAAAAATGAAATTACCGTTCTTTGTGGGTTGCGGGTTTTTATTTGCCATGTCCCGGGACTGATTTCCAGCAACCATTAATGCTCATGACAGTCCACAATCAGCAATCTTCATTCCTCTTGCACCACGAAGCAATCCAGTCTTCATTGGACAAGCATTTGCCATCCATTCTTCTTCTTCTTCTTTACCACATAAATCTGCCCTTAGGGGAGAGAGAGGGAGGAGAGAGAAAGACTAGATTTCCATCTCTTCATTCCCACAGCCATTTCACGGGCGAAGACTGGTGATAAGACCAGCTAAGAGAGGGAAGATCAGCCCCATGATCGGTTGTATGGGTTGCTTTCAGCTTGCATACTCCATCTCCATCATGAGAGGGTGAAAAAACGGCCGCCATGTTGCTCCACGTTTTTTTTAATCCCTCATTCTCTCTCCACGTTTTTTGCTTCATAAGGTGCATAAAATTTTAGAGAGGGGGTCCAAACTCAAAAGACATGCCCAATTTTGGCCTCCCAAGTGTCCACCTTTTCATATCTTGACCATTTTGTGGCCATTTCCCCGTCCCGACTCTGATTCGAGCTCTGAAAAATCCTGGGCGTCTGGCTTGACATCCCGCATTGGCCAGTAACTCCTGACAACTTGCGCGACAGTCTGAAAAATTATCAAAAATCAACAAGTGTCGCTCAGGCGCCTTAAAAGCACTTTGACGCTTAAAATCGTCCTAGGTCGCGAGCCGCCGCCTTCGACGTTGAATATTTTTCCCTTGATATTGGTAATTTTTAGCTATTTTTAAGCACTTCTCGGCATCAAAATTCTGCTCTCATTGGCGACCACGGGATAGGGCAACTCAACCCGTCGAATCCCACAGTAGATCTGCACAAAAACAACCAAAGGAAGCATCAAGCTGATACAAAATATATACATATTAAACACAACACAATGCTCACCCTACCCCTGACAAAACCAAGGCATGACATCCACAAGGAGTAGGCCGGGCATAATCTGATAAAAGGTTCGAAGCTAGTCATTATCCAACTGCTCCAACATGGCCAAACTAAAAAGAACTGTCAAAGAGGTTGCCCTAAGTGGTGGTCTGAACTGCCTACCAAACTAAGGACAACACAACTAGGAGCTCCTACTAGGCGAGGACTCCTATAGCCTAATCAAGAAGTATTTTCTTGTAGCACATTTCTTCTTTTAGGGTTTTTATTGATTGCCATACTTAGGTATGTAAAAAGGAGAGAGATGAGCGTAGTGACCCAAGGAGAATAGGGCATCGGCCTCAGGACCTGTCTCGGTACCCAAGAACCTACCAAGCCCTCGCAAGGCGACACTTAATCTTTTTCTGACGCTCACTTTTATTTTCGCTCCAACCTTCCTTAATTTCTTCTTTTCCAGCAAGATGCCACCCCTAGGAAGACAAGGCATCAGCCCCGGGTCTGACTCGTCCCTAGGAACCTACCAGGCCTTCACTAGGCGATGATTAACTGCTCATAAATTTTTCTTTCTTTCCTTTTCGATTTTTATAGGGGTTAGAACCCCTTTTTACACACCTCTGTACATACATTTATTGTCTTTAAGATATTCAGGGTTTCTTTTTCTTTATCATCTTTTTTTTTCCTTCGACAGGCTTCTCTAACTGCCTCACAACTAACAAGAACTCCTAGAACGGCTGCCTAGCAGGCTAGCAGAATAGGGCCACTAGGACTTCCGTCTAAAAGAGGTCTTTTGATGCTTAGCAATGTCTTTACAGGAGGCAACGACTACTCAGACCTCCCTCAGACATACTTAACCTAAACTTGGGACTTCATGCCTTGGACGTCGGTCCCCAATAAGAAACGAAAAACCCCTTAACATAAAACCGCAGTACTCACAAAGGAGAGATATCACCTGGATAGGGCCACGAGAAGCTTCAACGCAACAAAAGGCTCCTTCCAAGCTCTTCTTCCAACCTGTCTAGCACAAAACTAAAACAAGAAACCATTAACCGTACCTACACTAAATAGACAACTGGCCCTCTTGGCCTAACGAGATCTGGACATAATATCCAAAGCAGCTAGTCTTCCTAGCTTAAAACTAGATAGGTCATTTTAGTCCACGTAATACTGATGTCCTTGGCATATACATCACACCCTCTCAGACTACCTAGGGTGCCAAAGATAGCATATCATAGGTCGACTAGCCCCATGCTACTCATGCGAGTTAGCTAAAAGCTTGATCTTGTATGGTTTTTTTTCTTATAATCTCCGGGTTTTGTAGAGCTACAAGTCCAAGCCTTTCCACAAATAACTCATCAATAAGACCGATCCCTTCTTGGGCACTATGAGCTGAATGAACAGTCTTAGTGGGCTCACATGTCCCACATTTACCGTAATCTGAATAAACTGGTCGTTCAAGCGGCTGAGTGGCTCCTTTGGGAGAAAGAATCATAGCTTTGTACTCATTCGAACCTCCCCTATTTGGGTTTTCACATAAATCAGTGCTGCGACCCAAACTAGGTAGAACTTCAAGCCTAAGCACATCACATGGGTGTATCCCAAGGCAGTGTATGTGGTCAGATGTATATCCAATCTTACCCTCTTGGGGGTTCGACAAAATATATCTAGATGAGATCCTTGGCTTTGCATCCGACACTCCTGCCATACTTTTGGAGATTTTGGGTCTCCAAACCCATCTCACATTTCCCTTAATATTCTTGCATTCCCTCAATTTGCTGCACTGTTCTGACGAACTCAATGCAAACTTATCCCTATGGCCAAATGGCCTCACATCCTTATGACCTTTGTGAAGCACAGGTGGACTTTTAGCACTTTGCATCCTCTTTACAAAAGATGTTTTTACTTGCTTATGTCCATACTGCAATTTTTTTTCATAAGAACCATGCTTTCACTGAAGGGAACAACATCCACCCGGAAGCATGATTCCGACACCAAAGGTCTCTCAAGAGCCTTACTAGCAAAAAAATTAGAACCACACACAGAATGCTTATCAACACTCATAGGCCCATTGGTTCTATCCATGTTGCCATCACAACTACCTCTCGTGGAAGTGTTGCAAGCCCTAATGGGACTTATATGGCTTGGCACCTGTTCACTGAGAGGCATGTTATTACTACTCATAGGATGGCCATTTTCTGTTTTGAGATTTTGGCCACCAAGGTTCCCCTCATAGGTTGCCTTGGTATCAACAAGCGAGCTGTCTTCTTGTAGAAATGGTTGGAAGCTAGGACGCACTTGTACTGAGCGGGAAAAACTCCAAAAGTTTTCCCAACATCTTTGAATATGACCCTCATAATCAATGGCTTGCATTTTTGCTTCCCTTAACGACTTAGGATTCCGCAGTCCCACTTGGATTTGCGTATTAATCTCTAAGCCATTCAAAAAGAGCTCACATAGCACATCATTTGGTAGTGCACTGGCTCTTCTTGGCCAAAGCCTAAGAGTACTATCAAAGGCTCTAGCATACTCTTTAACAGAAAGATAAGACTCTTGTCTAAACTGCATAAGCTACCCTAAGACCTGAATCATAGGGAGTTTCTTTTCATACTCTCTAGAAATCTATCACAAGACTCCTCAAATGATTTGATCGAATCTCTTGGGAGGCTCTAGTACCCATTCCTTGCCTCTCCCTTTAGGGTACTTGGGAATGCGAGCATCCGATGTATATCGTCGAACCCACTTGCAATGCAAGTTAGGTCATATTCTCTTAAATGAATCATTGGATCCTCATCTGGCAACCCATAAAACACTGGGAGATCCCTATAAAGAGGAGGCCATTTAGTCTTTCCTTTTGGGATCAACACCGGGTCATTAAAATCTTCATATTCACCATGATCTGGGTCCAGCCTCTTAGGATCTTTAACCTCTTCCATCCTTGCCCTTTCCGATGTAGGGGGGCTAATATCCTCATTGACATCCCTTTCTGCCAACTCACTGAGTGGTCTAGGGAGTTCTATAAGTTTCAACATGTCATTTTGATCCCCTCTTAGAGGGTCTTCCATACCTTTCCCTTTAAAAAGAAAGTCCATAACGATTTTATATAAGAGCTTTTGGTCCTTATCTAAAGCAGATTTATCATTACCACTTCTTAAAACTTCGGAACCGTGCCTTTTAAGCAACGGTTTTCCCTTGACAGCTAGGGCTTCTAACATCCTTGTGATGCCTACTATGTCGTCATGGTGGCCCATTACACGGGATGTTTCAACCACAAGCATATTCCATCGTATATCAACACTTTCCCATGGTATCATGGCTTTAGCATGATAACTTGTTGATGCCATAACTACCCTAGTTTCCAACATGCTTGTTTCATGCCCTCTAGGTTGATGGATGGTTAAACATGATTTCTCTTGGATAGAGACCACACCAAGGCGAACCTCAGCCCATGCCATCGTATTAGAGGATGGGGTAACCACTAATGGGCTACTCTTTTCATCACATAAATTATCTTCTACAGAGGACTCATGCTCTACATAACTAACTAAGTCCATTAGTAAGTTTTGTATGGGGAAAGCCAAGTTTTTCCATCCTTGAACAAACCCCATTTTATGGATAATTTAGGGTCCCTTGAAACCCTAGATTCGAAAACCGCCACTTATAGGCAGCTCCCGGTAGATGCACCACTGATGGGACCTAAAATGGGCCCACACTAGCTATAGCACTAGCCGGACCTCATGTTCATGACACCCTCATGGCCTCGCGGACCAGGAGCATCAATATAATGCTGAAGGACACACTGTCCTAAAGCTTAATCTATGCGTTCATAGTTCATAGTCCAACGTTTCCCTAAAACTCCTCAAAGGGAGAGCCCCTATATATTGGCAATGCCACGATCACACACACATAGGAGGCACTCTGTCGACTAATAGTAGGAGCCCCACTGCAGCTCTCCTACATCGCAGGGATTGGCCCTTTGATGCGCTGCTAAACATATAACACAAACGAGCACAAATTTCTCTCTTTTATATTTTTCGTATTTCCAGGAGATATACCATGCTTCCTCACTTCACAGTCCCTTAGGAAACTGACCCTCTACCCTACGGCAAGGGATAACCTCACACTCTCAATCGTGGGTCAAAGTCCTAAGAAAACAATTGCTATGCAGTCCAGGAGATTTTTCCTTCGATACCATGAACCATACATAGTGCATAATGTGAATGGTTTAGTGCACAAACAATAGAAAATCAGCATTGTGCTTAGTGCAAAAGCATTCTTTCAATGATTTTGACTATCGCTCATATGTGGCGTTGCATGACCCTAGCACTGAGGAGACCTCGTGCTACTAGGTTCTTAATTTTTTATTATCGACCAAGCTAAATGGTATGCATAAAAACCAGCAAGCTTTTCATCATTTCATTCAACATTTAAACACTTTTTATACACTCTACCCCCTCACCTGTTTAGGTTGTGCATTATTGATCGGTTTAGGGTTCATTTCCATGTTTTTGTTGTATGAAAAGCAATAGAAACTCACTAAAACATAAAGGTAGGGCTGAACTGAGGCTAAACCTCATACTTCAAACCCCCCATACATACACAAATATGAATCTTATTTTTCCTTAATTTTCGGCACTTAAAATCCATTTTCTTCTTATTTTTTTCTTATTTTTCCTATTTTTCTTGTATTTTTTACAATATTAAATGATTGAAAATACAAAATGAGTTGTGGGATGTGGCCCTTAGGTTCATTTCCAGCAAAACACAAATTTAGTTGGTGTGTCTTATTATATTTTCCATTTATATATCAAAAACACCCATTTTTTCCCTATTTCGCGTGTTTTATGGGTTTTACACTATGAATTTCAGTCACTTGTGATTTTCTGATTTTCTGAGCATAAACTGATCAAACTCATAGCAAACATCAACATGATGCATAATCCCATGGGAACAAATACTCATGAAGCAAATTGCATAAAACATCAAATTTCTTTGTAAAAATGAAATTACTGTTCTTTGCAGGTTGCAGGTTTTTATTTGCCATGTCCCGGGATTGATTTTCAGCAACCATTAATGCTCATGACAATCCACAATCAGCAATCTTCATTCCTCTTGCACCACGGAGCAATCCGGTCTTCATTGGACAAGCATCCGTCATCCATTCTTCTTCATCTTCTTCACCACATGAATCTACCCTTAGGGGAGAGAGAGGGAGGAGAGAGAAAGACTAGATTTCCATCTCTTCATTCCCACAGCCATTTCACGGGCGAGGACAAGCAATAAGACCAACCAAGAGAGGGAAGATCAACCCCATGATCAGTTGTATGGGTTGCTTTCAGCCTACATACTCCATCTCCATCATGAGAGGGCGCAAAAAACGGTCGCCATGTTGCTCCACGTTTTTTCTTCATCCCTCATTCTCTCTCCACGTTTTTTGCTTCATAAGGTGCATAAAATTTTAGAGAGGGGGTCCAAACTCAAAAGGCATACCCAAATTTGGCCTCCCAAGTGTCAACCTTTTCATATCTTGACCATTTTGTGGCCATTTTCCTGTCTTGGCTCCGATTCGAGCTCTGAAAAATCCTGGGCATCTGGCTTGACATCCCGCATTGGCCAGTAACTCCTAACAACCCACACGGTAGTCTGAAAAATTATCAAAAATCAATAAGTGTCGCTCGGACACCTTTAAAGCACTTTGACGCTTAAAATCGTCTTGGGTCGAGGCACCGCCTTCGACGTTGAATATTTTTTCCTTGATATTCGTAATTTTTAGCTATTTTTAAGCACTTCTCGGCATCAAAATTCCGCTCTCACTGAGTAAGACAAGCTGAAAATGACATTTATTCACTGTCTTCGGTACCTTTGCGTACCATGTGATGGCATTTGGGTTATGTAATGCACCTGGTTCATGGAAAAGAACAGCCAACAAGATCTTTGGTGACATCTTCCCATAGAAGTTGAAAGTATTCAGTGATGACCTAGGGGCAACCACCGTAAGAGAAAGACAGTTGATTATTTTGCGGAAGTTTTCCGAGTGTTGCAGATAATTTTGCATAGCTCTTAACCCGCGGAAGTGCATCTTTGGAGTGCCTTATGGACTATTGTTAGGCCATGTGGTTAGTTCTGTAGGGATTGTGATTGACCCTGAAAATATCAAGGTCATAGTTGCCATGAGTCCGCCATGTACTCCAAAGAAAGTGCATAGCTTTCTGTCATCAGTAGGGTATTATCGGAGGTTTATCAATGCCTTGGCAGAAAGAACGTTTCCATTGACGAACCTCTTGTTCTTTAACTGTCAGTTTGCATGGAGTGATTCTTGCAAAGTATCTTTTGACGATGTGAAGCAGGAGCTTGCCAAAACACCTGTTTTAAAAGCACCTAAAAGGGTCAAAATGCTCTATATATTTTTAGCAGCAACCATGTATAGTATCAACTGTTGCTTATCCCAAATTTGCGAGGAGAACTTGTACCATGCGATAGCTTTTTTTAGTCGAAAGTTGGGTATATCAGAAATTAACTACACCTATATGGAGAAGTTGTTCCTTGCGATTGTATTTGCGACCAAAAAGTTCAGGCACTACATTCTTTATGAGAAGATGTTTTTTAATACGAAGGCGGAAGGGCTATGATTATTATTGAATAAGTTACAGCCTCCTGATCATTTAGCAAAGTGGCTAATCACTTTGCAAGAATTTGATTGCGAGATTAAGAGCAAGCCGTTGAAGCTTTAGGGCATTATAGAGTGTCTTGTGGATTTTGGAGAGCCAAAAGAGGTCTCAGCTAAAGGAAGTGATATGGAAACTTTGTTCAAGATTGATACGGCATCTATTCCCTCTTGGTATGCTGCTATAATGCACTATCTTTCTACGAGAAAGAGTGGAGCTATTTTATCAAAATTAGAGAAGAGAAAAATTAAATAGCAAGCATTGAAATTTTCCTTGATCACAGGAACACTATATTGGTAGGGTGTTGATGATATCTATCGCCGGTGTGTGATGCCTGATGAGGTTCCATTTATATTGGAAGAGTGCTATGACTCTGCTTGTGTGGAGGACACTTTGCTGGGCAGTTGAGGCACAGAAGGCTTTAAGAACTGGGTATTGGTGGCCATCCATCTTCCATGATTCGTTTGACTATGTCAAGAGATGTGATACATGTCAAAGACATGACAGTAGAGAGAATAGGAAGTGTCCACTTATGCCGATTATGGCTACCCTTCCATTTGAGAAGTGGTGCATTGATTTTGTGGAACCTATTACCCTGTCTTCTACTACTTAGAAGAGATACATTATAGTAGCAGCTGATTACTTTATGAAGTGGTCAGAAGCACACGTGACGAGGCAGGACAATGCAAAAGAGACTGCTAATTTCCTACTTGAGCAGATCATCTGCCGTTTTGGTCCGCCTAAGGAAATAGTATCGGACCATGGAACCCATTTTTTGAACAAGGTGATTAAAAGCCTGACTGAAGCATGGAAAATTAAGCATAATAAGATGACCCCCTATAATCCCAATCAAATGGACAAGTTAAAAGTACCAATAAGTAGCTTGTGGGTATTCTATCCAAAATAGTCTTCGAGAAGAAGTGGGACTAGGATACAATATTATATATGGCGGTATGGGCGTATAGTACAACATTCAAACGAGCCATTGGCCACACCCCATTTAAATTAATTTATGGGGAGGAGTGTGTCTTGCTCTTAGAAATTGAGTTGCCAACCATTATATTCACAATCAATCATTCTTTGGATGATGAAGATGCCCTATTCGAGCGGTTTACGACTATAGCCCACTTGGATGAACTTAAATTGCAGAGTCTATTGCACCAGGAGCTGGCTTACGTCGGATGAAGCGGTTGCATGATCTAAAAGTGAAGAAATATACCTTTAAGAAAGGGCAATTAGTTCTATACTACGATGTGCGTAGGGAGCTATTTCCAGGAAAGCTAGAACCTAGATGGGATGGCCCTTACAAGATAGTTTGGCTAGGTAAAAATAAGTCCATAACTTTATTAGCTAATCTACAGGGAGTGGAATTTAAGAATAAGGTTAATCTTAATAAGATTAAACCTTATTGTTTCTGAATATGCTAACACGCTAAATGCATTGCAGGTCTATGCTGGGGTTGATTTGAGACCTACAGGAGAGCTTAAACTAGTTGATGGGGCGGTTAATCCCTAATTTGGATCACCCATATCTCAAGCAAAGATATCACTAGGGGAAGCTTATCTGGTGGAGCAAGGGATACAAAGCGATTGAGCAAGAAGATGGTACCTTTGTGTGGGAGATCAAAGTTTTCCGCCATCACTGTTTGTAGATTTTGACAAGCATCCCTGTTGAGTTTAATGAAGAAGGTGCGATGGAGCCGTCAGTTCATCCTCTAAATATGTTAAATTTTGACTATCATAATTACAAATAGGGGAGTTCTTGATGGCTGGCTATGTAAACACATTATGGACGTGCACGTTATACTTTGATGGAGCATCTCGGGGGCCTAATAAAAAGGGAGTGTTGGAGTAGTTATCCGAGATCCCCGATGTAGAGTAGCAATGAAATTAGCTGTTTATCTTGGGGTAGGATTCACTAACAACATGGGAGAGTATAAAGCCTTTATTATGGGGCTCAAGGAAGGTGGTATTCGGCGGTTGTTAGTGAAGGGGGATTCCCATTTAATCTTAAATAAACTTAATGGGACATATACAGTCCGAAATCCCATCCTTCGTATGTATCATCGAACTGCTATAACCCTACTTGATGAATTTGAGAGCGTATCTCTTCAACTCATTCCACGTTATTGGAATCAGTTTGTGGATTCCTTAGCTAATTTTGCTTATGAAGACGACTTCTTCTTCAACTGTGGTCCTAGTCTGGATGTTGCTCTTGATAACAAGACGGGACATGGTCACTTGTGGGGAATGTTATCAGACCACACATTATATGGTAGGCGATGGTTGATATGGGTAATGCAAAGAGTGGCTGAGACCTATCTACCACTATTATGCTGGACCCATAGGCTGATCAAACGACATGTTATGCATACGTCTCTTGCTATACATGCAGGAGGTATGGGTCATAACTTGATGCATTTAGTTTAGGACTGAGAGCCCTATTTTTTCCCTTGGAATGGAGCGTATTTTCGTATATCTACCTTCTTCCAAGGAGGGATCTATATGAGATGATTTGCTTGATTTTCTTTAGGCCAAGAGGGCCAGTTGTTTTAAGGTTTTAATGATCTATTTCTTTAGGCCAAGAGGGTCAGTAGTTTTGTCGTGTTATGTTTGATTTCTTTAGGCCAAGAGGGCCCTATGTCTGTTTGGTGCAAGTACAATTAATGGTTTTTATTGTAGTGATTACATCATACAAGTTGACGAAGTTGCTGGAGGGAGCCTTTGCTACGAAGGAGCTTCTTGTGGCCATTCCAGGTGGTTTCGTTTCCTTTCCTAGTTTTTTCCCTTAAGCAATTAATGATATATGTGCATGTAAGGGTTACTTCCTTTTGTTTGTTGGGGGGACCGGCACTCGAGGCATGAAGTCCCAGGTTTAGGTTCTGTGTATGTTTGGGGGAGATATGAGTAGTCATTGCCTCCTACAAAGGCATTGTCACGCATTGAAAGACCTGTTTTAGAAAGAAATTCTAGTGACCCCGTTCCGCTGACCTACTAGGCGACCATTCTAGGAGTTCTTGTTAGTTATGAGGTAGTTAGAGAAGCCTACTAAAATAATGATGGAAAGAGGCAAAACCCTAAATATCTGAAAGACAATATATGAATATACAGAGGTGTGTAAAAAGGGGTTCTAAAGTCTATAAAAATGGAAAAGGAAAGAAAGAACAATCCTGGAGCTGTTGTTTATCACCTTGTGAAGGCCTGGTAGGTTCCTGGGGATGAGACAAGACTCGGGGCCGATGCCCTATCTTCCGAGGGGTGGCATCTAGCTGAAAAACAAAGAATACAAGAAGGTTGGAGTGAAAATAAAAGTGAGTGTTAGAAAAGGATTTAGTGTCGCCTTGCGAGTGCTTGGTAGGTTCTTGGGTACCGAGACATGACCTGAGGTCGATGAGCTCCCTCCTTTATACACGCCTGAGTATGGAAAATAAAAGGCTAAAGAGCAATGTGCTAAAAGAAACTATTTCTTGATCAGGTTATAGGAGTCCTCGCCTAGTAGAAGCTCCTAGTTGAGTTGTCCTTAGTTACGTAGGTAGTTCAGACCACCACTTAGGATGACCTCTTTGATAGTTCTTTTAAGCTTGGCTGTGTTGGAGCAGTTGGTTAGCGACTAGCTTGGGTTTTCTGCCAGATTATGCTAGACATATTCCTCGTGGATTTCATGCCTTGGTTTTGATAGGGGGTAGGGTGAGAGCTGTGATGTGCTTTGATGTGTATATATTTTGTATCAACTTGATGCTCTTTATGGTTGTGTTTATGTACAGATCTGTTCGTGGGATTTGACGAGCTGAGTCGCCCTATCCCAAGGTCACCAATGACATAAATTTTAGATATCGATAAGTGCTTAAAAATAGCCAAAAATTTAGAATTTCAAGGGAAAAATAGACTTCGTCGAAGGCGGTGGTGGCAATCAGTACGATTTTAAGCAGCAATGCTCGAAAGTGCGTAAAATACCCACTAGATGATAGTTGGTGAATTTTCATAATTATTTGGTGTGTTAGACAAGACCCTGGGAGATGCTCGACAGTGCGGGACTTCAAGACGAATAGCCAGAATTTTTCAGACTTAAAATCGGACACTAGACGATTAAATGGGGATGCCCGGGAGGCCAAGCCCAAAATGTTAAGTGTGAATAGGACTTGAGAAGTCCCAAGAGACATGACTTTTGGGGGCTCCCTTTGGGAGCCCCAAAAAATAAAAATCGTGGGGGGGGGGGGGGGGTGGGGGGGCACCATTTTTTTTAGCCGTGCAGATGAAGGCGCTATCATCCATGATTGAAGAGGGGGCTATGGGGGCTGAAAGCAACCCCCCAACTGATCTTAGGCCTAATCTACATTCAATCTACGCTTTCAATAGCTGGTCTCCGCTCCTCCATTGGCTGCCTGGTTGTGGAGATAAAAAACGAGTCTTTCTCTCCTCCCCCTCTCTCTCTCCTTAAGAGGCACTTTATGTGGCAAGAATCAAGAGGAGAATCGGGTGATGGATGCTTGTCCGGGAGGCATCCGATTGTCCCAAGAGGCTGAGGAGGCTGAAGGTTGAAGATCTATGCTGAAATCCATGGCTAGTTGGCCGAGACAAGGTCCCAATTAAATATTCAAAAAAACCCAAAACACGCAAAAAGGCAGTATGCTCTATTTTATGAAAGAATTTTGCTTGTTTTTTATCGTTCATGGTCTAAATGATGTGCACATGGGCTGAAATTTTATTTGAATGTTTTTTGCATTATGTTTGAGGGTTGTAATCACTATTATGTAGAACCCGTATTGATTTACATCAATTATAAAATTTCAAAACCCGAAAAACCACTAATTTTGATGAAAATTGATAGTTTCTTTGATTTTTAGTGGGGAAAAATGAGTGGACATGTGATAAAATAAGGAAAAATACTAATTTTCAGTCCAAATAATCTGTCATAAGGAAAAAAACATAAAATACATATTTTCTATTAAAATAAATAAAAATAGAGAAAAATAGAAAAAAATTGGGATTTTTGTGTTCAAAAAATTGGAAAAAATAAGATCTATTTATGTGAATGTCTAACACGGCTGAAGCATGAGGTTAAGCCTCATTTTGGCCCTTGTGATTTGTGTTAAAGTGAATTTTTATTGCTTTCACATACAGAAAATGACATAAAAAACCCTCTACACCTATGCATTGTAGCAAAATTTAAACGGTGAGGGGGAGGATGATGTTATACAATAGTTTAAATACTGAAATAATAAAAAGTAAGATTATTCTCTTTAGGCATAACATTTAGGATGTGGTTTATTTGAAAATAATGGATCTAGTAGCACGAGGTTTGCCTTGGTTCTAGGTTCCTACAACGCAGCATTGCTTATTAGTAGACATTCATTAAAATGGTTGTTTTTGCATGACACATAGGCTGATTTCAAACCATAATTGTTTGTGAACAATAAGGCATCCACCATTGCATGAATCATATACACATGGCATCTATTCCTCGCATGCATAGTATTTTTTTGAATGATAAATGACCCATGTTGGAGAGAGTAAGGCACCCAAGATGTAGGTCTAGACTGTGGTCCAAGGGGACAAGTAAGTGAGGACTGGTACATTCCTGGAACAATATAATATTGGTACCAAGAGTGGAGTCTATTTCGTATGTGTTATATGTGTTAGCGACGCATCGAGGGGCCAATCCCCAAGGTATAGGAGGGTCGCAGTGGGGCCGCAACAATCATCCGAGGGGTGCCTCCTATGTTGTTCTACGTGGTGAATTACACCAAAATGTGTAGGGTCTCCCTCTGAGGAGTCTGAGAAGGTGAAGGATTGGACTATAAACATGATACAAATGCAAAATGTATGAACGATGGCAAGGCAATGTGTCCTATAGACGCTCCTGACTGCGAAGCCATGGGGTTTTCTTGTGCATGTTAACAGTCTAGCCAGTGCTATACCAGTGTCGGCCCATTTTAGGTCCCATCAATTGACCATGGCAGAGGTGCATAGAATTCCTAAGAACTTTCAATCCAAAGAAGATCAGTGGCATGGTAATCGTCAAGAAGGAAGGCTCGCCCAAAAGGATAGAGGTTGTGCTTAGCCCTAAGATGGTGGAGAAGGCATAAGGGTTGGCCAACACATAGGGAAAGAGGCCAAAGAGAGGGATGTTTATGGCATGCACACCAATGATGGGATCAATCTAGCAGATATCCTTGATCTTGCCATCCAGTTGCAAGACAATATGGTGCACGCCATGTTCTCTAGTCATTGATACAACACCATCATGGCCCAAATCCCAGTGCCGATGTATGGAAGTATTGCAATAGGGGACCTAGATGAAATAAATCTAAATGCCTATGTACACAAGATGATTGAATCATCAGCCAAGGCATTGTCATCGAGCCAAAGACTTGTAGGAGGTGAGTCACTAGCCACCACAATTAGGAAAATGCCTGCATCGAAAGTATCCATGATAGGGTTTGGAGGGGTGCTAACATCCATTATTTAGGAAGCCACGGGAGAGATGGAAAGGGAAGAAGAAGTAGGTGAGACTCTAGAGAGATCTCCTATCTAAGACCAACACCTCTCCCCATTCGCAAAAAGCCTGCCAACGTCTCCAAAAGAGAAAAAGGTGGGGGATGAAGAAGCGAGCAAGCCATAGAGAGAGAAGGTAGAGTGAGTTGTAGGAAAGAAGAGAGCTCAAATCCAAGCATAGTAGAAATAGGAGGGGTCTAATGAAAGGACCGTTAGCAAGCAAGGCAGGGAGGGTTCGGTCCCATCAAGCTAAGGAGAGCAGAAGAAAATCATACTAAAAATCTTGAGCAAGAAGAAGGAAACCATAAAAGGAGAGGGCAAAGCCCAAGGCATGTGTGCTGAAGAAGAAGTAGGAAGAAGAGGAGGAAGACCTACAAAAGGCAGAAGAAGAGTCCTGAAGGATGGAGGAAGAGTGAAGGAAGAAGTGACAAGAGGAGAAGGAAAGGTTAAGGAGAGAAGAAGATGAGCAAATGGCTCTTGCTATCAGATTGTCGCTCGAGCAACCTTCCTGCATAGAAGAGTTGGCTAGGAGGAGCCTAGATGATGCACCTGAAACCAGTTTTGCAGTGGAAAGAGTGGCTAGAGTAACCATAGTGGATGGCAAAAGGAAGGCCCCATTGGAATGGCTCTCACCCATCATGGTTGCCACCGCTACTACCACCCATGAAACCACAGATGCAATAGTAAACCAAAGCAATGTGATGGCTTGGATACAGTAACTCATTAACATGGTGCAACAGCATGGACCAACACCCCAGTGAAGGAACCCCTATACCATGAATGAAGAGGCTTTCCACTATGGATGCCGAATCTAAAAAAGACTTGAAGAAGGCTAGAGTAAAGCCCTCAACTTTGTCCATACTCTCGGCTATGCCAGGTTTGATGCAATAGGATGACTATGTCCAAGGATTACTATACCAGCTTGAAAGAGTAAAAGAAGAGAGAAAGGTAGCAATGGCAGAGTTGTAAACTCAATGAGAAATACTCTCGGCTTGCCAACTTGAAAAAACACACTGAATAGCCACCTAGCAACAAAGGAAAATAAGCGACTTGAGGAAGGAGTTGGAACCAAATAGGTGTTGGAAGGAAACACGGAGAAGGATGCAAAAGAGCCCCATGGCGAGGAAAGAGGAGAATAGCTAATGCTAGAGGAGGACTTTTAAGCCCTCTTGCAGTAGCAAAATGAGTAGATGCAAGAGTATCTTGATCAACCGAAGAAGATCAGAGACAAGCTCACTAAGGAGCTGAATAGGGTTAGGATTGAAGTCTATGCAGAGTGCATAAAGGAGAAACAACAAAATGAACAACTACTCAAGGATCTGTGTGAGGTTAAGGCACAAAGAGACAAAATGTCAGCTAAAAAACTGACAAAGGTGGAAAATCAATTTCAGCTGGCAAGCCTAGAGCGAGAAAAACTAGCACAACAGCTGAACTACCTTAGATAGCAAAAAGAGAAAATACTTTGAATTTGGAAAGATCAAGAATAGATGGTCATGATGCTGTCTCAATGCTAGAATCACGGCACAGAGAGGATGAATGAAAAGGCCAAGGCTTGGGAGGAAAAGATTGCTTGAAGAGTCAAGACCTTGCTGAATGCCTTGCCTTGGTGAAAAGTGACCGAATCATGGCATTAGCAAGGGCAAAAGTAGTGGAGGCAGGTCTCGAGGTCCAACAGGAGGCCTTCCTAAACACAGTCTTGCATGTGACCCAAGCTAAGGGCAAGGATATGATAGAAGGACTACAGAGAAAGCTAGAACTTACAAGACTAGCTCTAAAATATAGCCTCCATGAAAGAGTAGCAGAAGAGAGCACTAGCCTAAGTAGGGGCAACAATGGCATTACTTGACGCAGGTTGGACGCAGGTTGGGCTCTCAATGAAGGAGCTGGAAGAAATAGGGTTTGGGGAGCCAGAACAACATGCTCAACCATCCATTGTAGCTCCAATGGAGCTGTCAAGAGAAGAAGGGCTAGACTTTGAACAAGGCCAAGATGAAGAAGAGTAGCCACGAGAGCCGAGCCTAGCACAACATGCGCAAGCACAAATGGAAGAGCAATGTGTGAAAGCCGCCCGTGAGAGGGTTGTGGAGAGAGGAAGTGTAAGTTGAGAGAGTAGGTGAAGTTGGCACAAAGGAGACTCCAATCAAGGCCTTAGCAAGTTCTTGAGGTCTAGATTTTGCAAAGAGAGGAATTCTATCCTGTGAATTGGGCCCAAGAACTCGTTGTCTGGGAGCAATGGGAAAACTAGAGTTGACCCTTTGAGTTCTCCTTTGGCTACTCTTATACCTTAGATAGAGTTCTATCTCTAAGGATCATGGAATAGGCGATTAGGCTCGTGCAAAGGCTAGGGAATAGATGGAAAAAGGAAAGGGCAAGACACCCCACAAAGTGGCAGTGAGAGCTTGTGGATTATTGGCAAGTCAGGGCATGGGAGATTCCAAAGACCATTAGCGGACATCAAGCCCAACAAAACTGGTTGTGATGCATATGGGACACCAATCTTGATGCATGGATAGCCTTCTATAGCACCATACTAGACAAGCGCACAACGATCTCACCTACATGCCATATTTGCAGAGAACAAGGGTAGATTATAACCCATATATACATGGCAGGTACAACTTTCCAAGGATCTACAATGTGAATGCAAAAAATATAGAGGAGTGCTTAATCTTCATCGAGTGGGAAATCCACCCATCCATCACACACTTTCTCGATCAGTTCTCATCTTGCCCCAACCATGCCTTTATTACTATGTATAATTATCTTAGGATACTCAGGATTTTTCTCAAGAAAAATCCCACAATGTAGGAGGCCTGACTCCCACCATTATTTTTTATTTTAAATGAAAGAATTGATAGTTGTGTGATGACCCATCTTATGATGAGGGCCACACTCCTACCTTCTTTTTGCACGGCCATCTTGGAAGACATGAATGATAGCTGCTTCACCAAGTGTAACCACCCCTTCCTATCAACGACACCTCTGAATGTATACATTAGCATAAAGGGGTACTTGTAGAGTAGACTCTTTCTTACCAAGTCCCTTAGGTCCCCTTGTAGTGTAGCTCCTGAAGAGTAGAGATTTAGACAATGGCCTCAAGATTAACCTTGGTATATGTGTCTCTACATCATGGTCTGGCAAGTTGGTTGCTCCATGCACGTCGGATCTTTCTACCCAGTGCTTCAACACTTGCCATAGCATGGGGATTTCCCTAAGCAATGCTTGTAATATGGCAAGGTTACATGCGTTGGTATTAGTGGCATGAGCAATTTGCAAACCTTTTCCTTTTCCTCTAACTCAAGACCTTTCTACCAATGCTCTCAAGTAGTTTGCCTATCCATGGTATCTAGATTCTACTTGTGTGGTGCTACATGGGGTGTTGATGTGCCTCTTGATCTCAAGTACGTAGGGGAGATTGGTGGACTCATGCTAGAGACCTCATTAATCTCATCCTCCATGACAGGTTCTGCATTCTACAAGTGCGCTTGAGCTTCTCTAACCCACTCTTTGATTTTTTTCACAACTTCTAATTAATGTTTTGGGTCGAGGTATTCTCCAATCTTGGCACTTTCCTTTTCCCGTGTCTTAGGAGAAAATGTTTCTGCCTTTACTTCCGTAACTTGTTTCCCTTTGGTCAATGTGGTGGCCCTCTTCCTTCTCCTCTTTGGGCTCTTCATTCCATTAGATGTTGCATCTAAGTTGCTAGGTCCAGGTAATGAGATATTGGTCCACTTCATTTGAGCTTGGGTCATGATGTTTAATGGGATTGGTGTGGCTTCATCATCAAGTGTTTTGACACTAAAGAGTCCAACTGGTAGTGATGGCACAATTGCCATACTAGTGGAGGGTTTTTGCTTATGGCGATTAGCATACAAATGTGTAACTCCACACTTTGGACATCTCAAGTTGAACTTGCCCCTGTTCACTTGCTCCTTATTAGGGCGATGAGATAAAATGTGCCCTGGATGTCCACAAGTCCAACATGCTAGTGGCTTTTGGTTTTCGGGTCCCCTCCTAGACCTCTATCTCTTTCCGTGCCTAAAGCCATAACTGGCATCGGTCTAAAGTCCATCAATATAAGATTACCCTCCTCATCATAGGAGACATAGGGATTCACATACGCTTCATCCTCCAATGGCTCCTCTACAAAGTGTATTAGCACATCACTCAATGGATGGGTCATTATGGGTTCATGCGGCCTTAGGATTCTCATGGGGATGATGTGAATCCTAGGGGTAGCTGGCTTTGTGCCATTGGGTGTGCTGGTAGAGCTAATTGAACTCCTCTTCTAAAGTTGGACTGCCTATTCCTTGGATAGTAGGAATGAGTACAGGGTTGTGGGCATGGGAGCCTTCTTGGCAATTAGCAGTGCATTGCATCATGCCTAAATCTGGCGTAGTTAGCACATCATGTCCAAAATTTAGTGAGAGAGGTCCATGAGGCTTCTAGCATTTGGGGTAGTTCTTAATCTAACTAGCAACAAAGTTTCTAGGGTGGCTCTACTTTGCTCTGTAGAGTAGTGTTATGTAACAATTGCTTCATGTGAGAAGCTCACTCGATGTAAGATTAGCCTCTAATGCTCTCTCCCTATAGCATTTCCTCCTAATTTATTTTTGTGTCAAGACCTACAACAGGCCCAACATTGGCTATAAGCACGAGCCGCGGGCCTCTATAATACTCACAAGACAACCTCACACGGCCTCGTGGCTAGGAGCATCTAAGGGACACACTGCCCTAATTGCTACTATAGATATTGCATTTGTAGTATAACGTAGTCCAATGTTTGCCCTTACTTACTCCTCAAAGGGAGATCCCACACATCTTGGTATAATATACCATGTAACACAAGCATAGGAGGCAACCCCTCGGCTGAATGTTGTGGCCCCATTGCAACTCTCCTACACCAAGAGGATTGGCCCCTCAATGTGCTGCTCTAACATAAAGAACAAACGAAGAGTCTCCACTCTAATATATTTTGAACGATCGAGAAGATTTGATATTTCCTTACCAAGCTTGCCCCAAGAAACCATTCATCTACCCTACATCTCGGGTTTCCTTACACACTCCACATAGGTCAATGTTTAGAAAGTAATTACAATGCGTCTAGGTTTGATACCATGTTATGCTCAATGCAAGTATGGATGACCATTGTGCTCAAGCATTTTATCAATTAAAACCAGCTAGGTGAAGTGCAAAAACAAGCCTTCAATGATTTTCCAACTAATCGTACATGTGGCATTGCTAGAGACTAGCAGTGAATTTCTTCGTGCTACCAATCTACTTAATTCAAAAAAAAAAATCCGTCCTATATGTTGTGCATAGACAAATAGATCACAATTTGAATTACTTTCAGTAATTAACCACTTTCACAAACCCTCTTTTCCCCTATCGGTTAGGTTTTGCATTCATTGGGTATGTTTAGGGTTTATTTTTATAAAAAATTTCATATAAAAATCGATAAAAACATACTATAACATAGAAACAAGGTTTGACTGAGGCTCAATCCTCATGCTCTAGCCTTGTTATATGCTCACAAACATGAAATGTATTTTTTCTTAATTTTTTAAGTGAAAAAACTAAAATTTCCCTTTTTTTCTTAATTTTTAAAATTTATTTCTTCATAAAAATGAGATATTTCAAAATTATGAGTTTTTACTAATCAAGGATATTCAACATCATTTTCATATCAACATTTGTCCCATATGACCCCAAACACTCAACAAAAGCCCCAAATTTCATCATTTTCATAAAAACCACAACTTGCGGGTTTTGCATGTTTTATGAAAAATTATTATATCATTATATTTTTTTGTTTTCTTTCATTTTTAAGAGAGAATGCAACATAGAAAATCAAGAACAATCAAAATCAAGTACTTTCTCCAATCATTTTTCATAAAAACACAAGAACCACTCACTTACGCATAAAAACCACAATTTTGAGGCTCGTATCTCATAGATAGGAGGCCGTTGACGCTTCTTCTTTGATGCTGATGCACTCTCTCAGCCCAAAAGTCATAAGGATGTGAGGCCATCTGGTTATAACAATAAGCCCCCACATTGAGTCCATTAGACCAATGTGGCAAATCGAGAATGTATAAGCATATAAAGAGAAATATAAAATGGGTTTGGAGGGCCCAAAACCCTTAAAAATACTATTGGTGCATTTGATGAAAGGGCAAGCATTCCATGTGGTTATTCTTTGATGAATTCCGAGGAGGAGACCAAAGGTCATATTGATTGATCTGACAATATGCACCGCCTTAAGATGCATCTAGGTGATGGGCCTAGGCTCGAAGCTCCACCTAGTTTGGGTCATATCATTGAAATAGGTAATGATCCAATTAGGGAAGGGTTGAATGATCATAAATCTATGATTCTCCCTGTAGGGGGAGTTTTTCGAAAGTTGGGACGATCGGTTTGTTTGAACTGGTCGATGCCAGAATTGCCATGGGTTCCAATGTGCTTGTTGCATATCCTCTAGGTTGATGAATGGTTGTGCACAAGGCTTCTTGAATAGAAACCACACCAAGGTGAAACTTGGCCCATGCCATCATCCTAGAGGATGCACTAGCCACTAAATGCGTACTTTCCACTTTATCTAAATCATTTCTCGTAGAGGATTCAGTCTCTACGTAATTAATTAAGTCTATTAGGAGATTTTGAATAGGGAAAGGCAAGTGTTTAAACCCTAGACAAAACCCATTTTATAGATACTTTAGTGCATTCCTAATGGATAGGATTAAAAATTTTAAGTCCCTTTTTGACCAAAGTTCGCAAACCGCCACTTATTAGCAGCTCCCGGCAAACACACCACCTGTCGGGACCTACAACCCCACATGGCCTCACAGCCAAGAGCATCTAAAGGACGCACTGCCCTAATTGCTACTATAGATATTGTGTTTGTAGTATAACACAGTCCCAACGTTTGCCCTTCCTTCCTCCTCAGAGGGAGATCCCACACATCTTGGTATAATATACTATGTAACACAAAATAGTGTCCACTCTACGACTAATTATTCATATGAACCATGCTCTTACTAAAAGGAATAGCATCTACTCGAAAGCATGATTCATCCATAAAGTGGAAAGGTCTTTCAAGCGCCTTACTAGGAGCACAACTAGAACCATACATAGCATGCTTATCCACACTGGTGGGCCAAATGGTTCTATCACTAGTGCTTCCATAGCTACCTCTTGTGGAAGTGTTGCAAGCCCTAATGGGACTTTCTTGGCTTGAAATATTTTTACAAACCAAGAGGCATATTATCCTTGCTCATAGGATTGTCACTTTCTATTTGGAGATTTTGGCTACCAAGATCTCTTGCTAAGGTTGTCTTGGTATTAGCAAATGAATTTTCTCCTTGCAAAATTGGTTGGAGATTTAGATGCGCTCGCACTAAATGGGGGGAACTCCAAAAGTATTCCCAACATCTTCCAATATACTGCTCATAGTCAATTGCGTGCATCTTAGCCTCATTTAGTGACTTAGGATCTTGCATCCTCACTTGGATTTGCGTAGTAAGCACTAGACAAGCTCACATAGCACATTACCTGGCAACATAGTGGCTCTTCTTGGCCAAAGCCTAAGAATATAATCAAAGGCTCTAGAATATTCTTTAGCAAAAGGGTAAAACTCTTGTCTAATCTATAAAAGCTGCTCTAAAACCTCGGTAGTCATAGGCACTTTCTTTTCATATTCATCTAAAATTTTATCACACAGCTCATTGAAGGATTTAATCGACCCTCTTGGGAGGCTCCAATACCATTTCCTAGCTTCTCCCTTCAGGGTGCTAGAAAATACAAGCATCTGATGAATATCATTGAACCCACTTGCAAGGCAAGTTAGGCCGTATTATTTTAAGTGCACCATTGGATCCTTCTTTACCAGCCCATGAAACACTCAGAGATCCCTATAAGGAGGAGGGCATTTAGTCCTCTCCTTTGAGATCAAGACAGGGTCATCAAAATCTTCATATTCATCTTGACTTAATACATGCGTGTCAATGTCATTAATCTCTTCTGTTTCCACCTTTATTGGTGTAGGAGATTAGAGATCCATCATCATCTCTCTTGATTATAGAGGCATGAGAAGGCACAAAACCCCCCAAATTTTGGGGCACAAATCAAAAAATTCTCGCCCACTTGCTTGACATGAAATTTTCATGTTTATTCAAAGTTTCATTTCATTTATAAATTATCTAGCTCAAAACCTCCATGTTCACACTACAAACCAAGTGGTTTCGACCCATTTGGAGGGCCAAGAAGACTTGGAATTGCGATCTGACTGGATGGTTGGCTTCGTGATGTCAAAATCTATAAACCTAGGCCCGTCGCGCAATTTTCAGCTCCCGAATCACATAGCTATTTTATGACGCCAAACCTTGCGGGGATTAAATGGGGGGTCAAACGACCTCTGATTGATGACTTGCCTTGGATTTCTAATGTCAAAATGCATCTAGGAAAACTCCAATTTGGCCATCTGCCACCATTTAATTTTTCATGAAAATTTGGTCTTTATCACTTCCTCGGCACTTCTTGCTCCAAAAACGGCCTCAAAAAATTCAAGCACAGTGGCTCCTAAAATTTAGCTCTCATTTTGCATGTAATGGCTAGGACTCGTTGGACCTTGTTGAGATCTATCTCTTGGCATAGTTTCTGAGCATGTCCCTCCTGGTTGTAGCTGGCTAAGCCTTGTAGGGCAACTCTTCCTAGCCTCCTCTCCTCCTTGAGATTAGCTATGATTTCATTTGCAGATCTCCCATGGTGTGCTATTTTCATTTGATAGTCGTATCATGATATGAGTTGCTGTATGTTGACTAGAAAATATTCTAGGTCAAGATCTTGGTTGCTTGTGTTTGTATTAGCACTTGCCATGTTTGTGGCCTCTTGAACCACTAAGGTATCAATGAGGGTAATTAGGTTGGCTAAGGACATGTCTCTAATTGTGGTTCATTCATTTCTTCACTCGGTTTGTGGGGTGGTTTGAGGCTGTTCACTTCTTACTGTTGGGTTTCTTGTTTATTTCAGTGGTCACATGGATTTTGCATGTCTTAGTGGTGGCTTCATTTCTTAGCTTAATTCCCCTTTAGTGTGTTCCTTGTTAATGAAATCACTTTGCAAGTTCACACTTACACACTTGGATGGTGCAATGCAACATGAGCAATGCACAATTAGGCTTTCAACTTTTCTCACGAACCTAAGTGCCTACAATGCAATGTGCAATCTTCAATGAAATCATTCACATGCACACTTTGCTATAGTAAGTTCCGTATGGTTGCAACTCTTTTATATGAGTTGCAATCACTACGAAAATCAATGTTGATCCATTGTGGGGTCGTGATGGGCGGTCTATCTAGGTGATCAAATAATGTCTCTATTGGGAAGTAGATTGCAATCAAGTGACTACATGATTTGGTCAATTCTTGAGCTTGTTAGGGTAAATTCGAGCATTGGTTAGCTTCTATGGTCACACTTGCAGGTGTGAGATCTAGCTAGGGTCACCTGGTAATTAGCTCATAGCCCTTGGTATATTTGGGAGGTCTAAATGGTCCCTAAAAATGTATTTTATTCAGATAGTCTTCCAATTCGGACATTCGAGTTGTAGGTCTTTGTTTGTTCGAGTCCCATACTTGGTTGTTTGGTTGGTGAACTTGGCCTATTTGAATGGTCAGGTTAGACTCAGAGTGCATGCCTGAATTTGAGAAGGTCTGTCGAAGTGAACAATTTGGCTCTATCCTGAGGCTATTTTGAGTGGATTTTTAAGGGGTCTGAGTGAATTGACTCGATTGTCCAAGTAGGGACCATCCAGATCCAAGAAGGTGTGCATAGATGGATAAAAGTGTCTCGATCATTTAAGGGGCCGACTATCCAAAGCCTGGGGTGTCATTCGAGCGATGGAAAAAAATGGAATGGCACAAATCGATGACAAATGATGACCTAAATCACATAAGCACCTAGCTATGATCCTGTCCTTATTCCTCAATCAATAAGGAAGGTTCTAAGCATACCTGGGATCACTAGGAGTAAAGACACAATGGATTTCTATTGCTGTTGCTCTCTCCTAACTTGCTTCTCTCTTTCAATCTCTCACAAGCTCAAATGAGCTCTTCCCTCCTTTTCTCTTCTTTTAATGCTCTCTCTTTCTTCCCTTACCCTCTGTTTTTCTTCTAAGGTATTTAAAATATATTTTCTTTTCTTTCCCTGCTTCCGCGCTTTCTAGTTGTTACAGAAACTTATCTTTTTTTTCTTTTTCCTTATTTCCCTAACCTTAATGCATCCTAGTGATGAAAAAAATCCTACCATTGATTTGACGGATGCTCCTAAATATTCTAAAACCTAAACTATTCGACAAAGGAGATCAAACACCTTCCCACCCCCTTGCTTCCTACCTAAACTAAGCATCATTTCAAACACAAAATCCTACTCTGTCACTCAATTTGGATTCCACAAGCACTCAAATTTGAATAAGTTTTTCCCGATAATGGAACCAAAATGTTGCCGCTATCACTAGAAACTACCGAGACCCTATAGAACACTTATCAAGTCAAGCGTTTCAACCGAGTGGCATTGGCTACCTCTCACATAGCTATGCATGCCCTCACACAAGGATGTAGTTAGCTTATCATTGAATCTAGTCATTGTAGTCGTCGTCCTCAAATCCTTCGATGGTTCCACGATTCAAGGTGCAAACTCAAGCAAGCTCCATCTTCATGCTCCAAGCTCTAATCTCCATAGCCACACGTACGAGAAAAGAGAAGAGAAGAAGGAGAATAAGAAAAAAGAAGAAGAAGAGATTCTTCAGGGGCCCGTACTCTCATACACTCGCACTCTCCCTCGCACTCTCCCTCTCTCATACACAAGAAGGAAGCAATAGCAAGAACTTCTCTCCTTTGGCACCCAACCTATTTCCATGACTGGCCATCTGGCCTTGGTCCTCTTTTCCAATATTTCCTATTTTTTCCCATTCTCATGGCTCCTTTATATGCATCTTTTCATTTTCAACTTACATAGGAGGGAGCTTGGTGCTCTTTTGTAAGGACTAAAATGTGCTTTATCTCCTGTGCATCTTGTTCTTGATTTTGATATTTTTTCCACACTTCTTGGTTTTCTTTTTCCACTGGGCTATCTTCTTATTCTTCTTTTTAAGATTTCTTTGTGCCTTGTGTCATTCCGCTTGTGCCTTGTGTTGTTTTGAGGGTTAACATATACATAACATATGACATCATGAGACAGAGATAGGTGCCGGCCTAATAGGAATGTCAGATTAGCCCAATAAGCATCAACTATGTATGTAAAGCATGACAAGAGCATGTTCATGCCACCAAGTCCCATGATCTCACTAGAAGACCCTCAAGCTCAATTGCCTAACCAAATGTTCAATGTAATATCCAAGTATTAAGTATTGTCTCCCAATGGAACAAAAGTCAAATGCTAGATGAGCAAACAAAGCTCAAACATAATGTAGAAGGCATCCAGACATCCAAGATCCAAGTAGAATATATCCCAGAGCATTCGACCCAAAAAACTTGTAAAGCTCTTATTAGAGCATCAAATAGCCATACATAATAGTGAATGATAGTCAATGTCAAGTATTCAAAACTCCAATCTCAAATCAAAAGAAATCTGGAAGTGTAACTAAGCATGTAAGTTCAATGGTATACCCAAGTATAGTATCCAAAATGCTTAGGAAGCATCAACAAGCAATATGCATGAATTTTCTCTAATAAAATATCATTCAACCCTGCTTATTACAACAATAAAAAAACTTTGTAAAACTAAGCAAAAGAGTGCTCATATCAGTCCCATAGCATTCCAACACATTGGCATAACATCCCTAGATGATTCAACAGTAAATAGACATATTGGGAAGCATAAGTGACCTCCAAATAATGAGTGAAGTGCTATCCTGAACTATATGACAACAAATTGTCATAAATTGTGGACCAATGGCTGATCCCAAGAGCTTCAAATGAGGTCTAGCTCAATCCAAAGTGTTGAATAAAATGCCAAGTGAATGCCCAAGAGGGATCAGGATGTCAGGAGGAGTTGAAGATGAGTAGACTGATCAGAGATGGAAGCCAACAAACTGATACAAATCATGTAGAACTATTGGCCACTCTTATTGCAATTGCTGAGTTGAATGTGGCACTAGAGAAGCTCTAGTAGGTCTCAAGGAAGCCTTGCAATAAGCCTCAAGTGATAGGAAGAATTCAGGGGGAATAAGATAGAGCTCAATGCATACCTTAGAGTGAAGAATCCATAGCTACCATTGAAACTATGAGCTAATTCTTTTTCCCACAAGTTGAAGAAATGCTAGGTCATTGGGCTCAAGTTGTTAGGGAAGATGACTTTGATACTGGTTGAAGGGAGTAAGCCTTAAAGTGGAAGCATGGGGCGAAAGAGCAAGAGCTATAGTGAAATGAGCAAGAGAAAGAGAGAGAGACACACAATGTTGGAACTCTAATAGTCATAATGTGTGACCGACCTTCCATTTATTCAAATGTCATTGAAAGAATAAAGAATAAAGTGACAATGATGGGTGCCTACCACTTCCAATGTACAAATGTACGGGTATGTGGATACTGTCATTGTAACTAATATATGGGTGGCTAGGCACAGGCATCTTTACCCCCAACATGCTCACTATAATCAATCCAATATGCTTGTTAAGATTGTGGGTCATGAGAAATTCTGTGCACTACACATAATTTATTTTCCCTTCAAATTTCTCCATGTACTTATGCAAATCGCACTAGTTTATTAATTCTCTAGCATCATCTAGGTTTTTAGTAGCCACTTCTTTTAGGTTATGGATTAGTTTGTACCACAAGTGGTGATATCCTTTAACTTCTATACACAACTTGTAGTCAATCCATTCTCCTTCAAAAAATAGTGTTTGGGACTTGGTTATCCTTTCACATATTGCTTTGTCTCCTTGTCTTTCCATAAATTCTAACATCTTAATATGGTAAATTTTCAAGAAGTACTAAATTTGTTAAGAACTAAACATATATATACAATTTTCCAAGAAAAACTAAAGCTTCACATATCACACAAGCACAAAGAAATTTGAAATTGTCACTTTAAGGCTTCACATCTCACAATTTTTTTTACATCTTAGAAAATTCAAAAAATGATTCAAAAAATTCACGATTTACAAACTTTACGTAGCACAAATCCCTCCTCCTCTTCCTAACGGACTACAATACTTTTAGGATTGCAAGGAAATGATATTGGCAATCACCATTCACAGAAGTGGAATTATATCCATGGCAACATAATGGTCTATATCTTATGGATGGATATTGATATGGGTAATATAGGTCAAAACATTAGTAATAATGAGGTCCCTTGAATTGATTCAACTAGCAACATGAAGCTCTTCTTGGCTAAGGACTCAATCTACATACATATGCAACTTCACATTATCTTCTAACCTACATTTACGAGTGAGACAAAGTACCTAAAATTATGTGGGGGCAACACAACTATGATCTTAAATTGACATCCTATTGGCACGTTGCTACTCTGTGTTGGTCATGATTTGACATCCCACTCTTTTCTATTATTCTTGTAGAGTAAACTAATGCTACACGAACAAGGAGCCAAGTTTGTGTGTAAGACAATTGAGATTGGCTAGTTCATCGGGCATGATCTCAACATTGGTTTGTTTGAAGGAGGTGATCAATCTTCCTTTGAGGGCTTAATTTTGTGAAACTTGAGTTGCAATAAGCTCCCTAGATATTGAAGAAACCTTGGTGAAGATGAGTTCATATTCTTGATATGAGCATGGTAAGGACCTTACATCATCTACGTTGTTCTCATCGAGAAGGCCTAGGTTAAGCTGTTCGTAACTACAAGTGAATAGAGTGAAGGTATTATTGAGCCATCGAATACATGTGACTATGTCATTGTGCTAGTATCCATATCCATGCAAGTAGTAGCTAGTTCCAAGAGAGACTGTCTCTCATAAGAAGGTCTAAGGTTGAGATGGACATTTGGCTTTTTGAGGTTGATTTTATCAATTAGTGCCAATGCTTGAATTTGGCTGGCTGTAGGCATCAAATTGAGGATGCTTTTAGTCATAGTTGGGCATTTTCCATCCAATGAGTGGCTCTAGTCTTGTGGATGAGATTGGGACACAATTTTAGTGGCCTTTGGCATTTCCTCGTGGTGTCAGAGGGGTTTTAGTTGAAAGGTTGTATCCACCGGGGATCAGAGATAGAAGGAAGTAGAGGATAGGAGATGGAAGAGAAGAAAAAGAATAGACAAGAGGTAAACATGATAAAGATAAAGCACAATGAATCGAGTCAACATGTATTGACAAAACTTGAAATCCCTTGTCTGGCACTACTCAGAAGCAATCTCCAAGCATTAGATCTCCTGGAGCTCCCTCGTAGACCAAAAACGTGCATCAAATTGACAGCTTCTTCTCTATTACTCGAAACCCAAATCTAATGCCTCCATTGGCTCCAAAAGGGGGGTAAAATATCAGGACACCTACCCAGAATTCTGCCAACAAATCACTCCTTCTTCATCTCCCACTTCAAAATGATGTTCATTGCCTAAAAAAAATGATCACACCATTTCGCCAATCCTTCTTTTTACTCCAAATGGTTGAAAGCTACCTACTTTCTTTTACATGTCATCCTATTCTAAAAGTTGTCTACAATTCTTGGATTTTTACAAGAAATAATATCTAAAATATCAAAAATTGGCTAACCTTGTCAAAAAATCTAATTTTTTTAAATTACCATTATAGATACTAATACTAACGACATTGGCTCTCTAGATTAATAAGAAAGTCGGATGATGAGGCACTCCATACACACATGCTCCCAAGAATCTATGCACCTTTGATACATTTGTGCATACATCTTGCATTCTATCAATCCCATCTATTTTTGCTGGTGATGGTCTTCACCCATAGGGCCCACACAACGCCCAACAATCAAAACATCTTCAACTCCAAAGACAGACTTTTGTCCAGAAAGAGTTAAATGCACCTCTTCTAGATGTGTCAAAATCCCCTCACAATCCACAATATGGTCTACAACAAACTGTCTACATCCATGAGCATCCATCTCTCCATTCTTCTCATCCACTATACACCCTTTGATTAGAACATCATCCAAGAAGGGCATTATCAATAGTGGTATAAAATCCCTGAGTACTCTATTCATAGTATTTGTCATGTGTGTGCCACTAAATTTGTTGCACCCTGCGGGAGAGTACACATCCGTACTAACCCCAAGGGAGTCTTCATGGTTGTGATATCCCTGCTTTAAATTGCAGGCTAAAACTGATCACACCTCGAGTAAAGATCACCCAAAGAATAGATCTCTCTACTTGCAAAAGCCTCTACAAATTCATCAACCACATGACATTCACCCACATTTCTTATGGTCACTTTATTGAACGGTTGCATGTCTATAATAAATCTCAAAGCCCCATTCTTTTTGGGTATAGTAAATCAACGATTTGAGTACGAGTGTGGTATCTTTCACTCAATCGCCGAGACCCTCGGACCGCTTATTGTTTCAGGCGTTCCAAGCCGAGCACTAATGGCTACCTCTCACATAGCCGACGCGCAATGCCTACCTTACGGGTGTAGTGAGCTTACCTTGATGCCGTTCGAGTTACCTCCTCTCCCGCGCACTCCAGTAGCTCCACGATCCAAGTGCAAGCTTCAAGCAAGCTCCATCCTCAAGCTCCACACTCCAAGCTCCATGTCCGCGAGCAAGACAAGAGAAGAGAAGAGAAGAGAAGAAGAGAGGAGAAGATGGAGAGCTTCTCCTCCTCAGTCCCTCACCCTCACACACTCACTCCCTCACACTCTCACACTCCCTCTCTCAAGCACAAGCTCAAGCAAGCAAGAAGAAGGAGAAGAAGAAGAAGAGGAGAGCCACTTTTGGCCACACACAAGAATGAGCTTCTCATTCACTTTTCAAATTTATATACAAAACCCTAAATCCCTTTTGGGCGGTCATCCCCTTTTTCCCTTTTTACATGGCCGGCCGTAGCCTAGGCTCTTTTTCCCATTGTCCTTCTATCTTCCTAGCTTCCTTTCCACCACCCATCTATATTTACAAATTGCACCCACTCCTTGAATTAAACCATGATGCGCTTGCACTCTTTTACAAAAGTTTCGACTTGTGCTTTTCCTTGTGCGCCTTTCTCCCTTATTTAGGACTCTTCTCCTTGTGCGTCTTTGTCTTCCATTTCTCTTTGCCTTGGCCTTTGTCTTTGTCTTCTTATTTAGCTTTTCCGAATTTTCCACCTTCATTCGTTTGAGGGTTAACATTACCCCCCTCCTAGACGAGTGCCAGTCCCATGGCACTCACCGTCGTAGGTAGCAGGCTGTAGTATGCACCGAAGACGTGGGTGACAAGGACACCGGTGGTTTCTGTGGAGGAGTGTTGGTGGTGGTGTGGTAGAAGGTCCTGGGGGCCTGTTGGTGGCCAAGGTGGCTGGTGGAAGGTTGTTGGAGTTGGCGGTAGGGCTATTTTGTGTTGGGGATTGCATTGATGGCCAGCACAAGTGTTGGTTTGTTGGGGATTCTGCACATGATGATCCCTTGCGGGCTTGTCGGATAGTAAGGGATAAGCATTCAGAGTTGGGTGTTGATGAAGATTGAATGACACTTTCTGTGGAGTCTTCAACACCTGCAATTTGAAAACCTCTCGTGTGGTCTCTCCCTAAGGGGTAGTGCTAGTCTTCTTATCGTGCACAAGACATATTTGATTAGTTTGGGAGACAGGTCGAACTCTAAGCAAGCTGAGAGTATTGTCCTGCACTTGAGGACCCAAACTGCGTATATACTTTGGTGCAGATATTAGGTGAGTGCTCATGCATACTTAGATATTGCGTAGTTAGAAGACCATGGGCTAGTTTCTGAACAATGTGTGGATGAAACAAAGTTGTCCATATTGAGAATAAGTACACGTGAAGGTATATGAGACATCTCTTGCATTGTGACTGCACGACGGAGCATAATTGAATATAGGGACACCGCACTTTCGGTAGCTGGAAGCTATTGGACTTGCTTGATGAGGATGGTGTACATTTTATGGCCAATCGTGTGGTGCTTATCACCACTGATTGCAATGGTACTAAGGCAGAGTGCAAGAGAGAAGTGTGCAAGTGGGTTAGGGTGACAGGTCTAACCCAAGGCGAGACAAGCTCCCTAGGTATGTCCTACCCTTGATGTGCCGTGAACAATTGTGGGCGATTGTAAGGGGCTAGGGGACTAGGGACGAAGCCAGTCGATTAAGGTCACCAGACGTACCTAATTTGAGGACCCCTAGGTGGTGTGCTGTGATCGTGGGTGCTTCTTATTTTTCCATTCATATCTTTTTCTTTTCTTTTCTTTTCTTTTCTTTTCTTTTCGTTCTTTTATTTTCTTTTCTCCTTCTTTTTTTTTTTGGCTTGCCTGAGTACAACCATTACAATATGTTGAGGCTATTAGCCTTTCAATGGGTTCAAAAATGTCAAGCTTTGAAGGCTCAGAAAATGGATAGTACAATGAAGATTGTTCCCTAGCCTCGTTGTTAGAGAAGCAGTTGGCGAAAGGGGGAGATACACTTGAGATATTGCAAACCTCCTTGCGGCACATGCGATGTTGGTACAATTGAGGTAACGGCTGCCGTGAGCCAACTATAGAGCTTGACCCAAAAAGGGAGCGTGACCCAGGACTGTGTTGTGGGCCATGCAATGTGGGTGGTTGGCAAGGGTGATTCGTGATTTCGGCAGCATGGCCTTGCCGCGGCTCCTTGGGGGGTCGATGGTCTTGCGGTGATCGGGCATTGAACACTTTAGCCCAAAGATCTGTCTCATCCTGTATCCACTTGTCGCTTCATAAGAGTACATGCATGGCACATGCCGCAACTATAATAAACCAGTGCAATTCAAGGAGACATCACTGATCTGAATTCTATGGTGTTGACTTAGACATTTATCACCTGCACTTGATTAGCTTTTTCTTTTGCTAAAGATGTGAAATATATTAAATGCAGATATGAAAGTTCATACAAGTCAAGAACATGTCAACACTTAACAACTCGGGAACACTTAACCATTTAAAAACAAACAGTTATGGCCAGTTAGCATTTGATAAGCCCTTTATGCATCATGGGCTACTCGATTTGTACGAGGCGGGGTGAGTCTGGGTGGCCGGGTGATTGGGGCTCTGCTGGTGTGGGGCTCTCGTGAGGTTGAGCAGGGAACATGTCGGCCGGGACATGAATGGTGTAGTCCCGATCCGCTACCGTCTTTAGAATGTCTTTAAATAATTCATTAAATTCTTCTCTTTCCCGAGCTGCCCTTTTTGCCTTTGAGCATCTGGGGCCCGAGTGGGAGCTGGGGGTTCGTGCCACTAGTGCTGCCACCTATTGCGCATTTTGAGTCTCGACTTTCTTAACTCGAGGATTCTTCGGCCTTCACCCTGGACAGTGTCACTTAGGGCCTCGCTTCTTGGCATACCTCTTGATGGTGGGCACATAGCGCTCCGATGGAGGGGCACATGCCACATGCTCCCGTCTTTCATGAAGAGCGTCTTTGCATGCTAGATCTCCATGATTCTCCATGCGTTCCACCACAAAAGGAAGCCTGCAAGACACAATCCAAGGGTTAGACGTGGATATAGGGTACAACTGTTTGCATGGAAGGGATTTTGCTGTGGTTCATGAAGCGCATATGACAAGGAGGGGAGGGGTGAGGCATGCAGTGTTTGTTGTAGAGGGATGGCCCCCATGATGATGTTCGCGTTGCCTCCAGTCATTAGCGGATATTAGTTCATGCTAAGTCACGTGGACTGGTTCTCATGGAGTGGAACAGGGCACATCCTTGAAAGGATAGACCAAAAAGGGAAGAAGGTGTATAGAAAGGGACTACACCCTGTCTACACCATTAGAGTGTTGGTCAAGGCTTCCTATGACGGCAATGTGGGGTGCATGCCCTTCACTTGGAGGTGGGGCTGGTCACACGGTTTTTGAATGTGTGATGAGAGGAGGACTTGAGAAGCTTAGTTTATCTGACCCCACTCTTCTCCCTGCGCTTGACTCTCATTGCTTGTGTGTGTTGACATTATTTATACACGGTGACACAAAAAGTAGTGTTTATTTTTATAAATATTTATGAATCCATGTCACTTCACGAGGATAAGAACCAAGTGTAGAACTCGGGGTTGTACCAGAGCGTGGCACATGCATCCAGTATTCGCGGCAGCTTACTTAATACTGATAGATATTTTGCCACGTTAAGTAGCATGGAACCTTGACCGAGTTTACTGGCAATATGTAACTCCTCCTTAGTGAGAGCCTTATCAATTAAAGGGCCCTGTAGCCTAGTTCCAGCTAAGTTCGTACCCCGAATGTCAGTCAGCACTCGAAGGGAAGTCAGTGCCACATAGGTTGGGTCTCTTTGAGATCGCCATTTGGCCAATCGCTCTTCTGAGACCTGAGCCCCTATTTCGGCCATTACAACGTGGCTTTCGCACCAACGCTGCTCAAATTGACTCTGGCCTACTGACAATCGCTTTAGTTGCTCTATGTCTACGAGATTCGGTCGGCAGAGCATTTCATTGAACGTGACGGTTAAGCGCAGTTCGTCAGCCTCCTCGTCAGGGATGAGTCGCATGCGTTCATGCAGGAGCCTATCGTAGTGCCTGTTAAGATGTTCTTGTTCTTCCCATGTTAGAGGAAAGGTCAAGTAATCTCCGAGCTACTCTTTGGGGATTGTGCCCATGTCTGCAAGGACATAGACACGAGTGACCACTTTGAGCTTAGCATCCAACTCAGTTAAGCATTCTGTGACACTCCTATGTTCAACGAGGGCTTGCTCGGTTGCTATCTCATGCAAAGTTCTAAGAGTTTCATTCGGCTTTAGCATGGCTGGGGGCTCAGGCCTAGATGAGCAAGATTGGTCAACGCTAGGGTCTCTTATGCTCTTGGGGTTCTCACGTTTCTCCTGAGGTTTTGCTGCAATTTTGTCATGGTTCTTCTTGGATGTGACTGGTATAGATTTGTCACCCTGTTGTGATGACATTGTATCCACTCTTGATTGGTCAATGCAAGTTCTATTGTCAGTGGATAGAGTGTTGTAAGCAACTGTTGATGGCAACGGTTGCTTTGGTTTTTCAGAGCACACGGATGTGTCTGAGGGTTCATCGCTATTAGGAGAGGCATTAATGGGTTCATTGGTGGGTGGACTCGATGCTTTATTCATCGGCTCTCCGGTGCTCTTCATCTCAATGTTCTTGGGGTCCACAACCACCTGCAATTGCTGTTGTTTTCGTTGTTTTCTCCTTTGTTTCCTGGTTCGTGAAGGTGCATCTCTCGTCGATTCAGGATTCTGGACTAGGCCGGCCGGTGATGTGCTTGGTTGGGCCTCCGCATTTCCCTTCTCTAGTGTGTCCTCATGGGACACAGCTGTGGCCTGCTGAATAGCAATGCCCAGTTGTGAGGATACAACTGCCTCCCTTTTCGGAGAGTCTATCCCTTCAGCCAACTCCCTTGTGTTGAACTCCTCCAGCCTAGGCTTTAGGCACTTTGAAAGTGCTGGAGTTGTCGAGGGATTTGGTTGCGACACCTCCTCCATAGGTAAACTACTAAGGACACGTTCCACAAGGGGCATTGTCATAGCCAAGGGCTGTGACTGCTGTGATCCCTGATTGGAAGTAGTAGTAGCTAGTTTAGTGGGCTGTCTACCCTTGGTGGATTGTGGTGTCAAGTCCCTAGGGCGATCAGAAGTGGCCGTGTTTTTTGTTGCCCTTTGAGCACTCACTTGTGTAGATCGAGCATGAGTTGATCTAGTCACATTAGGTTGCTCATGCCTATCCTTGGGTCGAGAGCCACAGATGGCGTCATGTCCCACCTCTTGGACCCTTGAAAGCTTAGATGGAGATAGAGATTGGAATTGAGCAGTCGCCCTTAACAACTGCTGTTGTGCTTCCTGTGTCCATTTGGAAAAAGAGGATGCAGGAGATCTAGGACTCTTAGGTGGACTTGGCACTGGCTGAAAGATTTGCTCGTGGCTGTTCGATGATTTTGCTATTTGCTTTGTTGAGCATTTAACCTTGCCATGAGCAATGTTGTGCCTATTATGCTTGCAATCCTCTTGGGGAATCAAAGGCTCCTTGGGCACTAGTGGCTTTTGCGTATCCTCAATGATTACATCTGATGTCTGCTTGTCAAGCACACTAGGCTGAGGATCTTCCCTCCGATTGGTTTCGTTTGGTTTCTTGATTTCGACTACGAGGGGCTTGGTCACTCCCCTGTTGTTGACTCGAGACTTGGTTTTCCATTTAGATCTCCTCCTACGCTTCTTTGCTCTTGATACGATCTGGTCTTCAGTCGACCAGGGAGGTTTAACAGGGGGTTTTGGTACCCAAATCCATCGGTTGCCTTCTTAATACCCTTGAGCACGTAGCAACGCTTCGGATATCCATCGCGGCGTTATGTTGACTCTCCATCGATGCCTTCGTCTATAAGGCTTGGCCTTCCTTTGGGGTCTTCTACGATATTCGTAAGTCCCAAGGCCATCCTTGGCATTGTCTCTTGACCTTCTTATTTCCGGCATGGCCTCACTCACTGGTTCTCGTTGTTCGACCTGTGCTTGTATTAACTCTTCCAACAAGTCCTTGCTCTCATCTGCAAGCTTGACTGTTATGTCAGCACCTTGCTTGCCTTTCCCTCGAGGTTTGATGAGGTTACCCTTGCTAAAGGTCGTGACTATCCTCACACCTGGTAGTGTCAGGTGTATCCTCTGTGCTACATAGTCAGCCTCACATTTGGTCGCCCTTTTGAAGGGTCTTCCAAGGAGGGTTTCTTTCCCGCAGCTAGCACTATTTGGAGGAACATGAAATAGGATAGGCAAGCTTTCAGTTTCAATTGTTGCCAGGATTTTGCACTTCCCCATGAGTGCTTGTGGGTGTCCCCCATAAGGGCTAAGAGTTGCACTAGTCGGTGTGAGCTCTGGTTGGCCCAGTAGGGTCCATGATTCATAGGTCAAGATATTGAAATCTGCTCCTTCATCAATCAGAGCATTGATAGTATGCTCTCTTTTCGCGGTGAGTTTGACCCTAAGATAAGCAGGTGGTACTATGTCCTCATCTTCCGGGTATTGGCTTGTAAATTTAAGCCTTCTGACAGATGCCCTTGAGTCCCCACTCGCATGTCCAGACGTGGATTCTCCACCACTATCTTGAGTTGTCTGTGCAGTGTTGCTCAAGGTACATCTCTCGTCCAGAGTGTCATGTCTAGTCATCTTGGCATTTGCAACTTGCTGATGTTGCATTCCGCTCTAAACACAATGTCTTTGTGTTCTCGTGGTGTGGCCTTTTTGCCCTTGATGGCTAGATTGGCCCATTGAGGTTCTAGGGTCTCTGTTTGTCTCTATTCGGGCATGGGCTTTTGGTTGCTCTTTTGCAAGGGAGAATCCATGCTCGTGTAGAGCCATTGCTATACTAGGGTCCAATTTGGAGGACCTCTCATGGCGTGCGTTTTCTCTCCAACCTACTTGGGGGAGGTGCGGAGGGGGCAGAGCCCCGTCTGCGGGGGTTCGGGGGGGCAGTCCCCCCGGCCTGCAGGGCCGTTACGGTAAAAGCCATGCACAATTTGGAGGATCGTTTATAGCCAAATTTTGAACTACTTGCTCTAAGTTTCAGCCCAGTGATCGATCTATGATATGGTTTCGGCTCTGTATGGTTTCTCGGTCAATTTCCCTGTCTTCAGGCTAAAATTTGAGAAAATCTAAATTCGGCCCCATAGGTCCAAATTGCAGGGTCCGAGTGGGTCACTTGGACGGGCCGAGGCGCATGGGCCGAAGGTCGAATTCATGACTCGGACAGGGTAGACTCAGACAGACCGAGGCACTTGGTCTGAGGGACGAATGTTGGACGTGGCCGAGGGCCGAAGTTGAGTCTCGGACGGTTCGACTTGGACGGTTGAGGCCGTTTGGCCGAGTGGGCCGGGTGGTCCGAGGGCCGAGTCTGGGCCTCGGACCAGAGTCGACGTGACCGAACGCCGCGCGTGTTTTTGCCGCAGCTCGTGAGATTTGATGTGTAGGGCACTGAGGGTCTTCCCCCTTGTCGTGCATCTCCAAATCGGTCCTACTACTGTAGGGGAAGGTGTAGAATTACCTGGGCTAGCCGACGATCTCCTTGATGCCAAGATCGAAGCGGATTTCCTCGCCAAGCTTTCCTCTTCTCTCCTGCTCTCTTGAAACCCTACAATGCACAATGTGGCCTTTCTTGCCACTTCTGGCCCTTATACCCTCTTCCAGGTATGGTATTGGCACCCCCAATAACTCACTTACCGACCTTAGGCATCACAAGCAAGTTCTTTACCACTTTTTCACGATTCTTGCCCTGTTTTGCAACAACAACCCTAATGCTTATTTTCTTATTTTTCTTTGTTTTCACCTACTCTAATGCATCCAAATCACAAAGTAAATACCTACACTATTCCATCTCACAACATAAACCTCCAAAAAAGCAAAAACCTACTTGCCAAGGAGATCAAATACTTCAACCCCCTCGCTTCCTACCTATCTACCTCAAACACCGATTCGGGGGGAAAACCCTTACTTCGATGCTCGATTCGAAGCGCGCAAGCGCTCAAGGCTTGAATCCTTTTGTCCCAGCAACAACTGAACCAAAATGTGGTATCTTTCACTTAACTGTCGAGACCCTCGGACCGCTTATTGTTTCAAGCGTTCCAAGCCGAGCACTAATGGCTACCTCTCACATAGCCGATGCGCAATGCCTACCTTACGGGTGTAGTGAGCTTACCTTGATGCCGTTCGAGTTACCTCCTCTCCCGCGCACTTCGGTAGCTCCACGATCCAAGTGCAAGCTTCAAGCAAGCTCCATCCTCAAGCTCCACACTCCAAGCTCCATGTCCGCGAGCAAGACAAGAGAAGAGAAGAGAAGAGAAGAAGAGAGGAGAAGATGGAGAGCTTCTCCTCCGCGGTCCCTCACCCTCACACACTCACTCCCTCACACTCTCACACTCCCTCTCTCAAGCACAAGCTCAAGCAAGCAAGAAGAAGGAGAAGAAGAAGAAGAGGAGAGCCACTTTTGGCCACACACAAGAATGAGCTTCTCATTCACTTTTCAACTTTATATACAAAACCCTAAATCCCTTTTGGGCGGTCATCCCCTTTTCCCCTTTTTATATGGCTGGCCATAACCTAGGCCCTTTTTCCCATTGTCCTTCTATCTTCCTGGCTTCCTTTCCACCGCCCATCTACATTTACAAATTGCACGGGTGAGAGCCCGGCACTCCTTGAATTAAACCATGATGCGCTTGCACTCTTTTACAAAAGTTTTGACTTGCGCTTTTCCTTGTGCTCCTTTCTCCCTTATTTAGGACTCTTCTCCTTGTGCGTCTTTGTCTTCCATTTCTCTTTGCCTTGGCCTCTGTCTTTGTCTTCTTATTTAGCTTTTCCGGATTTTCCACCTTCATTCGTTTGAGGGTTAACAACGAGGCTAAAGAGGGCTCCAAGATCTTCATGTGAATCTTTTCATTTAGGAAATCCATTAGCTTTGGCAAGTAAGCTTTAGGCACTGGAATAGGCCTCAAGTTCCATGGTACATGTGGCACAGTAAATATTACCATAGGAGAGACAACATTTGGATCCACACAACCTGTTTCAGTTGGCTGAAATGCAAATGCATTTCCTTGCCTAGCCAACATTTCCATAAAACAATCTCTTTTAGTAGGCAAAAGAAACCATTCTAAACCAACTTTCAATTCCTATAATATGTTTTAGATGTAAACTGATGACCTATATCTTTAGGATCTCCTAAGCTTGGCTGCCTTGACACTTTTTCATACAGACCCTCACTTTTTGGTGGAAGTGGAAAAGAAATTGGTTTCACCTTTTTGTCAATTGTCTTTCTTTGTCTTCACAAGTGCTTTAGCCCATTGTAATCCTTCCTGTTGAGCAAACAATGCTATAACATCATACATGTCCAAAGGACATACTAATAACACTTTGTTTTCATCCTCATTTTCTGCATGTATAGTTGTTGAAATTTTAGCCATAGTGTCATTAATATTTAACCCATAAAATATTCTTGAAATGCCTTCATTTTCAGCTAATAGTCCCAATGCTCTTAGTTCCTTAGTAGCCCATTTCATAGATATGCATTCACCCTTGCACGTAGCTTTTATAGGCTTAAACCAACATGAAGTGTTTGCTGTAAACTGAGAATAACCAATAGTAAATACATGATTCATTCCATCATGAGGTGAGTACATCCTTTGAATAACACTACTAGAGCCTCACATTACAACAGTGTTTAATGAAAATCCAATTCTTTGAATTCCCTTGCATTTGGAGGCAAAGGAGACTCTTGAAGTGTATCCCGATTTCTAGGATGATTAACAAAAACAGTAAGAAATTGGACTACTCTTCCTCCCATCCTTGCTTTTGACTCTTGCATAAGTAGAACCATCATCAAGCACCTTTGTTTCCATATGCAATCCTATAATATAGGGATGTCCCAAAGTCACTGCATATGAGGAATTATCTTGCACAAAGAAGTGTTACTCTTCTTGTACATCACCATCACCAATCGTCACTTTTACATTAGGACATGCAGCATAGAGTTCCCCTAAAGAATTATTTGCATCCCTCATATGCCAACCATGATTAGTGTCCACATGCCATGCACCATTTTCATACAATCCATGCTCAATGACATTAATCTCAGATTCATGGTCAAGTAAAGCAATAGAAGGAGTTTCATGCTCCCCTATTTTCACTACCGTTTTACTGGTAGCCCTGGCCTAGTTATTTCTTGTGTAATGACTTTGAGAAATAAATCCTAGAGTCTCTTTCCCATATTGTTGCATCTACCTTACTCCACCATGCATATTGCTACAACCACTTTCTTCTTTTTTCCACATGCTATCCACTGACTAGTAGCATCCTACATAGATAATCCAGTACTTACTTCATGCTCATATTCAGCCCGAATACCCAACAAACCAGTTTCCTCTTCAAATTGAAGCAATGCACTAGTGGTATCATCAAGAAATTGACGCTTCCTCTTAATTATGTCAATGATCTCATCATGAAATTATCATTTGGCGATGCCAAGCACCTCTCCCAAGGTGAATTCCACCCGACTGCTTAAGATCCGTTCTTCAAGAACCTTCTTAAGATATGTGACTATCTCAATGCAAGACTGCAACTTATATCCTGGCTGCTTGCCCTTGTTTTTGCCCTCTTGTTTGCTATCCTATTTTTGCTTCTCACATACCGCTTCCATAACATGCTCGAAAGGTGGCTGATTTGTAGCTTTAGAGACTGATCCACACTTCTTCTTGTCACTCTTTTAGATGTCCCTGCATTATCTTCATCTCTCTTTCATTTCTCTTCCACAAGTACATCTGTGTTTTGTACCTTTGCTAAATATGCATACACTGAATATGCATCTATGGGTGATTCCCAACCAGTTATGTCACAAATGTCTTGCCTTGCATGAGACATTTCACTATCAATAACTTTTCTCTTTTTAGTTGCATGCAAAGCATGTGTCCATATTGGAGCCTTTAGGACATGTATTCTATCCAACTGTAGACCAAAAGTAGAAGCATGTACAACTGCATAAGCATTTTAGATAGCCAAGTCTTCTAATAGCTTTTGCATGCCTCCCTTTCCAAAATTCAAAGCAAGAGGCAATCCTATTTCTTGTGCATGGATCTTGACATCTTTCCAAAAGATGAGCTTTCGTGCTGAGGCCTTCTGATAAGCACCACAATCCTTTCTCTCATGCTGCAAACTATCACACCACATACATCTTTTTCCTGGTTTAGGGGCAGCTGCCCGTCGTCCTCTTTTCTCTTGTCCTTTCTCATCCAATTTTGCGACCTTCAATTGAAGATCCCGCATGCCTTTGACCAATTCATCTAATACATCTTTCCTAACATTGGGAACAATAGGTACAACCATAGGTTTAGCCACAGAAGTGGGTGGCTTATTGGATACATCAACTATTTTGCCCGTAACAGTGGGCAAGCTAGAGACATGCAATCTTTCTCTCCTTCTATGCTTTTTCACAAGTGCAGTAATAGCTTCCTTGACATGCCTCCACTCTTTTTTGAGACTTGTCTCTGTAGTCTAATCCTCTAGCAAATCATCAAGCTTCTCTTGAAGCTCAGGATCCACTGCTTGTAGAAATAATTCAATTTTTTGACTTGCAAGAGCTTGCTGCTCTGCAAGATCTAACAGTTCAAATCGACTTTCAAATTCTCTTAACAATTCTGTAGCCACAAGACCCTTATTGGGTTGCAAAACCACCTCCTAAAAAGTCTTGCGCGTAATCAAACTCGTGTTTTCAATGTAAAATTCTTCCTTGAGTGTCTTCTTGAAAGCTACTCAGTCAACATCCTACATGTATAATTCAGTAATTCGCACTTTTAGGTCATGTACAGTGATCCGAACAAAATAGTGGCTCCATGCAAGCTGAGCCACTCCAAAGAATTCCATCTTTTGAGCATAGGTATGTGCATATGCAGATACATTCCTGCCATCGAACAACTTCATCTCGCACTCAATTGCTTGTAGAGCATTCATCATAACACTTTTTGTTTGAGCAAAAGTAGCCTACATCACCTATTGTTGTTGTTGTTGTACTTGCATAAGATATACATATTTTGCACCAACTACTGCAAAACATCACTGAAAATTGTGCTCGAAGGTTCTCCCATCTTGTTTTTCCTTTTGACAACCTTTCACGTCGGGTTCACCAATGTCGGAGGGGGTTTAGTCAAAAGGTCGTATCCACCAGGGATTAGAGATAGAAGGAAGTAGAGGTAGGAGATGGAAGATAAGAAAAAGAATAGTCAAGAGGTAAATACGATAAAGACAAAACACAATGAATCGAACTAATATATATTGATAGAACCTGAAATCCCTTGTCTGGCAGTACTAGGAGCAATCTCCAAGCATTAGATCTCCTGGAGCTCCCTCGTAGACCAAAAACGTGCATCAAATCAACAGCTTCTTCTCTGCTGCTTGAAACCCAAATTTGATGCCTCCATTGGCTCCAAAAGGGGGGGGTAAAATAACAAGATGCTTGGCCAGAATTCTACCATATCAATCCTTCATCTTCCACTTCAGAGTGCTATTCATTGCCTGAAAACAACGATCTCACTAAAAAGTGAGAAGAATCAAAGCTTTCTTGGAAGAGCTATGACCGGAGAGCAAGCGCAAGAAAGAGAGAGACACAAAATGGGAACTCCAACAATCACAATGTGTGATTAGGCCTTCCTTGATTCAAACTGTCACTAAAAGAATAAATAATAAAGTAACGATGATAGACACCCGCCATCTGCAGTGCGCAATGGTGGGTACTGTCAGTGTAGTAATACACGGGTGGCTAGGTAGAGGCACCTTTACCCCCAACATGTGCATCACGTGATTTCACCAATCCTTCTTTTTACTCCAAATGGCTAAAAGCTACCTACTTTCTTTTACATGCCATCCTGTTCTAGAAGTTGTCTACAGTTCTTGGATTTTACAAGAGATAATATCTAAAATATCAAAAATTGGCTAAGATTTTCCAAAAATCTAATATATTTTTTACCATTATGGACACTAACACTAGTGGCATTGGCTCTCTAGATTAATAAGAAAGTCGGATGATGATGCACTCTAGATTTTTTCACAATGTGTTCGTATAGTGGCACGACAATGAGTAGGGATAGTTAATGTATATGGTTATGGCAACTCATTCGACAATGATTTTTTGCAAGTTAGTTGTGAGGTTGGGCTCTATGTAGGACTCAATGGCTGTGATTGGATAGAGGTGGTTGTGGAGGTTTGGTATTTTGGGATTTTATGTATGGGGATATCAAGCTAGTTTTGTTTGTGAGCTTCAACAACCAATGAGATTATTGCTAGTGTAGTAGCCTTTGGCTCAAAGCAAATATTTAGGCCAAGTTGGATTCGGGGCACATATTTTGTGTCACCATAGTACTTGGTTAGGGGTTGGTCTTTGTTGGGGATATGTGTGTGAGTGGGAGCATTGCCTTCACTTATTTAGTATTGACACCCTATTTCAATCTCAATCCAACAAACTGGTTCCTTCCAATTTGTCCTTCCTAACCTAGCCACATGGGTTTTGGAATGCTAGCTACAAACTTAGACAATCAATACCCCATCAATCCCATCCATGCCCATGCACAAGCCTCCTATTCCGCCACATGGTGGGAGTGTGTGAATCTCAGTGGTTGCACCATCCTAGGTCTTGGAAATGGAACCAAAATGTTGAGCAAAATGCACCAACAGTTGGGACTTTTGATAGAATTTTATTGTTTCAAAAGCTGCAACTCACTTTGGCGACAATCTCTCACCTTGTCTCTCACACTCCACTCTAACTAACCAAGCACCCTCCTCTCCAACCCAAGAAAGCAATAACATAAGGCCAGCCCAAGTTGTAGTGAACTCACCTAACTTACCTTCTTGTGTTTGATGACTTGAAGGCTCGAAGATGGTTCCATGACCATGATCATCACGATCCGAATTTCCTTAATTTTCATGATGTGTAATATTTTGCAAAACCCAATCAATTGCTAGATTGTTTTTCTTTAGCCAAGGCATCCTAATGATGATTGGATTTGTGAGATTGGATATGACATTAAAGCATACACGAGATTTGTGATCACCAAGAGTTACCATGAGTGGTTGGGTTTCCTTGGTAATATCTCCAGATGCTAGAGGTCTTCCATTCATGACTTCAACTACTTCAGAATTGGTCTTTTGGAGTATTGGCATCTGGTATCTATTCACAAAGCCATCATCAATGAAACATGCGAAGGCTAGAGTCGACTAGGGCTTTGAGAGAAAGGGTCTTTCTTGGTAGGGTCATTTAGATTGTGACAAGAAAAATTTCCATGGGTGTGGTTGGGATCAAGAGACCCTTTCTTATATCAAGGTTTGATTGTACAATCTCATTTACAACTGAACATCCTCTCCTACTCAAGGATGGTTGCATCAACTCTTAGGGTTCTTGCCCTCTTATTTGGGAAATTTAGGCCGATGTGTCTAACGTTTCCACAATGTAGGTATATATGATTCTCTCTTTGTCTTTGCTTTTCTTGTGGGGTCAAGGGTTGCAATTTTGTATTATCTATTTACATTAGTTCACGCTTGGTTTCTTCTCTGATTGGGTCTCTCATTGGGGCTAGTTTCCATTAGCGAGGCCTTAATTCTTCTCATTTTTCTTGCTTCCTCTTGAACAATCTATTATCACACTGGATGGCTTGCATGTTATAATCATTGAGTGTTTTCGCCTCAAGCATAGTGAGCATGAGGTCCTTGATGTCATCTCGAAGACCCTATCTAAATTGGCTAACAAAATACTCCTCATGCCAGGTGAGGTCATAGATTGATTGCCTAAATTCAGATGCATAAGTAGAGACATGGCAGTTACCTTGTCATAGCCTTTGAAGTTTTGTTTCTACTATTTGACCATTGTCAGCATCTCCAATGTGGAAATGAGATCACAAAGAAATGCTCGTAGTTATTAAGTATTGGCATATTCTTTTCCAATATTGGGAAAAACCATGATAAATCTTGATCACAAAGCAAGGTCTAATGAATCCCATTTTGGAAACATCATCAGTTGCATGCTGATGTAGTAGGAATCCCTTGAATTTCAAACGGCCACGATTTAACTTCTCTAGCATGCTGATCTTGGGTTCTCTTGTTGGGGGTTGATAAATACACAAAATAATTTGATCACTTTATTTGTTGTTCTATGAATCTCAAATTTGATCTTGCATCTCTTGAAGTGCAAGGCCTAGATGCATAGAGTGTTCTATTTGAAGCTGCACTCCTTGTTCATTCAAGTCGAATTTTTGTTAGAGGTTTTGAAGGGAGGCCACAATTTTTTCAAGGGTTTCCCTCCATGGTGCTTAGTAGGGGTAGAAAGTAGTCTTACCAAACTATCATCTGGGAGAACTAGACTATGCTTGAGAGACTAGACTAGATGCAAAATTTATTAAAGAATTCTAATTACAAGATGATCCCACATAGGGGCAAAAGGTACAATGATAACTTAACAAGATACAAAAAATCCCACAACCTAAAACCTTAGGTACAAATAGTAGGTTTCGATAGGATATGAAAGATCCCACGATTTGGGATTGTATATATGGATACAAGATATCGGCATTACAAGATCTCCCTCAACAGTGTTGGAGCATTTGGGGTCAAAAGTCTACCATGGGGGTAAGAGAAAATAGGGTGAAGGGAGATTTAGGGAGAGTAATTGATGAAAGATAAGGGGTTTGAAGAAATAGAAGATGTAGAAGAATACTCATAGAGGTGAAGTATGTCAATTTATTTCTACATCTTGAGAAGATAAATCCCTTGTAGACCAAAAACGTGCATCAAATGGTAGCTTCTTCTCTTCTACCTAGACCGCCAATCTGATGCTTCCATTGGCTCCAAAAGAGAGGTAAAATACCATGATACCTAGTTAGAATTCTCCTAGATCACTCCTTTTTTGCTAGTTCAGAGTGCTGTTTGTTGCTTGTAAACAGAGTGCTTGTAAACTGCGTTCACATGTCACGTGATTTTCCCAATCTTTCTTTTTTCATAAAATCCCCAAAAAATGACTGAAAGCCACTTACTTTTTTTACATGCCATTCTATTCTAGAAGTTGTCTATAGCTTTTGGATATTTACAAGAATTAATATCCAAAATGTCAAAAATAGGCTAAACTTGTCAAAAATCTAGTATTTTTGAGCCACTATGGACACTAACACTAATGACTAATATGGAATTGAATCTCTAGATCAATAAGAAAGCCAAATGATGATGCACTCTAGGGTTTTTCACATTGTGTGTACGTAGCGGCACGACATCCAACCCCTCTTAACCTACACATCCTCTGGCATGTTTCAAAGTCTTATGGATTTGCAGTGTCAGAAGAAGTATCCTTTGCCATGTATTGATGTCTTCATCATCTACCTCTTCTTCTTTCATATTCTCATGTTCATGCTCAACATCCAACTCCTTCAACTCATATGCTGAAGACTCCCTACATTTAAAGAGCTTAATACATTTTCAAGTCACCACTGGAATCCTTAGAGTTGTCCCATCCATCTCCTTTAATGCATAGGTAGCATTGTCAAAAACAAACCTTACCACATATGGACCAAACCACCACTTTGCCATCTTTCAACTGGCACTATGTTGATTTTCCAAGCTGTTGTCATGAACCAGCACCCAGTCCCCTTCTTGTATAGCTTGTGGTCAAAGTCTATGTTTCTTGTCAAACCTCTTCTTGTTCTTGATCCTTGTAGTCTTCAACTTTTTCATGGCTGTCTCAATGTCTTCAGAACTTTTGTCTAATACGTAGGACTAGCAGCTCTTCTCTATTCAAACCCTCTTCCCATGATAGAACACCCCAAGTAGCAATACTCTCCTCAACAGGCATGATTAGCTGTTGTCCATACATTAATTTAGTAGGCATATACCCTATAAATACATTATGAGTGGTCCTATTAGCCCATAGAGAAAAGGGTAACATTCTTGGCCACTCTTTCATTCTGCCCATGCATGACTTTGCTAATGCCTTAATGATAGGCTGATGACATCTTTCACTTTTGCCATTTGCTTCAGGATTGTAGGTTGCAGTTAAAGTCAACTTGATACCTAATCGTGAAAAGAAGTCATGAGCCTCATCCGCATCCAATTCTCCTCTATCTGCAACAACCATTTTACCAACACAACCATACCTACAAAAGTTTTCTTTCAATAAGAACTTGCAAAATTCTTGACTAGTCTTTGTACTAAGAGCTTGACCTTCCACTTGATTTGTCAAGTCTTCTTGTGAAAGCCCAAGATATCTCATATTCCATAAACCTGTAGCCATGGTAACCAAATCAACTACCCATTTGTCATGCATAGACAAGGGATAGGACGGTTGCAACCCATCTCTATGCTTTACCATGGAATACATTTGGCAGTCACTACATGATTTCAAATAATGCTCCACATCTTTATACATGTTCTACCACCAATACTTCTCTTTGATCTTGGCAAATGTGCCCCAAACTCCTCTATATTATCCAGCCCATAAACTTTCATGAAACTCCTGCATCACCTGTTGTTGAGAAGCCCTATCTCCCAATACACATATTGGAGCTCCTCTCTTTTTCTTTGCATGCTTGCATAAATATCTATCTTTCAAGAAAAACCCATAAGCTTTTTTTTTAATCCTTTTGAATTTAGCTTTAGATCACTCAACCTTCAAGTTTGTCATGAGGCTAAGATATTGGCCTAATTTTAGCCAATCATCCTCATACAACTCTTCCAAAAATGGTATTCAGGTGCCACCATTTTTAGTATTCAAAAAATGGGAATTGGGAGATTCCCAAAATCACTAATATTGTGTTCTTTGTCATGAGGCTAAGATATTGGCCTAATTTTAGCCAATCATCCTCATACAACTCTTTTGAAAATGGTATTCTCACTTAAGTATAATACCAATGATGCTTTCTCTCTACTGCCCATCTCTTCTCCATGGTTGTAAGTCCTTTTCTGAGTAAGTCCTTTTTTTACTCTGAAATCCCTATTCAATAGTTGTACCTGATGTATTTGTTGTTATGATAGTTATACCTGCATTAATGATAGTTCTACTTGCCGTTTTTAGATATGCATCTGTAATAACAATAGTTGCATACTCATTCCCTGCTATCATAAAGTCATTTTCAACACCTATCACATCGTCCTCTTCATCTTCCATCATCTCCTCTTCATCTTTAAACCTTGCTCGTGAAAGCATGTCAGCCACACGATGTTTTCTCTACCTGCAATATGCCGAAAATTAGGGTTAAGTGACTTTATATATGCAATCCACTGTAACAGGGAAATATCGAGAGTTGAGCAATTTACTATCATGCCCAATAGGGGTAGGAAATTTGTCTCTACCACTACTTGAGCTCCCATAAAATACTCCCTATCACACTTAAGGGATGTCACTATACCCCAAAGCTCTCTTTTGACTTGAGAATACCATTGTTGCCGTTCATTGAGAACCTTTGCTCCAAACCAAATGTCATACCTATTCCCATTAGTATAATCCTGACTCACTGCCCAATCAATGCCAATTGGGCTTGTATCCATGGTGAGAATAATAGGCTACCCGTTCTCTATAACTTTTGAATTGCCTTCCTATGTTCTTTACCCCACCAAAACTTTTGCTCTTTTCTCAAGAGTTGATATAAACTTTCAACCACTTGAGAAAAATGTGGAATCTATATCAAGTAAAAGACAAATGCACCAAAAAATCTTCTCACCTTAGATACATTCAAACATGTCTCCCGTATCCTAGTTATGGCATCAATCTTTATTAGTTAGGGATTTGTCCCATATGGTCCACACATGTGCCCAACAACTAATACTTCACTCCAAAAACTGAATTTTCTCTTGACCCAGAGTCAAATGCACTTCTTCAAGATGGATCAAAATCCTGTCATAATTAGCAATATGATTAGCCACAAATCTTTTATATCCATGCTCATTCAACTCTTCATTCTTCTCATAGATATCACATCCTTTGATGGCACATCATCAAGAAAGGGTAAGGTCAACTGAGCAATATATTCCCTCAAAACTTTATGCATAGCATTCATCATATGCACCATTGAATTGGTTGCTCCCTATGGAAGCATACACATCCTAACCAATCTAAGTGGTGTCTTCATGGTAGTGGTATACTGGCTTTCCAATGCAAGCTGGAACAACTGATCATATCTTGAATATTAATCACCCATAGAGTAAATTGCCTTGCCTGCAAATGCTTTTGCAAATTCATCCACTATCAAGCCTGATCCAACATTCCTTATGGTGACTTTATTAACTAGTTGTAAATCCTGTATAAACCTCAAAGCACCATTCTTCTTTGGAACAGTAAACCACCGATTAGAATATGGAGTTGAAGAGGGCTCCAAAATTTTCATTTTGATCTTCTCATTCAAAAGCTCCAACAACTTAGGCAAATATGCTCGAGACACTGGAATATGCATTAAATTCCATGGCACATGAGGTATTGTAAAGATCACCATAGGTGCGCACCATGGATTAACACATCCTATTTCATCTAGCTGAAACACAAAGGCTTTCCCATGCCTTGCCAACATCTGCAAGAAACAAGCTCTTTCTACCAGGCAAAAGGAAGCTTGTATTACCAATTTTCAGCTCTTGTAAATTTTTAACTATAAATTTATGTCCTACTCCATGTGGATATTGTAAACTAGGTTGTTGAGTCACTTTTTCAACCAACCCATCACTTTCACATGGTAAAGGCAAAGCCATATGCTTAACCTTCTTTGCAACTGTTTTTTATTTTGTATCCACCCTTGCTTCAGCCTTGTTTTGCAACCCATCTTGTAGCCCATAACATTCATGCTTAGAAAACTCTTGAATGACTTCATATATCTCTAAAGTGCCAACATACATAACCTCTTCTTCTGCCTTGTTTTCAGCATTGTTGCAGAAATTTTAGTCAATGTATCAACATCAACTAGCCCTGAAAGTAGCCCTGAAATACCTTCATTTGTAGCCATCAAACCATATGTCTTCAGCTCTTTTTTAGCCCATCTTACATATTTCTTTTCAGCCCTGCACATGGCTGAAATATTCTTAAAATTGCCCCAAGACTACATACTATCCATTTCTGCAATCCAAACACACACACAAATTTTCCCTTTCTTGGAGGCATAATTATCTTCTTAAAGGCATTGCCATAGCCTCCACTTACAATAGTGTTGTCTAAAAACCCTTAAACTCTCATGCATTAGGTGGCATGGGATTATCCCGCAGCTTGTGAGGATGATTCATGCAAACAATGAGAAATTGTACTGCCTTTGTATTGTCTTTACTCCAAACCTGAGCATATGAAGAACCATCATCCAAGACTTTTGTTTCTAGCCTTGATTTCAAAATATAGGGCTGCCCCAAAATCACTGGATAACTACATGAATCCTACACAAAAAAATGATGTTCATCCCTGACATCTCCAATAGTCACGGATACATTCAGATAAGCCACATAAAGATCCCATAATGAATTGTTTGCTGCTAGCATGCGCCATCCCAGATCTACATCAATCGTCCAACCTCCATTCTCATACAAGCTGCATTCCATAACATTGATTTTAGAACCATGATCCAAGAGAACTATGCAAGGTGTCTCTCTTTCTCCCACTTTAATAATTGTCTCTGTTGTAGCATGAGTCCAATGCATTCATGAATAATGATTGCTTGGAGGAATAAAATGAGCACCATCTTCTTCATGTACTTATTGATGGACATTCACATTATACATAGCCTTCTATCTATGCTTACTCTACTGCCCAACATAAGACCAGTTTTAGCCACAAGCTTGCTGTCTACACTCCCATTTAACCCATTTTCAACAGCATCCGGTTCCAAATTAGCATTACATGCATCATCGTATTTCCTTTGAAGTTGTTTCTCTATGTCTTTGTCAACCTACATCAATACTTGCAAAACTTCACCATAAAACTGTCTTTTTCGTTTCAACATATCAATGATTGCATCATGAAATTCACGCTTCGTGATTCTAAGAACATTGCCAATTGTGAATTCCACTCTACATCTAAGTATTCGATCTTCCAAGACCTTCTGATTGTAACCTGTAACTGGGTTGCTTGCCCCTTTTCTTCTCTTCTTGTTTCTTCTCTTGAGATGCATCCTCTATAACATGCTTTGGTATGGATTTTTCAGCCTCTTTCTACTGCTCCATTTTACTTCATGTTATGTGTTTAGATGGGCTTGAAGAGGAAGGAACAATAGTGTCCTCATCTCTTCTTCGCTTTTCTTCCACAAGAGCTTCTTGATTATGAACCTTAGCTGAATAAGTATAGGCTGAAAATGAATCCACTGGTGTACTTCATCCCATTCTTCCTCGTATACTCTAACTTGCATCAGCCAATTCATACTTTGTTGTTTTGCATTTTTCCACGCAATCTAATGCATGCATCCAAACACGAGATTTTTCTTCAACCATGCCTCCTTTACGAGATTCTTCGGTCCTTTCAATTTTCAACGCATATGTGGCTGCATCTATGGCAACAAATGCTATCCTTGCTGCTATCTCTTCCAACAACCTCTTCTACATGTGCCACAATTTCCAAATTTTGGCTCTATTGGAAGACCAGTTTCTGTTGCATGTATTTTGCCATCTTTCCAAAAGACTAACCTTTTTGATTCCGCTTCATGGTAGGCTATACCGTCTCGCTTTTCATACTGTAAATTGTCACACCAAATGCATCTCCTCTTGTATCCTTCTTTGTACGGTCTTTGTGGGCTATTGATCGACCTTTCTCTTGTACCTTAACATCCAACTTTTTGACATTTGCATAGATTTTTGTCAAATTGAGCCTCAAATTACTCATGCCTTTGATTAATTCATCCATACTATCACCTTTAAGAGCTAGAACAACATGTATAGGTGGTTGTTCTGCTATAGTCATAGGTGCCTTGGATGCAATTTCATACCCCTTTTTAGCACTAGTAGGTGTGGTGCATGTACCCCATCTTAATTTCATCCACTCTCTCTTTACCAATATATGCATTGCCTCAGTTACATTAGCCCAATCTCATTTCAGCCTCATTTTAGAAGAGGCATCTTCTAAATGCTTAGTTAGCTTCTCATGCAAGACACAATCTACATCCTTTAGAAACAAATCAAATTTTTGACTCTCCAATGATTCTTGCTTATCAGCATCCAACTTTATGTATACCGACTTTCAAGTTCATGGAGTAAAGCTATAGTAGCCAACACTTTATTGGGATTTTCAATTCAATTTGTAAATGTCTTTTTAGTTACCAATCCTACATCTTCCAAGAAAAACTATTCTCTCAAAGCTTTCTTAAAAGCTTCCCAACCAGCATCTCTTCTATGTAACTCTTCAATTCTATCATGCAATGCATGCATGGCCAAATGGGACTCCATGCATACTGCGGTACCCCATGAAACAACATCTTTTCTTCAAACAATGGGATGAAGGCTGAAACATTTTGACCCTTAAACTTCTTCAATTCCTATTCCACTACCTACAATGCATTCATAGCTAAGGGATCAATTCTTTCTTCTTCCTACCGAGTTTACATCTATTGTTATAAAAAAAATTGATGTTGTTGTTGTTGCTGCAACAAAGCAATCATTTTTTGTAAAGCATCACCACCACTTGGACCTGCAAAATCCCCCATATTTACACACTTGCTACCGACTCACGTTGGGTTCACCACTACCAAAGTGTTTAGGATCAAAATTCTACCATGGGGGTAAGAGATAGTGGGGTGAAGGGAGATTGAGGAAGAGCAATTGATGAAAGAGAAGGGGTTCAAAGAAATAGAAGATGTAGAAGAATACTCATAGAGGTGAAGAATGTCAATTTATTTCTACATCTTGAGAAGATAAATCCCTTGTAGACCAAAAATGTGCATCAAATAGTAGCTTCTTCTTTGCTGCCCAGACCGCTAATCTGATGCTTTTGTTGGCTCTAAAAGGGGGGCAAAATACCAAGACACTTGGTTAGAATTCTCCCAAATTACTCCTTCTCCCAGTTCAGAGTGTTGTTTGCTGCATGTGAACTACGTTCGTGCGTCGCACAATTTCATCAATCCTTCTTTTTGCATAAAATCCCTGAAAATGGCTAAAATTTACTTTCTTTTCTTACATTTCATCCTATTATAGAAGGTTTCTATAACTTTGGATATTTATGAGAAATAATATCCAAAATATCAAAATAGGCTAAACTTGTCAAAAATCTAATATTTTTGAACCATCCACACTACAGACACTGAAACTAATGACTAATATGGCATTGAATCTCTAGATAAAAAAGAAAGCCAAATGACGATGCACTCTAGAGTTTTTCACACTGTGTCCACATAGTGCCACGAAAATGGGGATGAAGAAGATTAGACAAGATCTCGTACTATGAGATTATGAGGTGACAAGACAATAAAAGTATAATGGAAGACAAGACAAGACTAGATACCATGACTAGAAAAGAACTAGAACTAGATTTGCCTTTTGGCGTTGTATGCTATCTAGACAACTCGCTTAACACCAAGCTCAAATTCCACAGACTTGCCTTCATGTGCTAAAGAAATTTGTGTGGCCTAAAACAACTGATGCAAGAAGACTAGGTATTTGCCTTGGGATTTCTATTTCTTTGGAGATGAGAGTCAGTAGTGAATTGATGGTAAAAACAAAGAAGGAATTGCCTACATTAGCTTCTTTATAAGAAGGCTCTTTGGTTGTAACCTCAGTAGCATTAGCAACATCGACTCTACATGTTGTCTTGAAAGAGAGCTTTCAAAGTAGCTTCTTGTTACCACATCTGAGAAACATCTTGAAGAAAACCATCTAGCTTGGCCATTAGTGAGCTACAATTACTTACATATGAGCTAATAAAAGAGGTATAAGAAAAGGCTATTACCTATACATGCATACAAACTAGGCTTCAGAGAATCATCAAACATACAATCCAACATGTATTAGCATATGTAGTTTGATGAAACCATGATGGGGTAGTTGAAGTGATAGATGTCATCTGGATAGAACGGACACTTGACATCTCATACGGATCAGTTGTGGTACAACCATGCATCCTAGAAGCTCTCATAACTCTTTATGGTAAAATTTTTTTTTGCAAGAGGGTTTAGCACATGTACACGACAATAATATGTTAGTTGTATCAATTGCTATGGTTGATGTAGTAGCTAGCAAGAGTAATTGCAATCATTGCTAAATTTGTATAGAAAATGAGTATAGCCAATCACTCTCTTATCAACAACATTATCTATATGGGCAGCAATATGACTATGAGCACCATTCATTTACTTCTCAATCACATGCTTATCATGAGTACCATGGATAGCAGTATGATTATTCTATTGATGATCTACATATTGAAGATGTGGGAAAAATTGTGTCTACAGCTAGTAAAGCTTGATATTTAACTAGTGACCAGATCAGAGAATGTCATGCTCAAGGGTTATATTATAGATGTGCTGAATCAATATACTCTAATCACAAAGACATGCAAAGTAAAAGAATCCAAGGATATTATTGTTATTTGAATATTTAGATAGAGTCATGCTGAGGAAAATTTTGATGCTCATCAAGAGGAAGATTAAGGATTTAAAGTTGTAGCTTATGAAGTTTTTGATAAGGAAGATCATGACCATGGGTTTCTATTTGACTCAGTTGCTTATGCTTTTGTGGATTCACAAGTACATGCATATCATTTTATGAATGATGATACCTATGCTTTGGTGGTCATGACTTTAATGCATGGAACATGATGTCACCTTTCCTTTTGACCTAGAAGGTTAAGGGTTGGACTTAACTCTATGTGTGTCGACTAGCATTACTTTGGGAATGATGTCCTTACCTTCAAGAAATTTGAGACAATATCATCCTAATTAGTGGGATTTGTTTCACTATAGAACATATCTCTATTTTGGGCCAAATGTAATATTGCAGAGATGCGTTAGTCATATGGACTGAAAGTACTTATTGAGAGCTTCATCAAGAACTATAGCATGTTTGATTTGGATCGGCCAATCCGAAGTTATTACAGATTTAGTACAACAAGGTCTACAGTGAACAACATAGTGTCTCTATATGGGAGGAGCTCTTAATGACAACATTTTGATCCAAGATTTCATTTTAATATTTTCAAATGGATTTCAATACTTTATACTTGATTTTCAGCCCTCTATTTGCACTTATTTCATGAATTCTTGAGGATTAGGCAATTTATTTTCAATCCATGCAAAGTACTTTGCCCCTTTCCACCACTTTGTAAACTATAATAAGTCCCATTTTTGTTTTTGAGAATAAAAAAATCTGAGTCGAGATGGAATGTAAAGAGTTGAATTAGGGGTATGTAAAAGGAAAAATTACATATGTACATGATATCATGTTTTAAATAGAATATATAACTTTTTCTATCATCTCTCTAGCTCTCCCTATCCCTTCATGGCTGCGAGTCATGTCTCCTTCTTTTCTATCTTTCTTTCTTCATTTCTAATCTTTCTCTCCTCATCTAGAATTTTTCTCTCCTATGTACTCTTCTTCTCTCTCCCCTATGTACTCTTCTTCTTTCTTTCCTATATTCTTCTCTCTCCTCTCAAGTCCCTTCATGACAATCATCTTGGGCTATAAAAGGAAAACTTCTCTAAAGTCATTAGTCAAAAAGTGAATGGAGAAGCTCATTCTTGGTATGTGGCCAAACTTGCTCTCTTATTGCTTCTTGCTCTTGCTTTCTTTTTGTGGTTGAGAGAGGGAGAGTATATGTGAGAGAGAGTGAGGGACTGTGGAGAGAAGCTCTTCTTCTCCTCTCTTCATCATCATCTTCTTCTCTTCATCTTTCTTGTGTATGGATATGGAGCTCAAAGCTTGGAGCTTAAAGGTGGAGCTTGCTTGGGGAGTCCACCTCCTATAGAAAAAATCTATATAATGTGCATTCATGAGTATAATTATGTAAATTTTACTAAACATAATACCCTTTCTGTTGAACTCATGTGACATTTTACATGTTTTATAAGGTGGACTCCCCAAGGAAACTTGCTTCTAAAGTGCATCTTGGATCGTGGAGCTATTGGTACATTCATGGGAGGAGACAACACGATAGGAGTCAAAGGTAAGCTCACTATGTTTGTGTGTGGGAGAGTGCCCACAAGTATGTGAGAGGTAGTCATAGCTCTCAACTAAGTGGTCCATGGGTCTTGGTGGTGTGCTCACAAGAGTGACGACAGGCATGGCCTTCCTTTAATCCCATGAAGGATGTACTTTGCACACTCCATGATCCAAGTGAGTGCTCCTTTGACTCTCAACCCTCTACGATCTCCACATACAAAAGAGAAACATGGGCATGGAAAGAGAGAGTACTTGGAGAGAATATGAGTAGAGCTTCACCCTCTTGGTCCCTGACGCTCACTCTCTCACTAGGCAAGCGCACAAAATTTGCACATACATGAATAACGTGTTCTATTCATTCTCATTGTTTTTATACATGATTTCTAGGGTTAGGGTTTTTCCATCCCTCTTAGATATCTAGTCCAATTTTGGGCCTCAATAGTGGTCATCTCTTTTTTTATGCTTTATCTATGGTGAGAAAAAACTAGAACCTATGTGGTTTTTCCATGAGAGCCTCTGATATCATTACAACTTGCCCAAGATCAAGCCCCCGGTTGATGGATTTACATGATTAATCAATATAATTGCTAAAACCTTTTGGAAGTTTAAGGATGCAAGTGCTTCATGCACATTGAGTTGTGGCTAATAATGGAAAGATTAATCCAAAAAATTAGGCTTCTTCTTTGTACTTGCTTGCACATTGCATTTTGCATACTTGTTGTAGTTAATAAGGAGCAAGGAGAGAGACTAGGGAGACATGGAAAAGTCGTGAGTTCAACTCGAGGAGTTATAGCTTTAGTGGCCCTAGTATCACAAGATTCCATAGATACTAATATGGCTAATCTAGATATGTTAGAGGTACAATAACTTCAAGCCATTATATATATGTACCTTTCTAGTTACATACGAGAGTTGAATCTAAATAAGTTCAACAATCATCCTTCAGACTTTTCAATGGTGGACACATTTATCTTCTTAGACTTTCCCTTCAAAATTACATTTGCATCATTTTGAGCCTTCTTTAACTTCTGACATTTTAATTGCTTATCTTCCAACATGTGAAAGATTTAATCTTGTAACTCCTAAATTTGGCCCATTCTAAATGCAAGTTGGAACATTGGATCATAGATTATACTTATGAAAACCCTTTGTGTTTGAGTTCTCATCAATTACCACACCAACCTCTAATAAGCATAGTCTTTTAAGATTCATGTCTACCTTCACATACTTTTGCATATACTTCTCATATTTTTAATGAAAAAAAATATTATCTTCTCCATGAAGGACACTATTCTTCTAAAATCATTGTCATTATTGTGATCCCAGGCTAAAAGCTTTGCTTGTTTAAAGCTCAATCTTGCATACACTTTACACTCAGTATATTTAAAGTGACATGTATGAGGATACTCTTCTAAAAGTTGCCTTCTTATTTTAGCTGAGTGTGAGCCATCTATGACATAATATTCATACGTCTCTGCTTTGGGCATGTCAAAATTTTCTTTCTCTGAACATTGATAAGGATTCACCATAACCACCAAGGGAACAACTATAGCATAATGATTTATTTTCATCTTTCTCTTCAAGTTCCTAACATGTTCTTTGATGGATTCTTGCACTTTTAACGGCCTAAGCCCTAGTATTCTCATCTATGCAGGCAGGATGTATTTTCTTGACTAGAAGGGAGATGAAATTATATCTGACAAGCTTATGTTTTTTAATATATATTTTAAGTATATTTTGTTTTGAAGGTAAGATACTCGATTCAAGCTGCCCATCTAGAATTATGAGCTCCTTTAATAGTTGAATCGTCCTTGAACTCCTTGGAATTTGCACTACCACTTGGCTCAAGTTTTGCCTATTTCTTAGATTTATTTTGTGGTATTTTCTTTGATGGAGATATGGGCCTTGGTGGACTCCTCTCCTTTTGTATATTAATACTACCTTCTCTCCCACTAGTCTTGATTTCTGGAGGATGAGAGGTCTATTTGACCTAAATAGAATTTTGAGTTGCAAGTGCAACCTATGATAGTACATTGCCTTGGATAAAAGAAGAAAATGGCACAGCAAGATTTTCTCCTTGTTGAATTTCATCTCAAAGGCCCTACACTACGTTGATTTTTAACTAGTTTTGTTTCATCCAAGACAAAATCTTCGACCATTGAATCATTAGAAAAACTATCAAGTAAACCATGGAGCTATTTGGATCTACATAATGACATTATAACCTTTCCACATTGCTTTGGCTTGTCAGTTTGACAGCGTCTTCGACCTATGATTTATTGCAAGGCACAAAGGGATATTTCCTTGGGAAAGATATGATAAACACCATTAATGATTAGGGTACTCTCATGTGAAATCCTTTGTTGGATGCCTTTCAAGTGCAAGAAGAGGTATCCCAGCTTGTCAGGGCTTCTCAATAAATAGAACAATTTACTTTGTCTGAGGCCGCATTAGCTCCTCCTCACTTCTGGAACTATAATTTGATGTCAAAGAATAATATCCAAACTCTATAGTTTCATGTCCTTGTGCCTCATGTTCAGGTTTTCATTTTTATATGAAGACTTTGATGGTAGAGGAGGTTATTGTTGAGTACCTAAGGGTCGGTCCTTGGGTCCTTCATTATTCTTCTACCTTGATGTCTGTGTGGGTTTACTTTGTTCAATAGAAACACCACTTGAAAATAGTGTTTTCTTGCCAAGGGCTTGATACTTTATTGGCTTACTGAATTTTCTACCATGATCTAGACTCTCGCACCTTTCTCAACTTGAACTTTACTACCCTTCTTAATCATAGTAGTGGGGGAGGAGAATCAAATGGACCAGAGGTATCTTCTTCAAGAGTATATTCTCATGTCTTCTTAGATTTCTTGCTACTCTCCTCTTGAGTCCTGTCCATGACAAAAATGAAAAAAGAAAGAAAGAAGGTGATACATAACATGAAGTTAGTGAAACATTGTGCTTAAAGTTTGAGCTAAATACTAAAAGTCAGCACAACAAGATGTGAATTATTACATAAGATACATTAAACATGATGCATTCAATAGAAACTTGAAGAAACATCTAACAAACTTGATACATTGCATTGAGTGCCTCACTAACAAAAAGTAAATATAAACTTATAGGAAGTAGGTCAAATTATAGATGAAAATACTAGGAGCATAGAAGGTAGCTGTTTGATTCAATGCATGAACTATTAGTGGAAAATTCCATAGTATCAAATCTCAATTTATTCATGGTACAAAGTTCAAGCTAAGTACTTTCATTTACACTAGCAACACAATGCAATATATAAAGTTAAAAAAGAAAGTCTACAAAGGTTACTCAAAATATATACCAACTTGATGTAGTGCTTCAAGTGGATGATGAATGTGTCAAAAATTTCCACAGAGCTTGTTGCATTCTATGCAATCAACACTTTGTAACAACTAGATGCATTCTATCAAATGCATAATAAAATTGTAGAAAAGTAGAATGGAACTTGATGCAATACATCAGATAATACAATATTTACTCAAAATTCAAACCAATTTGATAAAATGCATCAATTAAATAATAAAACTATCATTAAATACAAAAGAATTGATACATCGTGTCAAGTAGGTTTAAAAACATGGTAAAAAGTCCAAAAAATTGATGCGTTACATTAGTTGAATAAGAATTTTAGCGAAAAGTTTTTTAAAAATTTCCCCAATAATATAAACTTGATGTAGTTCTTCAAGTAGAAGTAAACAACTGTAAAATAAACGACCCATTTGATGCACTACATCAACTGGTATGAAATCTATATTGCTATTATATCAAGTTGATACACTACATCAGTGGAGAAAAAAAAGTTACAAAATATAAAAGATCTTGATGCATTGTATCAAGTCTGTATAGATTTAAAATTAAAAATTATGCTAACTTGATGCAATACATAAAGTTAGTATAAATTTAAAATTAAGATCATACCCACTTGATGCAATGCATCAAGTTAGTATAAAATCAAAATAAAAAATCACACTGACTTGATGCAATAACTCAACTTAGTATTAAATTTACCACAAATTTACACCAAGTTGATGTAGTGTATTAAGAAGAGAATGAAGTATCACAATTGTCAGCCCCACTGTATGCTTTGCATCAAGCTCGTATAGATTTAAAATAAAAAATCACATGAACTTGATGTAGTGTATCAAGTGAATATAAAATAAAAAATAAAAAATACCAACTTGATGTAATGCATCAAATTTGTATAAAATTTACCACAAATTTATACCAACTTAATGTATTGCATCAAGAAGAGAATGAGTTGTCATGGCTTTTAGTCCCACTTGATGCATTGCATCAAGCAAGTGAAAAATGTGCCACAATTTTCAACTCCTATTGATGCATTGCACCAAGTGGAGAATGAAAGTCACACAAATCACAACATCACTTGATGCACAACATGAAATGCCATTGTAAATAGTGAATTATAAAGTAAACTTGATGCAATGTATCAAACTAGGAATAGAATATGCATTTTTTATAGTATACATGTACTAGATATATAGATTACTTATGTATTAAAATGTAATTTACCAATTCAAATGGAAAATATAAAAAAACTATGAAGTGAAATAGAAAATATAAATAAAATATATTCTAATATTTTGTATGATACGATATATTATACAAGAAATACTTAATATTTTAGCAATTCTTAGATATTTAATGACTAATATATTAGATAAAGTTTTTCACAAAAATATCAAACCAAAAGATCTCATTGTTAAAAATATATGTAATTATAACTATAATTTTAAAATGGATTAAAAATAATTGATAATATTCAACTTGTAAATTTACATAAAAAGTATAAATAAGTAAGGCAAAAAAAAAGTGTGTACCTTATCCTAAGCTCCTATGTTTGGTGCTTTCCCTAGGTTATTTATGGCCTTTGCTCCATATAACAACAAACCACATTATAGTAAAATATTTACAAGATGAAAATGGTTTGTTTGGAATACTCCCTTAAACAAATCCAATGATAAATAAAAGAGAGATGATCTCAATTGATCAAGGCTACAACAAGCAACAAATCAAAAACTTCAAAAAGCATATTAATGTAACATCAATAATGTACCAACTTTTAAACCATCATGCTCATGATCAGAATTGTTTGTATACCAATCACAATCATGGTCACCAATACCATCAAGATAATCATAACCATCATAGTTCACAATCAGAACAACTATATTAATATAATCAACCTTAACCTTGTCACTGATTTCATGATGAAATGGTCATTAAAATCCAAATCATAAAAGAGAAGAAGGCCGAGAGTTTATGATGACCATCATCGTATTGATGAATCTAGAAATGACTATAATTATTCCAATTAGTATGCTTAATAAATCTAGAAGCACTTGGATTACAAGTGGATCATAGATAGCAAAAGCATGATAGAATTGATATACAATAATAGCAAGATGGGGAATAAAGTCTACTTATAATAATGTAAGTATATTCATCTCCATCGCATCTAATAACTTGAAAGTGATAACGACATATCTAGGGCAGTATCCATCACAAACAAAGTGAGAAACTCCATTGGTAGTCCACAAGCAAGGTGATAGTTCTTCTAGCTTAGCATGGAATGATTATGTGTGGATCGATATAATATATTTGACAATTACCATGGTTATTAACAGTAATTATGATATGTTCCAAAGCTACCATGGCTATTCAAACGATGGTGTCAATAGTTGCAAAGTCATATTCATAATGACTATGGTTGGACATGATCATCTTGATGAATTTGAGAATGATGATCTCAATAATGACGGAAAATAAGCGTGAAACCTTACTTCTCCATCAAACAACCAAATACATAAGGAAGAGAACTTGATGTACTACATCAACTCACTTGAAAAAAATTGCAATTTTGGAGATTTTTTCAAAAACCTTGCCTCAACAATGTAAACTTGATGCACTATATCAAGTTGGTCAATAAAAATATGAGATTTACTACTTTTTGAACTTGGTGAGGAAAGCATAAGAAAACACAACGAAAAAGAAAGAAAGTAGAATGGAAAAGAAACAAAAAAATGATATATTTTTAAAAAATTACATCAAAGTATCATCATTACATTAAAAGAAACTAAAAGTAGAATGGACCCCCTTGGTGACAGTTACAAAAAGAGAAAAAAAGAGAAAAACTTAATAAACTAATTTTGAGCCCTGCTACTAAACATTTGACACATTATAGCAAGATTGAGAGAACATAAATTAACAGATTCATGGTAAGTTTGTGTACTACAATCAAATTATTAAAATGAAAGAAAACTTTCTATGAAACTTGATGTATTGTATCAAGCTTACTATAAACTTGATACATTTCATAAAGTGTAGTAAATTAAAATGATCCAAAACTAAAATTAACTTTATGTACTATATCAAAACTTGATGGATTACATCAATCTAGCTAAAAATATAATAATACTTCAAGGTTAAGAAGCTTCATGCAATGTATCAAGCATGATAAAAAATGATATAAATATCAAGTGACTATACACTATATCAACTCATCCAAAATATTAGCTATAACTCTAGGAAAGTTGATGCACTGTATCAACTTAGTTAAAAAATTAACTAACTTTCCACGAAACTTGCTACATTATACAATCCTAGAAAAAAATAATGAAGATTTTTTGAAACTCAATACACTGTACTAATTAAGACCTAAAACTAATACAAAGAGTAGGTAAAATTGATGCACTGCATCAAATCAAATAAAAGTTGGGAAAAAAATCTAAGTAACTCGATGCATTGCATCAAGTTAGCTATAACATTTAACAATATTTCAAGAAAACTTGATGTAATGCATCAAGTAGGAACAAAACTTGGTACAATAGTTGTGTCAGATTGTGCATTATATCATGTACACTAACATATTAACATAATTTCTAAGAACCCTATTGCACTAAATCCATTGATACTAGATATTATAGCATATCTCTACTCAAACTTGATGCATTGTCTCATCTTGGAGGAGATATTGAAAAAAATTCAATAGAACTCATCAAGTTGTCTTTAAGAAGTTAAAAGTTTCTTAGAAAATTGATGTAGTGCATCAAGTTCTCTATAGTCTTTGGAAAATTTCTGATGAGTGATCAAATATGTTTATTGTATTCACTATAACTTGATGTATTGCATCAAGTTGGCCTACTTTTATCAATCATTACTCTTAATCAAGTCATTACCTAAATAGAAGGCCTATAAAATCCAACTATGTATACCTCATACAACTCAATTTTTTGCTTGATTTTTTTAAAATAAATTATAATTTTAATAATATAACTATTTTTGGAATATTCTAATACTGGCCAAAAATCACTCACATTGGCAATTTCAATTATTGTTACAAGGTTATTGCCTTAGATTTGTGTGGGTTGATCTTGCTCCTTCTACAATACTCCTCCGCTCTAGCTTGTTGATCTCTTGCTTGCAAATGAGAGAAATGAGGTATGCATCCCTTCTTATAAATAAAAAATCCCCAACTTATCAAGCAGTAAAACCTAAGACACCTTTACACACTGAGCCCTATGCCTAACCCTTACCTCAACTACTCTCCTCATAAAAGACCATCAGGGCTTATTGTTCCACTTTGCTATTGTCAATGAGTTATAGTATTATTCTCAAGTATTTGTGTAAATATTCTTGCTGGAGTCTACACTTATCTTTTCTCTTGTATGAATGGATGCTTTGTCTTTTGATTCCTACGATGGTTCTAATGCTCTATCTTTTGAATCCTTTGGCATCGAGATCCTATCAAGTGTATTACAAAGAAAAATGATGTGAATATTGTCAAAGAACAAGATCGGGTTTCCTTTGATTCATTTGATCCCAATACTTTGGAGGATATCAGAGGTTCCCTAAGTGATACAAAGGTGCAATAATCAAAGCATGTAGATCACTCATACTATCAACATTACAAATCATCTAAAGATGTTTCGTGTAAGCGAGAAGGATGTGGTCATAAAACAACTATGCGTTTTCAAAAGAATAGAAGAAATTATGGTATGGAACATGCTAGATTAATTGTAAGTGATACAAAAATCAAGTATGCATTACAATGTAATTGTTGCCAGAAGAAGTGTCTTGCTACATACAGTTATCAAAAATTGAAGGCACTTTGGAAGCATTATTTTTCTTTGACACATAGTCAGTAGGATGTTTTTCTTTTATCAATGTTGATACCATGGGTATGTGGAAAGTTTGAGTATTATTTTTATAACACAATAGGTTGTAGGACATCATTTAAAATAGGCTTGAGACTAGGCAATACTCGTCTTGAAAGAGTCAAATGCAGAATGTCCAAGTATGATGGTTGGGACAAAGGTTACCATTGGTCCTCTAGGCAATGTTGCAGTTTCTTGGATGGAAATGTACTTTAAGGCACATTGTGAAGTTATGCCAGCAACTAAAAGGTTGCATCTTGTAGGTAACTTTACTAGGACTAAAGTATATTCCATCTACAAGCAAGCTATGCAAATAACTTTGTTAGCTATCCACATTTCACTAGATTGTGGAAGTGTTTCTTCTACAATTTATCAATCCCAAGGAAAGTTAGAATGGGAGTATGTAGCATCTGTGCAAATTTAAAGGCTCAATGAAAGAATGCAAGAGATAACTAGGAGCTTATGGTGGCAAAGGAAGTACTACAAAATCATCAGGAAGAGCAATCATTAGAGAGACGAAAGGCCATGCACCATAGACATAAGTGTTTTTTTGTACCAAAAAGATCTATTGGACTTGTCATTAATGGTATGGACTAGAAGAAGTCATGTTGCTTACCTCATTTTTCTCGTCTTCCAAAGGATGTCAGTGAAGAAACTCTTGTACAAATGCATTTAGTGGGATGCCTTGTGCACCATGGAAGAGTTCATCCTAGAGTATTCTTTACTAATGCAAATGTTCATAATGATCCTAACCTTACGATCACAATTTCAAAAATTGTAATCTCTAGTTAGGAGGGTGCTTTACCACTTGTTCTTTATTTGCAGTTGGATAATACAACAAGGTAGAATAAAAATCAGATAGCTTTGGGCTACCTCAATATGCTTGTACACATGGGGGTATTTCAAAAAGTAAAAGTTAAAATTTTAATGGTGGGTCATACACATGATCATCTTGATCAAATGTTCAACACATTTTTTAAGTGACTATCTCAACACAATACTTTTAGCTTGCCTGAATTGATGTGTATCATATAGGATGCTTATACACCAAAACCAATTGTCATGCACCTAAAAGAAACATATGAATTCAAGATTTTTGCATATGGCTCAAAGGAGAAAAATGTAAAATTGGTGCACAAGTTAAATGACCTTAACTTCCAACATGCAATTCTAATAAAGAGGAAAAAGGAAAGTAGTAGAGTACATCTATATGGAAAGTAATTCTCTTTTTAGTAAGGAGTGGTTGCCTTCAAGGGGACTTAAGTTCTTGAGATATACTCTAGATACTATAATGTGTAGAGAAAAACAAGAATCCTTGGATTCCATTAAAGAAGGCAAAGAAGCATCCAAGAAGGGATGAGAGATCAACCATGCCAAATGTATACAAGAACGAAGGCAATTAATTGAAAAAGCAAGAAAGTATGCAAGCACATAGGATGTAACTCGATGAGATGATATTTTCTAAGACTAAGAGAAAATACTTACAAAAATACAAATTCATGATTGGCATCTAAAACAACCTTTTGCATCTAAAACAAATTGATGATAGGCATCTAAAAAAACCTTTTGCATGGCCTAAAAGTTTGATATTGCAAATCCTCTTGCAAGGAGCAATGTACAAATTTCACAGGAGATCCAAAAGATCTTACATCCTAAGGAGCAAGAAATGTATATTGGTAGTATAAGATCAAGAACAACAATTGAGAAGCTACAAGAAATATGGCAAGGTGATATTAATGATATTAAGGTAGGCTCACTTGTGGCAACACTGGCTAAGGATGATAAGATAGGTCATCCATTTTGGATAGCAAAAGCTTTGGAAGTTTAAAAGGATGATACTTTACGTAAGATATGCTCCATAGAAGTACACTAGCTTCAAACAAATCATAAGGATGCGCTTTGCAAGTAAATACAAACTAGCCATGAACTCTACAAGAAATCCTATAACAAAAAGCAAGCAAGCAAAGTCAAGGCAATGCACAATTATATTGCAACTTGATTAGGTGGATATATTAGTATATGATTTTTCCCTTACAACAACTAGATATATCAGGAAGTCAACCATTGCAATTCTCAAAGAGAAAGTTTCTAGTGGCAAAATGATGATGATGATGATGATGGTGATCATGATGAGCCTAGGAAAACAATATGTACTAGAAGTAGAGTCAAAAACTTGGAAAAGCAAAGTCTAGATTTAGATGAAAGCAATGCTCTTGTTGATAGAAGAGAAGAGGATGCATCATCGAGTTCAAAAGGTGCATGGAAAGAAGCTAGTGATATTGATGGTACAACACAAGAGGAAAATGAAGAAGAGTGAATGCCTTATAATAATAAAAATTGTTCATTTTTTATCCTCTTCTTGTTGAAATATCTATCATCTTTTAAATTACTATAAATTTAGTAAATGTTTTAAAATCTCGCCAACATGTGTATATAGAGTTTTAATGAATAGTAAGTTTTACACATGATGGATAAAATTTGTGTACTTCTCTTATGGTCTCCTTTTAATTTTTCTTTTAAAGTCTAGGTACTTTTCAAGAAGACAAATATGATACTATTTAAAAAAATTAATCATTTTCATATCATTTTTTCAAAATATTGACTCAAAAAGTGTGATTTTGAATAATAATATGAAAAAACACTAGTTTTTTAGAGAATCTTTAAAAAGACTCCAAATGTTTCTCCTAAGACGAAATATTACCCAAAAGGTTTGTAAGTGTGTTCAATGTGAGAATAAAGAGAAATAGAGCCCACATAAGAACCCACAAGAACATGCAATCCATGTATGGTATCGAACAATAAAGCACGACAAATATCATCACTTCAAGGATCATAGTAAGTACTCAAGGACAAGGAGCACTCTAGAACCAATGCCCCAATTTAACGGATTCAACTTCACCTCATGTGGCCCTAAAACACATCATAAGAACAAGTTCTTAACAAAACATTTTTGTCACCTAATCAATTGCACCGCTTAAAATTGTGTTTAGTTAAGAATTAATAAATTGCTAGACTTAAAAGGGTGTATCCTTAGAGGTGGTATATGTTGTCCAATCAACAATGGACAAATGGCAATGCTTGAAAGTGTGTATCTTAATAGATGGCATGACTAGTCCCATAAAAAATGGACACTCAGTATATAAGAAGGCATTCAATATTAAAAGTGGTGCTAATTGGAAAAGCAAGACCTTATTTGTGTTTGTTCAAATGTAAATATAAGTATACATAGCAAATGCAAGAATCCAATGCAATGATTTTGAAATGAGAACATAGAATCACACAATGTTGAAATGACATGTATCATTCATGCAACTCAATGATTCACTTGGATTGAATTTGGATATAATCCCTCAAAGCTTCATATTGAACTGAATGATTTAAATAATGGTAGTTAACTGAAATGGAATGGATTGAAAGTTCTTTGACAAAGGATTAAAAGTTGAAGATCTACATTTGAAAGGTTGGCTCTATGAACTGAATATAGAAATGTTGAGCCTATGAATTGAATAAAGTGGAATTAAATTTGAGGAAGGACTGAATTGAAAATTTAGATTCTAGATATCAAATGTTTATTGGCCTAAGTAGAAATTAAGAAACCACTACTTTGGCAGATGATTGAGAAGAACTGATTATTTATCATTAGATTTGTGAGTGAATTGCATACACTCGAAATGAACAATACAAATGATCAAATTGGGACTCGATGATTCAATGAAATGAAATGGGATGGAAACAATGTGACAACATTGCAAATAACAAAATTTTTCCTGGATATTAAATGATTTGATCGATTGATGTCATTTCAAATTGATATCCAATTAGCCTAGAATTGAGTGAAATGAATTAAGAAATCTAATGATGCATGAGTTAACTAATTTCAATTCATTTGTACCTTAGATGTGCTCTAGAGCTATATGTGTGCACATGTATGCATGTATGCACATACATACATACATACATACATACATATACATATATATATATATATATATACACACACATCTCCCCGGGGTGGTGTGAGCTCTGATTCATTGGATCAGGGGTTCATAAGCGTGGAATAGGTTTATACAAGCAGCACTTTGCTTGAAGAGGGTTGCGAATCTTCAAGATCCTTACGTAGAAGATGCTTGAGAATCCATCTATCGTGAATGTGATTAGTAAGTAATATATCGCCGATATGATCTTGGAGAGCTCATCGGGGTGCCAATACCGAGAGCCTCTCTCTCTCTCTTTCTCTCTCTCTCTCTCTCTCTCTCTCGTTCGTTCATTGAGATGAAATATGATCCGTTAGACCCTTCTCCTTTATTGTCGTCGTCGTCGTCGCCGCCGCCGCCGCCGTCATCAGCATCTGCAGCTGGCGACGGCCGCGTCGGCCAGGCGCTGCAGCAGCACGTGGAGCATCACTTCGGCTCTCGGGAGTTGGTGAGGGACGTGGTGATGGGACTGTCGGACGGGCTCACGGTGCCGTTTGCTCTAGCGGCGGGCCTGTCGTCGTCGCCGTCTTCGTCATCGTCGCTCGTCGTCACGGCCGGACTCGCCGAGGTGGCTGCCGGCGCCATCGCCATGGGCTTGGGCGGGTACGCCATATCTATCATCCACAACGAATGGGGAACACTCGCCCCCCCTCCTCTCTCTCTCTCTCTCTCTTCCCAAAATACCGTTTCCTATCACATGTGTGTGTTAGACTTAACTTTTACAACTAAGCACATGTCTACTAGCTTTATGAAGCACATGTCTAGGAGCTTTATTTATACGCAATCTTGACTTTCTTGAAGTAGAGCAACTCTCATGTGTAGCATAGCCCTCTATGTAAATTTCTTGATTCCAAGCAACTTCATGTTTTTAGGCATGTCTACTTGCTTTGGTTGATGGTTTCCTCATCACAACTCTCATCCTACTCTTTCGTCCCCGAATTTTCAAACATAGAATGCACGCATCATGTGTGTAATGGAACTGCAATTTTCTTTCTCAAACACCTTGGAAAAGACATTGGCATTGGAAAAACATGTGGTAAACCATTATTTGATGCCTTTCTTAGCATAACATTTGAAGATATGAAGAAGGCTTGTTAGCATCACCCATAAAGCCATACTATTTTTAATTGCTAATTTGCACTCTTACATGTGGGGCTTCCCTTTCTTCTCTTCTCTCCTCTATTTTTCAATGTTTCTTTTTCAATATGATTTTTGTGCACTTGTTGGAGGTAGTTGAAGGGATAGATGCACGATCCCCTCATGTGTCCTTTTTCAACATGTATCATCCTACAATGATTTGGGTTTGGTTGTGGATAACCTTAGGATGTTGTATGTGATCCACTTCCAGTATTTTAGCCTCCCACATAAAATCTTGCATGTAATAACAAGACATAGTAAACTTCAAGTGTTGTATGTGATACACTTCCAGTATTGTAGCCTCTCACATAAAATCTTGTATGTAATAACAAGACATAGTAAACTTCAAGTTTTGATAAGTGTGAAATACCTTTCAACATGAAAAAGAGAGGTTTTTCTTTACTAGTCTAGCTTAGATATGTGTTTTGCATTTTATGTTTGCTCATTGCCTACTTGACTTTCTTATGGTTTTTCCATATAATGGTCTCTTATGTGGAAATATTCTCATATTTAAAGCCTCAGCAGCAAGTTTTCCACTTATGGGGAACTCAAATATAATACTTGCACTTTTCCCATTTGGTGGAATACGTAGTATTCTTTGTTGATGTGGGTGCATAATTTGTATCTTTTGGAACTTGAGTGCAAAATGGTTCTTATTTATTTATTTAGTTAGATTTCTTATAATGACAAACATAAGTGACATTTCCTTTCCTTCACAAAACTTGATTCTACTCTCACTTGCAAAAAAATGTGGATCTTGTAAGAGAGTACATAAAAGAAGAGACAATGAGCATGGAAAATTGATGTAGGGCCACCATGTTCTACTGCCAATTCCCCACAATAGGCTTGACAAACTAATAGTCTAAGTTTTTAGTGGGAATGTCCCTATGTGCCACTCATAGATGTGGTCAATGAGTGTGTTGATGTTCTAATTAAGGCCTCCTCACTCTTCTCATGTTCTTGCAAAATACTAAAACTTCAAGACCCAAACTAAACCTTTGTCTTTGTAAGAAGGTTTTTATGCTTTGTCATTGGACTTTGGGAGGGCTTTTCCAAAACTTGATTCCAAGCCTAAAGGAAGAGACAATGATCATGACATGTTTGTGCATGGCTAACATAATCCAATGTTGATTCCCCATGATGGGCATGATAGAGTAGTAGCATACAATTTGAGAATATGCTTCTATATATTTCCTATTCTAGACATTTCAATTTTAGAATATGTTTAAGTATCTTAAGTGCACTCTTGCATATGTGACTTGTGACCTCGTAAATTGATTACCTCTTTAATTAGTCATGTTGTCACGATCTTCTTATTTAGAAGTTTAATCAAACTTCTTGTCAATACTTTCATAGTCTAGGAAAAATGAGATATATGCAAGTAATGTTGAATAGTTATGTACTTGTAATGGAATATATTTTAGTTGTTAGGTTGCCAATTGAATTAATGCCATCAAGATATTGAGGTGGAAAACATTAAATTTATACTTATTCACTACCTTTTTTTGCATCTTGATTTTTCAGTTTTACAAGGATGATTTTGGTTTGTCACTCCACATATGCACCTAGATGAATATATGAATACTTATGCACATAGGGATCAAATAGAGTTAACATATCTCAATACAGGTACTTGGCAGCAAAAAGTGAGATGGACCACTACTTCCATGAGAGGAAAAGAGAGGAGAAAGAGGTGGAGATTGCTCCTGATGATGGTATTACTCCATATTCTTTCTTTTGAGTACTCGATATTTTGAGCATAAAGTACTATTGATTTCATGAGTTTTGTTATTTTTTAATATGTATTCCTATCTTAACTCTAGTTTAGGTTATGAAGCATCCTCTCCATTACCTTATATTCATGCAAATAAGTGTAACCTATTGAGAACACATCAACACTTTAGACTTAAGGTAACCAATTAGTTATCAATGCATATCATGTCTTATTGTGTTTTTTACATGTATCATTTGTAGAAGCAGAAGAGGTTGCTAAGATTTTGGGAAACTTTGGATTAAAACCTAGTGAGAGCAAAACTATGGTGGATGCACTAAGAGAAAGACCCAACGATTGGGTAGATTTCATGATGAGGTTGGACATTTTAAATGAGATTTGTAGGATATGATCTTATTTGTTTATCATATGACATTTGTATAGAATATATTTGTTTATAAATGAGACATGTGAACTAATAAATACTTATTTTACCTTTCAAGCTTTTGTTAACATCAATTTACATTGTAGTCACTTATTTTCCAAGTGGCTCAACACATAAATTTGTCTAGTAACAAGTTAATGCATGATCTATAAATTCCATTTTGTAATGCTTGCTTCTTTCTATAAACCAATTCATGTTATTTCTCCCACTTTTTTGAATATGATCATGTTGTAACATTGGATACAATGTTTTGTGAATGTGTTTGTTAGCATTCATTGTTGGCAATGAACTAACTTAAGTTTACATAAACTATGCAAGTTATTCCACCATATGGAAGGTGGTACAATCATGTGAGTATACTAAAATTTCTCATGTTTTATTTTAAAAATCCATTATGACTACTTGAATCATTAAACTTGAAAAGGTTTCACTCATCATGTTAATGGTCTCTACTGAGTTTTGATCTTCAAGCATCACATTCAAACTATTAGTTTTGTGTCTAGTTTTGTTAGCATTCAATAGTCAATATCTAGAACTTGCATATTCCCTTTAGCTTTAGGAAACTATGAAAATTTGTGTTAACCATTTTTAATTTAATTAAATCAATAATTAGTTATTCATGATACTGTATATACATAAGCACTTACAAAAGCTATCTAAAGAAAACCTTGTTGAGATTTCTAACCATCCTTAAAAATCCTAGAGTAGCATCTACTAAATATTGAACAAGAGAGCATAACACTTTTCCAGCTATAATGATAATGTGTAGTAATGGTTTGTTGAATCATGTACTTGCATGTGATGAAATATTCAATGTTATAACTTGAATATGATAGTTGCAAGTTTTGTGTTAAAGTAAAGTTGGGTCCAGGCACATTATTATTACTTTGTATTGATCACTAACATTCTTTAAGACCTTTTACTATTTCTTATGTATATATTGTTTGATTAACCATAATGAGGGCACAATTTCTTGTATGCATACAGATTTGAGTTGGGACTTGAAAAGCCAGAGCCTCACAAAGCATTGAAGAGTGCAATAACTATAGCATTATCTTACATAATGGGTGGTTTGTTTCCATTGTTGCCATACATGGCTATACCAAATGTATCAATTGCACTTGTAGTATCAACTACAATAACTTTGTTTGCGTTAATATTATTTGGGTATGTGAAGGGAAGAGTTGTTGGTACTAATCCTTATGCAAGTGCACTTCAAACAGTTATGGTGGGAACTTTAGCATCATCTGTGGCATTTGCGATTGCCAAGGCAATACAAGGACACTAAAAATGACTCTTAATCTTCCTAGGCAATGAAGGCTATACTTCAAGATGTAATCATAAGACTAGATTTACGATAAAATTAAGTGTAATTTTTTGTTATTCTACATGTCGGCCAATTTTATGAAAGGTTTTGTAGTCATCAAAGAAAAAATAATATTGATACTATGCATAATCCTTTTTAAAGATTTTAGGGTTTAGTTGACTTGAATCTTCTGATGTTGAAATTTGATTTTTGAGAGATTTACCAAGATAATATGATTTAAATACACAATGTTGAAAATATCTCAACATCACATAAAACCATAAAACATTGTATAAGAATAAGGTGAAGCATAGCACACATTTAATTAATGAAATTTTCTCACTACAATAGAGAGTAAAGATTGAATATTTATGTAATTACTCAAATTTTGTTACATATAGTCAAAGTAGTCATTGTGTTTACATGATCACTATATTTTTGTGGTTCATTTATAAAAGCAAGTCAAGGGTGACCTATAACCTACAAGAAGCCATTGACCTTTTACATTTTTGTAGCAAGTCCACCAAGTATTTTACTCTTTCCACCATGCTATTTAAGTTTTAACATTTTAATCAACACATGTATAATTTAAAGTAAAACAAAAAATGATACAATTATAAACACACACATATATAATGCAAACATGCATATATTCACATGAACAACATATGTATCTGTATATGCATGTACATGTACAATTTTACACACTAGGCAAATAAAATAACATATGATCAAACAATACATTTATATAAGATACACACATACATAATGTCTATAGGTAAGATCACATGTGTATGTAGGCACGCACACACACCCACATATGTATGTATATATGTATGCACACACTCATATGCACATATCATGCATACACAAATACATACATACATACATACATACATACATACATATATATATATATACATATATATATATACATATATACATATGTGTGTGTGTATATATATATATATATATATATATATATATATATATATATATATATATATATATATATATATATATATATATATATACACACACACACATATGTATATATGTATATATATATATATATGCATGCTCACACATGTGCGTATATAATTTCACATATATGGATACGTCATAAATTACATTGACAATTTGTCTGCTTGGTTGAGAAATTTGTTTGACCAACTATAAAGGTAATGCATAACCACATTACCCTTCGAAATTTTATTGGACATCATCTTCTTATACAAAAAAATACATTTGTCAAATCCAGCACACATAGAACAATCATGAACTAGTCTTGCCCAATGAAGGATGTTACAGTCCAACCAATGCAGTTAAGTAGTCAACGACTAATTAACTAAACTTGCCATAGGACAGCATAGTCTAGTCAACACATATAACCATATGCCACACATGAACTAACATTGCTTAAGTCTAAGGTACTAGTGCAACAACTATGCAATGCACTCATTTATTCATCTACCCTAATGATTTCTCTCTATGATAAGTATTGTCTATAACATGAGTAGATACCAAAACATTTAAGCTCAATATCACTTGGAAAACATGAACCAAAGAACTAGCAAACAATTAAGAACTACCTTTTGTTCAAATTAGAACGAGTAACCCAGTCTTACTTGCTTAAGCTTTGGGTCAATGTTCTAAGTACCTCTGTGGTAAGAATGAAATCTAGCTCATTGAAGTTTATGAAAACTATAAACTCAATGCATAAGATGCTATTAGGTTTTTGTCCCAGAGGAGAGTTCTTTACCTAAGCAAGAATATAAACCTCAAAAGACTCACCTAGCGAAAATTTGCCAATATGATAGCATCTATACTTATAAATATTTCCCCATTGGGATCTTTTCATTTCCCATTGGGCCAATTGGTATTTGACCATTTTTTGATGGCCCATTAGGAAATGGACAAAGCTCAATGGGATTACTTGTATGGTAGATTTTGATTACTTAATGTAAGTATTAATGTCGCTAATGTAAAACTCCAATGTTAACGACATGTTACAATGATTAATATAATCACAAAATTATAATCATGTTATCACAATCCTTGATAGAGAATAGTGGTGCAATCCACTCTTATTATATTCACATACACTTCAAGCAAGGCATAGAAAAAATAGAAATAATACTTTATGCAAACTTGTTATAGGGTGCAAAAAAAACATTTTCTATGATATCAATATTTTTCAAATTGGTGTATTTTAATGCTATTGGATACTATAAATAAGTGACACATGTGCTCAATAAAGATTGGTATCACAAGGTGCACTAGAAGCATGATGGAATACACTAATGCAATAATAACAACAAGCTAATAATGCTACCAAACAAGATTACAAGAAAATCCCAAAATAAAGTTTTGGACTATGATTTTGATGTAACCTAAAAGTCTAGTAACTGCATGAAGCTTGTATGCCTAGAGAATAAAATGGCCAATTAACCTTGGAATCATGATCAAATTATGAAATATTAAAAGTCCATTTATGGCCTTGTAAAGCTGATTGTGCCAAATATTTAAGGGCCTTTGGATGCACAAAACCACTAAAAATAAGGGACTTGAACCCTTATATTTCTCTCCTACGAACAACTAGTTTTAAACATATTAAGGTCTTTAATATAATCCTTGCCTATGCATATTTTCTTCATGGAAGACTACATCATGGTTGCGGATGACTTTCCATGCCTGCGGATCCCAAATATGGTAACCCATCTCACTTGCATCTCCATAGCCAAGAAAAATGCATTTTACACTTTTCGTATCTGGCTTATTGCATTGGTCCTTTGGCACATGGAAAAAGGCCTCACATCCAAAGATGCAAAAATGAGCATATGAGGGAGCCTTTACTACCCATACCTCCTCTACAACCTGGAATTCAATACCACTACAAGGTGACCTGTTAATGAGATGCGTGGTAATAAAGACTCCCTCAGCCCAAAAATGTTGTGGTAAGCCTACTTGGATAAGCATATTGTGGACCCTCTCCTAGATAGTCCTATTCATGCACTCAGCCATAACATTCTAGGGAGGGGTGTAAGGGGCAGTCAACTAATGCTTAATACCCGGCTCTTCACAAAATTGCTCAAAGACACGTGAGACATACTCACCCCCATTATCTGTCCTTAGGCATTTCAGCCTATGCCCAAGACTAATTCTCTACAAGAGCAAGACAACATTGTCAAAGAGTTTATTGTTCATAATATAAATCATGGGATTCTTATGGACACAGAAGCACTTCACTAGGATTTATATGAGGAATTTGCATACAAAATTTAGTTATTGTTACCCAAGAACCAACTTAATTACATAAGTTCTTTTGTATCTAGCATATAATTTTCAGTTGTACCATGTATATTGATAAAAATATATATACGTCTATGGGAACCTACAACTTGGTCAGCTGGAAGTAATTGACAGTCTACAGGATAAATCACATTGATTCAAGTGCAAAAATATGGTTAGAACTCAAGAAAAATGCCAAAAGTCCACTAAGTTCACGGGGGACCTGAAGTAATGGACTAATGTGACCAGCAAGTGACTTGAGTAGGTCAAAAAGTGACATGGGCCTGAGTAGGATGCGGCCCGCATTTTTCGGTGCAAAATGCGGGCGTGCACAGCCTGACTGCAACAACTGGAGAGAGCTGGAGCCATGGTGCATGCTTCGAAGCATGCAATTAATAGGAGTTGAAGATGAAGATACAAACACGGTGAGAGCTCCACTTATCCGTCCATTTGGTCTGATGAAAATGCATGGTATGACAGTCTATAAAAGGGAAAAATCTGAGAGAAAAGTATTTAGCCTGCTCTTATGTACGTTTTCTCTCATTTTGTCTACCTTATTCATGGTCCAATGAAGCCCGACAAGTGACTTTGGGGCAAGCAAACGGTGAGGATTTTGAAGGTGTATGGGCTATTATGGGCTAAAATAACCAGTCATAAACAGGGCAGCCCACTGTTCTTGTCTGTTTTTATGAGCAAACAAGAGATTTATGTGGTTGTAATAGAAGAAAATGACCTCTTTTCATCAGGATTTATTAATGATTAGAGGAGCTTATTCATGAGTTTATGTACTCTTTTTGAGCTTGATTATGGGTGGAATTTTCTGTTTTAAAACAGGGCTGAAGTTAAAATTATTCTCCTTTAGTGCATTTCATGTACCATTGGCCCAAATCTTGAATATATTTGAAGTCTACCATCATAATACTTGTTTCCTAGAGTTGAAATCCATCTATGTACTTGAGATAAAAGCCATTAGAGCTTGCATTTGATATTTGTATTTGGATTAAGAATCTGAGTATATCCTTTATATTACGGAATATGTTTCCAAAAGCATTTGATGTAATCAAGATAGAGTTATTTATTCCATACGTGTATGCTAAATACATAGGAAAAGCTTGAATTCTTCTTCCACATCTAAATCATTTCTAAAACACGGAACTCCAATCTTTTTCCCTTTCCTAAACTTTGAATCCCATACTCCTCTTCTGCACTAAGCCCTAGTGGTAGACCTTCAACCTTTAACACGACGACAGTGGTGAACCCGACGTGAAGGTCCGCTGCGGAAGAAGAAGTCCAATGGGAGAGTCATCAAGTTCGGGAAGGTGATGCCTTGCAACAGTTGGTTCATCTGATGCAAGAAAGCCAACAACAACAATTGCAATTTTAGCAGCAGTTGCAATTGCAGTAACAATGGAGACAAGAAGAAGAGCAGATTGATGCTGCTACCATTAAAGCTTTGGAAGCAGTTGGCAAGAGCTCAAGCAATTTAATGGGAAAAGTGTGTCCTCTTTTATCCGCCTCTATACTGACAAGATGGTCTTCTTTGGAGTTCCTCAACATGCTTGGAGCCGTTATTTTGCCCGCCTAGCTATGCATGGTCTCCAGGACTGAATTTATGGTCTTTTCCAAAAAGACGCGCGATGGTCCGTGTTCAAGAAGGCTCTTCGAGAAGAATTTTTTCTTGAAGATTTTGGTCTTATGACAAAGAAAGTTTTCACTGAATGGGTCGAAAGGCCCAATAAGGGTCTAATCGCCCACTGCTCTTCATCGAGAATTTGAAAGCAAATTTGCTCAACTAGATCCTGACGATCAACAAGGTATGGAAAGCCAGAAGATTGAATTATTTCTAAAAGCTGCAGATTCTTCTCTTCAAGAGAAGCTAGTTGATCGACTTGAAGATCCTGGCTCTGAGACGGGATTGAAGACTGCTTGGAGTGATGTCACTAAAGCAGTTAATATGATTGCTTGAAGAGAGCGGTTGCGCCTAAAATGGGGATCAACCCCTACAACAACTGAATCCATGAAGGAGCCTGTTCCTATTTCTCGACCTCCTATCTCTATGGCCGAGCAACCAAGAAATTCTGTTGTTCCATCTCCAAAGAAGGATGTTATGGATGAGCTAATTAAAAGCATGCGGGATCTCTATCTTAATCTAACGGAGATTAATTCTAAAGTGGAAAGGCTTGATGTGAAAGTGGAAGAAAGGGGACGATCAACTGCCCAAAGGCTTATACGAGAAGGCTTCAAAAGACGCAGTATCTAGTGTGATAGCCTACAACATGACAAGAGGGAGTGCAGTGCATTCCGTGAAGCTGAAGCACAAAAATCAGTCTTTTGGAAGGATGGTAAAATTCATGCAACCAAAACCGGGCTTCCTCTTGAGCCAAACTTTGGCAACGGTGGAATGAAGAAAAGATTGGAGGATTTGGCAACAAGAACAGCCTATGCAGCTGTTGATGCAGAAACCTATGGGCTACAAATTGAGCCAACTAATGAAATTGTTAAAGCATGTAAAACTAATGCAAAATCTAAAGTGTGGGTGCAGGCCTTAGATCGCATGGAGCAAGGCAAGGCAATCAAAGATGATTTAACTACTACTAATCAATGCATCCGAGGAAGAACCGGTCGGACTGAGCCAGTTGATTCATTTTCAGCTTTTGCCCGATTAGTTGAAATTAATAATCATGAAGCCATGATAGAAGAAAAGAGAAGAAGAGATGAAGATGTTGCCGGTCCTTCTTCTTCAGGGCCAACTAAACGCGTAACAAGAAGTAAACCAGACCAACAGAAGGCTGCTGAAAATCCTCCACCCCACCAGAGCTTGATATGGGAGATGCCCCTCAAGCAAAGAAGACAGAAGGAAAAAGAAAAAGCAAACATCCAAAGTTACAATTTGCAGTCTGACATAGAGACCGTAATGGATCTTAAACAGATCCTAGAAGAAAGGATTCTTGGAAGTACAATTGAATTTACATTAGGAGAAATTCTCTGAATTGCAAAACGAGGATTTCATGATGTAATAATTGATGTAATTAAATGAAAAAGACAATATGTTGGTGAGGAAACTGAAGAATCTGTGCATGCTTTTTTGCAAGCACTTCATGTGTATTTGCAGGATGAAGAGAAGCTGAAAACTCAAGGGATTCGATTGGAGGCAATCAAAGAATTGATTGCAGTCATAGAAGCCAAAGATGAAGACATTTATGAAGTAGAAACTAAAGAAGCCATTATGGTGGGGACTTCTCAATCTAAAGTGCATCCCATGCTTAAGAAAGAAGCTCATCTTCATAACATGCAAGAAGAAAGTGATGCTCACTTTATTCCTAGTAGTCACTACTCCCGTACTCATTGGGCAAGGGCGACTCTACTAAAACCGTTGTTAAGATCGGAGAAAAAGAGACTCCATGCATTGCCCTTATAGACCATGGTTCGGAGATTAATGTCATGTCAAGAAGTCTCTATGAGAATGGCAGATGGCCCATTGATGTGGACCCGGGATGGTGCATGAAGGTAGTCAACAACTCTTCTGGCGAACTTTATGCAGCATGCCCTTATGCACAAGTTACAATTGGTAATGCAAAAGATGAATTTCATTTCTTTGTTCAAGATTCCTGCAGCTATCCTATCATTCTTGGACAACCGTTTATTTCTGAGTCTCGATTAGAGACAAAGGTCCTTGATGATGGTTCATCATATGCTCGGATAAGAAGTAAGGATAATGACAAAGCTGTCCAATTCCTGACCATTTGTGTAAATCATCACCGGAATAGGGATCGATTGAGAGATCATCCTGTTCCTCCTAATGCCCGAGAATTTAAGGGTTTTCGGGTAGCACTGCTATAAGTGGAGGCTATGGCAATGCATCATGTCATAAAAAATTGCCTCCACATATAAAGGAGGCAAGGCCAAAAGCTGACTTGCAGGTTTTTACAGCCAATAGTGTGGGCTGTTATAAACAGTTTTCAGCCATGAATAGGGCTGAAAGAAAGTATTTCTGTCATATGGAACAAGAACTGAAGCAAATTGATGTTTTACCTAAAGATGAAGAAATTTCAGGGCTATTTTATGGATTGAATTATAATGATACAATGGCTGAAATTTATACAACCATTCATGCAGAAAATCAAGCTGAAAATCAATCCATACAGGTATGTACATTGGATATGTATGACGTAATTCAAGAATTTGCAGATTATGAAGCCTTTGGACAGCCAAACAAGGATGAAGTAAGAGTAGAAACAAAGTATAAAATAGTTGATAAAAAGGTCAAGCCGGTGGCTACTCCTCTACCACCCGAAAGCGAAGGACTGGCAGAAAGGGTATCCAAACAGCCAAGCCTTTGTGATCCCAAAGATATTGGTCACCAATTTACAGCAGAAAGTCTACAAGAGCTGAAAATTGGTGAAGAATCTTTCCTCTTGCCAGCTGAAAAGCAAATCTTCATGCAGATGTTAAAGAATCATGGCAAAGCTTTTTCATTTCAGCCACATGAAATTGGCTGTGTGGATCCAAGCATTGTGGCACCAATGGTGATTTTTACTGTCCCACACGTTCCTTGGAACCTTAAACTGTTGAGATGACAAGCTCAACACATGTGGACATTGATGATGGACCGCTTGGTTAGATGGGTCCACACGTCTACACTTAGCACGTCAGTGGTCATTATGACTCTCACATGGCCACTGACTCATTACTTATTATATTCAGGTTGTTACACCTATTTACAGCTGGCATAGTTATAGTGCCAGTTGACTAGTGCAGTCGGTTATGCATTGTTTGACTTAGTAGGCCACTTTTCTTTATGTTGTATCTTATCTATACTTTGTGTACATTGAAAAGTGTGTGGAAGAAGAAGGAGAAATCAGCAAGAAAACGTTTTGGCCTCCATCTCTCTTCTTATCTCTTGAGTGAGCTTCTCCTTGTGCATTTTGTGTGTGTTCGGCGCAACATCTTGAGCAAGTCCCCCCACCACGTGATTCTTGACATGGTATCAGAGCCGCGCCACTGAGAGAGGCTGATTTCGAAGGCTGAAGCGAAGGAGAAGAAGCAAGGTTCGAGCAAGCAAGCCACGGGTAAGAAGCTCTCTCATTCTTCCACTCTCTCTCTTGGATAGTCCCTGTGGAGGCACCAGAAGCAGGGTCGAGTAAAAATCTCAGATAGCATTGAGATTTGGTGTGCGGAAGAGCATCTGAGGCCGTTTCAGGCGCCGTTTTAGAGCCGCAAGGTTGCGGACAGCAGTTTCAGGGTACACTGTGATTTCGGCTGTTTTGACCGAAAGTGGGTGCGCAGGTTACAAATTGCGAATCTGTAATTCTTGAGGTGTTTGCAAGAAGCAAACATAAGGTTTATCTGCAAACAAGTTGCAGATTGCATGTGTTGTTGAGCAGACAGTGAAAAAGGCTGCCTGGTGTATTGTTGTGCACTACAGATCAAAGGTTGCAGAAGATTTGCTTGCTGTTTGGTATTAGTTTTGTGATAATGGTAGAGAACAGTGGAAGTCCCATCATTGAGAAGCTCGACAAGAACAACTACCCATCATGGAAGTTCCATGTCACGAACTTTCTTATTGGAAAAGGCCTCTATGAGTTTGTTTCAGGTGAAGAAAAGGAGCCGGAGGTGAGTGATCCTCCAACTGCAGAAGAGACAAAGGCATGGAAGGGATGGAATGCAAAAGATAAAAAGTTCATGTATTGGTTGTCTGCAGTAATTGACAATAATATGCTGGGACACATTAGAAATGTAGAGAATTCATATGCAGCATGGACCATACTTGAAAGTATGTTTTCTGTAAATACAAAGACATGAAAGATTCAACTCAAGCAAGAGTTGAATACATTGAAGAAAGGGAAGATGTCTATCAATGAGTATGCACTGAAGGTAAGGAGCATTGCAGATGCCTTGGCAGCAATTGATGCAATGCCCGATGATGATGATTTGGTGTCGTCTACCTTGGGTGGACTTAACAATGAAAAGGCTTGGAAGTCTTTTGTAACTTTCGTTTATGTTAGAAAGCCATTCCCAGATTTCGACGAGTTGGTCTCCCTTATGATCACTGAAGAGATCAACATGCGGAGTGAGACATCTGAAAGAAGTGGTGAACAGGTCCAAGCTTTCTACTCCAGTTCAGGAAGGGGACGTGGCAGGTTCTCTTCAAGAGGCCGTGGTACAGGACGTGGTAGTGACAACCAACAAAATAGATTGAATCAGCAATTTGGTGATATGCAGGTTTCAGGAGGTCGTGGTAACTTTAGAGGCAGGGGGAGCTTTAAAGGAAGAGGTGGATGGCAGAACAGAGGTTCTAACAACTCTGGTATTGTGTGTCATTACTGTGGCAAAACAGGTCATATTGCAGTCCAATGTTATGCTAAGAAAGATGATATTTGCAGTGGTAAGTTGCAGCAAGGAAACTATGCATCGTCTTCACGACAGAATGAAGACAAAAATGAACATCTGTTTGTTATGCAGCATATGCTGAATGTTGTTAACAGGAAAGGGAACACATGACGATGTTTGGTATGTTGATTCAGGTGCATCCAATCATATGACTAGCCATGCAAAATGGTTAGGAGAGATGCAGGATTTGCAATATGCAAGTTATGTGCAGTCGGGTGATGATTCATGCCACCCAATTTCACATATTGGAAAAGTTTCCTTGTCCTTGCATGATGGTAAGACAAAGAGTCTTTCAGATGTATTACATGTGCCATCTATTACAAAGAACTTGGTGTCAGTGGGTCAGATGGTAGAGCAAGGGCTGCAAGTCAGATTTAATGCAAAGGGCTACTTTGTAGAAGACTTCAATGACAAGTGCAGGTTAGTTGCAAAGGGAAGTAGATTTGGGCATATGTTTACTCTGGATGTTGGAATTCCTACTATGAATGCTGCTATGTATGCTAAAGGAAAAGGTGTTGTTGTAGATATTGAAATTTAGCACAAACTCATAGGACATGCAAATGTACAAAGGCTGAAATTAATGCAGTCCAAAGGGTTGGTTACAGGTTTGCCTACATTTAGAGTTGCAGAATTTCATAAGGTATGCGAAGCATGTCAGTTTGGTAAGTAGGCAAGACAACCCTTTTCACATGACAGAGATGTAAGCAGAAATATCCTTGATGTTGTGCATACAGACATTTGGGGGCCTGCACAAAATGTATCTCTTAGAGGCAGTTCATACTTTGTCACATTCATTGATGATTGTTCTAGAAAGCTGTGGGTATATTTTATGAAGGAAAAGAGTGAAGCGTTTGAGCACTTTAGAACTTTCAAGGCTGTAGTTTAAAGAGAAACAGGCTTGAAAGTAAAGTGCTTGAGGTCAGATGGAGGGGGAGAGTACCTCTCGAATGAGTTCAGTGATTTTCTAAGGTCTCATGGGATAAAGAGACAGTTCACATGCAGGTATACCCCACAGCAAAATGGGGTTGCAGAAAGGAAAATCAGGCATATTGCAGAAGTTGCACGTGCCTTGATGGCTGAAAAGAATATGCCTAAGAATTTTTGGTTTGAGGCTATTCATACTGCTGTTTATATTATGAACAGAACTCCCACAGTTGCAATTCATGGTATGACCCCCAAAGAATGTTTTACAGGTAAGAAGCCTGATGTCTCACACTTGAAAGTGTTTGGTTGCATTGCGTATGTTCATGTGCGAGATGAGTTGCGGAAGAAACTGGATCCAAAGGCTGAAAAGTGTGTCTTTATTGGATACTCTTTAGAGTAGAAAGGGTATCGCTGTTATAACCCTGTCACATGTAAGTTCATAGTGAGCAAGGATGTCATCTTTGATGAAATGAGCAGTTGGTATGCATCTAGTGGTGATGCATTGGATGATGATGATGATCATGACACTCATGTGCAGGCTGAAAAGCAAGAATCACGGACTCTTAGTGGACCACAGACATCATCTGATAGTCCTTGGTCTGGGAGACTAAGGAGTACCTCTACATCTTCAGGTGCATCTAGTAGCACTACAGGTAAAGACAAAGGAAATAATAAAGTGTCAGAAGGCATTGATGCAGTTCTTGATGGAGACTCCAGTGGCTCAGAGAGCTTGGATGATGAGCTTGGCATTCCTTCAGTGAGGACTCCAGGTGTGCAGAGAGCACACGTTAATGCAAAGATTCCATTGAGTGATCCAGTGGTATCCAGGTCTAGCAGGGTGAGATACCCTGTTAAAAGATTTGGTTTTGAAGGTTATGCAGCTCACCATTATGCTTATATGGTGAAACTAGTTGAGGATGTTGAGCCCACATGTTTTGAGGAGGCTGTTGGTCATGCTCATTGGGATGCAGCAATGGATGAGGAGATGGCTGCATTAGAGGCCAATAAGACTTGGGATCTAGTATCATTGCCAAAGGGCAAGAAAGCTATTGGATGTAAGTGGGTTTATAAGATTAAGAACAATGCAGATGGTTCTATTAGTAGGTACAAAGCTAGACTGGTTGCAAAAGGCTATGCCCAGACATATGGCATAGATTATGATGAAACCTTCAGTCCAGTTGCTAGGATGGCAATTGTCAGATGTGTGATTGCTTTGGCAGAGCCAAAGGTTGGAGGTTGCAGCAAATGGATGTGAAGAATGCCTTCTTGCATGGTGATTTGCAGGAAGAAGTGTATGGATCAGCCAACAGGTTATGAAGATTTAGAGCATCCCATGTATGTGTGCAGGTTTAAGAAGGCGCTTTATGGGCTCAAATAAGTACCTAGAGCATGGTCTGACAAGATCAGAGAGTATCTTGTCAATATTGGCTTTTATGTTTCTGATGCTGATCACTCACTTTATGTGAGAAAGGGAGATGCAGGTTCGGTCATCATAGTCATCTATGTGGATGACTTGATTATTACAGGTGATAGTGATAGTGGGATTGCTAAAGTCAAGTACTTCTTGAAGAAGAAGTTTGAGATGAAGGATTTAGGTGAGCTAAGGTACTTCCTTGGCATTGAGGTGATCAGATGTGATGATGGTATATGGCTGTCCCAAAGACACTATGGCTTGGATATGTTGTCCAAGTATGGTATGACTGCATGCAAACCACTTTCAGTCCGGTTGGAGCAGAATGTAAAGTTGAGTGCTGATGTTGGGGATGAGATAGAAGACCCTACTATATTGTTCAGGAGGATAGTGGGGAGTTTGATCTATATGACCATTACAAGGACAGACTTGAGCTACGCTGTTGGTCTTGTAAGTCAGTTTATGCAAGTACCTAGAAAGCCACATTTGGATGCAGTCAGACGCATATTGAGATCTGTGAAGTCCACATTACATTATGGACTTTTCTATGAGGGAGGTACAGATGTACAGGTGTTTGGATACACAGATGCAGATTGGGCTAGTAGTATGTCTCATAGAAGATCTACTAGCGGATACATGTTCTCTCTTGGTAGTGCAGCAGTTGCTTGGAGCAGCAAAAAGTAATCTACAGTTGCTTTGTCGAGTACAGAGGCTGAGTATAGAGGTGTTGTTGTTGCAGCATGTGAGATAGTATGGCTACAAAAGTTAATGGTTGATTTGGATGTGCAGGTGGAAGGTTCAATTGTCATTTATTGTGACAACATGAGTAGTATATAGTTGGCTAGGAACCCTGTGTTCCATGCCAGGACAAAACATATTGAGATACACTACCACTTTGTGAGAGAGAAGGTACTAGCAGGTGAGATTGACTTGGTGTATGTTAGCACACAGGATCAGATAGCTGACATCTTCACGAAGGCATTGGGTACAGAGAAGCTTCAAAAGTTTCGAAGCTTACTTGGAGTTGCAGAGATGCAGTTGAGCTTGAGGGGGAGTGTTGAGATGACAAGCTCAATACATGTGGACATTGATGATGGACCGCCTGGTTAGATGGGTCCACACGTCTACACTTAGCACGTCAGTGGTCATTATGACTCTCACATGGCCACTGACTTATTACTTATTATATTCAAGTTGTTACACCTATTTACAGCTGGCATAGTTATAGCGCCAGTCGACTAGTGTAGTCAGTTATGCATTGTTTGACTTAGTAGGCCACTTTTCTTTATGTTGTATCTTATCTATACTTTGTGTACATTGAAAAGTATGTGGAAGAAGAAGAAGAAATCAGCAAGAAAACGTTTTGGCCTCCATCTCTCTTCTTGTCTCTTGAGTGAGCTTCTCCTTGTGCATTCTGTGTGTGTTCGGCGCAGCATCTTGAGCAAGTCCCCCCACCACGCGATTCTTGACATAAACCAATTCCGGTACCAAGGGCTCATTTTCCTAAATTATTGGAACTTCTAAATGAAAAAATAAAAATGCGAATATTGGAGCCATCTTTAGCTCCATATTCCAACCGATGGTTTACCGTAACTAAGAAGAATGGATCTTTGCGATTCATTCAAGATTTACAACCTGTCAATAAAGTCACTATTAGAAATGTTGGATCATGGCCAATTGTTGATGAATTTGTTGAAGCTTTTGCAGGAAGAGCAATCTATTCCATGGGGGATTTATATTCAGGCTGTGACCAATTTCAGCTTGCTTTGGAAAGCCGAGACATTACCACAATGAAGACGCCTCTTGGCTTAGTCCGCATGTGTACTCTACCTCAAGGGGCTATGAATTCAGTAGCTCACATGATGAATGCCATGCATAAAGTATTGAGGGATTATATTCCTCAATTAACTCTTCCTTTCCTTGATGATGTTCCAATCAAAGGATGTAAAGTTCATGAGAAGAATGAATAACTCAATGAACTTGGATGTCGCAAGTTTGTTTCCGATCATATTAATGATTGTGCTCAAATCTTGTCTAAATTAGAAGAAGTTCATCTTACTCTTTTAGGTGCTAAATTTATTTTTGGAGTTGAAGAAGTTCTTGTGGTAGGGCATATGTATGGTCCATATGGCCGAAAGCCTTCTCCATCCAAAATTGATGCTATTAGTAAAATGCAAGAAATATGTACAAATGTTTCAGAGGTGAGAAGATTTCTTGGTGCATGTGTCTTTTACCTTATTTGGATACCACATTTTGCTCATGTTGCTGAAAATCTTTATCAACTGCGCGCTAAGAAAAGGCCAAAGGTTTATATGGGAAAAAGAACATACTCAAGCTATTCGAAAATTGAAGAAATTGCTGATTTCAGCTCCCACCTTAAAGAGGGAAAATTACTCTAATGGACAACCTATTATACTCACAGTGGACACAAGTCCTATTGGAATAGGATGGGCAGTTGGTCAAGACGACCTTGAAGGCAACAGATATGCAATCCGCTTTGGAGCGAAGGTTCTTAATGAACGACAAAGAAGGTATGCTCAAATTAAAAGAGAGCTTTGGGGAGTAGTAACTGCATTGAAATGTGACCGGGAGTACTTCATGGGTGACATGTAATAGTTGAAACAGATTACCTTCCACTTTTGGGCATAATTGCCAACTGTTCCACTCCCGACATAGCTATGCTAAGATGGATAGCTTATATTAAATCCTTAAATCCTGATTTGAAACATATTGCAGGAAGAGATAATCCAATTTGCTGATATGCTTTCACGTGCCAGATATAAGGATGAAGAACAAATGATGGATGAAGAAGAATCAAAGTCTATAAATGATGCTGTAAATGTAGGTACAAATCTGAAAACAACAAGTACATCTGAATCTAATGATGATTCAGCAGTCAAAAATGCAGGTATAAAAATAATTACAAAAATTACAATAGGTTCAGCTGCTAAAACAAATTTTACATCAACAAGGAAGGATGAAACAACCAAAGAAGGACAGTGGGCAGCTGGTAGACAGCATGCTCAATGTTTTGTCATGGTTTGTTCACACTTTAAAGAGGAATATTATGCAGAGGATTGGCTAAAAATTGATCAATTTTTGAGCACTATGACAAAGAAGGAAGATTGGTCTAATGAAGAGTTCAAGAGAATTAAGAGAAAAGCTTATGGCTTTTTTCTTAAAGATGGTTACCTTTGGAGGCATGCGAAAAAGAAAGGAATTCGTGTCTTGGGAGACAAAAAGACTCAAAGACAGATCATGCAAAAATTTCATGAAAGCCTATTGGCTGGTCATAGAGGCATATGGGGCACTTTTGCCAAAATAAAAGAGAAATTTTGGTGGCAAAACATGTATAAAGACATTGAGCATTTTGTTGAGTCTTGTCATGTTTGTCAAATGTACTCTATGGTTAAGCATAGAGATGGGCTTCAGCCTACCTATCCTTTATCCATTCACTATAGATGGGTTATTGATTTAGTAACCATGCCTACAGGAATTTGGAACATGAGATATCTAGTACTTGCTAGAGAAGATCTCACAAATCAAGTGGAAGGAAAAGCCTTGACAACAAAGTCTACTCAAGTTGTTTGTATATTTTTACTTGAAGAAGTATTTTGCAGCTATGGATGTGTTGCCAAAGTAACTGCTGATAGAGGAGAATTGGATGCTGATGAAGCTCGCCATTTCTTTGCTCAATTAGGGATTAAGTTATCTCTTACTTTAGCATACAACCCTGAAGGCAATGGTAAGAGCGAAAGAGGTCATCAACCAATTCTTAAAGCTTTAGCAAAATCTTGCAAAGGAAAGATAAGGGAATGGCCTAGAATGTTACCATTCGCATTATGGGCTGACAGAACTACCCATAGTGCAATAACAGGTTATATGCCGGCAGAACTAATATATGGACATCCACCTATTATGCCTATTGAGGAGTCCATTGTCACATGGAGTATCTTACCTTGGGGTGAAGGCATGAATAGAGAAGAATTGCTGACTCTACGCATAAGGCAACTTGAAAGAAGGCCAGAAGATGCCAAGACAGCCATTGAAAGGTTGAAAACAACAAGATTAAAGAATAAGAAGAGGTTTGACAAGCATCATCGACTCCGTCCAAGAGCTATTCAAGAGAATGATTGGGTACTTGTCTATGATATCAGCTTGGACAATCAATATAGTGCTCATAGAAAAGTAGCCAAGCGATGGTTTGGACCATATGTTGTAAAATTAGTACATAATAATGCTACTTACTCTTTGACTGAAATGGATGGGACCATGATAAAAATACCAATGCCGGGAAACGAATCAAGCTCTTCAAATGAAGAGAATCTTCAACTTATGAGCTTGATGACTTAGATATGAGCCATCTACTTGAAGACAAACATGAAGAAAAAGACTTAGAGGATGAAGATGAAGAAATATCAGATGAAGACCCTCCTTAACCTAAAATTTTGTGAAATAGCACATGCCGGAGGATGTGCAGGTTAGGAGGGGGTGAATGTCAAAGATTTTATTGTTCATAATATAAATCATGGGATTCTTATGAACACAGAAGCACTTCACTGGGATTTATATGATGAATTTGCATACAAAATTCAATTATTGTTACCCAAGAACCAACTTAATTACATAAGTTCTTTTGCATCTAGCATATAATTTTCAGTTGTACCATGTATATTGATTTAAAAAAATATATAAGTCTATGGGAACCTACAACTTGGTCAACTAGAAGTAATTGATAGTCTGCATGATAAATCACATTGATTCAAGTGCAAAAATATGGTTAGAACTCAAGAAAAATGCCAAAAGTCCACTAGGTTCATGGGGGACCTGAAGTAATGGACTAATGTGACCAACAAGTGACCTGAGTAGGTCAAAAAGTGACCTGGGCCTGAGTAGGATGCAGCCCACATTTTTCGGCACAAAATGCGGGCCTGTACAGCCTGACTGCAAACTGGAGAGAGCTAGAGCCATGGTGCATGCTTTGGAGCAAGCAAATTGGAGATTAACAGGAGCTGAAGATGAAGATACAAACACGGTGAGATCTCCACTTATCCGTCCATTTGGTCTGACAAAAATGCATGATATGACAGTCTATAAAAGGGAAAAATCTGAGAGAAAAGTATTCAGCCTGCTCTTATGTACGTCTTCTCTCATTTTGTCTACCTTATTCATGGTCCAATGAAGCTTAACAAGTGACTTTGGGGCAAGCAAAGAGTGAGGATTTTGAAGGTGTATGGGCTGTTATGGGCTGAAATAACCAGTCATAAATAGGGTAGCCCACTGTTCTTGTCCATTTTTATGAGCAAACAAGAGATTTATGTGGTTGTAATAGAAGAAAATGACCTCTTTTCATCAGGACTTTACTCATTAATGATTAGAGGAGCTTATTCATGAGTTTATGTACTCTTTTTGAGCTTGATTATGGGCTGGAATTTTTTGTTTTAAAACAGGGCTGAAGTTAAAATTATGCTCCTTTAGTGCATTTCATGTACCATTGGCCCAAATCTTGAATGTATTTGAAGTCTACCGTCATAATACTTGTTTCCTAGAGTTGAAATCCATCTATGTACTTGAGATAAAAGCCATTAGAGCTTGCATTTGATATTTGTATTTGGATTAAGAATCTGAGTATATCCTTTATGTTACGGAATATGTTTCCAAAAGCATTTGATGTAATCAAGATAGAGTTATTTATTCCATACATGTATGCTAAATACATAGAAAAAGCTTGAATTCTTCTTCCACATCTAAATCATTTCTAAAACCCGGATCTTGTCAAACTCCAATCTTTTTCCCTTTCCTGAACTTTGAATCCCATACTCCTCTTCTGCACTAAGCCCCGGTGGTAGACCTTCAACCTTTAACACGACGACAACGTTGAAAGATGGCCAAGACATCAAATTTCTACTTTATGGGATGCACCCAAACCTTATGTGAATAATCGTCAATAAATGTGACAAAGTACTTTGCACCCTCTAATGACTAAAAATGCATGGGTCCACATACATTTGAATGCACAAGAGCCAAAGGCTCACCCATGCATGGAATACCAAACGTTTTATGTGAATTCCTGGTCTAGCTTTCATATAAGTAGTGATTGCATGACTCAAAATGTAAGCACTCAAAAGGCAGAAGATACTGCAAAGCACTAAGCATTTTCATTCCCTTAAGTGACACATTCCCAAGACGAGCATGCTAGAGAGATACATGTGAGATAAAACCCACTAACAAAAAACATGGTCAATAGTACCAGATACAACCAAGGGCTAGAGGCTGCCAGAGTTGACACCTCTTGCAAGAATAAGCATGTCCCCACGGGTTATCTTCCATGCAGAATCACCAAAGTAGATATGATAACTTCCATCATCAAGTTGCTTAGCAGAGGAATAGGGCTTTTAGTTAGTACTACGAGTACATGATCATTATGCATAACAAAAGTGCTACCAGAGGGAAACTATACACGGACATTACCAATTCCAATAATAGCAAGAGACCAATCATCACCTTAGTGCACAAAAGAAAATACATTGTGATAGGTATAAAACCACTCATGGTAGGGGGTCACATGAAAAGGCACACCCGAATCCAAGTGCCAACACTGTGCATGCATAGAATGAGCCTTGGTCAGCTAAGAGGCATCACACAAAGAGGCTGCTAATATGTAGTCACCATTGTAATCCTCAGGATGCATGACATTTATCTCCTCAATCATTACATTGGACTTTGCAAGTATAATACTATGATTATTGGATTTCTTAGACGCTTTCTCTTTTCTCTTTTTCTTGTGCTTGTCATCCTGCATCTTATGGCATTGTGGCCATATGTGTCATGCTTTCCCATAATAATGGCATACGTCCATGGGACTTGCTACGTCCATGTGACTTAGACTAGGACTTTTGAGAGTCCTTCCCATTAGATGATCATTATCTTTCTTGCCACTTCTGCCACCTTTAATGGATAAGGCTTGTGAACTATGAGAAGCATCATTGTTTTTCTCGCTAATTTCTTCAATCAAAAGAGCACTCTCTACATCTTTCAATTTTAGCCCATCAAGTTGTTGGTACAATTCATAGTGCAAAATACGTCCCAAGACTTAGGTAAAGTGCCAATAAAAAACAAAGGATACAGATTATCCTGAAACTCAATACCCTATTGAAGCAGATTCTTCATCATAGAATAAAACTCGCTAAAGTGAGCAAATAACAGGATCCTCTCCTTCTTGAAAGATCCATCAACTATTTAAGCCAATACATCTGCAAAGAAGAGCTCTGTTTTGCATAAAGTTCCTAAATATTTTCTCGTAGATTCCATGCACTCTGATCTTCATCTTCAACAATATTATTGTGGACCTCTTCATAGAGTGATAAAATGATAGTGGACTTGCATAGTGTATCTAAATCAGCCCAGTCATCACCATCCATGTTCTTGGGTTTAATACCCTTGTTTCTTAGTAGCTTAATCATCCACTAAGAAACAAGGGTTTAATACTCTTATTTCTTAGTGACTTAATCTGCAATTTCTATACCAAAACGTGCCATATTTGAGACATCAAGTATATATCATCGAACATCTAACATCCAAGTAGGATACATATGGAGCATAAATCCCAAAGTAACTCAAGCCCATAAAGCATAAAGCACTAAAGCTTCCAAAGTCAAGTAGCTGGCAACCAAATAGAGTGTGCAAGATCTCCAAAATGCTCAAATGCAATCACACAGATGAAGCCCCAAATGATGGTTCAACATAGATATTCCAAGTAGCATCCATTTCTGACATAAGCATCAAAGCATGAAGTCTAGATGTCAAGCATAGACAATAGGCATAAATTGTCACAAAGAATGCCAATTGTAGTCCAATGCCAGTTAGTGTAGACCAAAATAGAACTTAGTCACTGCTCAAAAGCATTCCGGAACCAAAACAAAGCATTTTCCAACCTCCATATACATCTATATGGTCAAATGAATCACTCGAGAAGCACCGGTAGCAATAGGTAGAGCATACACTGATGACCAAATAGGATTTAGCCCTGGTTATTATAGCAGTAAATTCATTGTCAAACCTAAGTCAATTAGTTCTCAAATCAAGCTCAAAGCCACCTCAAATCATGGGCATATGATATATCAGTGTATTAGCATCAATGGTAGTACACATCAATAGTGCATATAGAACACCCGAATCATAGTTGGGAGCAATAGGTATATAAAATCCCTATTAAAAGTGGTTTAGTATTACTGTATACAACAATTAATACACTATCAAACCAAGCTATTTCTATACCAAAAGCAGCTCCAAATCCAATCCATAACATGGGCATAGCATTCCCGTACATGTACACATTACCTTGTCATAACCAGGCATCATAAGACCAATAAAGCTAACCATATAAGCATCAAAAGGGTGCTACCCTATTTTATGATAGTTTGTGCACTGTTATAACATTCCAAAACTAAAGGTTAATGCTTGAATCAAATGCCAAGAGAGGAAGGATCAATGACAAGGATCAAAACCAAGTATACAAGTGCTCGTGTATAACTGCCCAATGAAGAAGATATGTTGTATAAGAGATGAAAAATGTGAGCTGCTACTAAAAGAAGAGCATGTTCCATGCAATGTGAAGTTGCACCAACAAGGTGAGGGCTATGAGGGGCTACTCCAACTTGCTCAAGAAATCTCAAACTTATAGGAAGCTCGAATAGAGTAGCTATGGTTGCCAACAAAGAGATGATTGCTGTAGGTATTGAAAGGTGAAAGTCCATCCATGAAGAAGAGCTGGACTTTGAACATGACCACACTAAAGAAGAGCAGCTGCATGTGCCAAGTCCCAGTCTGCAACCACAAGCACAACTTGAAGAGTAAGGGGAGGAAGCCATATCACCTGAAAGAATGGTGGAAATGAGGCACAAACAAAGAGAGAAAGTAGAACTAGCATGTAGAAAGGTCCAAGCCAAGCTGTTGGAAGTTCCATGTGGCCATCCTCAAGGAGAGGAGTGTGACCCTATAAATTGGGGCCATGAACTTGTAGTGTGGGAATAGTGGAAAAATCAAAACAGCCCCTTCGAATTCACCTTCATCTTCCCTTGAATGTTGGATAGGGTATTATCTCCAAGGGTGGTGGAGGAAATGATAAAGCTCTCAATGGCAAGGTGTTGGGGAAGAGATGGTTAGAGGAGAAAATGAGACACCCCATGAGGTAGAAACAAGAGCTTGCAGATTAGTATATATGTGGTGGTAGACTCATCAAGGCATCCCATTTCATTCCAACCAAGACCCAGTTTACTGCCACTCAAGTAGCCAGTTAGTTCATGGAGCAGATCTTTAGACTACATGGATTACCGCGGATGATTGTTCATGATAGAGACTCAAAGTTTATGAGTATCTTTTGGTAGGCGGTATTTAAATCTATGGGTACTAAATTGGCTCCTTCTACAGTCTATCATCCACAAATTGACATTAGGGCCAAAAACGCTTCAAAAAATACACTTTTGTTAATCACGGGATTAAGAAAAGGGCCAAAGAGAGTTTTCCACGTGTGCAAGAATATGGTATTCTTGTTTCCTCTTTTTTGGAGATAGTAGAGTCAATTTCGTGATTCTTTCCTCCTTTTTAGCCAAAATCTCCAAATTCGGACATGTTTTGGTAGTCCCGAAGTCCTTATTTACTTGTAAAATCTGACAAATGACATAATAAAGTTGCTGTGAAGTTAATGATGATTTTTTTGAAAGTTGAGAACTTTTTGGCGCCCAATATATTTTCATTAGTCTTCTTAATATTCCTTTTTAGTTCATTCACCTTTCTCGGTGAGCTTCTTTCTCTACTTTTTAGTTCATTCATCTTTCTCAATGAGCTTCTTTCTCTACGAATTTAATTGAAGTATGGCATCCAGAAGGCGCTCTTCTCATTTAGTAAACTCTTGCACTGTCTATAGCCACAAACTTGATGAAAATTGGGAGCCAAAGATCTTTAGTATAAACGATTAGGTTGCCATGCTGCCCTCTTGCAAGGACTCTCACAAGGTGAAAAGAAAAAAACGAGAGGATACTAAACATCACTGGAAGGAACGTATCATTTCTTTCAAAATTATGCATGAAGGGTGATTTATCAAACTGCAACATGTTTACATGGCGAAGGATATGCACTTGCCTCCAAACGAGCGTGTTTCGCAGCAAACACATTGTAAGACTTGAGTTGATAACGTATGTAATTTTTTTTCATTTAAGTACTAATAATGAATTCTTGGTTGTAGATATATTTCTGTCAACAAGTACTGAATGGCAACCTATGGAAAGCTTAAGTGGAACCTTCCATGCGATTCATAAGGTGTTCAGAGACATTATATATGCTGATCAGATTGTGGGTACTTTTATTATGTATGTTTCATGGCTTTGTGGAGGGGAGTTAGAATCAACTAGTGTGATTATCCTATCCAAAATCAACTCAATACATTGCTCCCTTATCAACCGCATATATGAGTTAGGGTAATCTTAGAACTACGAGAAAAAATGTAGGATGCTCCAATTTTGCTGCAACTACAAGAAAGATGGATTACCCGATCTTCCTCTGACATATAGATTTTTGGGTATTTATTCTTAGAATCCTAACTACTATGAAATTGATATATCGCAATGTCATACCTAGATTGTGGTAGAAAAATCTTTTTCAAGAATAATATGAGCTCCTGAACTACTGAAATAATATATTTCCTTTCTATTGATGTAAAGAATTATTTTTGTCCATTCGTTTGTCTCCTTGATAAATCAAAAATAGTAGATATAGTTTTTTCCTAATTAAAAATTAAAACTCTCTTTTGAAGTATAAACCCTGATCAAATTATTGGAAAGACAAGTAGTATGTAATTTCCTTTCTAAATTATTGAGGTAGAGTAAACAAGTAAACATCTTTTTTTTTCTAAATATGGTTGGAATGAAAATTGATCATAAATTTGTATAATTCTCAAAACATCTCCACCCCGAATCTCAATACTATGGAAGCCGAAAGAGAAGAAATTTCTTCTCAAGCAATACAAGCCACCAGAGTTTGATGGTAAAGGAAGGGACATTCCAACTGAAGCAAAAACATGGATAGAATCTATGGAAGACTATTTCATTGTTGCATGAACTGCACCATCAAATCGAGCCATGATCGCCAAACTAACACTCACAGGAGATGCCCGTCTTTGGTGGAAACAATGGTGCAAGGACCAAAGAACACCCGAAGGCACTATCACTTGGGACACAATTAAGGATGCAGTACATGGAAATATCTTCCACCCATATATTAAGCCCCCAGAAGATGAACGAGTTCTTTAATCTAAAGCAGTTAAGCCTAATTCTAAAAGCCTACTACTCCAAATTTGTAAAAAAGGGTCCCTAAAAAAACCAACAATATGAAAGAGACTTACATTCACTCCATCTATCTTGAGTATCTTTGAATCTATTGTCTTGCAGACATTTGAAAAGCACTCTCTTTCCACAAGTATATGTATGACTTTACAATGGTACTTCTTGTTAGAGAGAGTTATATGGTTTTTTAGGATCAACAATATCCTCATATGTGGTATCCAAGAAGGTAGTCACGAGCCTGCCAGCACTACAAATGGAAATATGTAACTAAAATAGACAATCAAATAAAATAAATAATTGATCAAAAAGTAAGTAGTATTCCATTCAACCCACATTCTTCCTTGGCCATGGATACCACTTAGAAAGTTCATGAGGATAATTTCTCTGGTGAGTGTATCCAATGTAATGAAAAAAAATATGGTAGTTTGTGATGGAATCGAAAGCTTTGAAAGACATTGCTATATTTGAACTAGATCTCGAAAGCAATTTCATTGATAATAGTGGATCAACAATACACATAATTTTAGAGATTTATTGGTTAAGAGATGCAATCAATGCCCTAAAGCTAAGAGCAAAAATAAAGGCGTGTTATTTGCAATCAATAGCACAATGATTCTATATACTAAAATTTTTTAGAGTCAAAATGCCTTACCTTATGCAACAATAAACTACATAATCTAACAATTAAATATAATTTTTACAACTAGCATGGACTTGTCCTCATGAGATATGCTAAGATAGTCCTCTTCCTCAGAAGTACAAGAAACATTGATAACCATTTGCCCATACACCTCGCCCATTCTCTTATAATTAACAGGGCCAAGTACATCAATTTTTCTCTTGCAAACATCATCCTCGGTACCTTATTTTGCTAATCATATTAAAATATTTGTTTATTAGGGTGATCTTATGAGCATGAGCAGCAACAATGTAAGCATAATTCGTAAAGTCAATAACAAAGTCTTTAACTACCTCCTAAAGAGAAAGAATCACTGCAAGCTACCATTTCTTTTGCATGCTAGTTTTAGTCAACATTCTTGAAAATCTATCAAAAATATCCTTGATTTGTTGGCTGATCAAGTACTCTAGGGGAGATTGGGACCTTGGCAATTGTCTGCTTTGTCCTTGTCATTACTACTGCCTGAGAAAATGACAGAGATTAATAAAAAACTATTCACTAGTATGGTCGATACAACATGGAGAGGATAAGTTGATACGATGCGAGAGCAGCAAAGCCAAATCTTCACACGGTCTTATTCGCGCCGTATCGTGGAGCAGCTGATATGGCGAGAGTGGAAAAGCATAATGTTTGGTACTATACTTCTCGCTCCATATCGTGGATGACCTGATATGGCGCGAGAGTGGCACAACGAAATCTCCGTAAGAGGAGACTTCGCTCAGTATCATGGAGGAGTAAACATGCGTGTGCAAAGTACAATCCCCCTGTAATGACTTATTTTTTGTGAGACCTTAAACCCATTTAAAAAAATCCAAAAATTTTCCGTAAGCTTATTAGGCTCTGAAAAAATTAAATATTTTTAAATATTTTTTTGAGCTTGTTTGCTATTTAAAACTATTTTTAGCAAAAAATGGTCTAAAAATGACCAAAAAATCACCTAAAAATAGCATATCATGATATGGCACATCATGATATGGCGTGAAAAAGGGGTGTTTGAGGACCTCGAACACCCCTTTTTTGTGCCATATCATGATATGCTATTTTTGGGTGTTTTTTGTGATTTTTTAATCATTTTTAAGCCCTTTTTTGCTTTAAAAATAGTTTTTAAATAGCAAACGAGCTCAAAAAAAACTTTTAAAATTTCTACATTTTTTTAGAGCCTAATAATTGTAAGAAGGTGGGAATAGCAAATTAGTGTTAATAACATTGATATTATGCCATATCACACTGACATTGGTATAAAAGGAGAGAAGATGTAAATTTTCACATCTTTTTAACACAATAATACAATTACAGACTTTCTCTCCCTTCTTGCTCACAGCTTCTATGGCTTCCCCATCTTTCTTGTCTTTCTCTCTCTAAATCTAGTCTTTCTCTCTCCTCGTCTTCTCTCTTCATGCAGTCTTTCTCTCTCTTCTGCAGTCTTCTCTCTCCTCTTTCTCTCTCCCTAGTTCTCTCTCTGACAAGTGGTATCAAAGCTTGAGTCTTTGATCCATTCTTTTCTTCCATTTTTAGTCCCATTTTCATATTTCAAAATCAATTTCAGACAAAAAATTGTACAAGACAGTGACTAGTGGAGTGCTGCAGGACATCTACAGTTAGTAAGAGACTACATCTGGAGATATCCAAGGTCAAATATGGCAGATAATGGATTAAATGGCAGGACGTCATCAAACTTCATGCAAAAATGGAGGTAACTAGGATAAAGGATGGTTAACCGGGCTTAGTTAGAGGCTAAACTACAATTACTTTTCAAAAGAGAGCTTCTCTTCTCTCTCTTTCAAGCTTTTGGCTGAAGCTTCCATGGTGGCTATCAAGAAAATTCCAAATACCTCTCTTTGCTGAGCATTTCTCACTGTCAAAGTATAGGGAAAAGATTCCTTGCTGCATGAGCTTCAGGAGAAGTACCATGGTTGATGCATGATGCAGAGTATGTGCCAGATAACAACCCGAAAAATGCACCGAAAAATGAGCTGATTTTCCTACTCCTTCTCCCTACTCAGTCTGCTCCAGATCTTCAGCTTATTGATCAAAGCTCTTGAAGGCTTCATCAAGCACTTGTTGACAACAATCTTCAGCCATAGAAGAACCCTAATCAGCCATTCTTTTGCTCAAATCCCTAATACACAGCAGAGCAGCCATAGCTACAGACCTGGAAGCTCAAATTTCTCAAAATTTTGGACTTCCCCAACCTTCAAGGCTTCTCTAATGCTAAGTACAAGCTGGATAGACTCCAAGATTGAAGACATTGAGGAGATTTCAGCCCGTGCATGACATTGGAGCTCAAATGGAAAGATTATTTTGGGGCTTTTCATCAAGGGGCTTGAATCTTTGATGTTCAAGTGTTCAAGCAAGGCTGGAGCATTGATTCTTCAAGAATTTCATCATATTGGAGCTTGTATGGACTGATTCTATGGAGATTTCAAGCTTTATGATGGATTTATGAGGGATTACGAAGAATTTTTGCATCAAGGGGATTGAAGCTGACATCAATCACAATCTTCAAGATAAATGGAGGTATTCTCTTTTATTAATCTCTGAAATCTCTCAATAATCCAATTGCTAATGGCTTTTCCACTTGTTGATGGGAGATTATTGATCAATTAATTCACTAGATTGATCAATAAATCAGAGATTAGTGTTAATTCTCATTGATTCCAGCCTATTACATTGAATTTCATTTTGATTCGATCACTACTTCATCATAGGTATCATTTGATCAGCTTGATGCATAACCTTGATTTGTTTTGTTGAATTTCTTTTACCCAAGCTGAAATATTGTAAAAGGGTAAGTACTAGCAATCAGTGAGTCACTAAATTGCATCGGTAAAACCCTTCTCCTATCCCAATTTTTCAAAACCTCATTCAATTGCATCTCATGAAAGGCTGAATGAATATTTTAGAAATGCATATCATGCTGATTGCTTAGAACACTAGCCTCTGCCATATTGATATTCCCAACGAGGAAAAAGGTGGATGCCGGGGGAGATAGTAGGACAAAAGAGAGGTGACCCTCCCTCACTATCCAAGATCCCGAAGGGGTGCAACCAACCAACCCGGGGGGAACTTTGCCCACCTCCTGGTGATTCGGAGCCCATGTAGGGATCCTCTCATGCCGTTTTATCCCTCACACAGGTACAACGAGTGGAGAATTGAAGATTGAAGACTTTCCAAGGGCTCAAGTACCTACAGGACCAAAATAGGGTAAAATAGGGAATTTACAGGTCACTTACAGGGTACTTATAGGTGGTTACAGGTACACCATTCATTACTGAAGCACAGGTGCAGGTACTACAAGGTACCCACAGGTCCTATATACCCTTTTGCAAGGTTTGGTAGCCATTTGGGGTTACTATCTTGCATTACAGGGTCAAAACATGGCACTTACAGGTCTAGACAGGGTGCACGACTAGACAGTTCAGACTCTGAAATCCAGATACAGAATTTTTTATCCTAAACTTGTTATAGCGTGCTATATCTCATCTTGAAGAGGGCATTCTTAGCTTCGATTTGCACTAAAAAGTTCTGAAATCGAAGCTCCCTAGCAAAAGTTATAGCCATTTTTCTGACAAGGGATACTGTAGGACTGCACTAATATAGCAGGACATAAATGCAAAAATAAGGTCCAGAAAGATTATGCTCAGCAAATCAGGGATTCCATGATGGATAGTACACTTCAAAGAACCCTGAAGAGCTTCAACAACAAGGAGAAGTTAGTATACTCAATAATACTTTGTGTGCCCATGAACAAAGACATAGGGAACGACATGAGGCCATCTTGTCAAGAATGGAGCAGATGGTTCTATCTATTGATCAAACCAAGGCTTCTATTGATAAGTTGGTGGAATCCAATGAACAACTTATGGAACAAATTTCTAAATTCATGCAGTTGCAAATGGAATCAAGAGAAGTTAATGAGAAGGCTTGTTCAAACAGTGGCCCTTCAGTCCCACTTCAGCCATCTAACCAAAATGGTCATGGAAATGGGATTATTGGAAGAAGAGGCATTCCAAATAGGCAGTATAAAGTAGGAGAAGCTTCAGAAAGGCATGACGACTATTTGGGCAGTTTGAATGGGGACAATACTCAAGCTTTTGGATTGCATACTCAAAATTCAAGGGGTGCTCTACCGACAGGAAGATTACATAGTAATTCTCAACCACCTGTTGGAAGATTTCCGTCTCAATTTGGAGGCTCCGTACTTGGTAATCCTGATCAGCCAATTTTGGGACAACAACCCTTTCATGAAAGGGAGTTTAAGGACAAAATTGTTTTAGCCAAATTTAATGGCCAGTCATCTTCACCATCTGATTTAGAGGAATGGACCTCTAAGATGGAGTCCTACTTTGATATATACCCTAAAACTGATGATATGAAGATTCACTTTGCTTCCTTGCATCTAAAGGGACTTGCCCATACTTGGTGGAGGTATATCAAGAAAGAAAATATACTTGTAGAGAATTGGAAAGCTTTCAAGGCACTTATGGCTGAAGTCTTTGTTTCGCCTCTTGAGAAAGAGAAGTTAGCACGGAGATGGTATGGTTTGGAACAAAGGGGCCTAAGTGTAAGAGAGTATACAAACCAATTCCTCAACTTGACCATGTATGTGGAAAGCATCAGTGATGAGGCTAAGCTTCACAAGTTTATGTATGGTTTGGAACCATCTTTATTAGCTGATGTTATGGCACAAAATCCTACTTCACTTTTTAAGGCTATTGAGCTTGCGGAGCGCTATGGAAGAAAGTATAGAAAAGAATCTTCATTTCAGCTTGGTTTTGGACAGCCAAGGACTGTTTTAAAGCAGGGACAAGTTGGTAACACTTATGGCAGTAATCATGTGCCTAATGGGAGCTTATGGGTACCAATTTATCCTCCATTTAATGCTTCTAGGCCTCAAAGTAATTTCAGGACAGCAAATAGTCCAAAAGTTGATTTCAAACAGGGGGATAGCAAGCCTAAGTCCATTTCAACTAATACAAATCCCAAATCTATTCCCATGGATCTTTACAAGGAAAGGAAGAACAAAGGCTTATGTTTCAAGTGTGGGGAAAAGTATACACCTGATCATGCTTCAAAGTGTGTATACAAAAATGCCAAACCTAAACTTCAGAGTATGTTGGTTTTTGAGGATTTTGAAGATGACATAGATGAAGCTAATGCAGTGGCATTTAATGCTGAAAATGAAGATCTTGAGGAGGACATTGGACAAGAGTACTTTTATGATCCAGCCGACTCTTTTCCTTTCAATCTAGGTGGAAATGTTCCGTTTGACCCTGGTGGATCTTGTGATGAGTCGCTTGCTGCCACTAATTGTTCTATCTCTATGGATGCTTGGATGGGATCTAAGAGCCCTAATACACTTCGTATGAAGGGAAGCATATGTGGAAAGCCAGTGTTCATCCTGATAGACAGTGACAGTACTCATAGTTTTGTTAATAAGTCCATCATGGACAAGTTAAAATGTGTTCCCACAGACTTACAACAGCCCATTAGAGTTCAAGTGGCTAATGGTGAAGAAGAAATCATCACACAGATTTGCCCACAGGTTTCTTTGCAGTTGGCTGAAAATTTTGAAGCCAAAGTAAACTTGATCACTTTGGAAATGGGGCCCATAGATATTGTACTCGGTTGTGATTGGTTGATGACATTAGGCAGGATCACTATGGATTTCTCACAGTTATATATGGAGTTTATCTCCAATGGACAGCTTATCCATTTACAGGAGATTCCTAGTAGATCAGATTTTCAGCTTATCACCATTCAACAACTCAAAAGAGAGTACAAGAAGCGCTCACAAAATTTTGTTTTGCATTTGAATAAAGAAACACAGGATCAGCCCAATAATTTAGCAAACCATCCAGCCTTGGCAGCTCTTCTTGAGGAGTACAGAGATCTATTTGAAGTACCTACTTCATTGCCTCCTAAGAGAGCAGTGGATCACCCCATTGATTTGGAGCCCAACTCAAAGACAATCAATAAGCCACCTTACAAATTATCAAAGTGTGAATGAGAGGAAGTAGCCAGGAAAATCAAAGAACTTCTTCAAATGGGATTCATTGAACCAAGTTCTTCACCTTACGCATCTCCAGTCCTGTTAGTAAAAAATAAAGATGGATCTTTCAGAATGTGCATTGACTATAAGGATCTCAATAAGATAACAGTGAAGAACATGTATCCTATACCCAGGATTGATGATTTGCTTGATGAGCTTAAGGGGGCTCGATTCTTCACGAAGATTGATTTGAGATCAGGGTATCATCACATTTGCATGTGAGAGGGTGATGAAGTCAAGACTGCTTTCAGGACTGATTGTGGGCTCTATCATTTCTTGGTGATGCCATTTGGGCTTACTACCGTTCTTCAAATTTAGCTCATGTAGTGGTCATCTTTCATTCATTTCCCATTTGTAAAGTTGTAAAACAGAGTAGTACTCTGTTCTATCCATCTCCTTTCTAGTTGTTTCTAGGTTTGTTTTTTAGGACAAAAACTTTTGGGAAGGGATGGATTGTAAGAAGCTCGGAATAACAAATTAGTGTTAATAACATTGATATTATGCCATGTCACACTGACATTGGTATAAAAGGAGAGAAGATGTAATTTTTCACATCTTTTTAACACAATAATACAATTACAGACTTTCTCTCCCTTCTTGCTCACAGCTTCTATGGCTTCCCCATCTTTCCTGTCTTTCTCTCTCTAAATCTAGTCTTTCTCTCTCCTCATCACTCTTCTTTTCTCTCTTCTTGCAGTCTTTCTCTCTTCTGCAGTCTTCTCTCTCCTCTTTCTCTCTCCCTAGTTCTCTCTCTGACAATAATCTTATGGAAATTTTTTGGAATTTTTTTGATGGGTTTAAGGTCTCACAAAAAATAAGTCATTACAGGGGGGGTTGTACTTTGCGCGCGCATATTTGCTCCTCCACAATACGGAGCGAGGACTCCTCCTACGGAGATTTCATTGTGCCACTCTCGCGCCATATGAGGTCATCCACCATACAGAACGAGAAGTATAGTACCAAACATTATGCTTTGCTACGCTCGCGCTGTATGAGCTACTCCACAATACGGCGTGAATAGGACCCTGCGAAAATTTGGCTTTGCTTCTCTCGTGTCGTATCACCTTATCCTCTCCATGTCATATCGACCATACCAGTGAATAGTTTTTTTTTTACTCTTCCTATCATTTTCTCAGGCGCAAGAGTGATGACAAGGACAAAGCAGACAACTACCAAGGTTCCAATCTCCCCTAGAGTACTTGATCAACCAACAAATCAATCTAGATCCTCTTCGGCTCAAGGATTAAGGGGGAGCATCTTGTCATGCTTTGTAATCCAATGTGGTAGTGAGGGGGGGGGGGGGGGGGGGGGGGGTGGGGGCGAAGGGGACGAGGTATTGAGAGTGTATATATGTGAATCTTCCTAATCCTATAGAGGATAAGAGGAGCCGAGTGTGAATGGTCTTGAGGGAAAGGGGAAACCCTAACCCAAAAAAAGCACAAAGAAATCACAAAAAAAGGCCATCATGATATGGCACGAATGGGGGGCTTGCGTGCTGACCCAACCCCCCTATTCGCGCCATATCATGATGGCCTATTTTTTGTGATTTTGTAATACTTTTTTGGGGTTAGGGTTTCCCCTTCCCCTCAAGGCCACAAAAATATAGGCCATCATGATATGGCGTGAATAGGGGGGTTGGGTGATTATCACCCAACCCCCCTATTCACGGCATATCATGATGGCCTTTTTTCTTGTGCTTTTTTGGGGTTAGGGTTTCCCCTTCCCCTCAAGACCATTCACACTCAGCTCCCCTTATCCCTTACAACAGATAAGGAGGATCCTCTTCTCCTTTTTTTCTTAAAATAGCTTTAAAATAACAAATGAGCTCAAAAAATTCTTAAAAACTTCCCTAATGCTTTTATGATTTTTTTGGGGATTTTTTAAATAGGTGTAAAGTCTTATTAAAAATAAATATTATAACATTATTAGAGAGTCACATGTGACTATTATCCTAAAGCTTAAAATTTTTTGGGCTATTCCTTAACTTTTTTTCTACCTATCATTACATAATTTGGATCTAAAATAGACTATCTTTTTGAATAGATATTACATTAGTATATATTTGCTATAGATATTCTATCTTCTTTAAGAGCTTTAAAAATATATAAGAGATATGAATAGTTATATATATTTTGAGATAATATATATTTTTAATAACTTATTTGCTAATCATTCTATCAATTTACTAAAATATTTTTATTTTAGAGAGGGTATCTTCTTGAAGAGTTATGAAATATAGTTTATCTTTACTAAATAGTATATTCTATCCTTTTGAGCTATAGAAAAAGATTGAAGAGATATTGAATAATTATATCTATTATCATGGATTTCATATAAAAATTTGACTATTAATGACTTATTTATTCAACTCCATTGATTTATCAATAGTTTATATTATTATATAAATGACTCCATTAATAATTTATTTATTTAACTCCATTGACTTGTCAAAAGTTCATGTTATTTCATGTAGATAGCTTTGTATAACATCATATAATACTCTTTAAACTATTTTTAAAAAATAAATCAAATCATGACTGCTATAAAGTAAAGGAGATCTATAATCACAAAGATTATTTTCATGGTCATTTTTTTGTGAAATTTAGATATATTACATTTGAAAAAAGATATACAAGGATAAAGCATCAATAATATAGTGATGCTTTCAATTATAAAATCAGTCTACATTAAAATCAGAGTTCTGAGAAAAAGAAATAGAGTCAAGTCCTTTCTATTTCTTCTTACAAATCAAGGGAAGAGATCTTAAGAGATTTACTAGGATATGATAGCATGTGCATTAGACTTAGAGTTCTGAGAGAAAGAAATAGAGTCAAGTCCTTTCTATTTCTTCTTACAAATCAAGGGAAGAGATCTTAAGAGATTTGCTAGGATATGATAGCATGTGCATTAGACTCAGAGTTCTGAGAGAAAGAAATAGAGTCAAGTCATTTTTATTTCTTCTTACAAATCAAGGAAAGAGATCTTAAGAGATTTGCTAGGATATGATAGCATGAGTAGTATCATCCCATGACATTAAGCCACCATTTAGGTATTGAAATCTGATAGTGCTAATAAGAATCGCAATCGAGGATATTGAAACTTAAAACCCCATAGTGCTAATCATAGTTGCGGGTATGATGAGAAAAAGACTCCCAAGAGCTAATATCAAGTAAGAAGTTGTATCCTTAATATTCTTCGAAGCATCTTGCACACATAAATCGTCTTAGTCCTAAAGTTGATATGATATACAATATCACTAATACTTCTATCTATTACTTGTTTAATGTGTTTTATATTTTAAGAGACTTAAAATTTAATAATAAACGCGCTTAATCTATTACTAGGTAAATATTTTTGTCTCCCAGAAATCAAAGTACTTCCTTTCTTCTAATTATAATATATTATCATTGTCTTATCCATTAGTGCTTGCTAAAAAGTTGATATTACAATATTGTATAATGAAGGTATTCTATTTTCAAGTGCCAAGATCAAGGTGAAATTTTTCACTTTCTATTCTATTAGCTTGAGGATTATCCTTATTATATCTATCCCTATCAATTTGTATCAACACCATGGGACTCTTTTACCCATTTTCTTATGAATCAAATTGAAGATATTGAAGAAAAAACTTGGATTTAGTTGAAACAAAATCTTACAGAATGGATGTCTTAGGGATCGAAGTAAAGATACGGCTTGGATGTCCCAACCTAGTTGAGTCTGCTGAAAACTAACGAGATGATCTCGTCTTAGGTCCATGGAGGACATATCTCTATAGCTCAATCGGCAAGTAAGTGGTATTGGTCCTCTGTGTAGAGACTCTTTTGATTGTTGATAACCTTCTCAAGATTTTGTGAAAGGAGACGAAGGGAGACAAAGGGAGACCAATGCAAACTACTGGTAAGAACTGAATGTGATTTTGGTGAGAAATTTTACAACAGAGTAAAATCTGCTTTAAGAACTAAGAAACAAAGTGAAGAGGAGATAACAATGATTCAAATGAATGCATACAAAAAAAAAAGCATGATTTTGGTGGGAAACGTAATAGTAGAATATTCAAAAAGAAAGAATAATGACCGAAAAGTGACCTCTGACATGAGTTAACATCCTTACGTATTTAATGGCTGGCCTCTTAAATGAATAATAAATTCTCTCATTAATCACATCTGAATGGCCAAATTTGGAGGGTTCATTATTTTAAAACCTCAACTAATTAGTAACTTAATCATTTTCTTACAAGTGTCGTTTTTGAAATGTTTTTTGCCATAATGATGGACAGATAGAAAGGGTAAATAAATGGTTAGAGACTTATCTTCACCATTTTTGCTATAATGTCCAAAATTCATGGGATTCTTGGTTACACTTGGCTGAGTTTGCCTACAACAACTCTACTCATGCTAGTATTGGAGTTTCACCCTTTGAGGCTATGTATGGCTATAAGGTGCCCTTGCCCACAGTCATCTTTAATGAAAGAAATCCTCATGGGAAAGAAGAGTTGGAAAGAATGCAAACCCTTCTTCAGCAGTGTAAGATGAACTTGAGGAAAGCTCAAGACCAAATGAAGATGTATGTTGATGAGAAGAGGCAGCCTTTAGAGTTCCAAGAAGGAGAGTTGGTCTTATTGAAGGTGCCCAAGTCTAGGTATTCCTTTTTGAAAGATGGATCTAGTAACAAGCTTGCTCACAAATTTTATGGTCCCTATCGAATCCTAAAGCACATTGGAGACTTTGCATATAGGTTGAAGCTGCCCTCTTCTACAAAGATTCATAATGTCTTTCATGTTAGTCAGATCAAGCCTTTCTATGGTGATCCAGTTGATATAATTGATGAGCTGCCACCTATTGATGAATAAGGTCTTATTCAATACATCCCAGAGGTTGTCATAGGTCAATGTGAGAAGAATCTTTGATCTCGTTCTATCATGGAATATTTGATAAAATGGAGAGGTTTACCATCTGAGGAAGCTTCTTGGAAGTTGGATTCTATATTGGATGAGTTTCCTTTCTTAAGGGATACATTAGTGATTGAAGCCTATTGATTATGGAGCTAGTTTTGGTGCAGACCGAGTCAGGACAACATGCTGTTTTAGAATAGTTTTTATTGTGCCTAATTTTCAGAATTTAGGCACTCACATAGGGTCCAAGTACTCTTCAAGAGCTACATTTTGACATGTGGTATGCTTCATTTGGACACTTCTACTAAAAGTTATAGCACATTTGGTCCAGCAAGGTCTGTTTACACTAGAGCAAGCTATCTACTTCATTTTGAGTTTATCAGTTGAAGATATTATGGCTCCATATACTTTTGAATCACTCTTGATCATGTATATAGATGAGGCCTACTCTTGTTCTTCTATTTTAGTCCATATGTCAGTCATTTTTCATTCATTTTTTCATTTGTAAAGTTGTAAAAACAAAGTAGTACTATGTTCTATCCATCCTTTTCTCATATTTTAAGTTTGTTTTTGAGGGCAAAAACCTTTGGGATGGGATGGATTGTAAGAAGCTGGGAAGAATAAGGATTTAGTGTGCAAATAATATTGATGTTATTCCATGTCACAATGGCATTGGTATAAAAGGAGAGGACATGTAATTTTTCTCATCTTTTTAACACATTAATACATTACTGTCCTTCTCTCCCATCTTGCTCACAGCTTCTATGGCTTCTTTCTCTTTCCTGTATTTCTCTCTCCAATTCTAGCATTTCTCTCTCCTTATCACTCTTTCTCTCTCTTCCTGCAAGTCTTTTTCGCTCTTTTGCACTCTCTCTTTCTCCTCTTTCTCTCTCTCTAGTCCACTTCTTGACATTGTCTAGATTTTCTCTCACCTCTACACTCTGCTTCTCTCTTTCATGTAGTTTTCTATCTCCTCTTTCTCTCTTCTCTTAGGTCCCTTCATGACAAGTGGTATCAAAGCATGGTTCTTTGATCGTAGATTGGTTACATTTTAACTAAATCTTTCTATTTCTTGAATCAGATTATCTATGATAGCCAAGTACATGTGGTACAAACTTTACAGGGAGTAGTACATTAACCAGTGGACTCTCAAGACATGAAGACATGCTTCATTAATGGAGTCTTGGACAAGTTAGAGCCAAACCACTTAAAGATATCATGTTGTGGTCAAATTTCTATAATTTTTTGGAGGTTCCTTGAGGTAAAATAGGGCTACAAACTTTAGGAAAGGCTAAGTTATTACTATCTTTGACAAAAGAGCTTTTTCCTCTTTCTCTTCAAACTTGCTTTCACCATATCCATAAGGGGGGAAGCTTCTATCATGTCCTACCAACTTCTATCCTATTAATGGACACTTGCCTTAGACTCTTGAGGTCAAATGGAAGCTAATGCTCACAACTATGCCTCATTTTGAAGCCACGTGGGCTACCAGACAGTCATCACATTTCATGCTTTTTTTTTGGCTTGCTTGAACTCTCCATGCCTACTAGTTACTTCTCATTTGAAGAGACAAATGATCAATATCTTCAAACAAGGCTATGACAAGTTTCTTATAGCCACACTAAAGGTTCTTCTTCTACCATTGGAGCATCAATGAATCTCTTTTGCTAAAATAACTAGGACAACAACAGTTTACTTCAAATTTTGTCAAGGATTTTAGCGTTTTGTCAAGTATTTGAGTTCTACATTCATCCTATGAAGAGGTGTGGTACATTTGGAGCCTTAAAACTAAGACTAGTCTTCTATTGAAGTAACATTGAGTCTCTCTTGTTGAATAAAATAGGGAAGCATTAAATACTCTTCTTTTCTTCCACATTTGGAGCATCAAGAGGTCATTTCTAGTGCTAAATATCAGCTTAAACGATAGCTACAACTTTGACACTCCATTACTCTACTCTAAGGAAAGTAATCTCTCCATTTTGAAGCTTTTATAGACCTTGGCTATGGTGGATTTTGGGACAATATTGAGATATCTCTTCAATTTCAGTGATACAAAGTTCTTCATTTCAAATGTCTCTAACAACCATTTACATCCTTCATCCTCTTCATTCAAGTCAAGATTTGATTATATACTTCATCTGTTGAGCTTCAATATTCTATGAACAAGTATGAATAGTAGAGAACACTAATCCTTCACTAATAATTGCTTCAAAGTAGAGGCGTTTTCCTTCTCTGTTAACAAGCATTTTATCTATAGCAAGGCTCTTCAACCTTGGCAATGTTGAAGATTATGGAGCTATGGGCTTCAATTTAGAAGCAAAATTTTGGGCATTTTGATGGCATTTTATCTATAGGCTCTTCAACCTTGGTAAGATTGAAGATTATGGAGTTATGGGGTTCAATTTAGAAGCAACATTTTGGGGCTTTTGATGGCAACAAGCCAGAAAGTCATTACTCTTTTTTTATCTCTCATATGATGGAGCATTTCTTGGTACATGGGTTATGCTAATGACATATTTTTAGTGGCATGGGGTCTTCAGTTAGACTCTTAAACCTATGTTGATATGTCTATAGCAATGTCTTGTTATTGTTGGTAGTGGTGGACATTACTCCTACATTGTAATCATTAAAATGCGTGGTCTAAGACTTTTATTGCTTTTCATTTATCATAAATTTATGTCTTAGTACCCTACAAAGTTCCCTCAATTCTATCTATGAGTCTACAAGGTTCAACAAGGTCAAAGGTGGATCTATAGACCTTTTACAGGCTCATTCAAATAAGGAGATTATGGACAATGTCAGCCAACTAGCTTTGGGCTATCATATCTCTTTCTAACCTACTCTAAAATTTACTGTTAAGTTCTCTGTTTGAAGAAGAAAGTGTTAGATTTGATTTCAATCAAAAGTTTTATTATCAAATCTTTTAATCAAAAGTTATGGCTAATTTAGTCCCTATAGGTATGATAGGGCTAGACCTTCCATAGGCAAGGAAACATAGTATTATGAGTCTTATAAGAGATATTGGTTCTAATAGGATGGATATTGCTTTGGTGGACATTATGGGCACTTTGGCATATTCTTTCATAACTTATGACGACTCTCAAATGGCATTGGAAGTGATGGATGTGAGTTTGGTTGAGCAAGTACTTATCCATCATTTGCAACCACATACTTCTCAGTTGGTTCAACAAGGTGTAATGTATGCCCTTATTAATATTTATGATAACAGTGTCTTATAGGATGTATATGTAATGTTGAATTGAAAAGAATGTTGTTGGGATTACTAACCATGGACAAACTAGACTTTCAAGCTAAATTGCGGGCATCAATGAAGTATTGTTACAGTAGTGGTACTACTCTTCTACATTCTCTTCAAGGTAGGGATGTATTACATTAGTTTGTATCATTGCTTAATTAGTCATCTCACTAGAAGTTAGAATATGTTGCCTTAGTATTTCTTTCTACTCTCTTTGCTAATATTGATGCTAATCAGTGGGCTACAATGGTTCATATATCTCCATTGGTTAGTAGGTGATCATGGGCTTCATTAGAAGGACAACTAGCATGGGAAATATTGGATGTTAGTATGCTTTCATTGGTCAAAATTCTTGGAAAATGTTCTAGCAAGATAGAGGAATATATTACATTCATTTTGATTTGTCTTTGTATCTACCATGAGGGTATTCACAATTGTGTAGAGATGGCTATAAATCTTTTGTTGAAGCTTGTTGCATGGAAAAATAAAATGCTTACATTGATTACTACTTGGTGCAACCACTTCAAGGATAGTGCTCAGCCTACTCTACAAGATGTGGTTACTTCTTTGGAGCATTTTGATGATGGTTTTATGTCTAAATCTATAGAATTCAACCATGGACAACAATAATACTTTGTACAAAGCCATGATGAAGAGGATTATTCTACTAATCTTGGATAGCCAATCAATGGAAATTAACCAAATGCAGTGTTGAATTCTTATTTCTTCAAGGTATTGATGATCATGAAGTGGACAATGTATTTTATGATGGGCAAGAGGAAGAGCATGAAGAGGCTAATGACCAAGATGAAGATCATGAAGACCAACCATATGAAGAAGACCAATTGAAAATCAAGTTCTCTTCAAGACATGTCCATACATCATGAATCAATCATAACATCCTTCTATCAAGTCTGCCAAAGCCTTTACACAAGATAAAGACAAATCTCTATGATTTAGACTCTACATATATTACATGAAAATTCTATTGTACATCTAAGACAAAGAGTCAAAACAATCCTAATGTCAATAGATTTAAATGATTTCTTAGTAAGAGAAGCCCAAGTACTTCTCCTGGGAGTACTATGTATTGATAGAACTTGAGAAGGGAAACAAAAGCCTTGTATAGGACTCCAAACACACTTTAGCCCTATATATTCTTGGTTATTACAACAATCATAAGCCGATCATTTGATGACTAAACTCCAAGAAAAATGGTTCTCGATTATCTACACAATGTCTACTACTACTCGAAAGTAATCTCCAAGCATTAGATCTCTTGGAGCTCCTTGTTATATCCAAAAACACCCACCAAACACTAGCTTCTACTCTTATGCTCATAGGGAAAACCTAAATGGTTTTGTTGGCTCCAAAAGGGAGATAAAACTTGAGGACATCTGATTAGAATTCTCATGGATCTCTTCTTATCTCCTCTTCCCATCCAGAGTGTTGTTTGCTACCTAAAAATTATGATTATGTGGGTGTCGCACGAATTCGGGAGCCCTTCTTTTTTTATGAGATTTCTCAAAACTAACTGAAAAGTAAATTGCTTTTTGTATGTCATCCTATTTTATAATTTTTCAATACTTTTTAGGATAGTTATAAGTAATATTCAAAATATTAAAAAAGTGCTAAAATTGTCTAAAAAACATGTATTTTTAAACCATCCATACTATGGACACTAACACTAATGACTAAGATGACATTGTCTCTCTAGATTAATTTGAAAGTTGGATGATGATGTACTCTAGGATTTTTCACACTATATCTGCATAGCGGCATGATATCGTGGTATGAAATATGCTGGTGATAACTAGTAAAATAGGTTAAATCAACAATTCAATGAAACACAAGTTTCAAGAGGCCATGAAAACTTTAGAGATAGGGGGAGCTCTAGAAGAAGAGATGAATGATAAAATAGAGGTTCTAGCAACTCTGGTACTATCTGTCATTATAGTGGCAAAACAAGTCATATTACAAGCTAGTGTTATGCTAAGAAGGATGATATCTATAGTGGTAAATTATAGTAAGGAAACTATGCATCTTCTTCACATAGAATGAAGATAAAAATTAGCATCTTTTTATTATGCAATATATTATGAATACTGTTACAAGAAAGGGGACACATGATGATGCATGGTATATTGATTCAGGTACATCTACTCATATGACTAGCCATACTTAATGGTTTGGAGACATGCAAGATTTATAAAATCCAAATTATGTGAAAATGGGTGACGATTCATGTCACCCAATTTCACCATTGAAAAAGTTTCATTGTCATTGCATAATGGTCATGCACAAAGAGTTTGTCAGATGTATTACATGTGACATCCATCGGAAAGAATCTAGTGTCTGTTGGCCAAATGGTAGAGCAAAGGCTACATGTTAAATTCAATGCAAAAGGGTGTTTTCTAGAAGACTTTTGTGTTAGTTATAGGGTTGCTTGCTTTTAGAGTTGCAAAATGTCATAAAGTGTGTAAAGCATGTCAGTTCGATATGTAGACAAAACAACCTTTCCGCATGATAGAGATATAAGTAGGAATATACTTGATGTTGTGAATATAGATACTTGGGACCTACACAAACATATCTCCTAGTAACAATAAATATTTTTGTCACATTCATTGATGATTGTTTAAGAAATTTGTGGATGTATTTCATAAAGGAAAAGAGTGATGTGTTTGGGCACTTCAAAACTTCAAGACTACTATTATAAAAGAAACACTACAAGGGAATGGGGCAATAACAACGGCCATTTGCGATGTGAAAAAGTGGTGTCGCTAAAAGCGTCACTATTAGCGTCGCTAATTCTATTAGCGACGCAAATAGTGATGCTAATAGCGACGCTGATCTGAGGAAAAAGTTTCGAAAACCCGAGCATAACATTTTCGTGAAAACATTTGCGAGAAAGAATGAAAGAGAGAGCGAGAGAGCTTAAAGCTTTGAGAGAGAGAGAGAGAGAGAGAGAGAGAGAGAGAGAGAGAGAGAGAGAGAGAGAGAGAGAGAGAGTGAGTGAGTGAGAGTAAGAGGGAGAGGGAGAGAGAGAGAGAGAGAGATAGAGAGAGAGCTCATCACCATTGTCACCACCGCCACCGCTATATTCGAAGAAGAAAGAGAAATGTGCATGGGAGAAGGGAGGGAAGGTGTAAAGAGAAAGTACAAAGGGTTTCATCTTCAGGCCTTTGAGGCAGGTACATTGCCTCTTCTTGCTTTATTTTTGTGTTCTCTTATTTTCTTTTTTCATTTTTCTTTGCAAAGAGATACATGGAAAGAGAGGGAGGGAGTAAGGGAGGGAGAAGAATGAAGGGAGAGGAAGAGAGAAAGAGGGAGAGAAAGGAAACAAAGAGAAAGAGGAAGAGAGAAATGAGAGATGAAGGGAGGGAGAGAGGATGAGTGAGAGAAACAATGAGAGAGAGAGGGGGGAAGAGACAAAGAGAGAGGAAAAAAAGAAAGGGAAATAGAGAGAGAAAGAGAGGGGGAGAGAAATATAGAAAGGGAGAGGGAATGAAGAGAGGAGGAGGAGATAGAAAAGAAGGGTGAAGTAAAGAGAGGAAGGAGAGTGAAAAGAAGAGAGAGAGAGGGAGAAAGAGAGATAGAGAGAAAAAATAGAGAGTGAGAGAGAGGGAGAGAGAAATAGGAAAAAAATGAGAGAATGAGAGAGAAGATTAATAAAGAAAAGTAAAGGGAGAGGGGGGGAGAGAGATAAAGAGATGTGGGGTGACATTTCTTTCAATATCTTTGTTTCTTAAGCTTTTTATTTTCTATCTTTGATTGTCTTTGCAATGAGATGAGTTGAGTAAGAGTGGGGAGGGAAGGAGGGAGAGAAATAAAGAGAAGAAGGGAGGGGAAGGAAGAGAGAGATGGAGAGAAATAAAAACGGGAGAGAGAGGGGCTTCATAAAAAAGTGTCAAAACCCAAGCATGGCATTTTATAGGTTTGTAAACAAGTAAGAGAGTGGGAGAGAGAGAGAGAGAGAGAGAGAGAGAGAGAGAGGCCGCTGCCGCTGCCGCCATCCACGAGGAAGGAGGAGGCAAGTGTAAAGGAGAAGGAAGGAACTCCTGAGAAGAAAAAAAATGAGAGAAGTACAAAGGGATTCTTCTTCAAGCTTTGAGGTAAGTGCATTATCTCTTCTCTCTTTGTTTTTCTCTTTTCTTTACTTCTCTCTCTCTTTTTGTTGATGAAGAGTGTATAGAGAGAAGAAGTGAGAGAGATCAACGTGCGCAAGGGAGATTGAGAGAGAGAGAGAGGTCGCTGCCACCACCAATCCACACAAAAATAGAGGGGACAAGTGCAAAGAAGAAGGAGGGAACCCATGAAGGAGAATAAGAAGAAGGAGAGAAGCGCGAAAGGATTCTTCTTCAAGCTTTGAGGTAAGTGCATTATCTCTTCTCTCTTTGTTTTTCTCTTTTCTTTACTTCTCTCTTTCTTTTTGTTGATGAAGAGTGTATAGAGAGAAGAAGCGAGAGAGATCAACGTGCGCAATGGAGATTGAGAGAGAGAGAGAGAGAGAGAGAGAGAGAGAGAGAGAGAGAGAGAGAGAGAGAGAGAGAGAGGTCGCTGCCACCGCCAATCCACCACAAAAAGAGAGGTAACAACTATAAAGAAGAAGGAGGGAACCTGTGAAGGAGAAGAAGAAGAAGGAGAGAAGCGCGAAGGGATTCTTCTTCAAGCTTTGAGGTAAGTGCATTATCTCTTCTCTCTTTGTTTTTCTCTTTTCTTTACTTCTCGATTTCTTTTTGTTGATGAAGAGTGTATAGAGACAAGAAGTGAGAAAGATCAGCGTGCGCAATGTAGATTGAGAGATAGAGAGCGAGAGAGAGAGAGAGAGAGGTCGCTGCCACTGCCAATCAACCACAAAAAGAGGGGACAACTGCAAAGAAGAAGGAGGGAATCCGTGATGGAGAAGAAGAAGAAGGAGAGAAGCGCGAAAGAATTCTTCTTTAAACTTTAAGATAAGTGCATTATCTCTTCTCTCTTTGTTTTTCTCTTTTCTTTACTTCTCTCTTTCTTTTTGTTGATGAAGATTGTATAGAGAGAAGACGTGAGAGAGATCAACGTGCACAAGGGAGATTGAGAGAGAGAGAGAGAGAGAGAGAGAGAGAGCGAGAGAGAGGTCGTTGCCACCACCAATCAACCAAAAAAAGAGAGGGGGCAACTGCAAAGAAGAAGGAGGGAACCCGTGAAGGAGAAGAAGAAGGAGGAGAGAAGCGTGAAAGGATTCTTCTTCAAGCTTTCACGTAAGTGCATTATCTCTTCTCTATTTGTTTTTCTCTTTTCTTTACTTCTCTCTTTCTTTTTGTTGATGAAGATTGTATAGAGAGAAGTGAGAGAGATCAACGTGCACAAGGGAGATTGAGAGAGAGAGAGAGAGAGAGAGAGAGAGAGAGAGAGAGAGAAAGAAAGAAAGTTATATTAACGTCTTCTAAAGACCAAAACTGGCCTATGAGACAAACTGTGATACAACTGATGAGGTCCAGCTATCCAAAATAAAAGTGCTGAATGAAAAGCTAAAAACTGGAAACTGAAAATACGGTGCTGTGAGTGTGATAAGTGACGTGTATGTGTATGTGCGTATGTAGCTCTGGTACTCCAGATAATGGCTACAAAAGGGGAACAAATGTCGGCTGTGATAGGGGAACAACTGTCGGCTGTGATAAAGTGGTGCGATGTGTATATGTAACAGATGCAGGGAAATATACTATCCTGGGATGTAGTAGCAGTCGTCGAAGTCGCTAATAGTAGGTGATCCCTCCTGGATGCAGGATGTGGTACATCGGCGGTGGAGAAAGAGCAAACTGGAGATCTGAGATCCAATGTGTCGAGTGTCGTCGAATCTCGGTCTGCTGTCGATGTAGATTAAGAATCCTCCGGATCTCCTATCGGTGTGGCTGTGGGGTCCGAAACCCACGGATCCTCGTGCGGCATCGGGTACGCTAGTCCTCAGCCTACTGTAGTGTGAGCCCGGAGGTCTGGCTGGAGGCTGGTACAGTAGCTCTCACTCTGTCTGTCTGAAAGAACTGAGAGAGAGAGAGAGAGAGAGAGAGAGAGAGAGAGAGAGAGAGAGAGAGAGAGAGAGAGAGCGAGAGAGAGGTCGTTGCCACCACCAATCGACCAAAAAAAGAGAGGGGACAACTGCAAAGAAGAAGGAGGGAACCCGTGAAGGAGAAGAAGAAGGAGGAGAGAAGCACGAAAGGATTCTTCTTCAAGCTTTGAGGTAAGTGCATTATCTCTTCTCTCTTTGTTTTTCTCTTTTCTTTACTTCTCTCTTTCTTTTGTGTTGATGAAGAGTGTATAGAGAGAATAAGTGAGAGAGATCAACGTGCGCAAGGGAGATTGAGAGAGAGTGTGTGTGTGTGAGAGTGAGAGAGATCAACATGTGCAAGACTGAGAGAGATCAACGTGCTCAAGGGAGATTGAGAGAGAGAGAGAGAGAGAGAGAGAGAGAGGTCTCTGCCTGCCACCGCCAATCCACACAAAAATAGAGGAGACAACTGCAAAGAAGAAGGAGGGAACCCGTGAAGGAGAAGAAGAAGGAGAGAAGCACAAAAGGATTCTTCTTCAAGCTTTGAGGTAAGTGCATTATCTATTCTCTCTTTGTTTTTCTCTTTTCTTTACTTCTCTCTTTCTTTTTATTGATGAAGAGTGTATAGAGAGAAGTGAGAGAGATCAACGTGCTCAAGGGAGATTGAGAGAGAGAGAGAGAAAGAGAGAGAGAGAGAGAGAGAGAGAGAGAGAGAGAGAGGTCACTGCCACCACCAATCCACCACCAAAAGAGGGGGGACAACTGCAAAGAAGGAGGGAACCCATGAAGGAGAAGAAGAAGAAGGAGAGAAGCGTGAAGGGATTCTTCTTCAAGCTTTGAGGTAAGTGCGTTATCTCTTCTCTCTTTGTTTTTCTCTTTTTTTTATTTCTCTCTTTCTTTTTGTTGATGAAAAGAGTATAGAGAGAAGAAGTGAGACAGATCAACGTGCGTAAGGGAGATTGAGAGAGAGAGAGAGAGAGAGGTCGCTGCCACCACCAATCCACCACAAAAAGAGAGGGGACAACTACAAAGAAGGTGGAGGAAACCCGTGAAGGAGAAGAAGAAGAAGGAGAGAAGCACGAAAGGATTCTTCTTCAAGCTTTGAGGTAAGTGCATTATCTCTTCTCTCTTTGTTTTTCTCTTTTCTTTACTTCTCTCTTTCTTTTTGTTGATGAAGATTGTATAGAGAGAAAAAGTGAGAGAGATCAATGTGTGCAAGGGAGATTGAGAGAGAGAGAGAGAGAGAGAGAGAGAGAGAGAGAGAGAGAGAGGTCGCTGCCACCACCAATCCACCACAAAAAGAGAGGGGAGAACTGCGAAGAAGAAGGAGGGAACCTGTGAAGGAGAAGAAGAAGAAGAAGGAGAGAAGTGTGAAAGGATTCTTCTTCAAGCTTTGAGGTAAGTGCATTATCTCTTCTCTCTTTGTTTTTCTCTTTTCTTTACTTCTCTCTTTCTTTTGTGTTGATGAAGAGTGTATAGAGAGAATAAGTGAGAGAGATCAACATGCGCAAGGGAGATTGAGAGAGAGAGAGAGAGGTCACTGCCACCGCCAACCCACCACAAAAAGAGAGGGGACACTTACAAAGAAGAAGGAGAGAACCTGTGAAGGAGAAGAAGAAGAAGGAGAGAAGCGTGAAAGGATTCTTCTTCAAGCTTTGAGATAAGTTTATTATCTCTTCTCTCTTTGTTTTTCTCTTTTCTTTACTTCTCAATTTCTTTTTGTTGATGAAGAGTGTATAGAGAGAAGAAGTGAGAAAGATCAATGTGCGTAAGGGAGATTGAGAGAGAGAGAGAGAGAGAGAGAGGTCGCTGCCACCACCAATCCACCACAAAAAGAGAGGGGACAACTGCAAAGAAGAAGGAGGAAACCCGTGAAGGAGAAGAAGAAGAAGGAGAGAAGCGCGAAAGGATTCTTCTTCAAGCTTTGAGGTAAGTGCATTATCTCTTCCCTCTTTGTTTTTCTCTTTTCTTTACTTCTCTCTCTCTTTTTGTTGATGAAGATTGTATCGAGAGAAGAAGTGAGAGAGATCAACGTGCACAAGGGAGATTGAGAGAGAGAGAGAGAGAGAGAGAGAGAGAGAGAGAGAGAGAGAGAGAGGGGGGGTCACTGCCACCATCAATCGACCAAAAAAAGAGAAGGGACAATTGCAAAGAAGGAGGGAACCCATGAAGGAGAAGAAGAAGAAGGAGAGAAGCGTGAAAGGATTCTTCTTCATGCTTTGAGGTAAGCGCATTATCTCTTCTCTCTTTGTTTTTCTCTTTTCTTTACTTCTCTCTTTCTTTTTGTTGATGAAGAGTGTATGAAGAGAAGAAGTGAGAGAGATCAATGTGTGCAAGGGAGATTGAGAGATAGAGAGAAAGAGAGAGAGAGAGGTCGCTGCCACCGCCAATCTACCACAAAAATAGAGAGGACAACTACAAAGAAGAATGAGGGAACCCATGAAGGAGAAGAAGAAGAAGGAGAGAAGCGCGAAAGGATTCTTCGTCAAGCTTTGAGATAAGTGTATTATCTCTTTTCTCTTTGTTTTTCTCTTTTCTTTACTTCTCTCTTTCTTTTTGTTGATGAAGAGTGTATAGAGAGAAGAAGTGAGAGAGATCAACATGTGCAAGTGAGATTGAGAGAGAGAGAGAGAGAGAGAGAGGTTGCTGGCATCGCCAATCCACCACAAAAATAGAGGGGACAACTGCAAAGAAGAATGAGGGAACCCGTGAAGGAGAAGAAGAAGGCGAGAAGCGCGAAAGGATTCTTCTTCAAGCTTTGAGGTAAATGCATTATCTCTTCTCTCTTTGTTTTTCTCTTTTCTTTACTTCTCTTTTTCTTTTTGTTGATGAAGAGATGTATAGAGAGAAGAAGGGAGACAGATCAACACAAGGGAGATTGAGAGAGAGGGAAAGAGAGAGAGAGATAGGCTGCCACTGCCACTGCCATTGCCACCGTGTCCACTAAAAGAGAGGGGACAACTACAAAGGAGAAGGAGGGAACCCCCAACCTCTGTCTCTTCTCTATCTTGCCCTCCTCAAGCTTGCATGGCAGACACCAAGCAAGCATGTCCATGTTTCTCGGCCATGGGAAGGCCTCATCCCAAAGCTTGCCACCTGGAGCACAAGTTGGAGCCTCCGCTAGTGCAGCAACAAGTGCTCCCCATAGAGCACAACAACCGCCAGAGAAGAAGAGGAGATGGAAACTGGGCACTATTTCCCTTCAAGAGATAAAGAGAATGTAGTGCGGATACGAGCTTCTCATTCCAAAAAGATCTTTTCATAAGGACGTTGTTCGGGAAGTCATGCAAGACTTGGAGCTGAAAGGGATGGAAAGATTTTGGGCACAAGTGCGAGACAGCCCACCAGTAGGAAGGTAGACTGTTGCACCTATGACAATAGAAAGAAGAGCCTACATGATGTACTACATGTACCTTCTATTACCAAGAATCTATTGTTGATTGGACAGATGGCAGAAAAAAATTTGCAAGAATCTACTATCAATTGGATAGATGATTTCAACTAATACACATGGCTGTACATTCGGAAGTACAAGGATGAGGTACTTGATGTATTTAAGCAAATGGGTTTATAAAGAGAAATGCAAGTCAGATGTTTTGTTGGAAAGGTATAAAGCCTGGCTCGTTGCAAAGGGATATGCATAGCAATACGGCCTAGATTATGAGGAGACTTTCATCTCAGTTTTGCCAAGATGGAAATGGTGAGAATAGTCATTGCATTAGTGGCTTCTAAGGGCTGAAACTTATGCAAAATGGATATAAAAAATGCATTCTTGAATTGTGACTTTATTGAAGAGGTATATAGAGTAGCATGAGGGTTATGTACACAACCTGAGGTGTATATGGATTCTAGCTAGCAACCCCGTCTATCATGTTAGATCCAAACACATAGAGATTCATTACAATTTCATCAGAGAAACGGTACTTGCAGGACAGATTGATCTACTTCATGTGAAGACTGAAGACCAGGTAGCCAATATCTTTACCAAATTACTTAGTAAAGAGAAATTCGTTCGTTTCAGGGATCTACTTGGAGTACATCAACTAGTCTGAGCTCAAGAAATGGAGTTTGAGAAGGGGGTGGATGAGCTTGATTCTTTTGATCTTAAAACACCTCCATCCATTGAGATTGAGGGTGAAGACAAGAAAGAAGAGATAGAAGATGACTTAGACGTAGATAAAAACAAAAACGAAGAAGTGGAGCTTAGAGACACTACCACTCCCTATATAAGTGTTTCTGGCTCCAACACCATGGTATAACTCTTACAGATGTCCAAATGCTCCCCCAAAAAGACTTGAACAAGTTTGGAATAAGCTAGAGTGAGCAGAAGATCAATGGGACTTATTCATACCTCAGGGTCCTGACTATAATGAAAGCTTGAAATTAAGCTCTTCTTCTTGGGCCTAAGAAGTGATAAAAAAGCTCCTTGAGCAATACTTTTTGAATTGATTTTTTCTAGCTTTTGCAATCACAAACTCTTTTTCTTCTCGGGCCTAAGCAAGTAATGAAAAATCTCCTTGCGAAATACCTTTTCGAATTAATTATATCTATCTTTTGCAATCAAAGGATTCAACTTTTTTTTGAAAATTTGATATAAAATTTTTAGATATTAGGTGTAGGTGACATTGGCAAATGAATTATGCAAGAATATTTAGTGCATATAGCTAGAAGGGTGGCAGGGCTACATGCCCTGCCACCTAAATTTTTTCCCCTCTATAACCGTCACTATTTGCGTTGAAAATTTACTCTGCAACCGTCGCTATTTGCGTCACTATTTGTGTCACTAACCCAATTAGCGATGCTAATAGCGACGAATCGATCGTGTCGCTAACAGCGACGCGAATAGCAATGATGGGGGTAATTTTTTCCATGAATACAACATAATCACCAATTTTAATTTCTAAATCATGAACTTCTTGTGTACCATTGTATCTAGTGCCTAAGAATGCAACTTTTATGTGATAATGAGTTGGAATAGTATGTAAATTCAATTCTTTGACCAATTTTGCATAAATAAAATCATGTGTGCTTCCATCATCATGCAAAACAATCTTTTCTTTACCATGCACAATACATTTCATCGTTAATAATGAATGAGGATTTGGCATACATGGTAAAGTATCTGAAGTAGTACTAATATCGTGATCGTCTTCCATGAAATCTGGCATTTCTTCATGGTCTTCATCTTCAATCGCTCCCAAGTAGTTGATGTGAAAAGTTGGCTTTTTGGATTGATAATTCACCGCTAGATGTCCAGGTTGGTGGCACTTGTAGCAAATTATAGGCCTGGATTTGGAAACATTAGTGGTTATGGTTAGGAATTTAGGTATGTTGGGATTTGGTTGGAAAGATGGCTTAGGATTTGGATTTGTGTTTGATGGTAAAGTAGGGGGTCGTGTCCAAGATTTACGGAAAGAAGAAGGAACAAAGTGATTTTTATTAAATCTTATTAAGTTAGAATTGAATTGCTTTGTATCAAAGTTACCATTAGTTAGAAATTGTTGTGGTCGCTTTTCTCATCCTCGAATTTTGTCTTCAGCATCATGGGCCAAAGAAATCGCATCCTCTAGAGTTGTTGGCTTGAACATGTTCACCTCCGCATAGAAGTGTCCAAGCAAACCAAACATAAACTTGCGCTTGTGGATCACCTCAGGTACATCTTCAAGCATTCGAATTTGCAATAAGGCATTCGAGAAACGCTCATTGTATTGCGAAATAGGCTCACGATCTCTTTGTTGTAGAAGATCCCACTATTTGATTGCTTTTTCATGGAAGTGAGGTGAAAGAAAATTCTGCAAAAATTTCTTTTCAAAGCCTCCCAAGTAGTAGGACAATCAATACTTTTGCAGACAACAGTCCACCATAACGATGCTCTATCCACTAAATGGTTAGTGACACACTTGAGTTTATCTTTTTAAGCATATTATTCTTCATGAGAATAATCATTAAACTGACTGACAAAAGCAAGAACAGTTTTCCCGTCATATAGTCCATTAAAAGTACAAAATTTGAAATTTATTTCACTTATCTTGGCTCCTTTCCTGATAGATTGTGCTTCGAGTGTCGCATTGATCGTACGTTATATAACATCTTCAGGTTGCGGTCCATCTTGATCGACAGTAGATCGTCGAAGAGTAGCCAGTTGAGCTTGCAAAGTATACTGTGCTCTTCATTCCTCTTGAAGTCACATCATAATTAGGTCCAAATTTTGCTCCATTGTTGGTTCCGGTAAATCACCTTCGGTCATAAAATCTTCCATATTTTGATTCAAAATCTTGCAAAATTTCAAACAACCTCACACACTCGAAATCTTGTTAGCGAGATGAGTGTAGCTCAAGGTTGGGTTTACAAGGCTTGCTTCCTTTTTTATATTGGCTTTTTGCGATCTTCCTTTTTTTTACGAGTATGGAAATTGATGAAGATCTTCTTTCAAGCGGGAGATAGACTGTGCATGTCAATTTGCCTGTTGGAAACTGTCTCTGTCAAGGTGCAGGTATGAACAGGGGCTTGTAGGAATTGCAAAACCGGTTCAAAATAAGCTTGTATAAATGCCCACTAAGGAGGAATTTAAAGATTGAAATTTGAAGCTTTAGAAATCTTAGTAGTCTTAAGCTTTAGAGAAAAAACTTTGAACCATTCCAATCATCCGTGATAGGATGGCGGTGGCTTTTCGTTGTTGACGACGACTGCAGCGAGGACATGCCGCATTATCAGATCGAGGAGTTTCTAAGCTTAAGCTTTATAAGCTTAAGCATTAAGCTTAGTAATTAAGATAAACTGAGAAATTTTTTCTCTTATAAGAAATGACTTGACAAAGAGGCTTCAGAAGTGGTCCTCCGTCGTGCTAGAGAGTGGTCCTTCACGATCCAATAGCACAGTAGGGGTTTCTTCACCGCCAGAAACACGCTGGTATTGACGGTTTGTTGCAAGACTAACTGTAGAGCCCATTCGTTCTAGGAGCTTCACCTTCGCACGAGATGGTAAGCGATTGGAAGCCCTTGATCTTAGTTTCGCTTTGATACCACTAGTGCGCAAATCAAATGTTGGATGCGTATGTAGCAAGCGCCGGAAAGTCCCCAAGAACAAAGAACTCTACTAAAACTCATAAAAAGCAAGAAGAGAGTTTGCACGACATGAGGCAAAAATACAAATTGGGTAAAATCTCTCCCCATGCCTTGTGTGAGTGCTTTACAAGGCATGTATTTATAAATTTATTCATCTCAAAGCTAAAAAATAGCCCAATTTTACAATTAGCATGCTTTAGCTTTTATGTTTGCTTTTGTCCAAATAAAGAATAAAGCAATCGGGCAGCCTTGGGTTGTGCCCAAATACAATGTCCAATAATGAAATATTTAAATTGTGCACCCATGCACATACAAAATAATAAATATTTGTCAAGTGCTTCAATAAATAAGAGCACCTAAATAAACATTAGTGTCACGCCTTTTATGATAAGACACGCGCGCACAAAAAATGATAATTTCTTCTAGGTAATTTGAATACACTTTATCACCCACCAGTGCTTTCCAATGCCACCCCTGCGTACTCTACACATCAACTGAAGCATTCACAATTGTTAGAAAAATAATAAAATTAAACCGACAAAAGTGAATATCTAGCAGTCTTCTGCTACAAAATAAATAAATAGGTTGGAACTCTGTCCTAACCTTAATTTAATACGAGTGCACTCTAAACTCATAAACGTCCATTAATTTAAATATGTATTTTGCGAAATCACCCATATGCACATTAAATTAACATGACGCCCGAAAAGGACAGGCGTCCCTTCAACTTCTCACACAAGGAATCCACCTTGTGTTCGAGCCTCGACAAATAAATATAGTTTTACAGAATCCACCGCAATACCTCACAGAATCCACTGTGGAATACAAAACTCACGAAATCCACCATGGTCTCACAGAATCCACCGTGGAATATGCCTCCTAGCATCAGTACTTAGGACTTTTGACCTATTTTTTTCCGTCTCTAGGAGATTTTTTTCCCTTAGCCTTATATATATGCCTATTCACTTTTGGGTGGTATACTTAATTTTGTAAATATTCTCTATTAGTATCACTTGTCATATACCTTAAGTTGTGTGCTCTCAAGCTTTTTCTTCTCCAAGCTATGTATATGCATTCATGCAATCCTAAATCCAATATATTTCTAGTTTACATTTGAATAGGATGGCTAATTTGACTAGGTTGGCTAGTTTTCAAATGAAGAGATTTTTAATGGAAAGGACCTCACAAAAATGAGAAGCCATATATGCTAAGCCATCCATTTCTTATGCTTCCTATTGATTCCCAATAAGCCACTCTAAATTTTCCTCTCAAACAACAACAAGAATGTGTAAATGGATTGAATAAACTTACAAGATAATGTGTAAATGGAGTGAATAAACTTAAGAGGATACAATGTGATGTGTGGTAGTATCCTCCAAGCCTATCACTAGGATATTAAAAAGTTACAACTAGATACAACAAGTTACAAGTTAATCCTAATTACATATTTTACAGGTATGGTTAAAGAAATTCTTGAAAACAAGTGTTTTATAGGGATCAACCCTCCAAGTCTCTTGCCTTGAATATCAAAGGTATCTAATGATATCCATAATAACACCTCATCATGAATTTTATCTCCAATGGATTTTTTTAGGTAACCATATCCAAGTTACTCAAAAGAAGAAATCTAAAGTCCAAGAAGATGAGTATTACTTATATGTTTACTTATAGCATTCAACAAGTAATAATAGTCAATTTGGGCTTGCAAATAATTGTAAGTATCCTTTTTGGTTATCACTGAGACAAGACTTGAAGGACTTGAGGCACCCTAAGTTGATTTTCTCAAGTTCTTCTTCCAAGCACTTCAATCATAGCTCTGGAATTAGTATTGTGAGTATATTCTTGTCATAGTGAATGGGATGATAAATAGTAACTACTTGCATTCCATGTGTGCTTCAAGTGCGTAGAATGCTAGGCCGCTTCGTGGTGAGTGAAGTTGCCATGCGATATAATCTATTTCTCCTATTTCTCTCTCCTTTTCCCCTCTCCATTTCTAAGATGTTCTCTCTCTCTCTCTCTCTCTCTCTCTCTCTCTCTCTCTCTCTCTCTCTCTCTCTCTCTCTCTCTCTCTCTCTCTCTCTCTCTCTCTCTCTCAGTAAACAAACTAAAGAATAAAAACTAAACACATATAATCTTACTATATAATATAATAAACTAAAATAAATAACTAAACTAATTAACTAATGAATCAATAAAAAATTAAAGTAACCCTAAACTAAATCCTTAAACTCACACACATAATCTTACTAACTAATAACATAAGATAAACAATTAACTAACTAACCAATCGATAAAAAGTTAAACTAGTCCTAAACAATTAAAGTAATAAACATACAATTTAAATAATATAAACTTAGTAACTTACTAATTAAACTAACTAACCAACCCTAAACCAAATAAACAAACCAATATCTAAACTAATTAACTAACTAAATAAACAATTAAAATAACCTCTCTCTCTCTCTCTCTCTCTCTCTCTCTCTCTCAAAACTCACCCTAAACTCACATACATAAAAATGAATAATTAACTAAATAACTAAACTAACCAAGTAATCGTGAACAAAAAAAAAAACCAATATGTAAACCAACTAACAAACTAAATAAACAAGTAAAATAACACATTCTCTCTCTCTCTCTCTCTCTCTCTCTCTCTCTCTCTCTCTCTCTCTCTCTCTCTCTCTCTCTCTCTCTCTCTCTCTCTCTAACAAAACTCACCCTAAACTCACAAACTTTAGACAAATAATTAACTAATATTAATATTAGTATAAACTAACTAAATAACCAAATTTTAATAGACAATAATAAAGTAAATAACTAAACTAACCAACTAACTCTAAACTAACTAACTAACTAAATAATTAAAATAACGTAAACTTGCACACCTAAACTAATCCTCAACTAACCCAAAAATTTCTCTCTCGCCCTCCCTCTCCCTCTCTCCCTCTCTCTCTCTCTCTAACAAAACTCACCCTAAACTCACACACATAAAATGAACAATTAACTAATATTAATATAAACTAACTAAATAAATAAACTAACCAAGTAACTCTAAACTAAATAAACAAAATTATATCTAAACCAACCAACCAAATAAACAATTAAAATAACATGTCCTCTCTCTCTCTAACAAGACTCTTCCTAAACTCAGAATTAACTAATATTAATATAAACTAACTAAATAACCAAATATTAATAGACAATAATAAAGTAAATAACTTAACTAACCAACTAACTAAACAAACAATTAAAATAACATAAACTTGCACACATAAACTAATCCTAAATTAAATAAATATTTAAAATAACATATTCTCTCTCTCTAACAAAACTCACCCACTAACTAACCAATCGATAAACTCACCCACTAACTAAATATTAATAAACCATAATAAACTAACTAACTCTAAACTAAATTATAAACCAACTTACAAAGCAAACCAATTAACTAATAAAGAGAGAGAGAGAGAGAGAGAGAGGAAGAGAGAGAGAGTAAATGAGTAAAAACATCTATACTCTCTCTCTCTATCCCCAAAATAAAACTCTCTATCCAAAACTCACTAAACTAACTGACAAAACAAATCAATTAACTAATAAAGAAGAGAGAGAGAGAGAGAGAGAGAGAGAGAGAGAATAAATAAACACATATATACTCTCTCTCTCTCTCTCTCTCTCTCTCTCTCTCTCTGTCTCTCTCTCTCTCCAAAACAAAACTCTCTCTATTTAAAACTCACAAAACTAACTGAACTAAACTAACCAACTAACCCTAAACTAACTCTCTCTCTCTCTCTCTCTCTCTCTCTCTCTCTCTCTCTCTCTCTCTCTCTCTCTCTCTCTCTCTCTCTCTCTCTCTCTCTCTCTCTCTCTCTCTCTCTCTCTCTCTCTCTCTACATGACCTGTCCTTTGACATGCAAACTTGTTAGAGGAGTGTGCTCAGTGCTGCCTAGTGGATCTGAGAGAGAGAGAGAGAGAGCCTCAACACTATCTCCCATGGGGTCTTTAGGACCTCGGGGAGTTGGGATCAAGGGCTGTGGTTGAGGCCCATCCTCCCGACCACATCACGGATGTTGATCCATACACAAGTAAACCTGTCCCAAATTCATGAACCCGCCCACAATTTTAAACTTTTCTATCCGAAAAAGGGTGGGTTTTATCAATTATAGTGGGTTTGAGATGTCAATCTAGGAGCTGCGTGTTTTGACGTCGATCCACAAGCTACACTGAAGGAATTGCATGGTCTGACGTCGATCCAAGAGCTGTGCATTCTGTGGAAGGAGCTGCTCGTTCTATGGAGCGAGCCAATGCCATCTCATTTTGTGGGAGAAGAAGTTGCACGTTCTGTGGGAGAAGACCTACATGCAACCGTGCACATTCTGTGGGAGAGGACCTGCATGCGACCCTTTATAGAAGGAGAAGACGATGTCAAAAGTATTGGGAGATAGTAAGGAAACGATTGTTTCTCTGCACACCTAGAGCACACATTGGTGGTCAACCGCATCCCATTACCTGCAGCGTGGGAGATAGTGTCGAGGCCTACAACTTGCGGCTAGTCACTGTTCGAGCGCACTTTGTTGGGCATGGGGGAGCCTTTGTTTGATGGGCTTGGGCTAGGATAGAAGGTAATGTTCATGATCATGTTGTCTTCTTCATAGATGTCTTATGCTTCACTGTCTATGTCTCAATACACAACAGATGAGGATCCAAAATTATGTGTGTGTTGAAGCCATATTATGTATTCTTGGTGCCTTTGAAGGATTCAAGGCAGTACGGTTGATTAGAATGTTGTAAGCTTTTCATGTCACCAAGGAATGATTTTTTATCTATTCATAAATTGCCACACCTTGTCTCATTTTTTCTTGGTCTCTTGCTCTTGGTTGATTGCCTCGATCAATAAAATGAATTAGACTAGCATTAATGTGATATTCAATGTCAAAATATTCTAATTTGTTTGTGGACGTCATGGGGCCCTTTTGTTGGAAGTTCATGTGCTCTAAATATGTCATTTGTTTTGGCTTTTTGTATTTTGTCACGATGTTGTCTAGCAAGTAACGTACTTGTCATGGATTATGTGACAAGGATTATGTCATGGATTATGAGTAGTTATGGATGATAGTGTGTCGTGGATTATGTCATGGAGTACTCACTTCTTATGGACTTTGTTGACATGTAATTGTTTATGAGTAGTTATGAACTACTCACTTCTTGTTGTCATGTACTTGTCATGGATTACTTTATGGATTCTGTTATGTGGCATGGTTTATGTCATGGTTATGAGTAGTTATGAGCTACTCACATTTTGTTGTAACGTACTTGTCATGGATTATGTGACATGGATTTTGTTATGGATTACGAGTAGTTATAGACGATAGTGTGTCATGGATTATGTCATGGAGGACTCACTTCCTTTGGACTTAGTTGACATGTACTTGGTTATGAGTAGTTATAAACTACTCACTTTTTGTTTTCATGTACTTGTCATGGATTATGTATTGGATTATTTTATGTGACATGGGTTATGTTATGGTTATGAGTAGGTAGGCACGCTTTTATATTGGGAAAATGGCTCCACGTACTCGCAGCCATTCTTCGTTGGATGCCTCTAATTCGCAAAAAAACACGAGAGTAAGATGCCTTTAATATTAGTTTAGGGTTTACATGACGTTAATTATTGATTTCTCATGTATTGTGTGGTTCGGTTTACATTTTTTAGGTTGCATCATCTTCTCGACGTGCTCGTAGAGGGGTTCTTGCAATAGGTGCATCTCAAGCATCCATCGAAAGAGATGTGCCGAGCTACACTCAAGTAAGTGCTTAGTCTACTTTCGATATTGTTAGTAAGCTTGGAGGCTACAATTATATAGTTAGATTCATTTATCACAAGACACAATCCTAAGATTTTGTGATACTTAATAGAATGTCATTTTACATAGGAAAACCCACAGTATAGGGAGATTACACTGCCTGATCGGTCTCTTGCTCATCAGTGATATGTTGATATTCTTTGTCCGAAGAGGCATATAAACATAAAGAGACGTGCAAGGATGATAGAGCACTTGAAGGCTGAGCATGGCATCCACTTTGATATTCCATGTTGAAAGACCCACCGCCCCATAGGCACACAACATGCTTGCCATACCGTTGGTGCTTGGCACCGCTAGGCAGAGCCTTGGTTCTCTGACCTTGAAAGAAAGATGAGTTTGGCCTGGAGTAAGTACGAGAAGGCTCAATATGTGAGAGCGAGCTCTTTATGGGACTTGCGAAGATGCTGAGTGTACCATGGAGAGGCAAGAGTATGTGGAGGCATTTGTGAGTAGACAGATGGACAAATATGATTCCAAAAGAGAGGAGCGTGTGCAGAGAAATCAGAGTCGGATAGCGGATGGCTACGAAAAACATGTAAGTCTCCTACCTGATATTGTTTTTCCTTCTATAATGTCATATGCAAATGCAAATTTTTTACCTTGGTTTTGAGTTTATCAATTTTTATACATGTGTATTCACTCACAAGTTGCCTTCCTTAGAAACAACCTCACACATGAGAGTCTGAGGATGTGCCTCTTGTTGAGGATGAGGATCAAGTCCTAGACCACCATCTTGAGTTGCAAATAGTGGAGTGAAACTTTTAGATGGAGATGGATAGCTTGTTGGGGGCTGGTCCTCCATCCCACTGGCGATGTTATGGATTTTTAGGTTAGTTTATGGGGAAGTTCGTGGGTTATGGTTATGGTTATGGATTACGTTATGGTTATGCTAAGTTATTCTATGGTTATGTTATGGTTATGGTTTAGGGTTGTGGATTATGTTATGGTTATGTTAGATTAATGCTTTAGGATTATGGATTATGTTATGGTTATGGATTATGTCAAGGTTATGGTTATGGATTATGTTATGGTTATGTTAGGTTAATGCTTTAGGGTTATGGATTATGTTATGGATTACAGCTTACGGATTATGTTATGGTTATGGATTATGTCAAGGTTATGGTTATGGATTATGCTATGGATTATAGTTATGGTTATGGTTATGGTTATGGCGTTGCAGTGTGAGGGGAGTAAGCGCTTCATGTCGCTCCTCCTGTCACCTCGACCCACCTCAATCACCATCTCCTCCCCTCTTGAGTATCCAAGCGACGCACCCCATTGCATATTCACGATTGGATGTAGTTCGGTTGACATCTCTAAGAATGACTTTCCTGTCAAGATGAGGGGCAAAAAAGTGCCACCTCAAGGTGTGTTATTATTAATTATAATGCTTTCTATGTGTTATATTTCTTGTAGTTGTGCTTGGTTGCATTGTGTGTGGTTGCTTTATGGTATCATTTCAAGTTAGAGAGTTCCGTACATACCGAGTTCGTGGCTCTATATTCAAAACTCCGTGTGGATGTCAACCATGATTTGTTGGATGCATTGCGGTGCGTAGAGGAAGCATCCGCCCATATTAGGAATTTGTTCACCATGTAAGTTTACTAAATTGGTTGCAACTTTCTTGGTGGTTGCCTGATGATTAGGGCTTGGGGTTTTATTATTATACTAAACTAATTTTGGCTTTCATTCATAGTTGGATGGAGTATGTGATTCCAAGAGAGCACGTGCGTGATGTATGTTTCGTGGATAGTCTGTGGTTTCCATACATCAATATAGTCGAGCCACAAGATGATGGTGTGTCATTGAGAAATTACTTTGATGGCTGCGATCCCATGAGAGCCACATTTATATTTCTTCTAGTGCTTGTGAGGTTTGTAGTTCCTTCATGCATACTTAATGGAAATGACAAATCATAGCCCTTTGATGCGCTGAGTTTAATAGCAATCCTATTTGTGGTCTTCAATCCTATGTTAAAAAGGGTTTACAAATTACATGGTGATCAAGGTACCATCCTCTGCCTTGACTCATTGGGATGCACTGATTTCATGGAGTGTCTACCCTATGTACACAGGTATCTTAACAATCTATACGTATCCATGTAATATGTTTGTGTCACATGTGTATTTTGTTCATTGCTTTTGTGTGTGTGTTTCAGGGCCATGTTTGCATTATCGAGGCGTTGTACAGACCGAGAGTGTGCCAAGTTTCTATCAGATGTGGATAAAACGAAGCTTGTCCACATTAAGGTGTGCCACTATAATATTAAAGTAATGTTATCACTTAGAAATGTAACATAGGGTTGTTCACATAAAGATGAAGCGTTTCTTTTCACAAGTCCCTCAACAAACAAATGTAGTAGACTGTCGATTCTATGTGATGGCTTATATAAGACTACTCATTGAGGGTGGTGTGGTTGGAAAACCAAACAAGAACTGGGTTAGCCTATATTGGTATAATTCCCTTTTGCTATGCAACTTTGAATGGTCTAGTGTGCATTTGGCAATCCATAATCAACTTATCGTATTGCAGTTAACAAGAAAATAGTTCAATGCCACATATGTTACATCTTTGAAGGAGGACCTTCACCAGTGAGCACTTGGAGTGCTGGAGAGGTGATCTTATGTGGATTATTTGATTGTGGATATGTACTTGGTTTGTACCAGTCATGGACTACTCACTTGTCATGGATTATGAGTGCTAAAGGTGGGTTATGTTATGGATTATGTTATGGTTATGAGTACTTTTTGTTGTCATGTATTTGTCATGGATTATGACTCACTTGTCATGGATTATGAGTACTTCAGATGGATTATGCCATGGATTATGTTATGCAACATGGATTACATAAGACTACTCATCGAACTACTTGTTGTCATGTACTTGTTGTTGTGAGAGATTTTGGTTGTTGTCACGTACTTGGTTAAGGCTTTATGGTCTCTTATGTAAGGATACTTATGCAAGGTTTCTTATGTTAAGTTTTTCTATGTCAAGGTTTCTTATGGATCTTGGTTAAGGTTTTATGGTTTGGATTTAATGCTTTATGGTTTGAGAATGGTGCAAAAATTGTTTCTTATGTTAATGCTTTATGGTTTCTTGTGTTATGCTTTATGGTTATTGCAATGAATCGAACGAAGGGTCCATGCATTTAGGGTTAATGCTTTAGGATATTGGTTTAGGCTTTAGTATTTGGATTCCACGAGGTCTTATGTTAAGGTTTTTTATGTCAAGGTTTCTTATGTCAATGATTAGAACGAATGCAATGAAAGTAACGAACATCCTCACATCCTTACACAACGAGCACATGGTTAAAGGTAATGCTCTTATGCTATGGTTTAGGGTTAATGCTTTGGGATTAGTGCTTTAGGGTAATGTTTTAGGCTTTAGTGTTAAGGTTTTTTATGTCATGGTTTATTATGTCAATGAATAGAATGAATGCAATGAAAGTAACAAAAATCTTCGCATCCTCACGCAACGAGCACATGGTTAATGCTTTAGGATCTTATGATATGGTTTAGGGTTGATGCTTTGGGGTTAATGGTTTAGGCTTTAGTGCTTGGATTCCAGTTTCTTATGTTAAGGTTTTTCATGTCAAGGTTTCACTATAACATATAGAAAACTGACCAACAAAGTATCAAATACATCCTTAGTCAACCACAAATCTTTGGCCATTATATTAAATGGAATAATTTTATTCAAATTTTTCTTTCATTATCCAATATCAACCCAGGAAAGAGAATGTTGTTGCTGATGCCTTAAGTAGAAGACCAAGTATCCATAATATCTCCGTTATATATTTTGATTCCCTTATCCCTATGAAATATACCTATGATCAAGACCCCAATTTTCAAGCTGATTGGAATAAATTAGTTGCTAATAATTGGCTTCCAATAGATTCATTGTCTTATTCTAATGGATTTATGTTTTATGAGAAAATGTTGTGTGTAACTGTTTCATGATAAATTCACTGTCCCCCATATCAAGGCCATAGAGGTATTATTTCTACTTTACGTACATTGGTTGAAGATTTGTACTCGCCATAAATGGAATCTAATGTTTCTAACTTTGTTTCTGAATGTTTAATTTGTCAAAGAGTTAAGTGACACCATGGTAATCAATATGGTTTATTAATGCCTTTACCAATTCCTGAGCGACCATGGAAACATATTTCAATGGATTTTATAACTGGTTTGCCTAATACCTAAGCTAATCATGATATCATTTAGACTATTGTAGATTGATTTAGTAAACAAGCATATTTCATTCCATGCAAGAAAACAATAATTGCATTTCAAGCTGCACAATTATTTTTTGAGACTATTTTCACTAACCATGGTGTGCCAAATGTTGTTACTTCTGATCATGATTCTAGATTCTGCAATAATTTTTGGACTAATTTTTTTGCTAATTTATGTACAAAGATTGATTTCTCATATGCATTTCATCCTGAAACTAATGGGCAAATAGAAGCTACTAACAGTATAATATTAGATCTTTTGTGTGCATACACAATTTCAAAGCCACAAACATTTACATTTACTTCAATTTGCATACAATAATACACCACATACAACTATACAAAAAGCACCTTTTGAAATCATTTATGGACATAGATTTCCTACACCTCTTACACCATTAGCAAATAAAGTTAAAACTGTTGATGTTATTGCCAATATGCATGCTACTATTTTTGTTGAAGTCAAAGACATGATTGCGAAAGCCCAGCAATCATATACTAAATAAGCTAACAAGAAAAGACAAGCCATGAGTTTCAAAGTTGATGATTATGTTTAGTTACGCATTGAAAAGAAAAGATTACAAAGTGTTGAGAAACATCATGTTGTTAAGTTAGCCCCTAGATTTTATGGACCTTTCAAGAGCATTCACAAAATCAATGACAATGCATTTAAATTAGAACTACCCCAACACTGGAAAATCCACAATACTTTTCATATCAGTTTGTTACAACCTTTTAGATGCCAATTACTTATTCACTTTGTCTATGAAAACCCTCCTTTGTTAGAAGAAGAAACTGAAATCCTTTAACTTAAATTTTTTCTAGACGTTGACTTTATGACCATTAGAACTGCCCGTAGATACTCTAGATATTTGATGAAGTTTAAAAATCATCCTGTTGAAGAAGCCCAATGGATGCATGCCCATGACCCAAGTGCTTATCCCTCACTGCTCGCTCCACATTGAGCTAATAGTAATTGAGGACAATTACTATCCCACCTTGGGGGGTATGATGCCAGGAGGCACATTCCACGATGAATTCTGTGAGACCACAGTGAATTCTGTGAGTTTTTTATTCCACGGTGGATTCCGTGAGGTTTTGCAGTGGATTCTGTAAAATACATTTATTTGTCGGGGCTCGTACACAAGGTGGATTCCTTGTGCGAGAAGTTGACGGGGACGCCTATCCTTTTTGGACATCATGTTAATTTAATGTGCACGTGGGTGTTGAGTGTGAAATATGTTGGTTTTTGGGCTGATTTTTTGTTGTTTGTGATGATAAATGGTTATTTTTTATGACTGATTGTTTGAATTTGAAGATATTTTGAAGTGTTTGGAAAGGTTTGGATAAGTTTGAAGGGTTTTTTATGGTTTTTTATGAGGATGTTTGGTTTTGTAAGGTCTGATTTTTTCGATTTTGCTTCTGTTTTGGTAGTAAAGATGGTTGAATGAATGTTTTGAGAGATGATTGAAGTTGTGTGAAGAGGTTTATGAAAGATTGAATTGGTTTTGTTTTGGTTTTTATGATTTTTATGGGTTCTGTTGATCTTCTGTGAAGTTCTGTAAGCTTATGTAGCTTTGTTGTTATGTACTTCTGTTGCTCTGTGATTCTGTTCTGTTGTTTCTGTTGAGTGTTATGATGGATGTGTAGATATTTTGGGAAGTGTTTTTGTCTTAGTAAAGGATGAATGGAAGCTCTATCCAAGCTAATTGAAGTGAAGAAGTAACTGTTGAAGATTCACAGAAGGTTACAGAAGATAGTGACAGAAGATAGATCTCACAAGACACTATGAAGTCTCTGGTGTCCCTTCATACCACACATACATTTTGGAAGGTGTATCCACGACCTAAGAAGGAGTATTATGTGTGATTATTGATTATTGTAGCGAGGATATGATATACTATTGATGGAGAGAGAGAGAGAGAGAGAGAGAGAGAGAGAGAGTTAGAGATAGTCAATTCTATCAAAACAATGTAATTGTGTATGAGAGATTGAGAGAGAGAACTATGAAGATATTGAAGATGAATAATATGTGATTTATTTCCATTCAAAGATGGTGTATTCCTTTGTGTTCTTTGTTCTTTTAATGGAGATTATGAAGATTATGAAGAATATGTTTGATTCTATCAAATTTGTGGGAGATCTACATGATGCTGCATGAAGATTTGTTGTGCCTGGTGTTCTTTTCTTCATTGTGATAATATAAAACCTAATAAAAAAGCTTTTGATGATGAAAAGATAGATTTTCTTGTAGTAGAAACCCTATTTCCTTGGTATCTCTCTTAGGGCTCCATGTTTTTGGTGCGCAGCCGGGGAAAACTGCCATCAACAAGCACAAACAGAGGCTGAAAATGGAAGAAGTGGCACCGTGGAAAAAGAAGTAAATCAATGGATAGTAGAGTTCCTGCCACTATTGAAGATTTTCAAGCCTTCATTGCCAAGCCAACATTCTACAAAAGATTCATTCCCCAATGGAGAAAGCACAATGACATTCTGATGAAGTCCCTCCGTGACTGTCTGTTTTCACTACCCTCTAAAGCTGTAGAAAGTTGCATCACAGTTGCAAAGTTCCTCCCACAAAATCGAGGAGTAGAACAGAGAGAATGAGTATCAATGGAGGATTTGGCCTTCATTGAGGAATTTCCAGACATTATCAAGTGGGAAATAGTCAAGAAGCTTCAGGAGTCATGGTCTGTGGAGGTTCACAAAAATAAGAAGGAACAGAGCTGGGACTTGTTCGTAGACGCTCAATAGCAAGATACGTGGGATGCTTGGTGTTCTGACAATCTTTTGTTTGTCCAATTGGCAACCCACTGGAATTTGGTAGATAGAGTGTTCTTCACAACGTACACTGTTGAAACCATCAGGAGCTGGCATTACTATGGTGATGGCACCACCACAATGCTTAGACATATGCATTTTGACACCTTCAGAACCGAATACCTTCCTCTGTGCAGTGGTATGAAAGAAGAATTCAGAGACATTGAAAAGGAAGAAGTAGAAGAAATGTTGGCAAGAGAGTCCTCCAAAGACTGAAGCCTTCTGTTATCCCTCTGTGGAGCACTAACAACATAGTAGGAGGCAACCCCCTCATGAATGACGCCATCAGATAAGCACTAGAACGACTTCAGAGGTACGTGAGAAGAGAGAAATCAAGAATCAAAGTCAAGAACGAGCTAGCAGGAGAAGCCGCCTTTGACGCCATTACGGAACTCTTTACAGAAGTCCCAATGGCACATCAAGCCCTTCCTCCTCCTGCTGGAGGTCCACTTCCAAGCCAGATCCGTCTTGGAAATATTGATGATAGGCTAGCGAATGTAGTCACGTTGCCAATTTTTAAGGGAGAGTACAATGAAGACCCCGATCTTCATGTAGCAGAGTTTATGGTAGCATGTGTGGCTAACAATACCAGAACCCTTGAGCATTGGTTGGTAATCTTCCCCACCACTTTCAAGCACTACAAGATATAGGCCTTATACCGACGTTTAAAGCGACGAAAATACAAAAAACAAAAAAATTTTCCGTCGTCGCAAAAAGCGTCGTTATTAACGACGCCATAGAAACGTCACTATCAGCATCGCTATTGGCATCGCTAGCAGCGTTGCATTTGCGACGCCAATAGCGACGCTGATAGCGACGTTTTACAATGCGCATAGCGACGGCAATAGTGACGTGAGCAGTAAAATTTGTGACGCTAACAGCGACGGTAACAGGGATAAAAAAAAATTTGTGGCAGGGCAGCTTTTTTTTGTGGCAGGGCAGCAAGCTGCCCTACCACATATAGCACTCTATGCTATATGAGAGCCATACAAAATAGTTTTTGCACTACTGTATATATACTGAAATCATAAAACTGATACATGAAATAAATACATGATCGCATAAAAAGCGATTGGTACAATCATGACAGGATATCACTAATACATAGAAAATGTCTACATAGATCAAGCGACTAAAAAATAAAGGTGTGTGAGCTCCAAGGATCTAAGGGCGAGCTACAAATCCTCGCCCCCTGAAAGCTCGTCCCGCCGCAAAGGAGCATCGAATGGACTCGGTAGAAAAAGAAACAACACATCAATCCACCATACAATAATGCATTCAAATATCTCATGGTAACTACGGACAAGAAAGATGAGTGACTTACAGGGCCGTCGCGTCTATACAATCGATCGATCAATGCATTGAGACCGTGCCTCTCTGCATATCGAGTCTCAAGGCCTATCGGATCGTGATTTGTAATGGAGTGCTGCAAAGAAAACAAAATGCTAACTGTTAGAAACATGATTGTCAGTACAAAGAATATTTCAAAAAAACAAACAAGCAAAACAAAAAAAAAACTTACAAAGTCCTCCAAATATGTCCTGTGGCCGCCACTCCCAAGATGATGGACCACTCCGGCCTCGAGTCGTGCCCTTGCCGCCTCGCGCTGCTGACTCCAACGTCCTGGAGAATCTGTAGCCTCCTCCCTCAGTCGGCACTAGTCGTCTGCATCTAACCACTCAGCCTTTGCAGCCCCACTCTTGATTGCCTTGCGTGCGTCGGATTGTATGTGTGATATGTATTCATGTATGCAATCCATCATATAGCCCATAGAGAATCTATCTACTGTGGCTGGCACCGGAAACTCCTTGTGCAAGGATGCTACTATGTAGTCCTTTCTCCCCTCCGGTATGTTCTTCCAATGATCCAAGATGTTGTGCTGAAAAACTTGTTGGCACAACTCTCTCATGCGAGCCATCACCCTCCTCCCCTCATCATTCATGATGATGGCTCCTGACCTACTATCGACCAGATATCCATAACCCCTAGGAGTCTGCCTAAGATGGGTCCTCTCCCATCTGCGTCCACGCTCCTGGGCATATCCAGGAGACCCCTCTACATCCGGTGTACCGACGGGGGTAATCTCTCTTGGAGTGGTACCCAAAGGGGTGCCACCTCTGCTCACAGCTGCGCAAAAGCAGGAGTAACTAGAATAGACGTCCCCACGGGTGTGACAAATCCTGGAGGTGATGCAGCTCTAGCTGAATGACGAGACGGAGACACCACATCCGTGTCTCCACAACAGCATCCCCCTGATCCTGATGCACTCCCTCCCTCTGGCCCAAGTCATGAGTGTCGAGATCGTCTACTCGAAGCCGAAGCATCCGATCGCGCTAAAGCAGATCTAGCAGAGTGCCCTGACGAAGAACGAGACAGCTCTTGGTCTACCATCTCTCTGAATCTCATGAGCTAGTCTGGAGACATGCGTGCGAAGATGTCCTACAACTCCTCATCGCTCATCCCTCGACTCATCCTGAAAATGTCACCTACATAGATAAAAAATGATGTTAGAATATTCAATTTAAATCATACAAAGCAAATTAATATAAATCATTTTAAAAAAACTCTCTTAAAATGCATATCTTATGTACCTTTATAAGAGATTGGTCAACGAATTGAGTAAGTGGATGCTCCAAGTATGAAGTATCCTATGGTCTAATGTTAATCTCCTGACACAACTCCGCATACACTGGAAGATCGATAAACATGTCACCACAAAAGAATGAGTCCGCCTCGTTCTCAAAAAATTATTGGACTCCTTTATTTCCATCATTGTTAGCCGATTTGTTAGCCGATCCTGTATTTCCATCATTGTTAGCCGATGCTGGCTCCAAGCTTTTGACGGTCTCCACCCCTTGCAATATCGACCCCTCTATTTGCATATTATCTTCATCTATGCTCAAAACATTGCTTTGATCATGTACTCTCGCACTTCGGGGAGTTGAAGGTATAACATACCACCATCGAGGTTGTCGGGGGTTTGGATAGAAGATTACCTGTTCACAAACACGTACAAGAGAGTTCAAACCATTGTGACATAAACCATGTCGTAATACAATTAGCAAGAAAATGACTCCATGCACCTGTTCACAATGGGCCGACAACACAAAAGTATCGTGCAAATCCGTCTATATTTTTTCAGAATCTATTTCGAGAAATCCAGATTGACCTTGTCGAACTGTTGCTCCAGCTCCTCCAAGTACCACTTTGAACCACTGCACATCGAATAGTATCATGGAGAAGCTAGAGTAATCCACCGTAATAATACTTTGCAAGTTCCCAAAATACTCCATATCATCCATAACTGTGTTTGGATCCGTTGCTCATTGTCGTCTCTCTTGCTCGAACCTTGCCATGACACCACAGTCCATTGTGAAGAGCATTTTGTCAATACGCTCCACGCGAAAACGTTGTCCGCACGACCACGCTACACTATATATTTTGTAATGTACATTGAAACACTCAAATTAGATGTCGCATATAAAATTTAGATAAGATAGACCATCGCATTGACATAAACCGTGGCATCTTCTCCATGCCTTCGAGATATCGAATCGGTCGATGACCCGTACTACATCGGAATTCAGCTCGTGCTTCCTCTCGATCTTGCCTTGCAATCTGGTTCTTGGTGAGCCCATGTCTCCATGGAGGCATGGTGCAACATACAAAAGCGATTCACCTTATCTTCCATTCAGGCATCCATTCTTTTTTCTACCCCATTTCCAACCATCACATCTGCAGTCAGTCTATCATCGTCCTTCAGCGTCCATAGCATTTCATTGTCTGGTTCCACCGTTGGTAGCCATTGTGAAATATGCACTAATGCCTCTGACACCAACCAACCTTCGGCCATGCTACCTTCTGGCCGAGCTCATTGTCACACAAAGCCTTTCAGGGTTTTCATGAAGCACTCCAGGAAGAACATCCATCGCATATGGACAGGTCCAGCAATCTCCACTTCATCCACAAGATGCACAAGAAGGTGGATTTGTATCATGAGCATGCTAGTGGGTAGGTATTTCTCAAAGAGACAAGCCATCTCCACCGCTCCCCACCTCGCGGATTCAATAAAGGACGTCTTAATTTCTTTCTGTGAGATCCATTGCACCAAAGCCGACAACTTGTAAATGGCCCCGTAAATTTCTGGAGTCAAATTGCAAAATGCCCACGCTAATTACAATCCATTCGTAGCACAAACTTGACATATCTTATGCTAATCATGGGATTTTAGCCCCGACAATTGGTCGTCTTTAGAAAATGCAGACCTGAGAGAACGCATCATACCCGTCAGAGTGCGGATAGACTTGATTACTTGCTTCACGATGCAATCTTCTTTAGTGGACAAAACCCAAGGAGCGCGAGGAAGCTGCATATGACCATCAGCACTCGACTGTGGCCAAAGCGCATCCATCTTACCTACCTCCTTCAAATCCATTCGTGCCCCTATAGTGTCTCTCTTTCCTGTCATGTGGTCCCATAGCAAGCTACCCACATTCTTGAAAATATGCATGGGATCCAACAAGTGGTTGACCTGTAAGTGGGTCCAATATGGCAACTCGTAGAAAACTGAGAACCATCGCATTCCATTTGGATGTGATTCCGCATGGACCATTTTCAGCTCGTACCAGCTTGCGGCGTTCATACGTGTTAGAGGTCGTCCAAGGAAACCTTCCCTGAGTTCATGATCCTCCGGTAAGAAAGCGGCGTGTCCTTGATATACCATCTTCTTCATGGTTTGTGACCTTTAGGAGTCTAACTGTGGCCCGCACAATGGACATGCATGATAACCTGAGGTAACCAGACCTGTTCCAACACCACGACCTAGTGAATACTTGATTGAATGAGATAAAATATAGATATTACCAACGAGAACGGATGCCTGCTCACCTGAGCACTCTCCCAATCCCGGAAAGTCATGCATCGTCCACATGAGAATGGCTCGAATATTGGCTGACCGCGACCATCGCGCCTGCTCATATCTTGCACAGTGGCCCCCTCCTCCCACAAAATCTTAAGCTCATCGACTAATGGACGAAGATACACGTCCATATTTTTTACTTTATAGTGGCCTAGGACGAGCAAGCTAAGGATGAGATGTCCTTTCTTCGTAGAAAGCCATGGAGGAATGTTGTAGTTGACAAGAACTATAGGCCACACACTGTAAGAAGTTGAGCATAGACCGAATGGGTTCACGCCATCCATTGTGAGACCGAGCCGAAGATTCCTTGGCTCTCGTGCAAAGCCTAGGAAGGTAGAGTCAATGTGGCTCCATGCGCACGAATTTGCCGATATTCGTTGAACTCCATTCGTGGACCTATTCTGCACATGCCACGTTGTCAAGCTCGCCATGTCGGATGTATAAAACATGTGGTTTATGCGAGGGATGAGCGAAAAGTGTCTGAGAACTTTTAGAGGGATGGTTTGCCCTTGCAAGTCCTGTTGATACCTGTGAGCACCACACTTTGGACATGTCTCCAAAGTCTCGTATTCTCCTCGAAATAGTATGCAATTGTTGATACATGCATGGATGTTATTGTAGTCCATGCCAAGCTTCCGTAAAACATATCGTGCATCATCACGAGACTGAGGCATGGTATTTGCAGGTGGTAATATATGATATTTCAATAACCTGAAAAAAATCATAAAACACCTTGAAAAAGCACAAATGTTTGTAATAATAGTGTCAAAAAAAAATCAATGAAGTCTATGTGCAAGGTACCTGAATAACTCGGTCACACTCGTATCGCTCCACCCGTATTTTGCTTGCACACTTAAGAGTGCAAGCAGTGTCTTCAACCGAGATATTCGGCACCCATCAATCATATAATGGTGTGGATGCTTCTTCTCTAAGTGGATTAGAAGTCTCGACATCCATGGGAATCAATGCATCGATCATTGCCTCCATCTCAGGCTCCAAGATTGTAGGTAGGTCTGGAAGGTTGTCTGTCTCCTCTGGCATTGACGGTATAGATTGGCCTTGCGAGTGGTGGATTGGCTCCTACACTCCATCCATCGCACGCCCACAAACTCTTCTAATTGGCCGCAAAGGGTGCACTCCCCCTTGGGATAAGACATCACCTCCCTGGATAGAAAATTTGCCAGCAAGACCCAATCTTATTGTATATGGTTTTCAATTAGCTTGCGAGTACAATGCATGATTGATATTAACTTCAAATTACTATTTGTTGAAAATCCGCAATCGCCTGATCAATGATCTCATATTGAAACTCGCTAAATCGTCATACGTGTTCTATAGACAATCATCGTTTTCGTCTAATTGCCAACTTGCATTGAGAGCAAGGACATGGGACACGCTGATTAAGATATGTCTCGCAATCTTGAACAACAAGACCTTCTTCGTTTCCCATCTTATCTACATTACAACAAACAATTTAATGACTTGTAATACAATTTGGGAAAACGAGGCTCAAATGGATAGCTCCTCCATGTATGTCAAGTTGCAAGTTGACCATAAGCTCTTGCTTGAGAGGTTTTAGCCTCTGCAAGAGATTGAGAAGCAAATTTTGTAAAACATTGAGGTTGATATTGATGCATCCATGGTGTTGAAATCTAAACTTCAAGATATAAGAAATGCTTTACTAATTGATGTAAAGAATGCATGGGACATAGTAGTTGAGAGATTTATTGATGTTATATCTCAGCCATATACCATGCTCAAGGATTTGTTTGTCTCGATAGATAATTATTCATTATTGTAAAAAAAAAGCATTGGTTCATAAGGTTCATGAGTTGAAGACTAAATGTTTGGACTTGACTAAAAGATTGGATAATGCCTTATATGCTAAAAGGAAAAGTGATGAATATGTTACTTCATCATTGCAACAAAAAGATTGGTGACAAGGATGCTATGATTAATGAAGTTCTTCACGAGGTGAATATAGAGTTGAAGGGGATGAAACACGATTCTTCTTTGGGATTTAGTGGTGATCAGTCAATTATTGAGGTGTCTTCTTGTATGGCCATTATACCTTATATACCTAGCTACGGTCTCTAGGTTATGTACTTTGAGTATCTTAGAGGGGCTCTACTAGGATTACTTATACAACTGCACTAGAGGGCTTTGAGTATAAGTAATCTTAGTCAACAAAATTTATGAGCATCATTGAGGATCTCTTAGTCTAATAATAAATCAATCTCAACAAAAACCATCTTAGTAATGTGGTTTTTTTGTCCTAGGTCCATGTATATAAATTAATGCCATTTATAAAATTTATCAAGTATAGTTATAAAATTTGTTAAGGGACTCTTCTTCTATAGCAATACTTTTGGGTTCATTTTGATAAAGTACCATAATGACCATTAGCTAGGGTATCATTTTCTTTTAGTCCTTCCATTGACTAGTTGGCATGATTACTAATTTGTTATGCATATAAAGTTAATACAAAAACAATGAATTATGCATATCAGAATTAGATCGCCTACTTGGACATTATGAAGGATATGACCAATTTTAAGCCATCTTAAAGAGTCACCAATGTATGTGGCCCATGGCAAAGCACATTTCATACCATTATCGATAATTCTATTATCGTGCATCTTAAATCTCCTAATTAGACTTTATAAAGTGTATGACCAATTTTTAGCCCTCTTAAGGAGTCGATGTAATGGTACCCATAAAAAAAGCAAAGTGCATACCATTACCATAATCATGAATATGTTATCGTTCCAATATATACACACACAGGTGGACTACATCTTGAGTAGACAAAAGCTATCCATTTGAGTAGACATACATCTCCATAAAGCTATCCATTTGAGTATACATCTCTTTCTCTTTCTCTCCCTCTCTCTCCCTCTCCCTCTCTTTCTCTCTCATTTCCTCTCCCTCTCACAATATATCCTAACACTCTCCAAAAGTAAAAGGGAGAGGGAGAGAGAGAATGCACTCTCCCTCCCTCTCCCTCTCCCTCTCCCTCTCCCTCTCCCTCTCTTTCTCTTTCTCTCCCTCTCTCATTTCCTCTCCCTGCCTCTCCCTCTCCCTCTCTTTCTCTTTCTCTTTCTCTTTCTCCCTCTCTCTCTCTCTTTCTCTCCCTCCCTCTCCCTTTCCCTCTCTTTCTCTCTCATTTCCTCTCCCTCTCACAATATATCCTAACACTCTCCAAAAGAAAAAGGGAGAGGGAGAGAGAGAATGCACTCTCCCTCCCTCTCCCTCTCCCTCTCCCTCTCTTTCTCTTTCTCTCCCTCTCTCATTTCCTCCCCCTCCCTCTCCCTCTCCCTCTCTTTATCTTTCTCTTTCTCTTTCTCTTTCTCTTTTTCTCCCTCTCTCTCCCTCTCCCTCTCTTTCTCTCTCATTTCCTCTCCTAAACAAGCAAAAGAGAAAGTGATTTAAACCTTAAACAACCAAAAGAAGGAGAGAGGGAGACTCACCGATGAGATATGGCGAGTGTGGGGTGGCTCCTCTTTGCGATGAAGGCTCCTCCTCTCCTTCGAACAACGGCGGCGGCGACGGCAGCAAGTCTTCTTCCTCTCCTTCTCTCACGATGGTCACTCTCTCCCTTGCTCTCGCTCTCAAAACACAAAACGTGAAAACGTGAAATAAAGCCGCGCTCTGTTTCGGCCCGTTTTTTTCCCTGTGGACCGTCGCTATTTGCATACCGACGCGAATACCGATGCAAATAGCGATGCCAATAGCGACGCAAATAGCGACGTCGCTACCCGCCGTCGCTATAAGCTCAACTCCTTGTAGTGAAGGACGCGGCGTTTCAGTGGTATGATAGACAAGCAGCAAGAAATTTTGGCACATGGGACGACCTGAAGTTGGCCTTCCTCACTAAATTCAGGCGTGAAGGCTTTGAAGAGTGGATGCAAGAGGAGTTCATGAATTTAAGTCAGTCCTCTGGAGAAAGAGTAGAAGCTTATGTCTCGCGAATGGAATCCATCTTGAAGAGATGGACCAACCATAATCTAGATGATGGCATTCAGAAGGGAGTGATTCTCAGAGAATTACAATCAGAAGTCTGTAAGTTTATGGAGCTGCAAAGACCAGCCACACTACAAGCTGCACAGAAGGTGCAAGACTGTACGATGAAGTGGAAGCTAGATTGGTGATGAATCCAGGAAGAGGAGTCCCACCTCCTCTGATGCCAGGGATGATGTACCCACCAAATACAATCCCAGGGACTGTCCCCTACCCCTACCAACAGATGCCCTCAGTATCACAGTGCAGTGCACCAAATAAAGAGTGGCCACAATCAATGCCTCAAATGATGGTTTAACCACAACAACAATGGTCCCAAACAATTCTCTCAATGCCAAATCAGCAGGTGGAACCCTACCAACTGGAGCCAACAGTCAATAGTTCAAACAGGAACTCCGAATCAGAATCAGAACAGAGATCCCTCTGCACCACCAGCCCAACCTGTTTATGCAGTGATTACAGAGACTCCTCAAAACCCTACTGCCAGTGCCTCAGGAGGAGAAAGCTTGAAGGATTATTTATCCAACTCAGTTGCAAATATCAAAAAGGAGTTGATGGATGTGATTACAGAGCAGTTGCAGACACTGAAAGTGAATACCGCTAGCATATCCAACATTGCAGGAGCAGGAAGAGATGTGATGCAGTCAAATACCTGGTGTGGTAAGTATCATCAAGCAGGCCATTTAGCCACTGAATGTACCCGAAAACCAACCATTCCTGGAGCCTTCTGTTTCTACTGTTTGCGGAAGAACCATATAGAGGATATTTGCTCTCTAAAGGAGATGCATGATAGGAGAAGGAAGGAAGAAGATGCAAGATTCAACCTACTGGAATCCAAAATGACAACACTAGATATTGGACCCAAGCCTAGAGAGTTTGGTCCTAATTTCGGTCCAAGGAGGTTTCCCTCTCAAAGTTATAGAGAAAGACAGTCTGGCGGTGGTCAGAGATTAGAAGTGGAGTGCTATAGATGCGGAGAAAAGGGACACATTTCACCAAATTGTCCAAATTCCAGAAGGTCAGTGGATTACAAGCCCTTATGCAGTCGATGCAAAGGAGAAGGCCATACTGCAAAAGACTGTCCAAGCCCAGCCCTAGTGAAAAACATTGCTACTGATAATCCGTCCAAGGCCCAAGAGCCTACCTCCAATTTAGTGGAATTGGAAGTTGTTGCTATCACGCATGCAAAGAAGAAGGAACCACCGTCCAGAAAGAAAATAACCCTCCTGCCAGAATAGTGAATTTCAATCTTCCAACAAAAGAACATAACAAAACAGAGCCTGACAGTGCCGTACAAAGCACTACAGTGCCACAGAGAGTCACAGAGACAGTTCCAGAGACAGGATCAGAAGTCAATGAGATAGAAGAGGAGGAAGTGCCACAAGTGGCAGAAGAAGTCCCAATGTGCCCCTGTTAGAAGGAAAAAGGAAAATGAAAATGGGTGTCGCCCCATTCCCTAACCGGTTAGAGAAGTCAGTGGATCCCATTAAGGAATATGATTTGGTCAGAGATCTAGATACCTTTAAACCAAACCTCACATTCCGACAATTGTTGATGTTGTCTCCCAGTTGGCAAAAAAGGTTCAAAAGTATACTGACAAGAAGACGTGGCTTAAGGATTGCTCCCTCAACAGCAACAAAGTCCAACAAAGCTCCAGAGCCTGTAAAAGAAGTGGATGTGGCTAACGCCTTCCTAGATCTTGTTACCCCAGAGACTGGCATGTGAATAGAAGGCTGATTTATTGCAAATGCATTAATTGATGGTGGCTCATCAGTGAACATTATGACGGATGTGACAATGAAGGATCTAGGCCTACAAGGTATACAACCAACTCAATGGCTCATCAGACTGGCGGATCAGAGCAGAATCAAGCCTTTGGGCATTCTCCCATATGTGAAGACTACAGTGGCTGGAAAAGATTATTGGCTAACCTATCTGGTAGTGAAGCCAAACTCTTATGGTACATCTTACCCCTTGTTACTAGGCAGACCATGGCTTTTTGAAGCCAGAGCAAGGATGGATTGGTTCAAAGGAATCTTGACCTTGGGTAGAGAACCCAATAAAGTGGTACTGAAGCTATATGGTGCTAAAAAAGGACATGGATCCACCTCCTTGGAATTATCTTCTGACTCCCCCAATGAGGCTACAGATGGAACATCAACAGAAGAAGATGCTGTCAAACAGATCCTTCCCAAGAAAACAGAGGCACATTCCCTAACAATGGGTACTGTAAGCCAACTCCCAAAAGATGCAAAGCCATTATCAATGGGTGAATACTTTCTGCTTGAACCAGGAATGATTTCTGAAATCACTTCTGACAATGAGATAGAAGCATGGATGTACTGCTCTCCCTGTTACATGGCCATAGCAGAGCCAAAGAAAGAGGCAAAAGGCGAAGCAGAGGACCTGTTCTTCTCTTACAGAGCGCCTACAGAGGCAGAGCCGGAGTCTGAAGGGGATGATGATGAATCTAAAGAAGGAGACTTTGAAAGTGAGATAGAAGAAATCACTCCACCCACAGAAGGCATAGATGAGGAGGGAGTTCCAGAAGCTTCAGAAGCAGAAGACTCCATGTTGTGGGACAGAATGGCAATGGTACCCTTTGGATTGGTAAATGGATCTTTCCATAGGCAAAGCCTATATAAGAAGTGGATCAAGCAAAATAAGCCATCTTTTATCAGTGGTTCTTGTCGTGCCTGTCCACACTAGTCAAGAAAGGATGATGATGATGATGCTCATTGTCAACAAGTACCAGTCCTAGGGCCACAATAGAATTCCGAGAGCCCCTGTTATGTAACATTCCTGGATGCATCCTATGAAGAGGAGTCCTCAAGCTCTAAGGTAATTAACATTCAAACCAAAACCGAGACAACGCTGATCCCATTTCAGCATTTCAAGGAGCAACCTAAATCCTTACTGAAAGAAGACATTGGGTCTAGTGAAACATTAGAAGAGGACACCACCCCCTTGAAGGAGTCTGGATCTGTACCCAGAAGCAGTCCATGGGACCTTCATCCGCGAAGTAGAAGATGAAAGGCAGTTAACCTTTGTGGATACAGATGGCACTAAATGCCACTTGAAGGTGGGTAGCAGCCTACCATAAGAGGAGTTATCAACCTTGTACAACTTGTTGAAAGAGAATTTAGACGTGTTTGCATGGTCCTACAAAGACCTAAAGGGGATTGATCCCACAATATGTCGGCATCATATTGACTTGGAGCCTAATGCCAAGCCAGTACGGCAACAACAAAGGCGAATGAACCTGAATTATTCCACACTGGTGAAAGCTGAGCTATTGAAGCTCTTGGAAGCGGAGTTCATCTATCCAGTGGCCAACAATGAATGGGTCTCACCCATTGTGGTTGTACCAAAGAAGAATGGCAAGCTTCAACAACAGTGGATGGGCCCATATAAGGTACTTGTTGTCAACCCTAACGGTTCTGTTCAAGTGCAGACCGTTGATGCCTCTGATGATCACTTATTGATTAATGGCTATCACCTGAAGAAGTAATTCCCTCCTTGGGGATCTTGGCAATCACAGTCACTTGATCCTTTCTCCCATTGGTGTGGCACTGTAACTCTTATGATGCTACTTCTGATAGCCGTTCTTCAGCCACTCCTGATGAGGTGGATGCAACCCTCTGTCTCCTCAGCCCCACCTCCCACCCCTGATCTCTTATCCTCTATTTTCCACTAGTGGCAGTGGCGAGGATGGTCTTGACAAATGATATTTCTACCATTCCCTTGCTTAATTCGAAAAAGAAAAAAAATATACATATCGGTCATGGGAGAAAAGGACTTCGGTCCCTATCATGCCGACCTATTCTTCAAGAAAAGGTGGAGACACCCTTGGGAATAGGAGAAAAAAAAACAAGAAAAAAAAATCGTTATGGGAGAAAAGGAAGCAATTCCCTGTCATAGCAGGCCTCGTTCCAAGAAAAGGTGGTCGACACCCTTGGGCGAGAAGCTGGCTGTGGAAAAGGTGGCAATACCCAGCAGTCCAGAAAGTGGATTCATCAGTTGATATCCCCAGGATCCAGTTCCGAAGCTGCATCCCTTGGTACTCTGTGTCATGTGCCTTTCTACAGAGCATTTGACAGTCCTCTAGCAGACGCCATGTTCCTATCTAACACAACGTTCGATCTGATGGCTACCTCCCTAGGTACGCCTCTTCAACAACTGACGATGTGATCTTCATCGACAAACAATCGAGTGATGTGAGCTTTCATCCTAACAGGATAGGGAAGTGAGTATGGGCTACCCTCTGTATCTATCAGAGAGTGAGACAGAGGGTGGAACGAGTGACCAATCTTTTCCCTTCAAATCAAATGAGAGGTGAGAAGTGTGAATGGAGTGTTGTACGCACGGGATGGGCCTCTCCATACACAAAGTACGATTTGTTCTTGTGCACTGCACTATAAGGCTCCCTGGCCTTCCTTCTCGCATTGTATGCCGGCACTGGGCGGGATGCATAGTTGCACCATCAAATGCACACAAGGCATACAACCTTTGCACAAGTGACTGTGAGGATTACATCAATGGGTTTTAGGACATGGCTGCCCTCCTATATCTTTCAACAGAGCGTGAGACAGATGGGGGTCAGAGTGTGACTACTGTGTCCTCAACAAACAAAAATCATCGAGAGGTGAGATTGAGGGACGTTATGATCTTTGGTGCAAGGTATGTTCTCTTTTCCCTATGCACCCACGGGGTGGGTCTCTGCCGTCATCACAGGACACGTCACCCTGTTTTGTACACTGTACTATAAGGCTCCTTGGCCTTCCTCCTTGCACCTATGCCAGACGGGTTGGACGCCCTGATGCACCATCAACTCTGCACCCAGGCGTACTCCTCTGCACCATCCCCCTTGTCAATTCCTAAACCGGGTGTGAGATATGGGTTTCAATCATTATTCATTGAGTGATGTCCCTAATGGGGCGAGTGACTGTTCTCTCATCCCATCTGAGTGCTGTAAGCTGAGTGACTATCCTTCGTCAGCGACACCGACCCGACGAGATTCATCCATTAGCTACCTCCCTGGGTGCTCTTACATGGTCCCTGCCATGCTGGACGCGTCTGTTTGCAGAGCGAGCTTTGGTACCTCCTGCCCCGCCTGAGACACAACGCTCGACATCAACAATCGATTTCAACTATCTACCACACATGCCAAGTTTTCCTAACCCTATCTCCTAATTGCACGTGTATGTTAAGGTGTTAAGTGTGGGGACGTCAGCGTCCAGTTTGTCAGCATCCAGTCGGTTGTCGAATCGTGGGTTGTCGTGATGCATCTCCCTTGCCGTTAATGCCTCACTTTGATCATGCATGTATGCCATGACTTTCTTTTACCCTCATGGGTTCCCTTCCCCACCCACCCGTCCACTGTCACCCCTCCCTTGGAGCTGTTCCTCCTCCATTTCTCTTTCTCCCTTATTTTGATGTGTTTCCATGTGAATGCATCCTACGTTCAGCAGCATCCCTATCTGCCCTTATAGCCCTGTTCGTCCCTTCGACCTGTCCAATTTTCCTTTTTACCCACCCCTATTCCGATGCACGGTTTTTGAGTTATTAATTTTTTAAGTATTTTGCGTAAATTGGACAGTTTTCCATGTGAATGCGTCTTGCTTGCTTCGAAACTCTGATTTGATGAGTCACCCTGTCCTAACCCTCCTCCCTGACATTTTTCTTTTTACTCAATGTCATTCTGATGCACGGTTTGTCCAATATTAATTTTTGTAGGTTTTCGAGTCTTTTTCGTGCTTCTTTTTCACAATTTTGCCAGGTGAACCTGCCTTGTTTGCATCGGAATTCTAGTTTGACTTGACAGCCGCGTCCACCGTGCCTTTCCCTACATTTTTTATTTTTTCTCCCCCCTATTCTGACTTCCGGATTTTTAATTATCAATTTTTACAAGTGTTTTCAAGTATCTTTTTGGTGTTTTTTGCATGTGAACACATCCTAACCCTATCGAAACTGCATTTTAACATGACAGCCCTGTGCAACCCCTTCCCCCGCACATTGGTCATTTTTGTTGCCCTCTGTTTTGGTGAACCGATCTTCTGTTACTAATTTCCGACCATATTTGCATGTGTCGTTTTTACGTTTTTCCCATGTGAACGCGTCCTCTCTCGGTCGAAAGTGTGTTTTGACGTAATAGGATTGTCAGGTGCATTCTTCTGCACATTTTTCCTTCTTTCCGCCCTGCATTCCGGCGAGCAGATTTCCTGAAATTAATCCCCGTATGTGTTTTCGGGGCCATTTTTCATGTTTTTTGCATATGCACACCTTTATTCCGCCCGGAACCCCCATTGACCTTCCCCCTGCCGTCTTGTACATTTTTCTTTATTTTGACGTATCTCACGCGACTCGTGTCGCGCGTGAACGCACGTACTTTCGATTTTACGCATCTTGCCACGCCCGGTCGCGTAAGCGTACCCCGTGCCGACGTCCCGGTGCCGTTCCGATCCCACCACTGCAATTTTTTTTTACCCCGCCCCGCGCACGCGTGCAGGACGGCGGCACGCCTTTCTTTTAATTAATTTATTTATTATTTAAAAAATTATACCCCCCTCCTGCGTCCGTTACCACCCCTCTCCCCTTCCCTCCTCTCTCTCCTTCTCTCTATCTCTCTCTTCTTCTTGTTCTTTTTTTTCTCTCTCCTCCCCCTCCCTCTCTCTCCCCGTAACCCCCTCCCTTCTCTCCCCTCCTTCTGCAGCACCTCCCTCCTGCTCCCTCCCTTACCTTCCTCCTCTCCCCCCTCCACCCTCCCTTCTCCCCCCCAGGCCCGGCCACCCTGTCGTTCGCCGCCTTGGCCTTGGAACCGTCGCCGCCCTGGCCCTGGAACCGCCGCCGCCCTGGCACTGATTTCGCCACCCGCCCTGGTGATCGCTGCCCGAGCGCCTCCCTCCCAACACCGCCTGCCCGTCAAGCGCCTCTCGCCGCCGCTTCGCCTGCCTGTCTCCGTTCAGGCCGACGCCTTTCGCCTGCCACCCATGCCTGCCTGGATTCGCCCTGGTGCCGCCGTCGACGTGGGCCGCCCACCTCCTTCCCCTCCCTCCCACCAGGCCATTCCATCCTCCTCCCCTACTTCCACCCCACCTCCTTCCCCTCCCTCCCACCGGGCCACTCCCTCCTCCTCACCTACTTCCGCCCCACCTCCTTTCCCTCTGCCTCTCCCATCTGGCCACTCCCTCCCGCCTCCTCCTTGCTACTCTCCACCTCCTCCTCCTTCATCCTCCTCCCCTACTTTCTCCCCCACCTCCTTCCCCTCCCTCCCACTAGCGGCCACCACCCTTACCCCCCATTCCCACCACCCCCCATTCCCACCACCCCTTCCTTAACCCCCATTCCCACCACCCCTCCCTTAACCCCCATTCCCACCCCTTCCTAAGCCCCTTTCCCCTACCCCCTTCCTAAGCCCCCTTCTCCATCCTAGCCCCTGTTCACCCCCTCTCGTAGCGAGCCACCCGCATCGACAAACCAAATCAACACCACCTTAAACCCCGTGGTTCTCGCGCAGCAACTCGTGCGGTGGTTTTTTATTGTGTTTCTGCATCAGCCGGCCATTCGCGTGCGTGTACGCGGGATCGCATCTCTTTGCGAGTATTCACGCACAAGACGCGCATTTGGACTTGTCCATGCGGTGGTGCATGCTCGTTCATTCACACGCAGCTGTTCACGCATGTCGGGGTATTCATTTTTGAAATCTCGAAAATCATTTTTTTTATCACAAAATCCATTAAACACATTTAAAATTTGAAGAAAATCATAAAAAATTCAACACAAATTCTGAAAAATGATCGAAAATTGCTGAAACCTTTTTCGATAGTTTAATAATTTTTCTTCCTGAAAAATCCTGTTAAAAAATTCCTAAAAATTCTAAATTGGCTGAAATTCTTTCTAAACTGATAAAAATTGATAAAAATTCCACAAAAATACATAAAAATCAAAAAATAATTTTAAAAATTTTCAAAAAAATCACATTTACCCTCTTTTCTATTTTGGATATTTTCTTGGAATTAAAAAAATATTCACATAATGTTGGGAACTTATTTCTTTTTGGAAACATCTCATGACAATGTATTTATTATAAACAAAAATTTTTGACACTCCCCAACATCAAATGAACATTTCCATCACATTGAAACAATATGGATTTTCGTCCTCGTAGTGGGAAAATTTGGGTTCTTGGTTTTTTTATTTTTAACACAAACAAACAAAAAACACCACCAACCCCAAACAAAAACAAAAACAAATATAAAATCATACACACCCTACCAATCAACACATCCAAATAAATCCACGACATACATTTTTTTTCTTCTTTTCTTTTGGTCATCCGTTTCATTGTTCTTTGTCGTGATCACGGTGTTAGCTCATTTTTGTTTTTCTATCCAATAGGATGACTCTTGGCAGTCGACTGTTTGACCGTTTTGTGGATTTTTGTGGACTGGGAATTCCACTTTTGGAGGCTGTGATTTCAGACTTTGCAGGCAGACCCACACATTACCAGGTTCCTTCTTTTTTTTCCCTCTCTCACTTGCACAATAACACACATTAATTGTAAATCAAATCAACCGAACGTTGCGCACACATAATTAACAGACTGCACCTCATAAATTGTAAATAAAATGAACCGGACGTTAATTGTAAAAAGAACCCCCGCCGTTGCACGTGCACCTTTGCACCCTAACCCACATAAGTTGTAAATTAAAATCAATTCACAAATGCACACGCACACGCGTTTCAGACACATTAACTTGTAATTAAAATCAACCCCCGAAGTCACGCATGCATGCACGCAAGTGCCATACATCATCTAATTATAACAAGGAACTGCATTAGTAGAGACCCAGTCAGTCAGTCTAGTCGTGTTAAAATCTGAGTGGGGCTGGGTTACGATGTCGACTCACCATGCATTAACGGGTTAATTTAATAATGAACGATGCTTAATTGTTTATATAATAAAAATGAGTTGTTAGTTTCACTCACACACTCCACCGCACTGTAGGACGTGAACGCTATGTGGGAGTGGGAGTAGTAATCTGACATTGGTCAACATGGTATTTATTCTCGTTTTTAGTCAGAATATTTGATTACATCATAATTTTTTTGGAGTCTCTGTCTGGGCTACGGAATGTAGTTTTATTTTATTTTCTGTCTGATACCCGGTTACAGGGTGCATGTATGTGTGCATAGCATGAAGCTTTCGGTCGCACGTGTGTAGAGATCATGCCGATTTTTTTTTCTAGGATGTGGTTTGCCTGGGGGTTGTTATGGTCCAATCAGTTGTGTAAATTAGTCAATTTCCTGTCGATGGTCTCAGTCTTGGTTTTCTTTTTGGGTTTTGCAGGTTTTCTTTTTGTTTTCTTGGTTGTGTGTGTGGGTTTTTTTACCATAGTCTAAATGGCACCTCTTTCTACGCCTCCAATTGTGGTCCATCATGTTCCTCTTGCAGTCCATGACTATTCTATTCTGTTAGAGGCAGATTGTATTCGACGAGCTGGCCTTCGCCCATTTGTGGCTCTCACTTTACCACTTGTGGATGAGAAGCTGTGTTATTCTTTCCTCGCTTCTTACAAAAACCAATCTGGCCTGGCTTACAACCGGACATTCTGTTTATCAGTAGCCAATATTAGTGAAGCATTATGTTTGCCTTTATCTACTTCCTTTGTGCCCAGTGGTACTCAACTACTACTAACGGCTGAGGAGATAGCCACACTGATGAAGAAGGAAACTTCCACCCCCTTGCTCCTTACCAGCTCATTAATAGCTCAGGGGTGTCTGTTGCCCACATTTCTTATCTAGTCTGGAAGCAATTATGCCAGTTTCTACAAGACCGGTTCATGTCAGGAAAGGCTGCATCCAAATACTTGTCAAAAGAATTATTCATAGCTTCTGTGAAGATTCTGGAGGGAGCTAAATTCAACTAGGCAAGTTTCCTGTTATCTAAGATGGATCAGCATTTCCAGTGTGTCAGGAAGGGTCAAAATAGTATTGTTTCTTATGGTGCCTTCCTATAGAGGATCCTTACTTTTGCACCTCCTCCTGGTGGTGGTCCAGTGCCAGATCCCGCTCCTTTACCAGTGCAGCCTACAGCATCAGTTTCTTCTCCTAGGCCCATGCAGCTTAATTCAAAAGATGATGAGTCTCCTGTTATTTTTTCTAGAAAGAAACACCTTCGCACAAAGGGACCTTCCAATCCTTTTGTCCAAGATCCACTAGTGCAAACATCCACTCCTGCTGGTGCAAAGGGACCTTCCAATGCTTCTGTCCAAGATCCGCTGGTGCAAACATCCACTCCTGCTGTGTTTGGCAGTGCCCTTCCTTCATTCCTTTCCTGTACCAATCTATTTGCTACTTAAAAGGAAGGAAAATTAGATTCATAGATTCCTTCATCATTACAAACCATTTTAGCTGGACCCATGCTTCCACAGATGGTTTCCAATGTCCAGTCTACTCTGGAAACTTCCCTTACTTCCTGTCTTCAGACACTGTACACCAGTGTTTACACTTCCATGCAAGACAAAGTGGATTCCCTCACTAGTCAATTGAGTAAGGCACTGGAGGATCTGTCTTCAGAAAGGACTACCCTCAGTGATATCCACAATCAGATGACTACTGCCACAGCCTTAATGGATTCACAGAAGGTCACTATTCAGGAGCTAGAAGCTAAGGTTGTTAAATTAGAGGAGGAGAATGCATCTTTGATGTTTGAGAAGAATTTTGCCCTTACAGAGATGGTCACTTTGGCTAGTAAGCTTGCTACCAGTGAGGGTCAATTCCAGCAATCTCAGGACACTGTAAAGTCCCAACAAAAACTCATTGAAGAACTTAATCAAAAGGTGGATGTTCTTTCTGTTTCCCCTCCTACTCCTGTATCTTCTGTTGTGTCATCCCAAGAGGAGCTTAATCAGTTGCAACATAAGGCTAAGCTCTGTGATGGGTTCTCAACTAACGTTGATCACCTTCAGCATCGGATGGATTGTGTGCAAAATGATTTTGTCCGTTATACTGAATTGGTGTCACCTCCTCTATCCTTTTGGGTGAAATATCATCAACAGAGGTTTGCCTTATATATCTCTTTGAGCAATGTGGATTTAGAGCCTCCAGAGGATGGATGGTCCAATCTCTGGCCTAGGATCTCGTACGAGCTGTTTTTAACAGATTTGTGGATGACTTGATTTCCCATGAGGTCTAGTTACTCTCTTTCATGTATCTTACAAGCTATCTACAGATTCCTGATGAGGAAGATTTAAACGTTTATGTGGGAGATGTCATCTTACAAGCAGTGATGTATATACATTCAGTTGAGCTTTTGTTAGTAGAGAGATTACGAACTTATCATGATGAGCAGACGTCTTGGTGCAAGGGATATGCTTGGTATCCACCTTTGGAGGATATTGCTTTGGAACCTCATTGCCTCAAAAGTGTCTTTCATAAATCAGATATCCAGCCTCTTCAATCTCAGTTGTTGAGCTTCATTGCTGATAACCCATTATTTACTAAGTCTTTCTTTCAGGATTTAAATTTCTGATGTTCTATTTATCCTTTAGATCCTCCTGATCTTTTATCATATTCCCTAATGTCTTATCGTTTCCCATTATATGTTTCTCTTCTTTCATCTAGCCCTGATAATATTCCTCTCTTATCATTTACCCCTTCAGGATTTCCTCACATTCCAATGTTCACTACATGTCCTTTCATTGCTGATCCTACATTATCTCCTACTCCTTCTGACATTCCACCTACTGTTCCTCCTATTCCTTCAGTTTTTCCAACAGAATCCCTTCATACATTTTTGATGTATTCTCCATCTTTTCCACCTTCTTTATCCCTTCAATTACACTCTTTTCATAATATGTCCTATCCTCCATTACAATGCTCTTGAGAGCGGAGTTTTGATGTCGAGAAGTGCTTAAAAATAACTAAAAATTACGAATATCAAGGGAAAAATATTCAACGTCGAAGGCGGCGGCTCCAGCTGGGACGATTTTAAGCATCAAGTGCTTTAAAGGTGCCCGAGTGACACTTGTTGATTTTTGATAATTTTTAAGATTGCCGTACGGATTGTCAGGAGTTGCCGGCTAATGTGGGACACCGGACGGGGAAATGGCCAACAAATAGGCAAGATTTGAAGGGGCCAAATGGTCATGACCCTTGGGGGGGGGGGGGGGGGGGGGGGTGTAGCATTTTATGGAACATCAAATCATTGAAAAAAAAGAAGATGAAAAAACGTGGGAGAAGGGGGTGCCATCAGACGCCGAAAATTGCGCTTGATGGAGGGAGGAGGCATCATGCTGATTGCATACAACCTACCAAACAGATCATGGGCCTTGTCTACCTCCTGTATGCTGACTCTATCGCCGCCTCTCACCCGTCAAATGGTGGCTTGGATGAAGATCTCTGATTTTATTCTTTCTCTCTCCTCCCTCTCTCTCCCTTAAGGGGCTGTTCTTGTGTGGAAGAAGATAATGAAGAATGGTGGAGGAAAGCTTGTCTGGATGAGACCGGATTGCTTCCCGATGGATGAAAACATGAAGAGTCTTGTTCTTGAAGATGCTGAGCATTAAATGCATGTTGGAAATCAGTCCCGTAATCAAGACCAAGAAACTGAGACCTGAAAATAAGCGGTAATGCTATTTTTATCAAGAAAAATGATCTTTTTATGCTATTTGCTTTATGAAACTTTGTTCATATGGGATGAAAGTTCATTATAATATTGTTTTCTATGAGTTTCAACTGTTTGCAACTTGAAAATCAGAAAATATAAGGCTACATGGCTGGAATTAGTGTCAAAATACATGAAAAATCACGTTTTAAGGGTAAAATTGGGTTTTTTGCTATATAAATGAGAAATATGATATGTCACACCAACTAAATCTGAGTTTTTGCTGTCAATGAACCTAAGGGACATAGCCCACAATCAACCTTCATTTTCAGTCATTATTTATTAAAGAAAAATAGGAAAAATTACCAAAAAATGGGAAAAATGGGTTTAAATTTAGGAAAAAATAGGAAATGGGCTGAGAAAAATTAAGGAAAATTATATCTATGTTTGTGCAATGTATAACGATGGCAAAGCATGAGGTTGGCCTCGGTTTGTCCCCGTTTCTATGTTTTCTGCGTATTTATCGTTCTTTTAAAAGGAAAAAATGCACAGAAACCCTATCTAACTGATCAATGATACAAAATGCTAAGAGTTGGATGAAGAGGAGCTGAAACGCTGAAAGATAAATAAAAGATTCGATTTATGCATTGCACTTGGCATATTAGAAACGATTTAAATAAAGAGGATGGTAGCATGAGCATATGGCTCGGTGCCTCCTTTCAACCCAGCATGCGTTAGTAAAATTCATGGAAAAGAATGCTTTATGCACTATGCATGATGCTGATCTTTCTTCTGTCTAAGCACATAGCCATACACGATTTGTATTAAGCATAATAATTAAAAGGTATCAGAAAAAACCTCCTGGATGCATGGCACCTGTCTTCCTTAGGTTGTGGCCAACGATGAGTATGAGAGGATGTCCTAAGCTGTAGGTTAGTCGTTGGGTCCTAAGGGGGAAGTGTAGTGAGGAATGGTACATCCTGGAACGTAAAATATTGGTACCTTGAGAGGAGTTTGTGTTCATTTGTATTATATGTCTAGCAGCGCATCAAAGGGCCAATCCCTGCGATGTAGGAGAGCTGCAGTGGGGCTCCGACTATTAGTTGGTGGAGTGCCTCCTATGTGTGTGTGATTGTGGCATTGCCAATGTGTAAGGATTCTCCCTCTGAGGAGTCTAAGGGAATGTTGGACTATAAACTATAAACGCATTAATTAAGCTTTAGGGCAGCTTGTCCTTTAGCATTAGATTGACGCTCCTGGTCCGCGAGGCCGTGAGGGGGTTTGTGTGCCATAAGCATGAGGTCCAGCTAGTGCTATAGCCAGTGCCAGCCCATTTCAGGTCCCATCAGTGGTGCGTCTGCCGGGAGCCGCTTATAAGTGGTGATTTTCGGATCTAGGGTTTCTAGGGACCAAAAGGAAGTTGGTTTATGTCCTCTGACAAGGACCGTCAAGTCGAAATCCAAAAACCAGAACGTGCTGAGGGGGCTAGGTGGCGGTTAGAGATCGTAAGCCATTATTCTCCTCAAAGGAGTAGCCCAGTACGTATAAGAAGCAGTGGTCTTAGTCACCCAACTGCTCCACATATTCCATTAGGTGCAGGAGGCGTAAGTTCTTCCTCTCCTCCACCAAGTCTACCCACTTCAAGTGGGGGTTTGAATCCATCAGTTCAAGCTCCTATTGCTAATCCGATTGTCACTATGGCACAGCCTATTGCAATTCCTGCAGGGATGCCGGATTTACCAACCTTAGGAGTTCCCTTGCCCATTTTTAATGGGTTAGCAGAAGAGGATGCAGAATTTCACATTTTTGAATTTCAAAGATTGATGTTCAATTATCGCATCCAAGACGAGGGACATCTCATGATGTTCTTCAATATGACATTAAAAGGAAGGGCTGCAGTATGGTATCACAGCATAGAGTCTGGAACCATAACCACCATTGATCAATTCTATGTAGCTTTCCGAGCGGAATATGCCCCTGAAAGAGGTGGCCAATATTGGTTGCGGGTCTCGAATGTAACGCGCCAAGACTCTCATGAGAATGTAAAAGCATATGCCAAGAAGCTGAAGGAAGTATTCTGTACGTTACAAACTTACATTCCCATTCCGCCGGCTACCCAATTGCAATACATTTTGCATGGGTTGGACTTTAATATCCAAGTACAATTGAGCAGTGTGGCCTTGGCAGACATAGACACCGCTATTACACGGGCAGAGGGAGTAGAAGCACAATTACAAACGGCCTACTCCTCTCAAATGAATGTTAATGGGGGTTTAGTACCTAGCGGCAATCCATCATTGATGAATGGAAGTCAAGGGATGCCTATGACTAACCCTATTGGGAGAGGGAGTATGGTTCAGAATGTACCTTTGCTGCCAGCTCCTCCCACTGTGACTATGCCTATGGCAAGTCAGTTGGCTCCATCAAATGATGGAGGCCAAGTTTCGAATTCTAACATTGTTCCTATGGGTCAACAGCCAATGCCAAATCAGATTGTTAGGCCAATGGAACGACGGGTCGATGATCGAGACTATGAGTCGAGTGTATCTAATGTCCTTGGTGAAGTCAAGGATATGATGAAGCATTATACCAACATGATTTCCGAACAATATCGACAAATAGCTGTTGATGTTAATTTTTTAAAGAAGCAACAAAATCTGATAGGGAGTCGACGCCCTAAAGAGGGTGGACCCTCTAGATTCAGTTGTAAATGGTGTAGCTCACCGTCAGTGTGTCTTTATCTATGACCGACATCTATGACAGCTAGAGTGTGCAGCTGCCTACATGTGACTACATTAAATAAGTCGGGTTAGTAGTCAGTTAGTGACCTGACTAGAGTTAGTATGTCTAGTCTATACTTACACTAGGTCACTTTATCTTTGTATTGTGTGTGCTTTTCAGTTTGGAGTGTGGAACATGAAGAAATGACTTTGAGAGCCTGAAGGCTCATGACAATGGAGTTTCCCTGTCTCTCTCTCTCTCAACTTTGAACATGGTATCAGAGCTTGACTTGGTGGACCTCTTGGAGCAGGAGGGAGTGAAGATGATCTGCAGTTGAAGACTTGTGTCATTTGTCAAACAGACTGAGTGCCATTGTAAAATGGAAGGTATGCATTGAGTGATTGCCTACTCTATGGTTCAAGCTAGAGGTTGTGGCTTGTTTAGAGCCTTGTGAAGGGGGTATTAAGCACTAGTGTGTGCTCCATCAGCATCACTATCATCAAATCGAGCTACTGGAGTAGAGGACAGATCTACGCAAACTGCGCTTGGTTCTGCAGACATCTTAGTGGGCTGGAAACATCACATGTAAGTGATATGAAGTGGCTAAATGCATGACAGAGACTAGTGGAAAGTACTTGAAGAGTACAAAGTCCGAATGCTTGTGTGAGAGCTCACTTATGAGCTGAAAACAGAGATTACAGGTCTGTCATAAACAATGGCCTGTTGTATACAACCACTACAAAGCATATACACTTGTCTGGCATGAGCTTGAAGCACTCATACATACCCAGAAGCATTACTAGAGCCAAGATGTATGTCAAGAAGCCATATGTACCGGATGTAATGCATTTGAGCTGAAGTTGCTCACTAAAATCACTCAGATATGAAGTATGTTAGTGGCTAAAAACTGTCATACACAGTCAATGACAAGCATTGCGTATTACTGAAGCAATATAGATCATCTTGGGGGTTCTATCATCTATATGAACTGACCTATACATGCTAAATGTATGGAGGATTGAAGCAAGCAATGAGCATCATTGAAAACTGAATTCTGTAGCTGAAGTAAATGCACTCACACTGTCTTGGTTAATTACAAATAGTTCATGAATTTTATGCCATTGTGGTCAACGAAGACAGGTTGTCTCTGCCTACTCATATGCTTATGTATTGAGCTTGCCACTACAAAGTAAATGTATGACATGATTGGAAGACATTTTGGAGCTGCTTGGAGTCTATTATGCTAAATTTTGGTTGACTGCAACCTGCAACTGAATTTGTTGACACTTATATGTGCAGGTTATGCACTGTTCTGTGCCTCTATGCTCATGTCTTGACTGCCAAATGTACTAGCAACTATCGCGGAGGTTTTGGAAAATGTATGACATGATTACCACTCAGTTTTGGACTTGAAAATGCATTTATGTAACCTGGCAGTGAGGTTACAGAAGCTTAAGCTGAAGCAAACACATAGCTTATGTATTGACAGTTATATCTACAGTTGAGACCACTTGTTTGTGGGTGGTTTTGGGGTGTCAGTGGGTTGAAATACCCTTTTTTTTTCTGCAATTTAGTGCAGAAAACTGTCATAAACTATTACGGACTGAACTTGGTCAGTCATACTTATTGGTTTGCAGGGAGTCAGGCACTTGATAAACAGTCTATTGCATCATGGCTAATGCACATGGGAGTGACAATATCACTCAGATAGTTGGAGAGAAGTTGGACAACAAGAACTTTGCATTATGGAAATTCAGAATGAAAAACTTTCTGGTTGGTAGAGGTTATTGGGATCTATGTACAGGAGATGAGGCTGCTCCTGAGTTTCCTGCACACAATCCAACAAATAAACAGAAAAGAGCTTACAGGCTATGGAATGAAAAAGCATGCAAGGTGTTGCATTGGTTTTCTTTATGTATATCTGATGCTATGGTAATTCAAATCACTGGATGTGAGACTCTGAAGGATGCTTGGGACATACTGATGAAAAATTATGGAACCATGACACATGCAAGGAAGATCCAGTTGAAACAGCAGTTCAACAACATGTCTAGGAATGGCAAGAGCATCCAGGTGTATACCACGGAGATTAAGACCATAGCTGATCAACTTGCTACCATTGGCTCAAGTGTATCAGAAGATGATATGATTGCTATTGCCTTGAATGGCTTAGGCAAAGAGTACAAAGCTTTTGACACTTCCATTTCTGTCATCAAAGAAGAGTACCCTAGCTGGAAAGAGCTAGTTGCCTTGTTGCTGCATGAGGAAGTCAAACTTGGTTTGAATACAAGTTCAAGTGCATCTCAGAGTAGAGACACTGTGTTATACTCTATCCAACATGGCAGAGGATCTAGAGGTCATGGTTCATTTCGAGGTCATGGTGACACTCGTAATGCTTACGGACAGCAGTAGCAGCAGAGTAATTGGCATGGTGCAAATACACAAGGCCAGCGTGGATCTGGTGGGTTTAGAGGCAGGGGGAGATCACCCCAAGGTAGAGGTGGTGGATCTGGTTCATGGCAGTCATCTGATCAGTCCAACAGGACAAGGATTTCCATTATTGTGGCCGGTATGGGCATATTTCAAAGGGTTGTTACAAGAAGCAGGGAGATATGAAGGCAAAGGGCAGACAGCATGGGCACTATGCATCTTCCAGTGATGCTCATGATGAGCCAGTTGATAGACTCTTTGCCATGCAGCATGTATCTAAAAATGCATCGAGACATGATAGAGATGACAGATGGTACATTGACTCTGGAGCGTCAAACCACATGACACTGCATGGAGAGCGGTTTGATGAGATGGTTGCAGGTACACATGGTCATGTATGTACTGGGGATGACACCCAACATGACATAAAGCATAAAGGGATTGTTCCTCTTATGATGCCTGATGGCAAGAAGAAAGGCCTACATGATGTATTACATGTACCGACCATAACAAAGAATGTGTTGTCTGTGGGTCAAATGGCAGAACAGAATTTGCAAGTGATGTTTAACAAAGATGGGTGTTTCATTGAGGAGTATGGAAATGGCTACAAGTTAATTGCCAAGGGCAGAAGAGATGGCAGGATGTTTACATTGGATGCGACAATTCCAGGACTTAAGGCAACCATGTTTGCTCATGATGAGAGTGCCATTCGGGATGTAGAGATTTGGCACAAGTGGATTGGACATGTCAATGTACAAAAGCTGAAATCTATGCAGCAGAGGGAAGTAGTACTTGGATTACCTAAATTCAAGTATAATGATTTTGGTCATGTATGCCCTGCATGTCAGTTTGGGAAGCAGGCACGGTTTCCTTTCATGAGACATGTAAAAAATAGCACTAGGCCTTTACAGTTGGTGCACTCTAATGTCTGGGGTCCTTCACATAATGCTTCTTTTGGCGGTGCACGGTATTATGTCTCATTCATTGATGATTTCAGCAGGTACACTTGGCTTTATATTTTGAAGCATAAGGATGATGTGTTTGATGCATTCAAAGACTTCAAGAAGCATGCTGAAAATGAATTGGGCTGTTACATATCATGCTTGAGATCAGATGGAGGAGGTGAATATGCCTCAAATTACTTTGACATGTATCTTGCTAAATATGGGATCAGAAGACAGCTCACATGTAGTTATACACCTCAACAAAACGGTGTTGCAAAGAGGAAAAACAGGGTTTTGATGGAGTCAGCTAGAGCTATGCTGAATGAAAAATGTCTGCCAAATGGTTATTGGGCTGAAGCAGTGATGACTGCTGTCTATGTGCTGAATCGAACCCCTACAGCAGGGATTCATGATGTCACTCCGTATGAACGGCTGTATGGTCATAAACCTGATATTTCGCACTTGAAGGTATTTGGCAGCATTGCATATGTGCATATACCAGATGAGAAGAGGAAGAAATTGGATCCTAAGGCAGTGAAAAGTGTGTTTATAGGATATGCACAGGAACGGAAAGCTTATAAGTGTTATGTACCTTCTTCGCATGAGACACTCATAAGCAGAGATGTAGTATTTGATGAGTTGGCATCCTGGTATGGGAATCCTGTTGAAGTGCCTACTGATGGCTCACCCAGTATGAGTCATTCTGAAAATACTCCTGCAGAGAGTACTTCCATGAGTGGTCAGACAGGTGATATATCATCTATAGTGAGTCCTTGGATAGGACAATTGCGAACTCGCACTATTGCATCCACTGACACGGATATGTTAGTGAGGGGGAGAACAAATAAGGGAAAAGAAAAGGTTTTTGAAGATGTAACAGGTCCACTTACTGCAGGTTATGATTCATCTAGCAGTGACAGCTTAGACAGTGAATTGGGGATTCCGTCTGTTATGACGCCAGGTGCTAGGCAGATCCATTATGTGCTGCCTCATGAGAGGCAAGCTCACAGTGAGCCACAGCTCAGGAGATCAAAGAGGGCCAGAAAACCTGTTGATAGATACACTTACACTGGATATTCAGCCCGTCATTATGCTTATATGACGAAAGTAACAGGTTTTAGAGAACCAAGTAAGTTTGATGAGACAGTTGCAGATGAGAATTGGCGTGCTGCTATGGATGAGGAATATTCAGCTTTGGCTGAAAATGGTACATGGGATTTGGTACAATTGCCTGAGGGAAAAACACCTATTGGATGCAAGTGGGTGTATAAGGTGAAATGTAAATCAGATGGATCATTGGAAAGATACAAGGCCAGGCTAGTTGCAAAAGGGTATGTGCAGCACTATGGTCCTGATTATGAGGAGACTTTAAGCCCTGTAGCAAAGATGGCTACAGTTAGAACTGTGATTTCTTTGGCAGCAACTATAGAGGCTAGAAACTATGGCAGATGGACGTAAAGAATGCATTTCTCAATGGAGAATTATAGGAAGAGGTTTACATGGAACAGCCTGAAGGCTATGTACATCCAGAATTTCCAGCACATGTATGTCGGCTGAAAAAGGCATTATATGGACTGAAACAGGCACCTAGAGCATGGAATGCTCGCATCAGCAGTTATTTGCAGCAACATGGTTTCTGATTGGGAGATGCTGATCATAGTCTGTTTGTGAAGAAGATAGATAGTGGCTATGTTTTCCTAGTTGTTTATGTTGATGACTTAATCATTACAAGAGATGATGAAAATGGGATTGCTAAAATAAAGACATGTTTACAGGCTGAGTTTAAGGTCAAGGACCTTGGAGAGCTGAAATATTTTTTGGGGATTGAGGTTGTCTCTACACCTCAAGGCATATGGCTGCTACAGAAGCAGTATGCTCATGACATGTTACAGAAATATGGTATGGCTGATTGCAAGCCTATGGATACGCCTTTAGAGCAGAATGTCAAGCTACAGATTGATGTTGGGACAGAGATTGAGAATGTTACTATGTACAGACAGATGGTAGGCAGCTTGATCTATCTCACGATCACTAGACCTGACTTGAGTTATGTTGTGGGGCTGATCAGTCAGTTCATGCAGAAGCCTCGCAAACCACACTTGGATGCAGTCAGGAGAATTCTGAGATATGTAAAGAGTACCACAGATCATGGGTTGTTTTATGCATATGGGAAACCTCTTGACTTGATGGGGTACACTGATGCTGACTGGGCTGGTTGCACGTATGACAGGAGGTCAACCAGCGGCTATGCATTTGGATTGGGTAGTAGTATGATCAGTTGGCAAAGTAAGAAACAGCCTACAGTGGCATTGTCCGGTACGGAAGCAGAGTATCATGGTGCGGCCTTAGCGGCCTGTGAAGCTAAGTGGTTACAAAAGTTGCTGAATGACTTGGGAGTACACTTGGACAGCAAAGTCAAGCTATACTGTGACAATTTGAGCAGTGTCATGTTAGCAAGAAATCCTGTTTATCATGCAAGATCGAAACACATTGAGGTTCACTACCATTTCATCAGGGAAATGGTTTTAGCAGATTAGATTGACTTGGAGCATGTGAAGACTGAAGACCAGGTAGCAGACATCTTTACCAAATCACTTGGTAAAGATAAGTTCATTCACTTTAGACAGCTACTTGGAGTGATGCAGATGATTTAAGTTTTGTTTTTGAGCTTGAGGGGGAGTGTTAGAAATCAAGCTCACCGTCAGTGTGTCTTTATCTATGACCGACATCTATGACAGCTAGAGTGTGCAGCTGTCTACATGTGACTACATTAAATAAGTCAAGTTAGTAGTCAGTTAGTGACTTGACTAGAGTTAGTCTGTCTAGTCTACACTTACACTAGGTCACTTTATCTTTGTATTGTGTGTGCTTTCAGTTTGGAGTGTGGAACATGAAGAAATGACTTTGAGAGCCTGAAGGCTCATGACAATGGAGTTTCCCTATCTCTCTCTCTCTCAACTTTGAATAGTCGGGCCACTTAGCTACTACCTGTTGGAGTAAGATTAGTTCTCTCCAACAAGGGAGTAAACAGCCGAGCCCAGTGAATCATAGAGCGCAAGGAAATAACTTGCAGCAGAATGATGCACCAAGACAAATATTGCAGAGGGGAAAAACAACTGTAGAAGAGTTGCCACAAGGCAACGGAGTCAGCCTTATTGAGGGTGTATGAGTCGATGATGCTGAAACCTCTAACTTAAGAGCCGTGACAAGAGGCCAAAAGGCTAAAGAGGTTGACAAAGATAATGCAAAACCGGTTGAGGGAAACCCTAAACAAGGGAATAAGGGGACGCAAGTCCAGAATCCTAGTATAGAAGGGGGACCGCTAAAGCCGGTTGACAAAAAAGGTGACCCTAAAAAAGATGAGGAAGTGCCAAGAAAGAAGGCAAGAGCCAAGAAAGAAGCACCAAAACCAGTCCAAAGACCAAAAGAGAGGATGGTTTGGCGGGAAAAGAGAGCTTTGACTAGTTATCATGACTTTGATTTAGCAAGTTCTCTCTGTGAAGTTAAACCAGATGTGAATCTCTTGCAATTGATCAAATTATCTCCACGAGTACGCAAGGAATTTAAGAAGATCCTACGTATTGGATATATTGTAGAACCTTTGGGCATAGCACAAGTAGGGGAAGATTGGTTTGACCATGCTGAAAAGAATTGCCCTAGGGTTCTAGCTTATGTGGATGGAATATTAGTGGAACATACCATTGTAGACACTAGATCCTCCGTCAATATCATGAGTTCAGAATTGATGGAGAGGTTGGGTCTAGGCATCGAGAAAGATAGCTCCACCCTTCTTAGAATGGCTGATGATAGTCTAAGACAACCAGAAGGTTGCGTTACTAAGTTCCATGTTACAGTTGCAAGTGTGGAATGCTTCTTGGACTTTAGCGTGATAAGATTTGCAGGACGTCCTAGCTATCGAGTCTTGCTAGGTAGGCCTTGGATCTTATGAACAGACTGTTAAGTCGATATACCCACCGGTCGTGTGGTTCTAGGTAGAGGTGCCAATTGAGTGATAGTCGATGCTTATCCTGAGTCTCCTCAAAGTGAGAGAGCTCCTTTATCTTCTACTGAATTAGAGACAGCAAACGATCCATCTGGTAGTGAGACATCATCCAGTGATGAATCTAAAGAGGGGTCCACTACAGAGGATATCTATCAAATAACTCTAAATGAGCCGATAGAGCCGCAAGATAGGATAAGAGATGCGGACGTGATTGAGTTGGACCTTGGCACGCCGAATGATTTGCGGCCAATTAAATTAGGTTCCATGCTCAGTTCAGCAGAAAGGGAGGACTATGTGTCCTTGATTCAAGAATTCCGCGACATCTTTGCTTGGAGTTATGATGAGCTGAGAGGTATTCCTCCCAGCCTGGCTGTTCATACTATTCCTGTAAAAGAAGGCAGTCATCCTGTGCATCAAAAAGTAAGGCGTATGCCTTTTGAATTGAGGGACGGGCTATTTGAGGAGTTACAGAAGTTAAGGAAAGCGGGTTTAATCTTCCCTGTACAACACACAAAATGGTGTTCCCCAGTTGTTATCAGGAAGAATAAAAATAACCAGATCCAACTATGTGTGGATTTTAGAGAGCTGAATAAGCAAACGGTTAAGGATTACAACTCGTTGCCATTTATTGACCAGATTTTGGATCAATTAGTGGGTAGGGAGATATATTCGTTCATGGATTGCTTTGCAGGATATAACCAGATGGCAATTACAGAAGAGGACAAGTTGAAAACAACTTTTATTACTGTCTTTGGTACTTTTGCATACCATGTGATGGCCTTTGGTTTGTGCAATGCAACTGGATCATGGCAACGAACAACAGATAAGACCTTTTGTGACATCTCCCCAAACGAGCTAAAAGTATTTATTGATGACCTAGGGGCAGTCACTGTAAGGGAAAGGATGTTGGTTATTTTAAGAAAGTGTTTTGAGCATTGTAGACAATTTTGTATCACTCTTAACCCACAGAAGTGTGTCTTTGGAGTACCTTATGGGCTATTGCTAGGCCATGTGGTCAGTTCAGTAGGAATCACAACTGACCCCGAAAAGATCAAGGTCATAGTTGCTATGAGTCCACCACGCACTCTGAAAGAGGTACATAGCTTTCTGTCATCGGTAGGGTACTATCGAAGGTTCATCAATGCCTTGGTAGAAAGAACGTTGCCATTAATAAATTTATTATTCTTTAGTTGTTCATTTGAATGGAGCGACCCTTGTAAGGTAGCTTTCGAGGATGTGAAACAGGAGCTAGTAAAAGCACCCGTTTTAAAGGCACCTAAAAGAGGTGAGGTGTTCTACATATTTTCAGCAGAGCCACCATGCATAGTATCAGCTATTGTTTAGCCCAAATTTGGGAGGAAAAGCGGTATCATCCGATAGCTTTTGCTAGTCGAAAATTGGGCATTTCAGAGATCAATTATACCTACATGGAGAAGTTGTGTCTTGCGATGGTCTTTGGGACTAAGAAATTCAGGCACTACATCCTCTATGAAAAGGTAGTGTTCTATACAAAGGCGGAAGGGCTGAGATTGCTTATGAACAAGCTACAACCGCCTGATCGTTTGGCAAAGTGGTTAATCACTTTGCAGAAGTTCGATTATGAGATTAAGAGTAAGCCACCGAGGTTGCAAGGTATTGTGGAATGCCTTGTAGATTTCGGGGATCCGAAAGAGATTTTGGCTGAAGGAAGAGATATTGAAGAAATGTTTAAAATTGATATAGCTTCTATCCCATCTTGGTATGCTGCTATTACGCATTATCTATCAACAGGAGAGACGGGAGATGGTTTGTCAAAGTCTGAAAAGAGGAAGATCAAACAACATGCATTGAAGTTTTCCTTTATCGCAGGAACACTATATCGGCAAGGTTTTGATGATATCTACTGCCGGTGTGTGATAAAAGGAACTTCCCAAATGGCAGGAACTTCTCAAATGGAAGGATAGCACTTCGCCTATCATGGCTATCCTTCCATTTGAGAAGTGGGGCATTGACTTTGTGGGTCCTATTACTCCGTCGTCTACTACCCAGAAGAGATATATTATAGTAGCCACTGATTATTTTACAAAATGGTCAGAAGCGTGGGCGACGAGGCAGGACAATGCAAAAGTGACTACAAGTTTCCTTTTAGAGCAGATTATTTGCCGTTTTGGTCCACCGAAAGAATTAGTGTCGGACCGTGGAACCCATTTTTTGAACAAAGTGATTAAAAGCTTTGGCAAATCAAGCACAATAAAACGACTCCTTATAATCCACAAGCAAACGGACAAGTCAAAAGTACTAATAAGTAGCTTGTGGGGATCTTGTCTAAGATAGTCTCTGAGAAGAAACGAGACTGGGACAGGAAGCTGTATGTGGCAGTATGGGCGTACAATACCACGTTCAAGCAAGCTACTGGCCATACTCCATTTAAATTGGTTTATGGAGAAGAGTGTGTGTTACCCCTTGAAATTGAGTTGCCAACCATAGGGTTTGCAATTAACCACTCTCTGGGAGATGAGGATTCCCTTTTTGAACGTTTCACGACCATAGCCCACCTGGATGAGCTGAAGTTGCAGAGCTTATTACACCAGGAGGTAGCTAAACGTCAGATGAAGCAATTGCATGACCTCAGAGCGAAGAAATATACCTTTAAAAAAGGGCAATTAGTCCTCTATTATGATGTGCGTAGGGAGTTGTTTCCAGGGAAGCTAGAACCTAAATGGGATGGCCCCTACAAGATTGTTAGGTTAGGGAAAAATAGGTCTACGGCTCTATTAGCTGATCTATAGGGAGTAGAGTTTAAAAATAAGGTTAATCTTAATAAGATTAAACCTTATTATTTCTAAGTATGCTAATACAAAGAAAATGCATTGCAGGTCCATGTTGGGGATGATTTGAGACCTGCAAAAGAGATTAAAGTTGGTTGATGGGTCGGTTAATTCCTTATTTGGAGCACCTATATCTGGACCAAAGATACCATCAGGGGAAACCTATCTGGTGGAGCAAAGGATACAAAGTGATTGAGCAAGAAGACGAAACCTTGTGTGGGAGATCAAAGTCTTTTTCCATCACTGCTTACGATTGTTGACAAGTATCCCTGTTGAGTTCAATGAAGAAGGTGGGATGGAGCCATCAGTTCATCCTCTCAACATGCTAAACTTTGATTATCATAATTACGAATAGATGAGTTCGTGATAGCAAGCTGTGTAAACCCATTGTGGACGTACACATTATATTTTGACGGAGCGTCCAGGGGCCCTAATAAAAAAGGGAGTATTGGAGTAGTAATCCGAGATCCTCGACGAAGAGTTACGATGAAGTTAGCTGCTTATCTCCATGTAGGATTTACTAACAATATGGCAGAGTATAAAGCCTTGATTATGGGACTGCATATTGCCAAACAAGGTGGTATTCGTTGGTTGTTAGTAAAAGGGGATTCCCAGTTGATGCTGAATCAACTAGATGGGACATACACATCGTGGAATCCCATTCTTTGTATGTATCATCAAACTGCTATGACCCTACTTGAGGAGTTTGAGAGAGTGTCTTTTCAGCTGATTCCACGTTATTAGAATCAGTTTGCGGATTCATTGGCAAATCTTGCTTATGATAAAGACCTTTTCTTCAATTGTGGTCCTAGTTTGGATATTGTGATCAATGATGAAACAGGACCCAGTCGTCGCTTGTGGGGTATGTTATTAGAACATGCAATATATGGCAGACGATGGTTGATATGGGTGATGCAGAGAGTAGCCGAGACCAATCTACCGTTATTATCTTGGACCCATAGGTTGATTAGACAACATATTATGTGTACGCCTCTTGCTGTATATGCAGGAGGGATGGGTCATAATCTTATGCATTTAGTTTCGGGCTGCGAGTCTATGTTTTCCTTCTTGGAAAGGAGCCTATTATTGTATATCTGCACTATTCCAGGGAAGGATGTGTAGGTGCTATTCTGCTTTATTTCATTAGGCCAAGAGGGCCGATCAAGTTTTATAGTGAAGTGCTTTATTTCATTAGGCCAAGAGGGCCAGTTGTTTGTTTAGTGCAGGTGCGGTTAATGGTTTCTTGTTTTAGTTTTGTGCTAGACAGGTTTGAAGAAGAGCTTGGAAGGAGCCTTTTGTTGCGCGGAAGCTTCTCGTGGCCCTATCTAGGTGATATCTCTCCTTTATGAGTTCCGTGTTTCATGCTATTTGTGTCTGTGTACTTATAGGGGATTTTCTTTTCTTGTTGGGACCGGAGTCCAAGGCATGAAGTCCGAAGTTTCGGTCCAGTATGTTTGAGGGAGGTCTGAGTAGTCGTGGCCTCCTGTAACGACATTGTCAGGCATTGAAAGATCTGTTTTAGAAGGGAGTCTTGGTGACCCTGTTCTGCTAGCCTGCTAGGCAGCCGTTCTAGGAGTTTTTGCCAGTTGTGAGGCCATTAGGGAAGCCTGCCGAAGGAAAAAATAATGATGATAAAGGAAAAGAAACCCTGAATATCCGAAAAGAAAATCAATATATACAAAGGTGTGTAAAAAGGGGTTCTAACCCCTATAAAAGCAAAAAAAAAAAAAGAAAGGGAAAAATTTAAAAGTAATTGATCATCGCCTTGCGAGGGCTTGGTAGGTTCCTGGGGACGAGTCAGACCCGGGGCCGATGCCTTGTCTTCCTAGGGGTAGCATCTTGCTAGAAAAGAAGAAATTGAGGAAGGTTGGAGTGAAAATAAAAGTGAGCATTAGAAAAGGATTAAGTGTCGCCTTGCGAGGGCTTGGTAGGTTTTTGGGTACCGAGACAGGTCATGAGGCCAATGCCTTGTTCTCCTTGGGTCACTACGCTCAGCTCTCTCCTTTTTACACGCTCGAGTATGGAAAATAAAAAACCCTAAAAGCAAAAATGTGCTATAAAGAAAATACTTCTTGATCAGGCTATAGGAGTCCTCGCCTAGTAGGAGCTCCTGGTTGTGTTGTCCTTAGTTAGGTAGGTAGTTCAGACCACCACTTAGGGCAACCTCTTTGATAGTTCTTTTTAGTTTGGCCGTGTTGGAGCAATTGGTTAGTGACTAGCTTCGGATCTTCTATCAGATTATGCTAGGACTACTCCTTATGGATGTCATGCCTTGGTTCTGTCAATGGGTAGGGTGAGCGTTGTGCTGTGTTTAATATGTATCTATTTTGTATCAGCTTGATGCTTCCTTTGGTTGTTTTGTGCAGATCTATTGTGGGATTCGACGGGCTGAGTCGTCCTATCCCATGGTCCCAATGAGACCGGAGTTTTGATGCTGAGAAGTACTTAAAAATAGCTAAAAATTACGAATATCAAGGGAAAAATATTCAACGTCGAAGGCGGCGGCTCCAGTTGGGACGATTTTAAGCGTCAAGTGCTTTAAAGGCGCCCAAGCGACACTTATTGATTTTTGATGATTTTTTAGACTGGCGTGCGGGTTGTCAGGAATTGCCGGTCAATGCGGGATGTTAAGCCAGACACGCAGAAATTTACAGCACTCAATTTGGACACCGGACGGGGAAATGGCCAACAAATATGCAAGATTTGAAGGGGTGGACCAAAGTTTGGCCAAATGGTCATGACCCTTGGGGGGGGGGGGGGGGGGGGGGGGGGGGGTAGCATTTTATGGAACATCGAATCGTGGACAAAAAAGAAGATGAAAAAACGTGGGAGAAGGGGGCGCCATCAGACGCCAAAAATTGTGCTTGATGGAGGGAGGAGGCATCATGCTGGTTGCATACAACCTACCAAACAGATCATGGGCCTTGTCAACCTCCTGTATGTTGACTCTATCACCGCCTCTCGCCCGTCAATAGTGGCTTGGATGAAGATCTCTGATTTTAGTCTTTCTTTCTCCTCCCTCTCTCTCCTTTAAGGGGATGTTCTTGTGTGGAAGAAGACAATGAAGAATGGTGGAGGAAAGCTTGTCCGGATGAGACCGGATTGCTTCCCCATGGATGAAAACATGAAGCGTGCTATTCTTGAAGATGCTGAGCATTAAATGCATGCTGGAAATCAGTCCCGTAATCAAGACCAAGAAACCGAGACCTGAAAATAAGTGGTAATGCTATTTTTATCAAGAAAAATGATCTTTTTATGCTATTTGCTTTATGAAACTTTGTTCATATGGGATGAAAGTTCATTATAATATTGTTTGCTATGTGTTTCAACTGTTTGCAACCTGAAAATCAGAAAATACAAGGCTACATGGCTGGAATTAGTGTCAAAATACATGAAAAACACGCGTTTTAAGGGTAAAATTGGATTTTTTGCTATATAAATGAGAAATATGATATGTCGCACCAACTAAATCTGAGTTTTTGCTGTCAATGAACCTAAGGGCCACAACCCACAATTAACTTTCATTTTCAGTCATTATTTATTAAAGAAAAATAGGAAAAATATTAAAAAATGGGAAAAATGGGTTTAAAATTAGGAAAAAATAGGAAATGGATTGAGAAAAATTAGGGAAAATTATATCTATGTTTGTGCAATGTATAACGATGGAAAAGCACAAGGTTGGCCTCGGTTTGTCCCCGTTTTTATGTTTTGTGTGTATTTATCGTTCTTTTAAAAGGAAAAAATGCACAGAAACCCTATCTAACCGATCAATGATACAAAATGCTAAGAGTTGGATGAAGAGGGACTGAAATGCTGAAAGATAAAGAAAAGATTTGATTTATGCATTGCACTTGGTATATTAGAAACGGTTTAAATAAAGAGGATGGTAGCATGAGCATATGGATCGGTGCCTCCTTTCAACGTAGCATGCGTTAGTAAAATTCATGGAAAAGAATGCTTTATGCACTATGCACGATGCTGATCTTTCTTCTGTCTGAGCACATAGCTATACACGATTTGCATTAAGCATAATAATTAAAAGGTATCAGAAAAAACCTCCTGGATGCATGGCACCTGTCTTCCTTAGGTTGTGGCCAACGATGAGTGTGAGAGGATGTCCTAAGCGGTAGGTTAGTCGTTGGTTCCTAAGGGGAAAGTGTAGTGAGGAATGGTACATCCTGGAACGTAAAATATTGATACCTTGAGAGGAGTTTGTGTTCGTTTGTGTTATATGTTTAGCAGCGCATCAAAGGGCCAATCCCTGCGATGTAGAAGAGCTGCAATGGGGCTCCGACTATTAGTTGTGGTGGAGTGCCTCCTATGTGTGTGTGATCGTGGCATTGCCAATGTGTAAGGGTTATCCCTCTGAGGAGTTTAAGGGAACGTTGGACTATAAACTATAAACGCATGAATTAAGCTTTAGGGCAGCTTGTCCTTTAGCATTAGATTGACGCTCCTGGTCCGCGAGGCCGTGAGGGGATTTGTGTGTCATGAGCATGAGGTCTGGCTAGTGCTATAGCCAGTGCCGGCCCATTTCAGGTCCCATTAGCTCTCCTTTCATTCCATTACCCTCTCTGACAGATTATATTAACCTTCCTCCCCAAACAATGCTGGATACCCCAGGGTATGATGGTGACATCCTTCGTAGAAGACAATGGACATTACATGATTCAGTGAGATCGGTCCTGGCCTCTCATTCCAAGGTCCTGGGATACTTCTATAACGTGTTCCAATTCTTACCTCCACTTTGCTAGGGTACATGGTACTTCTGGAGATACCACAGTTCGTCTTGCTGCTCATTTTTGCTGGTATCTTGCGTTCATGCATCATCAGTCACACTTGAATACTCGCAAGGGTATCCCTCAGATGTTGATTAATCCAAATGAGGATGTAGTAGTTGCTCAAATGGATCTCTTATATTATTTTGCACAGGCCTTCCGTACCAAATTCATCATTTTATTGGAAATGATGTGTTACCTACAATTCCTCCAAAATGTACCTCAATACTTTGTGGATGAAAGCAAAGCCTTGGACCGTCTTAAAATTAGTTTGCAGTTTAAGAAGAAATACCTTCATCCTACTTAGTAGGAGGGTTTTCTTGATTGTATCCACTCTCTTCTTTTCAATGGAAATTTCTTCTTTCTCTTCAACATTTTTGAGGAGTTGTGCCATTCAGATTATATTTGTGTATGGGTATTTTTTGTATTGGGTATTGTTGTTTTTCTTTGTGGATGAGGAGCTGATGAAGATGGAGCTGTGAAGATTGATGATGTTGCTTATTAGCTGAATGTTGGGGTCGTGATCGTAGCTGGTATATTGTGCTGATTGAAGATTTTTTAGCAAAGAGATTAGAGCTTTTATTCATTTTTTCCTGAGGTGGCGAGGGCGCTTCCTTTCTAAGTGTGGGGATATGTTGAGTGTGAAATATGTTGGTTTTTGGGTTTATTTTTTGTTGTTTTTTATGATAAATGGTTGTTTTTTATGACTGATTATTTGAATTTGAAGATATTTTGAAGTTTTTGGAAAGGTTTGGATAAGTTTGAAGGGTTTTTGATAGTTTTTTATGAGGGTGTTTGGTTTTGTAAGGTCTGATTTCTTCTGTTTTGCTTCTGTTTTGGTAGTAGAGATGGTTGAATGAATGATTTGAGAGATGGTTGAAGTTGTGTGAAGAGGTTTATGAAAGATTGAATTGGTTTTGTTTTGGTTTTTATGATTTTTATGGGTTCTGTTGATCTTCTGTGAAGTTCTGTAAGCTTCTGTAGCTCTGTTGTTCTATACTTCTGTTGCTCTGTGATTCTGTTTTGTTGTTTCTGTTGAGTGTTATGATGAATGTTTAGATATTTTGGGAAGTGTTTTTGTCTTAGGAAAGGATGAATGGAAGCTCTATCCAAGATAATTGAAGTGAAGAAGTAACTGTTGTGCAGATTCACAGAAGGTTACAGAAGACAGTGACAGAAGACAGATCTCACAAGACACTATGAAGTCTCTGGAGTCCCTTCATACCACACATACCTTTTGGAAGGTGTATCCACGACCTAAGAAGGAGTATTATGTGTGATTATTGATTATTGTAGTGAGGATATGATGTACTATTGATGGAGAGAGAGAGAGAGAGAGAGAGAGAGAGAGAGTTAGAGATAGTCAATTCTATCAAAACAGTGTAATTGTGTATGAGAGATTGAGAGAGAGAACTATGAAGATATTGAAGATGAATAATGTGTGATTGATTTCCATTCAAAGATGGTGTATTCCTTTGTGTTCTTTGTTATTTTGATGGAGATTATGAAGATTATGAAGAATATGGTTGATTCTATCAAATCCATGGGAGATCTACATGATGTTGCATGAAGATTTGTTGTGCATGGTGTTCTTTTCTTCATTGTGATCATATAAAACCTAATAAAAAAACTTGTTGATGATGACAAGATAGATTTTCTTGCAATAGAAACCCTATTTCCTTGGTGTCTCTCTTGGGACTCACGATTCCACAATGGGTGATTCCAGAAAATACATATTTAAATTAATGGACATTTATGAGTTTAGAGTGCACTCGTATTAATTTAATGTTAGAAGTAATGTCAGGAGGCATATTCCATGGTGGACTATATTTATTTGCTGGGGCTCGTACACAAGGTGGATTCCTTGTGCGAGAAGTTGATGGAGATGCTTGTCCTTTTTGGGCATCATGTTAATTTAATGTGCACGTAGGTGACTCCACAACAGGTGATTCCGCAAAATACATATTTAAATTAATGGACATTTATGAGTTTAGAGTGCACTCATATTAAATTAAGATTAGGACAGAGTTCCAATCTATTTATTTATTTTGTAGCTGAAGATTGTTAGGTATTCACTATTGCTTTTTTATTTTATTTATAAACAATTGTGAATACTTCAGTTGATGTGTAGATCAGACAGCGGTGGACAGTAGAGTAAGTCTAAGCGTAAATTTTATTATTAAAATTATTGCTCTATTTGTAAGTTATAAGTTTAAACTTCTTTAGCAATAATTAGATCATTGTCCTTAGTACTATTAATTTATTTATTTTTTTAATATAGATTATTTAAGAATATAAGATTTAATATATGCTTTTATTGAAATAAGCTTTCTTTATGGAATACTTATTATTTTCTTAATGTGGTTAAGCTTAGAAGGCTTTTCTAGCTTTCTTTATAAAAGCAACAGGATCGCGTGCAAAACAGGAGAATAAGGTGAAAACTTAGTTTTTTTTCGTTTCTCCCTCATTCGGAATCGGAATTCAGAGCTTCAAGAGTCGTTTTGGAGATTTTGGCATGCTTCGAATGTGATGGTGATGTCAAAACGTCAAGATTCAAAGCACAAAATTTTTTGCAGCAACTGCAGCATGTTACAAGATATCTCTTGACTCGTAAAACTATGTATTTCAATTGATATTTGTACTTTCTTTGTAATTATATGTAAGATATGTATGTAAATATCCATGTAAAACTATAATATATAATTAAGGATGGTAAACCATGGCTTTTGCCATACGGGAGGTTGGGCCCAATCGTACTTTTTTCTCGTCTTTCTCAATCTATTGAGTTATTCAAATCCTCTTATGTATTATAATGTTGTTTGTATTCAATAGTTGAGATGTTTGATTTATTACATTTTTTTCACTAAATTCTTTGTTTATGATTGAGATTTGATTTGCTAGATTTGCCACGTGTTCCGCTTCGTAGCATTGGTATCAGAGCCTGGCTATACTCTGAGTTTTCAATAGTATGATATCAGTATATAAAGGCAAACACCATGGAACAATCGTAATCTACAAGATAAATCACTACATATGAACATTGCAGCTGCATTTCTCATGTTTTGGATAGCCTTATATCCACATTTGATTGACTCGAATTGATCCAATTTATTCTTCTCTAAATTTGGATTACAACATGGACTCGGCTATGCAAACATGATGTTATAGCCAAAAAGCTTTTGAAGTTTGTTTCATAGCTTTGTTTTATTTTATAAAAGTTTCAAGTTTTCAGTATACTAAGTCTTTATTTATGTTACAGGCTATATAGAAGAGGCACTTGAAAGTAGTCTAGCTGTTGCATATGCTTCACCATAAAAATCCTATCGAACAACTATTTTTTAGGTAATGTGATATTTTACTGGTTCATATTTTGAGGATGGTGTAAAACCAAAAGTTTTAGCCCTAAGAAAGATCTACAATTGTTATTAGACACATATTTTACAAATTCTAAATATTTAGCGAGTTATTTGAGTCCTAAAGTGACCCTAAATGTAAATTTCACAGCAATATGCAGAAAACTATGTAGTAGTCAACTTTGAGTCCTATTTTTTATGACCTTACCTTCAGATTTGGTAATTCATCATAAGGATATGAATTGTACAACTTTTTGTTGTCTACAAATCTCTAGTTATCATCATAACCTAGTTCTATTTATAAAGAAAGTTATTTATCTTGAAAGTAGGTCTTGCAGTTAACTTAGACTTCATAAAATTTGTAAAATTTAACCTATACAAACATCTAATTTCCTAGTAGGATAGCTTTTAATCAATTTGGAATTTGAGTATACTCCCAAAAGAAAAAGTTTAGCTTATACAAAGATCTAAGATAATCATATCTAAATATGCCATAGAACTTGAATATTGCTATTTTTTACCAAGAGACTAGTATTTTATCCAACTTTAGCCTTATCTTTAATATGTTTCTTTTTAAATTTTAGTCTTAGTCATAAGTAAATGTTTTGTAAAATTCCTTATAAGCTCCAACTCTCTAGTTATAGACTAACTTGATTCACAAGACGGTATAAGTTGTTTTTTATTCAAAGTAGACCTTCAATATGATTCTCACTCTAATTTTTGACGATTATAGTACGACTTTAATGTTGTTATCTTTTGATTTGATAGATATTGAGACTAACAAATTTTTCTTAAAAGTACTTTGGAAAAGTCTTCAACTTCCTAATTCTGTTGCGAATTCACGCTTTCTAATAAATATAGAGATCTCCAATCAAGGTAAGATATGTAAGTCTTTTATTTTTATTTTTTCTAAAATTCTTAGTTAAATTTTTACTTACTACTAAACTAGAACAACAATTTTATTTTTTATTGTCGATGCTTTGAGTATGAGGCCTAGCATTCATAATATTTATGTCTTATCTTTTGACTCTCTTACTCCCAAGAAAGACATCTATAGCACTAATACTAGTTTTTAATCTTATCAGAATCAATTGTTTGCTAATAATTAGACTCTGATTGATTCATTATCATATACTAGATACTTGGTTAAGTTGAAGACATGTAACGGATGACCGCCCGCACCCTTAGTGCTTACCCTACACTGCTAGCTCCACATTGAGCAGCTAATAGCAATTAGTAACAATTGCTATCCCACCCCGGGGATATGATGCCAGGAGGCATATTCCACGATGGATTCTGTGAGACCACGATGAATTCCGTGAGGTTTTGCGATGGATTTCGTAAAACTGTATCTATTTGACGGGGCTCATATACAAGGTGGATTCCTTGTGCGAGAAGTTGACGGGAACGCCTGTCCTTTTTTGGGCATCATGTTAATTTAATGTGCACGTGGGTGACTCCATAGCGGGTGATTCCACAAAATACATATTTAAATTAATGGACGTTTATGAGTTTAGAGTACACTCATATTAAATTAAGGTTAGGACAGAGTTCCAACCTATTTATTTATTTTGTAGCTGAAAACTACTAAGTATTCACTATTGTTTATTTATTTTATTTATAAACAATTGTGAATGCTTCAGTTGATAGGTAGAGCAGGCAGCGGTGGCTTTGGGTAGCACTGGGCATTAGTGTAAGTCCAAGCATAAATTTCATTATTAAAATTATTACTCTATTGGTAAGTTATAAGTTTAAACTTCTTTAGTAATAATTAAATCATTGTCCTTAGTATTATTAATTTATTTATTTTTTAATATAGATTATTTTAGAATATGTGATTTAAGATATGTTTTTATTGAAATAAGCTTTTTTTATGGAATACTTGTTATTTTCTTAATGTGGTTAAGTTTAGAAGGCTTTTCTAGCTTTCTTTATAAAAGCAACAAGATCGCACGCAAAACAGGAGAACAGGGTGAAAACTTAGTTTTTTTCATTACTCCCTCATCCGAAATTGGAATTTAGAGCTTCAAGTGTCATTTTGGGAGTTTTTACACGCTCTGGATGCGATGGTGATGTCAAAACGTCGAGATTCAAGGCACAAATTTTTCTGCAGTAACTACAGCATGTTACAGGATATCTCTTAACTCTTAAAACTATGTATTTCAATTGAAATTTGTACTTTCTTTGTAATTATATGTAAGATATGTATGCAAATATCCATGTAAAAATACAATATATATTTAAGGATGGTAAACCATGGCTTTTTTCATGGAGAAGGTTGGGCCCAATCGTGCATTTTTCACTTGTCTTTCTCAATATATCGAGTTATTCAAATCCTCTTATGTATTATAATGTTGTTTGTATTCAATAGTTGAGATGTTTGATTTATTAGATTTTTTCACTAAATTCTTTGTTTATGATTGAGATTTGATTTTCTAGATTTGCCACGTGTTCCGCTTTGTAGCAAGGACAGAGTTCCAACTTATTTATTTATTTCATAACTAGAGACTACTAGGTATTCACCTTTGTCAGTTTAATTTTATTATTTTCTAACAATTGTGAATGCTTCAGTTGATGTATAGAGCAGGCAGCGGTGACATTGGGAAGTACTAGGCGATAGCGTGTATTCAAATTACCCAGAAAAAATTATCATTTTTTATGGGCACGCGTATTATTATTAAAGGCTTGGCACTAATATTTATTTTAGCGCACTTATTTATTGAAGTACTTAACAAATATTTATTATTTTGTATGCGCATGGATGCATGGTTTAAATATTTCATTATTGGACATTGTATTTGGGCACAGCCCGACTTTTGGACCACCCAATCGCTTTATTCTTTATTTGGACAAAAGCAAACAAAAATCTAAAATTGTAAAATTTGACTATTTTTTAGCTTTGAGATGAATAAATGTATAAATACATACCTTGTGAAGTGCTCACACAAGGCATGGGGGGAGATTGAACCCAATTCGTATTTTTGTCTCATGTCGTGCAAACTCTTTTCTTGCTGTTTATGAGTTTAAGTAGAGTTCTTTGTTCTTGGGAACCTTTCGGTGCTCATTACGTACGGATCCAGCATCTGATTTGCACACCAAGTACTTTCAGATGCATCTGCATTGAAACACGATAACATGTTTCCGTAGGAGTGATGTGGTAAATAATAGCTGGCACTCATATGTAGAGAACCGCTAAGCCTAGTGGACTACAATCAATGCACAAAATGGAGGAAGCTAGAAGCTCACAAAAAGCTTCAAAATTCTTATGAGGCAAAGCCTTTATGAAAATATTTGCAAGGTTGTCTCATGTTGGCACATAGGCCAAGTTGATCTCTCTTATAAAGAGTCTCTCCTTGGCATAATCGTAATGCACCTCAATGTGCTTAGTATAAGCATAGAACACTTGGTTGTGTGTGCAACTACCAATGCACTATGGTTTTCTAGTGAAGATGGTGGTGGCAAATTATTTTCCAACACCCAAATCACCCAAAAAGAATTCAAGTCAAACACACTCAACTGTAGCTATGAAAGCTAACCTATACTCTCCTTTACAACTAGAAGTGGTCACAATGGGTTGCTTTTTTCTCTACCACAATATGCATGAGCTTCCAAGAATGAAGCAAAAACTAACTTTTGACACAAGAGTGTCATAAATCCATCCTAGTTAGAATCTAAAAAAGCATGGTAGTAATGACTCCTCATGGGATACACTTCACTACCAACTAATTCTTGATGCTTGGGCTAATGCATAAATCTTCTTATTTGTGAGACTGCAAATTAAATTTTAGGCCTTAGTAATAATGCATATATGAATCAAGCATCGAATGGAATGCTCATAGAGAAAGATATCAAAGCATCATTTAGCATCATGAACACTTAACTTCAACTCAGTCTTCATAGGCTTGTGGTTCTATCATCTAGCTTGCACTTCAACTTTAATTTCACTTAGCAACAATGACATTTTCTTCATGAGGCAAAACACATAAGAACCAAGTACCATTTGCCAATAGCATCATATTCAATTTACATAGCAACCATCCAATTTTCTAAAATTTGTGCCCTTTCAAAAGAAACAAGGTCATGCTCATCACAATAACTATAAACAATCAATGCATAACAATTTGATGTATAACAGGCTCTATGAGAGTCATAATAAATGCAACTAGATAAAAATGCATCTAGCTTATTGTCATGCAATGTTTGCACTAGCCATTCTGGCATAGTCCTAGATTGCTCAATCTCTATTCTCTCCTAAAGAAGTGCATCACTCAAATTTACATAAAAAATAGCTTGTTCTATGGAGTTATTTGACTATCCACACCAATGAAAAGAGGTAACAAGGCATCATAGATATCCTATGATTGTACATCTATCTCCTAAGTACATGAAAGTAAAAGGCTGAACAACATCTTCCACAACAACAACATCCCGACGACTAATCAAAATACATAGTTTGTGGATCATATAGTTCATAATCTTTGTTTTCAATATGGTAACACACAAAGATGCATGCCATAACCTTGTCAATCATTGTTTCATTTTATCAAACTAGTATCAACATGGCCTATTTACTTTGACAATGGGCATTAAAGCCAAGATGTTAAAATTTGCCCCAAATTTCTATAGAATATTCAATGGGCAACAAGATTCATTTTGGGATGCAAATGGTTGTTAGTCTCCCTTTGACATTGCTTTACCATTGAGGCAAGACTTAGAGGACTTGGGATAGTGACCAATCTACTTAGGCCATTGTTGCAAATGCACTTCAATCTCATAACTATAGAATGTGCTAGGTTGTCAACTCGTGTATTATTTTTATAATCATTTGTTTACTAATGTGATAGTGAAAGGCTTTTGTCAAGTGCCAATACATGTTCAAGCATAGCCTTGGGGATCCATTCTCCCCATGTATGCATCCTTGTTTCATTAGGAGTCATCCAACCATAAAGCTACCATCAAGTGTGACTTTGATAGAATTGACATGCCATTTTCTAATATTGAATCAGCACATGCCCTTGCAAACATATGATCTAAGAGGGGCTAAACAATGTAATGAAATATATTGGTTTGATCCATCTATGGACTAGAGGTTTGGATCATGGTGGCCTATTATTAGCCTTGTATATCATGTTCATGAATCTCTATGTACAAATCTATCATTTTAAGACAATTAAATATGTAAAAGTATTTGAATTATTAAAATGTGTACTATGATGCAAATTCTATGATATAGTGCATCATGTTGGTAAGGTGAGATGCTACCCACTTTTAGTATAGAAATCCCACTTTAAATTTTAATCTATAAATTCACCTTTTTTTTGTATTATCTAAAATTTCAAATGTTAGAAAGTCCAAAATTACTAGTTTTCCAATACATTGGAATTTTTTGTGTTAATATGTACACACACACACACATACACATGCACATACACATATATACATACTAGCTATTATAAGATAGTAATGACAAAACATAGTACTTGTTGGAGTCTAGAATGTTAAACAATCCTTTAAACCCACCATGACCAACCAAATGTAAAATTTTTCAAAAATAACAAAAATATAAACTCACAAAAATGGTTTGCTAGAAATGGTAAGTAATCGATCAATACCTAAAGAGATCTAGGTGGGAGCTAGAATAATAACTGAATAGAAATAGTAAGTAATCTATCAATAGCTAAAGAGATCTAGGTGGGAGTTAGAATAATAACCGAATAATTTTATAAAATCTCATTAGCAAAACTTGATAAGCCCAATATGAAGGACTAAAATATCATTATTAAGTCTTGATAAGCCTAATCTTAGGATCAACAAAGCTTAATACACTTATCCTTAAGGTTTAGTGAGCCTCCATTAAGGATTTCTATTTGTCAATGTGTAAGCTATGAAGAAAATTCAATGCTTATTGTTCGTGTATCAACCCCATGGTTAATTAAAATGATAAAGTTTTTATTTTCCTCCTACTTGTATGAAACCCATTTTTTAGGCTCTTTAATCAAATGGTGTATCATATCCATTTCCACCCCTATATAAATGATATCTCTAGTTTGATCCTTCTATCATTTGGCCTTTATTATCATAGCTACCATCTCTCCACCCATTGCTTGCCATGTCTACTTCCTCTAACTTGTGATGTTCTTTTTCGTTATGGGATAAGGATAACAATTAGGACAAGTTGTTGCCACCTATAACCCACTATTACTTGGTTAGTCCTCAGATTTGATGGTTGTGATTGGTTTCTAGGTACCAAACTTATCTCTTCATTATGATTATTATTCTTTTATCTTATTGAAAAATCTTGTTTTGGACATATTCAAGCATCATTGTCCCCTTATGCCACGTGTTTCTATTAATTGCACCAAAGATAAGTCCTCTTGTAATGGTCAATCTTGTACCTAAGGGTTATTTCATAGCACATTACTGGTTTATCCATATAAGAAATTGTTTATTAAATATGTTGTAGAGCCTCTATTGGTTCAAGGAAAAAATATCTACTTCTCAATTAATGCTTTCATGAAGCTTCCATTGTTCAAACTTTAAGTTATATTTTCCATCACACCATCCCTTGGCCCCCCTCCCTTCCCCCTGAACATATGTTTGTTGATAGAGGCAAATCATATGTGTGTGTATGCATGCACATATATTTATTTGCATGTGTTCTCTTACTTATAGCACACCGATACATTTTTCTTAAGAGTAATGTTTCAAACTAGTGCTTTAGATTATGTTTGATTTCTCATTTTTTGAACAAGTATGGTAGTAGAGATTAACAGACTCCCTGCACTTGGAAGGTGAAGTTAGTCGCAAGAGTTATAAGTTTTTTGAAAACCATTCAAACGATTGTGTAGAATAGTTGTGCAAGTATTCTATTTCTAATGATTGTGATTCCATTTTTATGAACGTATTACTTTAAGATATAAATGTGCATAATTTTGATAAAAAGTAGTCATTTGAAATACAAACATGCATTAAACGATATTGATTGGATATGCAATCTCTTTATTTAATTATAGAAAGAAATGTCATGTACATATCTCAATGGATTTTCTCAAGGTCCCCCAAATGTCTTGGCATCTTCTTCCAAGCTTTTTCCTTTGACTTATTCAATTAGTCCACCTCAAAAAGCTCATTATATTTATAGATTCATTGCGTGTACCACTCACATTGCATAAAGGTTGTGTGTGTGTGCTTTGTTGTACATGCATACGTCCTTTTTAGTGTGTTTTATAACAAACGTGGCCTTTGTAGAAAAAAGAAAAAGCAACATCACAACACTTGAAAGCCCGATGATCTCTACACTATCTAACATACATTCTAAAATTTTCCTTTACATTTTCAATGCGTCTCAACTTAAAGCATTCTAAAATCTAATGCAAACAAGACCATTTGTATTTATTCACTTTCTAAAGGCATGTACAAACATATTACAATTGTGTGTGTGTGTGTGTGTGTGTCAAATTCAATGTCGTTACGACAATTAATGTATCCTTAACAACTTAATCTTCAAGTGTAGATTGATCAATAGAATAATTGATGAATACCATATTGTGTTTTTCAAAGTCTCCACTAGCTCACCCAATTTTTTATTATGTCTCTTACTTTCTAATGATACAGATGTAAGATTCTTTAGGTATATCTTTAAGTTCCCATTAAGTGTAGTATCATGGACTATGGAAGGCCCCAAACCTCTCTATCTAGAAAAAAGCATTGCTTTATAAAACTGGTATTTTTAGGAACGGTAAACGTTTAACAATTTACCCACCAATATATTTGATCTTACAATTGAGGAATCTCCCAAACCTATAATCAATCCTACATGGCAACCATATGATGTTGCTAAGGCCAAAGCTTTACAAATTCTTATAAAAAATCTAGCGTTAAAATTCCTAACTATCCATTTTTCTATTTTCTTAATTTATGAATCTCATAATGAGCCATAAATGGTTCACCTCTCTCTCTCTCTCTCTCTCTCTCTCTCTCTCTCTCTCTCTCTCTCTCTCTCTCTCTCTCTCTCTCTCTCTCTCTCTCTCTCTAATGTCACTCCCATAAGGCTAATAATCTCACAAGTGTCAAACCCACATGGTATGCCATTTATGGTTTGCACCACAATGAGCCTAAAAAATCCAATTAAGAAATGGTGCAAATGAGAGAGAGAGGGGGGGTAAGGCAATCGAGAGAGCACATACATAATGAATACTTGAGCACACAAAGAAGCAGGGCTGAAATCTTCTTCTTCTTCCAAAAAAAATCTTAGTCTACAACATGATAAAATGCTAATGAAAGTACTAGAATATATGTACATATGGTCACTAAGTGTGAAACTGCTAAGGATAAATGAGGTAGCACAATGAATGTTCCATAACCAAGAGTGGACTACTTGGATGTAGTCTAATTATAAATTTACAAGTATATCTTCCATGTCTATTACCTAATGTGCTAGTGAGTAAAGCCTTGACACATCACGAAGGCATATAGTGGATACTAGCTCATTTGGAGCAGCTCGACATCTCAACACTCCCCCTCAAGCTCAGCTAGATCTCATATACTCCAATCATAGTTCTAAAGTGACAAAGCTTCTCAACTTCCAAGGCCTTGGTAAAAATATTCGAAGCCTAATCTTTTGTATTGGCATAAACCAAGTCAATATTACTTGCCAAAACTTGCTCTCAAATGAAATGGTAATGGACCTCTATGAGTTTGTTCCACATATGATACACTGGGCCCCAAATCACCACAATTAGCTTTTGTAACCATGCTATCTCACATGTTGAAAAACTACAGTCCCCTACACTGTACCTAAGTACTAGATAATGGTAGGTTTCTTCTTGCTACTCCGAGTAACAATACCACTTCCAAACGAAAACATGAATCCGCTCATAGACCTATTGTCTAAAATAGTATCTACATTCTTGTATCCATACAAGTCCAATGGTACATTTGTAGCATAAAATAAGGCATAGCCAAGTGTAGGCCTCATATAGATCAATGTGCATTGTATTACATCCAAATGAAGCTTTTGTAGAAGCTATATAAACTAACTACCTAGTTTAGATCTGGTATGATAATTGTCAAATAAATAAGTTTGGCCATAATCTTTCTTTACATAATAACATCCTCAATCACATCATTATCATGTGCACCAAGCTTAGAATTGACATCAAGAGGTATTGAGGTTGGTACCATACTTTTTCAACATATGCAAGTATATTTTCTCTGTGATAACCATATACCCTTTGGAATCTTGATGATCTCTATACCAAGAAAATAAGGCAACTCTCCTAAATTCTTCATTACAAACTCAACTTTGAGAATACTCTTGGCATGATTAATCTTTGTCTCATTGTCACCCATGATAATCAATTCATTTAAATATATAATCCAATGCTAATAAGATACTCTATAATCCTAGCATGCCATGCCTTGGGTGTGCTTGCTTCATCCCATATATGTCCTTACGAAGCCTATATACATAATCATGATAGTTGTCATCCACATAACTAGGTGGTCAATCAACATAAATATCTTCTTACAACTCCCCACAATCACACTCTCATGTATATCAATCTCAATTGTATCGTACACATTGCTATATTATTTGCTTACTTCATCAAAGATAACATCCACACTGGCTCTTAACTCCCTTATAATAGAGTTAGAGAGAGAGAGAGAGAGAGAGAGAGAGAGAGAGAGAGAGAGAGAGAGAGAGAGAGAGAGAGAGAGAGAGAGTGTGTGTGTGTGTGTGTGTGTGTGTGTTGTCTATCCATTTTTCTCAAGAGAATATCCCATAGTTTTTTATGGGATAGTTTTGGCTTTTTACATACATACTTCTCCTCATGTATCATATCACGTATAGTACCTATAGGTGTCTTGTTCATAATGCATATAGAAATATAAACTACTTCAACCCAATAGTAATGAGGTAAGTTTCTTTCAAACATCAATGCTTGAGTCACACAACATATTTTTGCTTAGCAACTCCATTTTGTTGCTACACATTGTACCTATATGTAATCTATCTCTGAATACCATTTTTTTACAAAAAATCAAAAGACTCATTTGAGATGTGCTCTCGCTCTCAATATGACCTTAGGCATTTAATATGAAATTCTATGACCTTCCCAACCTTAGCATTGGAAGGCTCGAGACAAATGGGCAAGATGGCAATTTGGCTTTAGGTTGGTTTTGCTATTTAGAGCAATTGTAATTATGACTATAATGTAAATATCACGTTTCAAAAGAATGTTTTTGTGTTCATATTTAAGAATGTGATAATGAGCCTTGTGTAGAAAATAATCAAAGAAGTTGCTTTTCTATACTTCAGAGTGTGAGTAGTATGCTTACTTGGATAACTAAAATACACCATGTCAAAAATGGGAAGCGGGTGGACAATCTTCTTGATAAATTTGTGCTATGGTTGGGTGGACATGGTTTGATAGGTGGTTTTTCCAAATTATTAGGAGAGGACCATAAATTGTAACCATTCTAGCATCAAGTCCTAAAACTAAATAAACACTATTTTAGGGGATAGGTGGGAGACTATGTCTTATGGGAAGACATAGTCCCCCACCTCATTTCTTGTGCTCAACTCCCCCTCATTTCTCACTCTCATTGAACCAAGTGTGAAGATTGTCTGCCTCGAGTCTCTAGTGGTTGCAAGATAGTGACCATCTTAGCTCGATGTTAGAATGCTACTAGAGATTATAGTTGTGTCATTAGGAACCTATAGGTCAATCCTTGTAGGATAAGGTTAGATGCTTTATTTGTGAGGTGGACCTAGGGAATGCCTAGTTGCCTATATTAGCACCCTTATGAGTAGCATACATGGTACCATTAGGACTAGATCCCTAAATGACTACTAAACTACCCTCCCTATGATTAATGGTCGGGTACATCTCAATTTCAAAACTTCAAAGCTCAATTTCATCAATAATTAATAAAAATAAGTTTATGGAGAGTCTTTAAAACAATATCTAATGCCTTCACTTACTTTTAAATGCATAATGATTTAAAAGACCATTGCACCGAACTTAGACATTATGAAAATTCAAAAAAAAAAGGAAAATAAAAAGTGAATAGGTAAAAGGAGAGGGAGAGGGAGAGGGAGAGGGAGAGATGAAGACAGAGAACCAATCCAAGGTGTTGCTAGGTGTTGGAGCTTATATCCAAGGCCATGGAGAGATACCTCTTCTCAAATATCGAAGGTTCACTTTACTTTGCTTTCAATGTCTTAAAAATCTATGATTTGCATACATTTGTTTTGGTCATTTGTAGCTTTTTGTTTCAATGACGTACATCTATGGTAGTGTCCTTTGTTTAGGATTTTTAGTTTGTATTTCTCAATACTTACACAACTAGTTAACACCTATATAAATGTTGTTTTAAAAGCATATGTAAATGTGATAATAGAATCTTAGCAAATTTCAAACACTACAAACATGCATCTATAAGAACTCTCAAACCACAATAAAGGCACTTGTGTAAACATGTTTAGGGTATATACAATCTACTACTGTCTATATCAACAATCAATCAACTCTTACATATTTAATCTTCTTCTTAGAATAATCTAGTTCATTAGTTGAGTTTAGGATACTACTAGATACTAGAACCTATATCAAAGGTGCGGGGGGGCTTCTATTGGATAAATTCCAAATTGGTTGGCCACCCATTTTACTCACTAATCATAACTATATATGTATAGGCTCATTCTTTGTTCTTTGAGTGATAAGGCAATAAGGTGTTTCTCACAATAGAGTTATTAGAGGTATCGCAAACATAGTGTCCTTTGTGTGTGTGTGTGTGTGTGTGTGTGTGTGTGTGTGTGTGTGTGTGTGTGTGTGTGTGTGTGTGTGTGTGTGTGTGTGTGTGTGTGTGTGTGTGTGTGTGTGTGTGTGAAATCTATGCTCTTCTTGTAGCTCCAACAACTAGCATCAAAGCAAGAGGGAGTCTCTAGCTAGCACCATCAAGAGGAATCTTCACAAATCTCCATTTTGGACGAGATTCGATGTGTGTAAAGAGAAAGAGGTCAAAAATTTCTTGAAGAAAGCCCAAAAGGTATTAGTTTGCTCCATTTTGTGATATGAGGTTATTTTCGACTCCATTTTAGATATTTGGTTGTTGTTTTGCACAAATGACTTCATACTCTGCAATGGGTAGGGAATTATATCATGTGGGTTTAACATAAGGGATTTTTAAAATACCATTTTTAAACATATAGAAGGGTTCCATATAAAGGGGTTACTTATAGATTGAATAGAAAAGGGTTATGTTTTATTATGGAAAATTTCAAAGATAAGGATATTTATAAATAGACCTTAAACACATGTGGTATTGAAGGTATACATATAGTGAACTCCTTAGGGAGCTTGTGCATTAGCAAAATCGAGTATAAGATTGCACTTCACAAAATTTGTATATTTCACAATTGGGAATAAGACTACTATATATATGACTTATCAAGATAGCTATGTGATAGAAAGAAATTGCCTCTAACAAGGTGTGTCTTATGAAAAAGTTGTTTGAATTGCATATGAAGAAGGTCTCTACTATCACCTTCCACCTTAATGATCTCAATATCATGTTTAATCATATGTAGGCTCAAGTGTTGAAGTTCAAAGATGAGGTTAAGGTAATAATTTTTGTTGTGTTTTTTGCCTATATCATGGAATATATTTAGAACAACAATTAGAAATTTAACTCTAGATGGTGATTTGAAGTTTAATGATGTTATGGGTAGTTTATTGGCTGAGGAGATATCCATGAAATACATGGACCAAGGCAAAAATGGTCATGCATTGGTAACTCAAGATGAAAGAGGTAGAAAATAGTATAAAGGCAAGAACTAGGACCATGGATGGTGATGTAGCAAATCTAGGTCCAAGAAAGATATTCGATGCTTCCATTGTGATAAAATAGGTCACATCAAGGACTTTTATAAATGGGATGCAGAGCAAAAGGATAAGAAGAAGGAGAATAAGGGTGCTAAGAGGAAAAATGGTAATGGAAAGTTCAAGATTAAAGAAATCAATGTAGTGACTGTGCATAATGATAATGGTGAGGTGCTATTCACTTATACTCTTCCTACACATATGCTATTTGTAGTAGATAGACAACTAGCTCAAGATTGGATTCTTGATTCTGGCGTATCTTTTCATGTGACTCCTCATAAGGAGTGGTTATGTTCACATGACAACAACAAGCATGGATCAATCCATCTTGGTAATGGCTATGTACATGATATAGTTGATGCTAATGATATGAAGTTTTCCTTTTATAATGGATCTACCTTCACTCTTCAAAATGTATGCCAGGTGCCTAAGCTTACTAAGAGCTTGATATCTCTTAGTTAGTTAGATGACTTAGGATACTCTACTACTTTTGAGAGTCAATCATGAAAAGTACATACGGGATCATTTATTATTGCTAAAGGAGCCAAATGCGATACTTTGTATCCCCTTCATATATCTTCTGTTAAGAATTATATAATTGCAGTAAGTGAGCATCCAAGTATATAATTGTAGCATCACTGATTGGGATATGAAGAAACAAAATATCCTACATATCAACTATATGAAAAATATCACAATGCTTATAATTAGAAATAGATAAACTTACCTTGCTGAAACCATTTGATTCACTCATTCTTGATTCCAGGTTTCCCCTTGTCATGTCTCCTCATGAACAAACAAAATATCCTACATATTAACCATATGAAAAATATCACAATTCTTATAATTACAAATAGATCAACTTATTAGTGAGACTAGAAGTACACAAGCTCAAATATTTCAACTATACAATTAAGCTAAAGCCAAATTACATTGGAACTAAAAGTCCTCTCCCGTACCTTCATGTGCTATACTCCCTATGGCAAACATTGTAGCTCTTTGAGAACAATGTCATTGTTTGTAGTAGTGAAATCTTTGTTCGCTTCCTAAGATTGAGTCTTTGTTGGAACTTGCCAATCATCAAAATGTCCTTGTGTCTTGATATTCAATGAAGGGAGTAAGGTTTTAACAATGTACTTTTTTTTATTGAATGTGAGACTTGCCACTCGATCAAACCTACCCATGGTAGGTCTTGATAAAACAAAGAATGCTTGATTTGCCATCCCTATGCACAAACATCTATAGATTGGTTAAATCATCTTTTCAATATATTGTCATAGCTAAACTAAAAAGGTCTACATACACTGCATATGAGTCAAGGTCGAGAGTCCAAGAATATCCCAAGAAATAAAAAATGAGGAGATGGAGATTGCATGGAAGAGAGTACCGTAAATATTTGAGTTGCATAAACTCCATGTTGCAATCCTTTAAATAATATTTAAATATAATTCATAAAAATCCAAATATTTAATTTTACCTCATGCAATGAACAAACACATTGAAAATGAATATATAAAATAAACCCCATACACCCAACAATGAGGAATAAAAATCCTAAGTCTAGTTAAGAGTTACATTGATCTATATAAATAATACCAACCTCAAGGATCAAAACTTGGATAATGGTCATTATAATCTTGATAACAATGTTCTAAAACACATGGGATTATTATTAAAAATGGTATATACATACATGTATACTAGCTTTCTTGTATAATGATCTTTTCATTGATGGTCTTAAGTTGTATACAATAGAAGGTGTTGGCATTCCTTTATAAATACGTATCAAAACGTAAGATTCTTATTAAAGGCCTTCAAATTACATCTTATTTGTTGTTTATGTTAGAAAAATATCACAATACATCTTGCATTTTGCATAAAAAATCTACAATGAGGGATTTAATTGTAAGGTATTCAAGAGGGGCCTTACATTTAGACTAACAATTATAAAGGCTACCAACTTGTTTAGCCATGAATACCTCTCTCCCAATGAGAGAGGAACTCCCACAAGGAAATGATTATACAAATGTACCAAAATGACATACATGATAGAGGAACTCCTACAGGGAATGATGGAACACATGAAAGAGATACTCCCATAAGGAAATGATGATACACATACCAAAATGACTATCCATACTCATCTGGATGATAACCTCATCTACAAAGTATTGAAGGAACATGCTAGTCTTTGAATATGGTGATGTAAGACTTGAAGCAAGGCTTGAATGCTACTTATGTCTTATTATCATGCCATTTTGAAACTTGCCTTAAAAAGACATATGATGAAAGTTCTATTGGATAGTTTCAACCTAAAACAAATAGTAATATTCCATTAGAGCTATCCCATCTGTCATCTCAATGTGTCTTTTTTTAAGAGTTCATTAAACATATGTTTGGTAACCGATAAACATATATTTAATAAATGCTTCAAAAAATAATACTTTGATACATCAAATGGAATAGCTTTGATGGAAGATCACTACCTATTATATGCTAGATCTATCCAACAAAAATTCCAACAAAGTCTCTTTAGATGGAGTCTTCTCTTAAACATGAGAAATGATACATGAGCACCACTCAAGCCTTGCTTCAAGACTCTCCTCATTCTATTCATAAGCCAATATATTCCTTCAATACTTAACACGTACGACCATGAGATGGACAAGTGCAAATATGCCCCATTTATTTTTCTCTACTCTCTCCTAGAGCGAGGATGGTCAACCTTGGTCTACTATTTTAGAGCATACTCCTCTCTCTCTCTCTCTCTCTCTCTCTCTCTCTCTCTCTCTCTCTCTCTCTCTCTCTCTCTCTCTCTCTCTCTCTCTCTCTCTCTCTACTCTACTCTACTCTACTTTCTTTCTCTCCTCTCTCCACTTTTTTATTTGTCTACTTTTGCCTCTACTCTCTTCTCTATACTCTCCTCTCTCTCTATTCTATCCTATATGTTCTCCCCTGTACTCTCTACTCTCCCCTCTCTCTACTCCCCCTCTACTCTACTTTCTCTTTCCTCTCTCCTCTCTCTAGTTTTCTTTGTATTTTCCTCTCTCTCTACTCCCTCTCTCTTTTCTCTATTCCCTTTAGCTACTAGCTCCTCTTTTCTCTCACTTTTCTATTTTTTCTCTATTCCCTTTAGCTACTAGCTCCTCTTTTCTCTCTCTTTTCTCTTTTTCCTCCCATTTCTCTTTTCTCTACTCTACTTCCTCTTTTCTCTATTCTTATGTCTCTCTACCATCTTCTCTCTCTAGTTTATTTTCTCTTTCTACTCTCTTATCTCTCTACTTTCTCTCTCCCCTCTACTATACATTCTCTGACTTCTCTCTAGTCCATGTAACTACCCTCCATTTTGACACTCTATTCTCCTCTCTCTCTCTCTCTCTCTCTCTCTCTCTCTACTCCCTTTAGCTACCCTCTCTCCTTTCTCTTCTCTCTTTACTCTAACATCTCTCCACTTTCTCTTTTCTCTCTCTACTCTCTCCTCTCTAGTTTCAATCTCCATACTCTACTCTCTTTATTTCCTTTATCTCTACTATCTACTCTAGCTACCATCTCTTTTGTCTCCAATCTCTCTCCTCTTTCTACTTTCCCTTCTCTCTTTCTACTCTCTCCTATCTCTCTCCTCTATCCTATCTAGTCTTCTCTTTACTCTCCCCTATATATTCTCTCCTCTCTCTACTTTCTCTCTCCTTTATATTATTTGCCCTCCTCTCTCTATGTATAGCCTATTCTCTCTCTTCCCTCTCTTTTTTCTCTCATCTCTTCTCTTATTCCTCTTTCTCCTCTCTCTACTCATCTTAAATTATCTATATGATATAATTTTTAATCCAAAAAATGATAAATTAGGTCATAAATATTGATTTCATATTGAACTACTTATTTAAAAATTAGTTATCTCTCTATTACTTTCATATTTAACAAATAAATATTTATATTATTTATTTAATAAATGATAATATTCACTTCACATTAAATTAGTAATTCCAAAATAGATAACTTACATAGATGTATATGTTCGTCGTAATGAGTAGAGTAGCTTTTTCAACAAAGCATTGTTCTAACTACCTCACCAATCAAACTGTATGCCTATGTTAAAACAATTTCATATGTCATTCTTCTTCTTCTTCTTCTTCTTCTTCTTCTTCTTCTTCTTCTCTCTCTCTCTCTCTCTCTCTCTCTCTCTCTCTCTCTCTCTCTCTCTCTCTCTCTCTCTCTCTCTCTCTCTCTCTCTCTCTCTCTCTCTCTCTCTCTCTCTCTCTCTCTCTCTCTCTCTCTCTCTCTCCCCCCCCATTGATCTCTCCTCTTGCTCCTCTCATTCTGCCTCTTCTCTCTCCTTCTCTTGTCCTTCCTCTCTTTCTCTTCTCTCCCTCTATTCCCCTCTCTATTTCTTTTTCTCTCCCTCTCCTCTCTCTCTCTCTCTCTCTCTCTCTCTCTCTCTCTCTCTCTCTCTCTCTCTCTCTCTCTCTCTCTCTCTCTCTCTCTCTCTCTCTCTCTCTCTCTCTCCATTGATCTCTCCTCTTGCTCCTCTCCTTCTGCTTCTTCTCTCTCCTTCTCTTGTCCTTCCTCTCTTTCTCTTCTCTCCCTCTATTCCCCTCTCTATTTCCTTTTCTCTCCCTCCTCTCTCTCTCTCTCTCTCTCTCTCTCTCTCTCTCTCTCTCTCTCTCTCTCTCTCTCTCTCTCTCTCTCTCTCTCTCTCTCTCTCTCTCTCTCTCTCAATCCAAAGAAAAAAATGTAAGAAATATATATGCCTTTATTAGTTCAAACCTATATTCCATATCCAAGTTTTCAAAGCTTTACAAAACACATCATGGAAGTAAGAAATAAAAAATAAAAGTAGAGTTCAGAGAGTGCTTACCTCCTAGAAGGTCGATGGCACCAAAATGAGTAGAAGATAGCCAAAATATTTCTAAACAATGTCAATATATGCACTGGAATGTGTACTAGAGAAAATTTTAATTGCACCAATATAAACGTTAGATTATGTGCCGATATGTTTAGTCATAGCACCAACATGAATAACAATGCATATACTTGTGAACATACCAACATGGACATGTTGGGAATGTTCTTTCGTATTTTCCTTGCATCCCTTGTAATGTGTCAAGACATAAAATGTAAAAATGGTTGATTCATTATTTGAAGACCATAATGATCCAAATAACATGATCAAATGGAGGTTCTTTCATTGAATAACTGAAAAAAGCTAATGGATTCATCCATAAAATCTTCTCCACAATCGAGGAAGTTTCAAAAGGGGATGTGGTTGAGTCCCTTTCATAATAGCTTCTTTTCTTTTTGATTGGTAAGGTTTTCTAAATCATAAGTCACGACATGCCTACAATAAGTTAATAAGTCATGCATGCAAACCACCCCCTCCCCCCAAAAAAACCCATAGACAAAGATAGATTAGACTCCAATGCCTATGCACGAGAACTCTAAAAACAAGCATAATCACACATGCAAGTGTGCACGCATGCCTCCCTACCCCTTTCTTTTTTGTTTTTTCACACACACACACACACAAATAGAGAGATGAAACATTTTATCATTACTTCTTTAAGCATTTAACCACAATAAGATACAAAGATTTGCATAGCAATTTACAACCAAAGTAGGGTCAGAATAGATCACTATATTTAATGTTGCAAACATCTAACCATACCATTCATTTATCTCATTGAGGCTTTGGAAAGCAGAGAGTGAGAAAACTTTATGTCCCTGTCTTGTTGCAGGAAGCAAGAGTTGTTTCTTCTAATGGAGGTCAACTCCACACTAGAGCAAAGAAGCATTTGCCAAAGATATTACGAGTTTGCTTCATGATGCCTTTACTTGTATTTCATGGGTTGGGTACCCACTAATGAGAAGCTCGCCATATTGTTTACCAACAATTGCCACACACATTGCAAGGTCCTTGATTTTTCCAAATTTTTTGGCAAACTTGGTTTTTATTGCATCCTAAAAAATAAAGAGTTAGATTATTTATTGCTCTATTTGGTTCTAGGGAAATTTGGTGCACTACTTCCCATGGTAAGCAATATTTTCTTGAGAGGGCATGTTGTTATTAGAAATCTTGATGTAGGTCATTTTTCCTAAAATTCATAACATTTTTTACCTTGGAGTTCGAGCAAATGCATCTACCCTAGGTAAAGTACTCTATGTACCATGTTTCCTATGATTTTAAAAGTGAGATGTTTGCATATTGTGAGAAGGGTTGGACCCCAAATATGTGGTATGTAGGTTTGCCTTATAAACTATCCTATGTTTGTTCTAGTCATTTTGCTAAGGCCTACCCCCATAAGTCACATAAGGATAACACTATTGAACCAAATGCAATTGACAAAAAGAAGATTGCTAAGTTTGTCAAGCCTCAAGTTTATACCTAAAATGTGGAGGAGAATCAAACTAATACTAGCAAGGAAATGATTGCCAAAACTACAAGCTTTGGAGTCAAAGTTTCAAATAAGAAGATATTGGTGGCAATGCCTCACAAACCCTTGGATAAGGAAAACCAAAGTACAAATCATATGCAAGTTGGTCAAGCCACGAATGTTAGCTAAAAATCTTGCAATAAGAAAGAAAGCATTTACAAATATTTATGCCCCCTTGGTAGACATTGATTCTTCACAATAACAAGCTCATAGGCAAAGTATCAAATATAATATCTATTCTCAACTAGAATGCATGTAGGTTGTGCTCCGCAGGAAGGTAGATTTCATTTTGAGCATTCTTTTGAAGAAGCAAACCTAATATTGTTGGTGTGGAGGAGGTTAAACTTGATGAGCTTAATGCAAGCATCATTAATATTCCCTACTATTTTTGCCACTTGAATATTTGTACAAGAGGTAGGGGAAGTCTCTTTCTTATCCTTAAACAAAATTTCAAAGTTGAAGCTATTGCTAACAATGATGCGAATTTCTATTGTGGGTATTAGACTTTCTATCTATGGAGAGACCCTCCATTGCTATGCTATCTATGCTCCTAACATCTCATGTGTGAGAGCTAACATGTGGCAATGGCTTAAGTCACACATGTGAAGTGATTACACTACCCTATTCAGGGATAGGAATAACCTCCAACAAGGTTGATTGTTTGCATGAGAAAATAAACATGATCAAAGAAGAAAGGGCATCATGGAAGGATATCTACAATTCTCTAAGGTTGATTGATGTGGCCACCTTAATGGTTGATTATGCATTTAAGAACATCACCTAGCACAATAGGCATACATAGTGGAGGGGAGCATGCCTAGATAGATTCTACTTATCTAATGAGGCTAAGTGGCCTCACCTAACATTAGGTATTTAGATTTTTGAAAACTATTTGGATTTTGTTCACAATCCACTAATGATTATCTTTAGGATTTTGCTACGCAAATATTTGTACAAGTGGTAGGGGTAGCTTTGTTCTTCTTAAACAAAATCTCAAATTTGAAGTTATTGCTAATGATGATGTAAATTTCTATTGTGGAGATTAGACTTTCTATTTATGGAGAGACCCTCCATTGCTACTCAATCTATGCTCCTAACATCTCATGCATGAGAGCTAACATGTGGCAATGGATTAAGTCACACGTGTGTGGTGATTTTGCTATCCTATTCAGGGATAATAATGACTTTTGAGAAGGGTGACTATCTGTATGAGACGAGAAACATGAAAAAAGAAGAAAGGGCATCATGGAATGATATCTACAATTCTCTAAGGTTGACTGATGTGGACATTTTAATGGTTGGTGATGCATTTAAGAACTTCACCTAGTACAATAGGCAAACATGCCACTCATGGTGGAGGGGAGCATGCCTGCCTAGATAAATTCTACTTATCTAATGAATTTGAGTGGCATCATCTAACATTAGGTATTAGATTTTTGACAATTGTTTGGATTCTAATCATATTCTAAAAACAAACAAGAGGGAAGAGAGGTGAACAAACCAAGAGCACACATACAAAAAAGCAATGGATACTTGAGTACACAAAGAGATAGAGATGAAATATTCTTGTTCTTCTTTCTTCTTCTTCTTCCACACACAAGGAGCTAAGTCTACAACATGATAAAAGACTAATACCAAAGTATCACAATGTATACACATGCAGTCACTAAGTGTGAACTCGCTAAGGAAAGAAGAGGTGGCACAATGAATGTGCCACAACTAAGGATGGACTATGTGGATGTAGCTTGGTTGTAGAATCACTAGCATTTCCTCATGCCAGTCACCCAACATGCCAGCTAATAATATCATGCCACATCACCAAGGCACATAGTGGATTATTCCAGCTCATGTAGAGCTCAACATCTCAACACTCCCCCTTGAGATCAACATGAGCTTGTGAATTTCAAGCATCATCCTAAAGCATTGAAGCTTCTTTGCCAAAACCCCAAGTTAGACTCTTACCTTGCCTAAATCGGGTTCCGGATGCCTCAAATATGAGAAAAAATGGAATTTTTGAGCTAGATTTTGAAACAGGCACAAAAAAAACATGAGCTGACTTTGAGGCCTGCTAGTTATACTGAGGATAAGGGGGGAAATGGGGGCATACAAGGTGCCTAATGAAGCTAAGGAACACCTGCAAAGAGCCTATGAGGATCGGGGAGAGGCGAGAGATGAAATCTTACCTCAGGGTGAAGAAGCCATGGCTGGCATTGAAGCTCCAAGCTCTAGGTCTTCAATCTGGGCTGAAGTAATGCTAGGCCAAGCTCCATGATCAAGCTCTAATCCAAAGCTCTGATACCAGTTGAAAGGTGAGAAGGATCAAAGCTTTCTTGAAAGTGAGCTATGGCGGAGAGCAAGAGCAAGAAGAGAGAGAGAGACACAAATGGGAACTCCAACAATCATAATGGGGTTATTTAAGGGAAGGAAGGTACATTTTATAAGGTAAGGTCCCATAAATAGGGGGTGGATAAGGGGTATTTTCATATATTTCTTGCACATAGGTGACATCCCCTTATTACTACTAGTGAATCCCCCGTGACTCTGACTCATTGTTCTTACAAAAATGGTGTAACCTACGTCTTCAATGGGAGAAATGTGGTTGCCAACAAGTAATGACTAATCCTGAGTAGCAACATGCAATTAAAACAATAGTAAGCTCCTCATCGAACCAAGAGTCCTCAAGAGACACGGGCTTGAGATGAACGGTCTCGCTGATGGCAAGCTATTACTGGGATCTCCAAGTACATGGTGATCCTCACCCCCCTCTGGGGCTGAAACCTCCATGAACCAAACATCACGGCTCGTGTAGATATCCCACTTGACAAGATCATACAATTGGTAGCCTTGAGATTGCGAGCTATAGCCCACAAACAACTGTCTTCTGGAAGCCGCTTCAAATTTGTCACGCTGTGTCTTCGATGTCTTTGAAATGTGAACATAAGCATTGCACCCAAAAACCCTGAAATGAGAAATGTTGGGATTTGATCCAAAATACGCCTCAAAAGGAGTCATACCCCAACAACAGTGGAAGTAGGGGAATGATTAAGGATGTGAACTCAAGTAGCCACAACCTCATCCCATAGACACTGAGGTGTCTAACGCTTACGTAGTACCAACCTCTTTCAGGGTCTTGGCCATCACTCAAAACAAACACCTAGATGACCAGGCCTTGGTCCACCCTTACATTGATCGCATCCTTACGGAAGTGGAGATACATGTGACTAGCCGCATTAACTCGGGTCATTTTCTAACCGATGTCTTAACTTACATTACCCAAGTATGTGTTAGCCCTCGTAATCCTGATCGTCATGCCAAATTGGAATACAGTCCTGATTTCTACGATTGGCTTATGCCAAAGTAGATAGCATCATACTATGCTCAACTGCCCTTGCCTCTCCCATGTCCAATCCTAGAAAATATTCTTATTTGGTTTCGAGGTATGTCTTTGGGATATGCAATGAAGTATTGACCTTCAGGGTACGACATCCAGCTTGTCTTTGGTTCCGGATCTTCATTTGAGCTTGAGCTTGGATTTGGAATGCATTTGATACTCCGTCTTGGATGTACATATGGCATGTATGTTACCTATGTCTGACCAGTCTTGACATGCTTGGCCTATGCCACTACTACATGTTACTTACATTGTTTGGAGCCGATTGCTACTAGTGCCTTGTCTTGGCTTGCATCTGGCTTTCGGAAACTTACTTGGGATATTTCTTGGCTTACTAGAGTTATATTTGGGATACAGTTGATGTCTATGGATGCTCTAATTGGAGGCTACAAAGGCTATATGCTCATGATGTCTTATTGATGTTTGATCTTGGATCTTTCATCACTGCTGCTCTCATATGCCCTTGTTGAGCTTCTTGGCTTGATCCATATGGCTTTTGTGCTAGTGGGAGCATCGTTGGATGTTTGACAAACATTGAGCAAGTGGTTTATGCTATTGAACTTTGAGTCTTTTGAGATTGGGATCATCTTCACTTGGATGTTGCATGGTTGATATGCCATGGTCCGCATACATGTACTTGGGCTGATTTGGGCATTGCACTCCCTAAGCATACACCTCTTTGTGTCAAGTCTTGCTAGTGTTGTATATACTTTTCTCTATTACACAGGGGGTGTGCCGGCTTACTGACGGATTTGTTTGACATGCTTGGATGTTTGCTCGATGTCTGTATGACTATCATATGCTGATTTATGCCCGCTTGATGATGGTTATGCTTTGACAATCAATGGTTGACTTGGTGCATTGATTTTGCCTACAGTTTGCTCTCATTGTACCTGGTTGTAATTTATTACAGCAAGTAGTTATGTATGGACTGATGTGGAATTTTCATGTTGAATCATCCTGATTTTATGTACTTTTGATGGTACTTGGTGAGTAGCATCATTAGCTATCAGTTCATGGTCATTTTGCCTTGGTTTTGGTGGTATTTTTTGCTATGTACAACAGAAAATAGTAAGCAGTTTTGAACTATCTGCACTGTTTTGGACTGCATTATGGGTTCTTCTTCCATTGACAGTGCTATCTTCAACATCACTAAGCTTGATGGTACGAATTATGCCTATTGGAAGAGCCAAGTTTGGTAGGTGTTGGTATAGAAATCGCAGATAGAGCCACTAAGGATGCATGGCGAGCAGCCTGAAACTATGACTGATGATGAATGGGATGAGCTTGATGAGTTATGCAAGTCCACCCTCATCTTGTCTCTCACTAAATAGGTGCATTACAATGTGGTTGAGGAAGCACAAAGTGCTTGGCAGCTTTGGGATAAAATTAAGAACCTCTATGACAAGAAAAGTCCTGCAAGTCAGATGTATTGGCTGAAGTAAATTATGGACCTATGCATGAAGGAGAATATGACAATGTCTACTCCTTTGACCCAGTTCCATGCTATTCTCAAGAACTTGACTTTGCAGGGTATTACCTTTAATGATGAGGTTACTCCATTGTTTTTGCTTAGGACTCTAAGTGAGTCATGGGATGTATTCTGCATTGCCTTATGTGCTCCTGCTACTATTTTGAACTTGTCTGATGTAGAGAGTGCTCTTCTGTAGGAAGAGATCAACCGTAAGAACTTGGATGCCTCTCGTGTGTCGCAAGCTTTGACTATTAGAGGAAAATATGGTAATGGAAAGAATGATCGTGGGAATGGCCGTGGCAGAGACTCGTAGAACTCTAGGTCTAAGTCGCGTGGTAAGTTGTGCAGCAAGTCTCTGGGAGAAATGCTAATGTGGCATGTCATCATTGCGGCAAAAAGGGTCATATACGCCCATAGGATCATGAATTGTGCAATGAGAAGCGCAAAGAGAAGAGGAAAGACAAAGTACATGAAAAGTCCTCTAATCGCAATATTATGCCTGCAAAATCCAGTGTGAAAATCGAGGAGATAAATATCATGCAAACTGATGTAGTGGGAGCTCACGCTCAACCGCCAAGACCCACGGACCACTTATTGCTTCAAGCGTTTCAAGCCGAATGCTAATGGCTACCTCTCACATAGCCTATGCGCTCTCATGCCTATCGGGTGTAGTGAGCTTACCTTCATGCCAATCAAGTTGCCTCCTCTCCCGCACACTTTGGTAGCTCCACGATCCAAGTGCAAGCTTCAAGCAAGCTCGATCCTCCCGCTCCAAGCTCCAAGCTCCATCGCCGCGAGCAAGATAAGAGAAGAGAAGAGAAGAGAAGAAGAGAGGAGAAGATGGAGAGCTTCTCCACCCCATGGTCCATCACCCTCACACACTCATTCCCTCACACTCTCACACTCCCTCTCTCAAGCACAAGCTCAAGCAAGCAAGAAGAAGAAGAAGAAGAAGAAGAAGAGGAGAGCTACTTTTGGCCACACACAAGAATGAGCTTCTCATTCACTTTTCAACTTTATATACAAAACCCTAAATCCCTTTTGGGCGGTCATCCCCTTATCCCCTTTTTTACATGGCCGACCGTGTCCTAGGCCCTTTTTTCCTATTTCCTTCCTATCCTTCTTGCTTCTTCTCCACCGCCCGTCTATCTTTACAATTTGCATAGGAGAGAGCCTGGCACTCTTTTACAAGATTTCAGGGTGCGCCTTTTTATTTTAAAATGCACCTTTCCCCATTTGCATTTTCCTTGGACTTTTAAGGTTGCCCTTGCGCTTTTGGCCTTTTCTCCTCTTCTTTCTTCAGTCGGGCTACCTTTTTTCCACCTTTGCCCTGCGTCTTTTTCATTTCCTTTTGCTTTCTTCGTGTTGGGGTTAACATTACCCCCTCCTAGACGAGTGCCATTCCCATGGCACTCTTCATCGAAGGTAGCATGCGGAGCTTGCACCGAAGATGTGGGTGGAAGGGACTGTTGTGGCTTGCCTTGGAGGAGTTCTGATGTTGATGCGGATGAAGGTCGTTGGTGGCACTTTGCTGTTCTGATTGGCTGGTGATATGATTGTCGTAGGTGGCGATAGGGCTACTCTTTGTTGGGAATTGTCACTCATAGCTGGCACGGGTGATGGTGTTCTTGGGATGCTCATGGTGGGTTCTACTCGTGATGATTCTCTGGTGGTCTTGCATGATGAAGTAAAGGACAAGAGTTCAGAGTTGAGTGTTGATGTAGAGGTGACGGCGCTTTCATTGGAGCCTTTAATACCTACAATTGGAAAACCTCTCATCTGGTCTCTCCCTAAGGGGTAGTGCTAGTCTTCTTATCGTGCACAATACATATTTTGATTAGTTTGGGAGACAGGTCAAACTCTAAGCAAGCTTGGAGTATTGTCCTGCACTTGAGGACCCAAACCGTGTATAGGCTATAGTGTGAATATTAAGTGAGTACACGTGCATATTTAGGTATTACTTAGTTAGAAGACTGTCGGCCTGGTTCCTTGTATAGCAATGGGTCAGTGAAACAAGGGGCTAAGTTGATGGAAAAATTTGTTGATGAAGACCGGGAGTACACTTGAAGATTGCTTGAGACATCATTATGGTCTTGTCAAGGCAATGTAGCATAATTGAGCTCCTTGATGTCTTAGCTTTTGATAGCTAGTGGCTACTTGTAGTGCTTGAAAAGTATGGTGTACTTTTCCATTGTCTGTCATGCCTTGCTTAGCACTGTTGATTGTAATGGCATTGAGATGGAGTGCAAAAGAACTGTGCAAGTGGTTCAGGGTGATAGGTCTAACCATAGGCAAGGCGAGCTCCCCTAGGTATGTCCTGCCCTTAATGTGCCATGAACAATTGTAGGGGATGTACAAAGGGCTAGGGGATTAGAGACAGAGCCAATCGACCAAGGTCACTGGACGTACCTAATTTGAGGACCCCTAGGTGCGGTGTTGTAATCGTGTGTGCTTTTTTTTTCTTTTTTTTTCTTTTTTTCCTTTTCTTTTATTTTATTTTCTTTCTTTCTTTCTTTCTCTTTTTTTTTTGGTGGAAAAAATGAATACAATCAATGCCATACATTGAGGCTGTTAGCCTTTCATTTGGATTGAGAAATGTTGGGATCCACAGGCTATGAAGAATCGATATTACAGAGATGATTGTGTCACCAGCCTTGATGCTAGAGGAACTGTTGTTGAGATGAACAGATACACTTGAGATTTTGCAAACCTCTTTGTAACATGTGAGACATTGAACAGGAGTGAGTTGTGCATGGACAAAGGCAGAGCATCTTGCGAATTGAATCCTGGATGATGAAGAGACGTTCTCCCTTGTTGAGAGTGTGGCTCCTGCCCAAACATAGAGTTTGGCCAAGAAGCAGGAGGTAATCGATGATTATGCTTTCGCCATGCTTAGTTGCAATATGTGCTTTCTGCAAAGGTGTCCTTGGGTTCTCATCTAGTGGTGTTTCTGTCATGGCTTTTGTTTCTTGGTATTGTTGTCACTTCCTCCACAATGGTTCTTTGTGGGGTTGCTGGTCTTGTGGTGACTTGGATATTAAATGCTTCTAGACATTGACCTGTGTCATTCTGCATTCACTTGGAAAGGCATGAGAGTACATGCAAGTCACATGCTTCAACCATAATGAAAATGTCCAGCTAAACAAGACATCGCCAACTTGAATCCCTTAGTTTTGACTTGATGCATATCACCTGCACTTGGTCATCATTGCTCATGGGGTGTGTTGGCCTTTGCTTCTTTTGGTATTATTTACATAGTCACAAAACACGTTGTTTATTTATGTACATGTTCATGAAACCATGTCACTCTGTGAGGATAAAAACCAATTGTAGAACTCAGGATTGTACTCGAGTGTGGCAAACATATCTAGCTTCTGTGGTAGCCTACTTAGCAACAATAAATATTTGGCAACACCGAGTAGCATGGTGCCTTGTCCGAGTCTACTGGAAACATGTAGCTCCTCCTCAGTGAAAATTTTATCAATCAAAGGGCTCTCTAGGCTAGTTCTAGCTAGGTCCATACCTCGAACTGTAGCTAGAACTCGAAATGAAGTTGGTGCCACATAGGTCGGGTCTCTTTAGGACTACCATTTGGCCAGTCGCTCCTCTGAGAATGTCATGATTTGGGCTCCAAGTTCGGCCATTGTAGCGCAATTTTCAAACCAACGTTTTTCAAATTGGCTTCTACCCTCTGATTGTCGCTTTAGTTGCTCTATCTCTAAGAGATTTGGCTGGCAGAGCATTTCATTAAATGTCACGATTAAGCGTAGTTTATTAGCTTCCTCGTCAAAGATGAGTCGCATGCATTCATGTAAGAGCTTGTCATAATGTCCATCAAGATATTCTTGCTCTTCCCACGGTAGCGGATAAGGCAAATATTCCTCAAGCTACTCTCGGGAATGTGCCCATGCCTGCATGAACATAGACACATGTGAATAATTTCAGTTTAATGTCCCACTCGGTCAAGCACTCTGCGACATCTCTATGTTCTATGAGGGCTTGCTCGGTTGCTATCTCATGCAAAGTTCTAAGGGTTTCCTTAGGCTTTAGCATAGATGGGGCATCAGGCCTAGATGAGCAAGATTGATCGATGCTAGGATTGCTTATGCCTTCGAGGTTTTCATGTTTCTCCTGAGGCTTTATGGTAGTTGTGTCATGGTTCTCCTCGAATGTGACCGGCGTGGTCTTAGCATCCTGTTGTGACAGTGTTGTATCCACTCTTGATTGATCAATGCGAGTTTCTCTATCGGTGGATTGAGTGTCATAAGCAACAGTTGACGATAATTGTTGCTTTGATTTATCAGAACACATGGATGTGTCTGAGATTTCACCGCTGTTAGGAGAGATGGAAATGGGTTTATCTATGGATGAACCAGACGCTTTGTTCATCATCTCTTCAGTACTCTTGGTCCCAATCTTCTTGTCGTCTGCAGTAGCTTGCAACTATCGTTGTTTTTGTTGTTTCCTTCTCTTTCTCTTGGGCACTAGAGATGTATCCTTTAAGGACTCAGGATCCTAAATTAGGTCAGTAGTTGATGTGCTTGGTTGGGCCTTAGCATTCTCTTTCGGTGGCATGTCGTCATGGGATTTTGCTACGGCCTCACTAGGTTAAACAGCCTTGCTAGTTTGTGAGGGTTCAACTACCTCTCTTTTTGGAGAGTCTAGCTGTCCAGCTAATTCTCCTCTATTCCGCCCAACATTAGATTGCGTTGATAGTTACTCCTGGTTAGGCATTTGCTCTAGATTTTTGTCCTTATCTATTAAAACATGTCTCCATTGCTTCTTGTCAAGGTGAGTGTTGTGTTTAGAGCTGTTGTTCTCTTGCTCTGGAGGTTTGGGTGACTCTAGTGTAGAACCATGAGACGGTTTAGGGTTTTTGTAATGTAGGCTTGGAAGAAACCAATTGAAGAAGTCAGGGTTGTATTGATGGGAAGCATAGAGATCTAGGATTACAGGGTCTTGAGTGAGGCAGAAGACATATGCGCTGATATCAAGTACCATGCTCCCTACTCCTAGCCTGCTAGCCACGTGTAGATCTTCTTCTAGAAGCACTTTATCATACAAGGGATGTTTTTGGACACTGGTAGAAAGCTGGACATCATGGGCAGTTGCCAACACTCTCAATGAGGTTGGGGCAACGTACGTGGAATCATGTATTGATATCCAAAGGGCTTTCCTTTCCTCAACAAGTGTCATTAGTCGGTGAAAATTTTGGCTACCAAACTTTGGTTGGAGTACCAATTTTGTGCAAAGGTACCTTGCCCTTTCCCTTTTCATTTGATTGCTTCAAGCTTTTCCTTGTTTGTCTCACATAGAGCTATATAAAATGAGGGTATCAAGCGCAATTCTCTAGCTGTGGCTTTTGGGATGTCCTTCATGACTTCTTCAACAATAGCTGCATAGCAAAAACAAACATGTTACTGCTCATACCAAGTCAGTGGTTCAACTATGAGCTTTGTGTGCTCTAGTGTTGGCCTTTCGATGTCCACATGGACGTATGCACGTGTGATGGCTGTCACCTTGTGATCAAGCTTCACCATGCACTTCATATCTGGTTCATTGGTTAGCGCCATTTCTTTGGCCAATTCTTCGAGAGATTTATCCTCAAGCCTAGGCTTTAGGTGCTTTGGAAGGATTGGAGGTGTCAAGGATGTTTGTTGTGACATCTCTTCCAAATGTGAATTGCTAAGGACGTGTTCCGCAATGGGTGTTGTCACGGCCAAAGGTTGTGACTGCTATGGTCCCTGATTGGAAGTAGTGGTGGCTAGTTCAGTGGATTGGCTACCATTGGTAGATTGCAGTGTCAAGTCCTTAGGCAGATCAGAAGTGGTCATGTCTTTTGTTGCCCTTTGCGCATTCACTTGTGCAGATTGAGCAGCGGCACGAGGCTGCTGCTGCCGTGCTTCCCGTTCCATTTAGGTGAAGAGGATGTAGGAAATTTGGGACTCTTACGTGAGCTTGGCACTGACTGGAGAATTTGCTCATGATTGTTAGACGATTTTGTCATTAGCTTTGTTGAGCAATCAGCCTTACCATGAGCAATGTTGTGCATGTGGTGCTCATTATTCTCTTGGGAAGTCAAAGGCTCCTTGGGCACTAGTGGACCTTGTGCATGCTCGACAGTTACCTCTGATATCTGCTTGCTAAGCATGCTAGACTGAGGATCTACTTTTTGATAGGTCATGTTTGGTTTCTTGATTTCAATCGTGAGGGGCTCAATCACTCCAATATTTTTGGTTCGAGACTTGGATTTTTGTTTAGGTTTCCTCCTACGTCTCTTTGCTTTTGACATAATTTGGGCTTCTGACAAAGGTGGTTTAGCAGGGGGTTTTGGTATCCAAATCCATTGGTTGCCTGCATAATACCCTTGAGCACGAAGCAACACCTTGGATATCCATCGCGGCGTTGTGCTAGCTCTCCATCGATGCCTTCGTCTATAAGGCTTGAGCTTCTTTCATGGTCTTCTACGATATTTGTAAGTCCAAACCCTATCCTTGGCCTTATCTCCTAACCTTTTTGTTTCAAGTATGGCCTCACTCACTAGTTCTCTCCGTTCAACCTGGGCTTGTATCAACTCTTTCAACAACTCCTTGCTCTCATTACTAGGCTTGCTTGGTATGTCAGAATGCTCCTTGCCCTTCCCTTGAGGTTTGGTGAGGTCACCCTTGCTAAAAGTCGTGATTATCCTCACACTTGGTAGTGTTAGGTGTATCCTCTGTGCTATAGTGTCAGCTTCACACTTTGTTGCCTTTTTGAAGGGCCTTCATAGGAGGATTTCCTTTCCATAATTCTCGCTATTTGGAGGAACATAGAACAGGGCTGGCAAGCTTTCTGTTTCAATAGTTACAAGGATTCTGCACTTCCCTAGAAGTGCTTATGGGTGTTCCTCATAAGGATTAAGAGTTGCATCAATCGGTTTGAGCTCTGGTTGACCTAGTAGAGTCCATGCTTCGTAAGTTAAGATATTGAAATCTGCTCCTTCATCAATGAGAGCATCAACACTATGCTCTCTTTTTGCGGTGAGTTTGACCCTAAGATAAGCAGGTGGCACTATGTCTTCATCTTTCGGGTCTTGGTTTACAGCTTTAAGCCTTCTGATACATGCCTTTGAGTCCCTAATTGCACAGTCCAACGTGGATTCTCTACTGAGGTCTTGGGTCGTCTGTGCAACGATGTTCAAGGTACATCTATCATCAGGATTGTCATGTCTAGTCATCCTCACATTGATAGCTTGATGATGTTGCATTCTGCTTTGACTAGACACAGTTTGAACACAATATACATGTGTTCTTGTGGTGTGGCCTTTTTGCCCTTGATGGCTAGATTGGCCCGTTGAGGTTCTAGGGTGTTTGTTTGGGTATGGGCTTCTGTTTGCTGCTTTGCAAGTGAAGATCTATGCTTGTGTAGTGCCATTACTACACTAGAGCCTACTTCGGAGGACTTGTTGTGGCGCGCGTTTTCTCTCCAGCCTAGCAGGGAAGGTGCGGAGGGTGCAAAGCCCCCTCTGCGGGGGTCCAGGGGGGCACTCCCCCCTGCCCAAAGGGCCGTTACGGTAAATATCATGCATGATTGGGAGGACCTCTGGTAGCTAATTTTTGAACTATTTTCTGTGGATTTTAGCCTAGTGATAGATCTATGATGTGCCTTTGGCTCTATATGATTTCTAGAGTCTATTTTGGTGGTGGCAACTCAGTTTCTAGCCAAAATGGAATTCTGGAAAAATTGCAGTTTTTGGGTCGAGTCCCAAATTTGGCCGGCCGAGGGCCGAGGGCCGAGTGCCAAATGGGTGTGGGCTGAGGGCCAAGTGGGCCGAGTGGGCTGAATGGGCCAAGTCAGCCGGGCCGAGTCGATATTAGGGCCGAATTGTCCGGGCTGAGGGCCGAATGTGAATGGGCTGAGTTAGCCGGCTAGGCCGAATGAGTTTTTGGCCCGAGTTGGCCGGGGCCGATGGGGGCTGAATGGGAGAGGACTGAGGGCCGATTCCGGGGTTCGGCCCAGAATGGCCGAATGCAGCGTAGTTTTGGCAAATTTGACGAATAATGCTTCGTTTTTTATGATTTTTGTCTTGAGGGGTCACACAAACTTCTAGAATGCAAGAATAGACATGAATGAAGGATTCTATACCCCTGGAATAGCAAATAACCTCCAAAGTACAAATCGACAAGCACATCAAACCCTCTTTCCTTGTTTTGACAGCATAAACCCTAATGCTTATTTTCTTTGTTTTTCTTTGTTCTCTCCTACTCTAATGCATCCAAATCACAAAGTAAATACCTACACTACTCCATCTCACAGCATAAATCTCAAAAAAGCAAAAAACCTACTTGCCAAGAAGATCAAATACCATCTTCAACCCCCTCACTTCCTACCTATCTCAAGCACCGGTTCGAGGAAAACCCTACTTCAATGCTCGATGTGGAGCGGGCAAGCACTCAAGGCTTGAATCCGTTGGTCCCGGCAACGAAACCAAAATGTAGTGGGAGCTCACGCTCAACTGCCAAGACCCATGGACCACTTATTGCTTCAAGCGTTTCAAGCCAAATGCTAATGGCTACCTCTCACATAGCCTATGCGCTCTCATGCCTATTGGGTGTAGTGAGATTAGCTTCATGCCGATCGAGTTGCCTCCTCTCCCGCACACTCCGGTAGCTCCACGATCCAAGTGCAAGCTTCAAGCTCGATCCTCCCGCTCAAAGCTCCAAGCTCCATCGCCACGAGCAAGATAAGAGAAGAGAAGATAAGAGAAGAAGAGAGGAGAAGATGGAGAGCTTCTCCACCCCACGGTCTATCACCCTCACACACTCACACTCTCACACTCTCTCTCTCAAGCACAAGCTCAAGCAAGCAAGAACAAGAAGAAGAAGAAGAAGAGAAGAGCTACTTTTGGCCACACACAGCCACGTGTATATTACTACACTTACAATACCCGCCACTACACACTGTAGGTGGCGGGTATCCATCACCGTCACTTTATTCTTTATTCTTTTAAGTGACAGTTTGAATAAAGGAAGGCCCACTCACACATTGTGACTGCTGGAGTTCCCATTTGTGTCTCTCTCTCTTCTTGCTCTTTCGCTCTCCATCACTCCCCTCAGTGGCGTACTCTACGATGTCTGTCTCTTCTTCGCTTTCCTCACTAACAGAGAGGTACTCCTCGTACTCATCATCGGAATTAGCTCCTTCTGACTGCTCATCATCCCCTAGACTCTCATCTCTATCATGTCCTTCGTCGGTGTGATTAAGGCCCAGTTGTACAATAAGTTCAGATCATCATGCACCTTAGTTCATTTCCACTTAAGTTTGTCCAAGAGGTCTCTAAGAGGCTTGAGATTGGCAACAGGGTTGCCAGTCAATTTGCATGTTAGATACTCGAGGATCTTGTGAAGTTCTATCCTATTGCTAGGAACATGGAAAGAGATAGGCCTTGGTTGGCTACTTGAGCTCTTGGCCATCATGTAGAGTGGCACTGTGGGCTCCTTCTTTGATACACTCACAATTTTTGTAGCATGTTTGTATGTCTCCTCTTCATCCAAGAATTGGAGATCGATGGTCACTAGGATGTGCATCCAATCTCACTCATCCTCAGGGCAAGGGATGTACTTGGTTAATGGCCCATATGACTTCCTTATTGATGCGTCACCCCTAAGCGTGATAGAGATGGCATATCCAAGTTGGTAGGGATTGTCTTCCAAGTGTCCATCTCAACCTTTACTGCTTCCATTCGATGTCCTAAGAATATTAGACCGTTGCCCCAGTCTTCAATGACTCGAGCATTCCTCATCCAGGGTCAGCCTAGTAGAATGTTGTAGTCCACTCTCTTCATGACAATGAAGTTCACAGAGAATTGGACAACTGCGATCTTCACTGGCCAATTCTTTAAGACTCCAAATGACCTTACTTTCGTTCCATTAGCAACCTAGAGATTTTGACAGGCGGGGTTCCCCAAGCCTGGAGCACAATATGGCTCAACACACTCACTCCTACCCTAGTATCTACAATTCCCTTTCGTGTTACATCTCCTAGGGCTAGGATAGGCAAGACTGTGTGCATTTGAGTGTGTTTCCAAAAGGTGTTGACGTGTAGTGACTTTAGCATTGAGTGCAACGTCAAGCTAGGTATCTGCGTGACTATATCATGATCTTGCAAGTCAGTGGTAGCATGTTCCATCAGATCTTACACCTAGTGTTTCAACTCCTGCCATAGCATGGGGTGCTACTTGAGCAGGTCTCCTAAACTCAGAGTCAGTGGTAGCATGTTCCATCAGATCTTACACCCAGTGTTTCAACTCCTGCCATAGCATGGGGTGCTGCTTGAGCAGGTCTCCTAAACTCAGAGTCACTGGGGTGGTCACTAACGTCATGAGGAGGTTGCTAGTTGCTTGTCTCTCTCCTAGGTTTGTGCTTCTTGGCCATTGGTCCTTACTAATTGGCTAGCCCGTAGCATCTAAACTTGGCCTAGGTGGCACCACCTAAGGCATGGGTGCGTCTCTTGACCTTGGTCGTGCAGGTGAGACTAGAATGCTTACGTTATAGAGGTCCTCGATCTCATCCTCTAAAATAGGCTCGGCATCCTTAAGGTGCTCCTAGGCTTCCTTTACCCACTCCTTGACTTTGGCTATTGCCTTGAGTTGGTGCCTAGGGTGAGGATACTCCCCTACCTTGGCACTCCCTTTCTCTACTGTCTTTGGAGTGATGGTCTCTACCTCTGCATCTGTGACCTTCTTGCCAATCACTAGCATTGTCGTATCCTCAGTCTTAAATGTGACCTTTACATCAGTCTTTTTCTTCCTTCTCCTTCGACTCTTCTTTCCTATTGAGGCTGCATCCAAATTGTTGGGCCCAAGCAGTGATATGGCTGCATGCTTTGTCTGTGCTCTGGTCATGACATGCAGCAGGATGGGTGTGTCCTCATTGTCGAATGTCTCAACCCCGAATAGCCCCAATGGCACTAATGGCATGATTGTCGAGCTAGAGGATGGCTTTTGTCTAGGGAAATCGGTGAAGAGATGAGTGATGCCACACTCGACACATGTGAGGTCGGCTTTCTCCCTATTTTCCTATTCTCTCTCTGGACATCATGATGAGATGTGGCCTAGGTGACCACAAGTCCAACACAAGATTAGATATTGGGTGGTCGACCATGTGAACCCTTTGCCCCTACCTCTACCTAACGCCAGCATCGGTGTTGGTTGATAGTCCATCAGGACTAGATTGCCCTCTTCGTCGTACGAGATGTAAGGATTCACATAGGCTTCATCTTTGTTAGGCTCCTCCATGTAATGGACCTTGAGCATCGCTTGGTGGATGGGTTACGTAGGGTCCTAGTGGCCTGAATATACCTGTCGAGTTGATCTCCATCCTAGTGATGGCTGGTTTTGCGTTGTTTGGTGCTAGGAGTGACAGCTAGGCTCCTCTTCCCTAAAGAAATTTGGTGGCTTGTTCCTTAGATACAACGAATTGTATTGCTGGACATACACGAATCTCCTAGGCAACCTACAGTGCATGGCATCATGGCCAAACCTATCACAATTTTCCCAAGGCCTAGATCTAGGATCTTGGCACTCAGCTAGGAGTCCCCTTGCCACCACAATGCACACATTGGACATGCGGTTGCACTGGTTTCCTCACCAATTCATGTAGTCCTGCTAGCTCCATTCTCACCTCAGCTAGCTCCTGGCCTTGATCTGACCCCTCGCTCTAGATTGTGGTCCTTTCTAAGGTCCTCTAACTAGAGTTACTGCAATTTGAACTTCGAGAACTTCTCTCTCTCAGCTAGTCATCCACCCTAATTGCTTCGTCAAAGACTCTAGCTAACACATCTCATTGCAAGCTAGAGTTGCTCACTAAAGCCTTGTACAACTCTTCACTATAGATTCCCTTTATGAACCCGGTGGAGATGGCTCTTTCATTAGGTCACTCGTTTGTGGGGATTCTCTTGAAGAGGTTGTGCACATGAGTGATGTAGTCTCTTATGTCCTCCTTGTCCTTTTGACTGACATTCATCAGTTAGACTATGAGGTTGTCAAAGTATCCTACTTTCAAGAATCTCTTAATGAAGAGATCTTTTAGTCAGGCAAAGTTTGCTTGCTCTGCCACGTCTAAGCTGGTGTACCACATCCTACCTTTATCGCCTAAGCAGAGCCCAAAAGCATGGGACCGTTGTGCAAGGTCCGTGAGACCGTTGGCCTTGCAAACTTGCTCGAATTGCTCTACAAAACTATATGGGTCACTACTAGGCTGCCCAACTGCTCAGCTACTGTAGGGATTTTTGATTGGCTCTTCTCCCCTTGAGTAATTCCTAGGCCTGAGAGTAGCAAGGTCACTAGTGCTATTGCACTTTATTCGGCATTCATGTTGTCCATGAGCTGCTTGGTCACAAGCTCGCTCAGCATAAGGTCTACCTCTAGAGCTCTCTCTCTCTCCGTGTTTGGACATGCTTTGCTCCTGTCGACTAAGGCTAGCACGCGTCAAGCTTTGTGCACATCTATGTCCTGCTGCAGCTTCCTAGCTCTCTACTTGCGGTTGTAGGCAATTATGCCTTGTAGCACTTTCCTAACTGCTTTCCTCTCTTCCTCTAGGCTTGCCACTACTCCTCTACTGGCCTACCATGGATAACCATCTTGGTTAGTAGGTCATACTCCTAGACCATGTCCTAAACCGCAACTGGGAATTCACCCAATTTCAGGTGATCATTTCCTTGGTCTGCATTTGCTCCTGATATCGTCTATGCTTCCTACTCCACGAGGATGTCGATCAATCCGAGTAGCTCTGGTAGCACTTTTCCCTCAATCTTGCTATCCTTTCAGTCCTCCTACTGTCTCCGAAGGTCCTATTAATGGGGCTCTAGGGCACCCGACTATGTTTTGGGTTCTCCTCCTATTGATCAGTTCCTTTGAGTTATTAATTCTAACTGTATTCCTTGTTATTATTGAAAACAATCCTCAACTTATGTACACTCAATGTTGGGTGCTCTGTTGTGCACGATGCAAAATCAAGCTTTTTGTTCTTTTGGTGCACTTGTGTGGAAGAAATCACTATGGGATACAAAAGCAAAACAAAACAATCATACAGGCATGGCTATCCCCTTAGCTTGTCTACGACCTAGTATGGCTCTAAACGTGCTCTCTGGTTACTTCTAAGGATTGTCTAGGGTCTAGGTTCTATGCAACACTGTGGTCCTACGATTGCGAGCTCGACTATGCATCGTGATGCGTTTTGGCCGATTTTTCCACACTGTGGTTGCAGTTGCCTTCAGGACTTCCCAGATCGAGAAAATACACAAGAAGGAAGGTTTGTATCTATTTGGGGTGGCCGAAAAACTCCGAATCAATGGGCATGATCTCTTCTTTGATCTGCAACTCTCTCTCTCTCAAGCTATCTCTTTTACTCTTAGTGTGCACAAATGAGCTCTTTTCCCCTATCCTTGGGGTTTTAGGGTCCTACCTTACTCAGTCTTTACCTCCCAACTCACCCTTCTTAGTCATTAGGCCTAGAAGCCCATCTTTTTTCAGCTCTTTTCTTGGTTGTGGACTATTTGTAGCATCAAAAACCTACTATTTTCTCAAAATGTTTTGGTCCTATCCTACCTTAATGCAAACAAAATCACAAGACAATGCTAGGGTTGAATCAATCTACTCATCTACACATCAAAAACCCAAAATACTTACTTGTTTTAAAGATTAACACTCCTAAATCTCCTATCTACCTCAAGCACCGGTTCGGGGATGAAACCCTACTTTCATGCTCAATTCGAAGTTCGTGGTGCTCAAGGCTTGAATCTGTCGGAACCAAAATGAAGGGATCTCTCTCACTCAACCCCCGAGACCTACGGACCACTTATTGGTCAAGCGTTTCAAGCCAAGTGGCCTTGGTTACCTCTCACATAACCAACTTACTCTCCCTACCCACAAGGTATAGTGAGCTTACCTTGATGCTCGATTGAGTACCCTCCTCTTTCCTGCACTCTGGTAGCTCCATGATCCTTGAGGCAAGCTCAAGCAACCTCAATCCCTCTCCATCAAGCTTCATCCTCCATAGCCGTGCAAGAGAAGAGAAGAGAAGAAAAGAGAAGAATATGAAGAGAGGAGATGGGGAGCTTCTTCTCCTCAATCCCCCCCTCTCACACACTCACTCCCTCACTCTCTCATATTCCAACCAAGGTGGTTGTTGAAACTCTTCAATAAGCCTAGTCATTTGTAGAGAACATTTATGAGATGCTAGCAATATCATAAGCAATTGTGATCAAAATTTTCATAGCCATTTTTAGAGAGCTATATTCAAATGGCTAAATATAATACTCAATTTAATAACTATCAATCACCCTCAAAATGTATGGGTAAACTATGCAAGTAAACCAGGTTTTAGAAGATATTCTATGAGAAAATGTAATTAAAAAAAATATGATTGGAAATATTATCTATTTATCTTAGACTTTGCTTGCAATAGTGTTAAGCACATGAATACAAACTTTAGTCCATTCTTCTGACAAAATACTGCCATTGCCAGGAGGCGAGAGCTTTCCTTGTCTCATACCACTGTCTTCCACAAGACAGTGGTACCTAACAAAAATCCCTCAAAGAGTCCTTATTTCACTAGTGGTTGACACAAACTATCATGAAATGGACAACCCTGTTTCCATGCTTTGGATTCACGCATAGGCTAACCCATCGTCTAGAGCCTTAGTCTCATTCAAGACTCAGCAAACAATGAATGGCTACCCCAAAAGAATAGGATAGGAACAAGAGTTTTGCACAAAGAAATGATAAGTCTCATCCACATCTCCAATAGAAATCTTCAAGTTTGAACAAGCAGCATACAAATCTCTTGCAGTGTTGTTTGCCCCACGCATGTGCCAACCATGATCCACATCAATTGGCCTTCTATCGATATCATACAATCCACGCAATATGACATTAATCTCAGAGCCGTGATCTAAAAGAGCAACACAAGGGGTCTCTGCCTCACCAAGCTTGCCTACCATCTCCATAGTTGCACAAGCCCAGTGACTGCACGAAAAATTGCTACAAAGTCTTCTCAAACTGCATACATAAATCTCCATTAGTAGACTCCTCAATAATCTCCTCGTCAAAATCAATCTCCTCAATCTACAAGCCATAAATAATAGCCTCAGTAACGCTAAAGCCTCTCGATGGATCATATCATATGTTGGCTCTCCAATAATCTATTGTTTTCTTTTAATGATATCGATGATAACATCATAAATTTCTCTTTTGGCAATTCTCAAGACTTTTCTAAGAGTGAATTCAATTTTGCAGTTAAGAATCCGATCCTCAAGCACCTTCTTCAAGTCCGTAGTCGTCTCAATGTCGAAAAGTAGCTTGAACCTAGGTTGCTTTTTTGGCTTCAAATCCTTTGTCTTCAGGGCTTTCTGATCTTCTTATACTTTCGGCTTCTGAAGATAAGCCATAATCAGCTCTAGTCCTAAAGAAGAAGGCTGAGAAATTGGATCACTCCTCCTAGTCACCCTCTTTGAACCTTCAAGCTGATCATCATCTCTTTTCCACTTCTCCTCAACAAGCACTTCAAATCCCGGATATTTTTCCATATAGGCATAGATAGAAAAGACATCAACTCAATCATCCCATCCAGTCCCTTTCCTGATCTCACCTATAGCTGAAAGTTCGAATGTTGAAGCTTTTCCCTTTTTCTTTACATATAGTACATAGGATCATAAAGAAGATTTGTCATTTGGCAACTACTCTAATTGAAGGCCATAGGCAGTAACTTCTCTTGCCACCTCTTGTATCACATAAGAATAGCACAAAATAGACTCATCTTACAATTTCTTCATACCACCCTTACTGAAATTTGGTTTGATTGGCTGCTCTGTATCTCCAAAACATATCATCTTGTCTTTCCATACTACCAACTTCAGTCTTCTCACCTCTTCAAAATATTGATAGTCCTTCCACTCATGATCTAGACTATCACACCAGATGCAAAGACAGACATGATCACTCTTGGAAGAATTTGCAAGAGTAGAAGAAGTTGGGGTTGAAACCAGAGCTGGACTAAGTGGCTCCTACTCCTCCATTCTAGTCATCTTGATTTGCAAGTCTTTTAAGTTCTTTGATATCTCCTCCACTATATCTTCGACAATCGATTTTGCAGTTGGTCTAACAACTATAGCAGAAATAGACATAGGCATAGACACAAGCTAAGAAATAGGAAAAGTAGTGGATGGTGCAATAGGAGAAGTAGAAGAAGTCGTAGTAGGAGAAGACATCGCTGGTGGTGACTGCATCCCATTCTGCAAGAAGAGAGCCTTCCATCTCCGCCTCTTTGTCAGTGTATAAACTACATTGACAATGTCCTACCAATCCATCTTCAATCCCATATGCTGTGTATGGACTAGTAGCTCTCCAACTCATCCTGAAGTGTAGGATCAGCTGCCTGTAAGCATAACTCCACTTTCTTTGAGTTCACAGCTCTTTGCTCTAGTGTATCCAACTAGTTGTATTTCTCTTCAAACTCCCACAATAATTTAGAGGCAAAAAGTCCTTTGTTGGGCTAATAAACCCACCCTTAACACCATATTGGGGAATATGGAAATTTCCCATAAGTTTGGGACACATGGTCAAATCTTTGGGTTTGTCATAGCTTGAATAGTATAACTCCAAATTGAGTGCCCTATAGCTCAATAGATTCCATTTTTCAAGCACTTTCCAATTATAGGTCACATCATATGGTTTTGAGAAACTTATGGGCATGTTATCCATGTGCCACCTTTTTAGCATTCAAAAAATGGGAATTGGGAGATTCCCAAACTCACTAATATTGTGTTTCTTTGAATGTCTTTTATGTAGCAATACAGTAATCCTCCAAAAAATATTCATCTTTGAGCGCTTTCTTGAAAGCATTCCAGTTAGAGTCCTGTACAAATAGATTTGGCACTCTAACCTGCAAAGCAAGCATGACAAGTCGTAAGAAATAGTTGCTCCACTTGGTTGAAACTCCAAAGACGTGCATATGGCTTTCAAAGGCCTTAATGTAGGATGAAACATTCTAGCCATCAAATAATTTTCATTCACTAACCACAGCCTCGATCGCCTTGGTTGCACCAAGCGTAAGCTCCTATTCTTAATGCAACAGTCATTGTTGATCCAACTCCTGCTGATGCAACTACTGGTACTGCTACATATATAATTGCATCTGCTGATTTTGCATCATAATGGCTGAAGAAAGAGTTTGTAACAAAGTCTTCATCTCATTGGTTGAAGAGGAAGAAACAGTCGATGATGAAGGTGGATTATTCAAAGGATCTCCCATCTCGATGAATAGAAGCAATGTTTTCACGTCGGGTTTACCAAATGTCACACAGAATACGTATTGGAGTTTGCGAAAGTCGCTCATCGCACGAATACTATGCGAGATGGAAGCAAGATCAAGATCAATTCAAGACAAAAGATTTGATGGCAAAGGTCTAGTATATTGCAGTTCTATTCCAAGTACAAATCCAAAGCAAGATTACAAAACTAAAGCTCAATCAAGGAAAGCTAACTCCATAGCAATCTTTTAGTTCTTTTGGTTTCAAAATCCCTCTCATTAATCAAGCTCATCTTCATGAAGTGGATTGTAGCCACAACAGATCCACAGGGATTCCCTGCTTGATTGTACAGAAGACACGACTCTCTCTCATTGAAAAGCTTGTTTTGTAACATGTCATAATGCCGCTAGTTTGAGCATGCATTGGATTTTGCAAAAGAATAGGATGAAGGGCTCACGCCCTCGCTTTCACATGTTTCTTCATTTTCGTTTGCAAACTCTGTGCAATCGTTTTATGCATATCTCATGGTGCATGGCTATCAATAATAAGGAATATTTTAGCAAGGAACAAGCATGCTTTTCAATCCAAGGCTCGAGGACATCCTTTCTGCATGATTTCCTGAAATTATGACACAAATAATCAGTCCCCCCACTTTACTATGTGGATGCTGCCATTCAATTAATCATACAGTAGTCTCTTGATGTCGTTCTCCCCCCCCCAATCTCAATGTTAACTTTTGTCTAGACTTTTCTACATCATCCCCTCCAAATCATCACAGATCATAGCTATCATTAGCTTTGCTTTCCCCATAATCTTCAAAGCTTAAAAGCTTTAATGATGGCGGTCGAAAAAAACAGTCCAATAGGAGTCGTTTTATACACAGAGCGACATTGTTTTTTTTCATTTCAATCTAAAATCTTTTTCAAATCTTTTCCAATCATTGATAAGCTAAATCATTAGCTTATGATTTATTCCAATGATTTGTTTTTATGTTCACGCTTTCAAGAGGGGATTTTATATAGTCACCACTCACACCCTTTTTCATGGAAAGCTTCGGGTTTGATCGAATGTAATCTTATGCATTTTCTATCTCCGGGTTTTTGATATACTCATTCCAAAATGTTGCTTCAATTTAAACAACTTCTCTTCATGTCTTGCCCTCTTGATTTTGGATTAGACAAAGTTCATATGGTCATAAGAATCCTGTACAAATCTGGCATTCCCACTTGTCTTGACATTAAACTGCATACACTAAAAACCTTTGTCATCATTTCAGAAGTTTATGGATACATAAACAACGTAGACACACAAGCAAGCATTCATATGAGCTACCACACACATAGACATACATGCGGGTTATTTACACCCGAGTACTACTCAGCACGTGAATACAAAAAATTTAGGATGGAACCAAGCAATCAAATTTTCAAACTAACAGTTCAAACTGAACGACAAATGAAAAGACACACACAATGGAAAACAAATTCCTAATGACACTAACTAATGAGTTCAAATTCCTAGCTAAAATACTCCGCCCTCAAGTTTGCAGTGGTGGATGCACTGCGCCACGACAATGCAATGCCAGTCAAGCAATGATCATACCCTATGAATCCCAACTATGCTTATGCAGTCAAGGAGGAGGAGATAGAAAAGTTGTTAAGATTGGGATTCATCCATGAAATTGAGCACACGGACTAGGTTTTGACCATTGTGATTATCCTAACGAAGAATAAGAAAATTAGCGTGTGTTAATTATAAAAAAGTCAATGTTGCCATGAAAAGAGACAACTATCGGCTACCATACATTAAGCATATGCTCGAGAGAGTAGCTAGCAAAGAAGCCTAGAATTTCCAGGATGGCTTCTCGAGTTATAATCAGGTGCAAGTCCACTGTAGTGACAAGCATAAGATTGCATTTGCTACCAAATGGGGCATCTTTGCCTACACAGTCATGCCTTTTGGGCTAACAAACGCATCAGCCACATTCCAACGGCTCATGTGTGCCATCTTCAAGGACATGCTTAGGAGAGAGTTAGAAGTGTTCATTAACGATTTGTGTGCTCACTCAAGTTGGAGAGAACACCTAGACAAACTCCACATAGTCTTTGAACAATGTAGATTGTTAGTCTCTCTTTGAACAGTCATGCCTTTTGGGCTAACAAACACATCAGCCACATTCCAACGGCTCATGTGTGCCATCTTCAAGGACATGCTTAGGAGAGAGTTAGAAGTGTTCATTAACGATTTGTGTGCTCACTCAAGTTGGAGAGAACACCTAGAAAAACTCCACATAGTCTTTGAATGATGTAGATTGTTAGTCTCTCATTGAACCCCCTTAAGTGCCAACTCTAGGTCAAAGATGGATGCATCCTAGGGCATGTGGTGTCCAAGAATGGCATTGCCACCGACTTCTCGAAAGCCATGGTTATTTTCAATCTTCCACCACCAACTAACTATAAGCAAGTTCAGTGCTTCCTAGGACATACGGGATACTATCGGTGCTTCATATTGAACTATGCGTCAATCGCTAGACCACTCTACAAACTGCTATAATATTCGAATGGATCGAGGAATGCTAACATGCATATGAAGAGTTAAAAAAGGCTCTGACAATTGCACCTATTTTACGAGCCCCGGATGACTAGACCATCACCTTCCACGCATGCACATTAACTCCTCAAAGTTTGCTGTGGGAGACGTTTTATGTTAGCCTGGAGAACACAACTTGGACTATCTTATGAGTTTTGCTAGCAGACAACTCATAGATACTGAGATGCGATATTTCATGACTGAGAGAGAGGATTTAGCCATGGACTTTGTTGTAAAGAAATCCTGACATTATCTTCTAACAATACCTTTCACCTTCTTTGTTTACCTTCAAGCCTTGCTTTATCTCGTAAATAAACTTTGTGCTACAGGACGCATTGCTCAATGGTTACTTCTACTTTTAGAATTTGACTCCTCTGTGGTGGTATAAGGAAAGAAACACTACACGGCTAATCACATGTCCCACATACCCACAGGAGAAGCCACTGGATAGGGCATAATAGACGACTTACTCGATGTGCATCTCTTTAATCTATCTAGTGAAAGGAACCTTTTCAGAGTCGACTTGACACCATACTGGGCAGATGATATAGTTCAAGTATTAGACCACAGACTACCCGAGAGACCTATCAACAAGAGAAGGCCTAGATTAGGTGACTTATCCTCAAAATACAACCCTATCAGTTGATAGTCGGTCAACTCTATAGGTTAGGACAAGATGGCTTACTATGACGATGTGTGTGTGAACATGAGATGCACAATGTACTCGCGAAGGCACATGGTGAAATCATAGAAAGGTGTTCCAGTCCCAACTATGGTGGCCCACACTTTTCCATGACGCAATATGATTCATGAAGCACTGTGATGAGTGCCAGTGGACCAAAGTCCCGGTTCGCAAGGACAAGATAGAGCTCACCCCAATCATCACAAAACAACCATTCGAAAAATGGGAGATTGACTTCATTAGGCCGATTAGTCTTATAGCACAATACTCGCAGGTAAAGTGCATCATAATCACCATAGACTACCTCACAAAGTGGATAGAAGCATGAGCCACGAGGAAAAACGATGCTCAAACCATGCCCAAGTTTCTTTGGAAGCAAGTAATCTCACGATTCGACTGCCCCATTGAACTATTCAGTGATCAATGCTGCATGCACTTCATTTACGAAGTGATTGCCCCCACCTCTTGTCTACCTTCCTAATCATCCATAGGAAAACTTCACCCTACTATCCTCAAGCTAATAGCCAGGCTGAATCCACAAATAATATCCTAGTGAATGTCCTAACCAAGGTAGTCTTTTCTTTTTGTAGTGTGACTGGGACAACAAGCTGATGGCAGCTTTATGGGCCTAACGAACAGCCTACAAAATGGCTGTGGGGGGCAAACTTCCTTTAAGATGACCTATGGAATTGAAACCATTCTACTAGTAGAATTCTTTGTCCCTAGCTTGAGAGTGGCCATCCAAGAAAGATGGGATGGAAAGGAGGCATGGACAGAATGCCTAGTTGAGCTAGAAAACCCATGCATTGATTTGTGAAAAAGCATGATGTAAGATCCGGTTTGACAAGCATGTCAAGCAACGCGACTTTAACCAGGGTGACCTAGTGTTGTTACACTTAGTGAAAGGCCATAAATAGAACATAAAGTTTAAGGGATTATGGCCTTTCAGAGTCCGTACCATCACCCAAACTGGCAATGTTGAGCTCAAAATTCTAGATGGCAAGGGCATAGGCTTCTTCAATGGTAGCTGCATAAAGATGTATTACCCTCTCACATATCCATCGCACGAGCCTCCGATGCTAGAGTCCCCTGTGAACGTACAAATTGCCACAATCACATAGATTGAGGACAAAAATGAGGAAGTAGTAGCACCTGCTTACCTACACATATATATAATAGTCACCGCTCCACAAACACATACCTTCGATGCCTTAATCGATGAGGGAGCCGATTTTAATATCCTAACTCACTATCATTGGACCCGAATTGGTCAACCACAACTACAACCCATGAATGCTAAACTCAATCCATTTGGGGGTCAATCATACGCCCTTTTGGAAAAGTGCAAGATCATAGTCTCTATCGAGTCTGAGAGCATACCCATGATCTCCTATGTGTTGCCAAACACAAAGGATGTTGGTAAGGAATCACTATTAGGACACACATTTAAGAAGCAAACACATTGCAATGTTAATTTTATGAATCACACTGCATTCATCTTGCCATGGGTAATGTACGCATAGTGACAGCTTTCAACAAGGGCAATGCAACCACATCAAAGCCTATAAAGCCACCAATAGAGAAAACTACAACCAAGTCTAAGAAGGGGGGTCATGACTTGTCACAACCCACCACACCTCAACGCCATTGCATGATTGAGAGTGCAATCAAAGCCAATGAGCCCAAATTCAAATGGGTACCTAAATGCCGAGGACCGCCACCTAGCCATAAGTAGACATGATCTCACAATGCTAGAGACTTATACTCACGACCTAGAAGGAGAAAAAGGCTCCATCAGTATCGATGCATGATCAAGCCGTGATGGGTTTCCAAAACCCTATTGTGAGCGTAGGGCTACTATGGGGGAAATACTTGGATATGGATTCCTAAAGCCAAGACTTTCAAGGGCACTGCTCAAGCACAACCCTCAAAACCCTATTGTGAGCGTAGGGCTATTATGGGGGCAATACTCGGATATGGGTTCCTAAAGCCAAGACTTTCAAGGGCACTGCTCAAGCACAACCCTCAAACTTTTCTAAATAGGGCAACACAAAAATTAAGGAGCTGAAGCCACAAAAGACTCAAGTCACGAAACCCATAAAGCCCAAACCCACTACACCTACAAATCCTCAAAAAGTACATCAACCGAGCACGCATCTTGCTGCCTCTAAACTACCTCAACCTAGCACTGCTACCATTTGAAGAGCCTCACAACCATCTAGCAGCACAACAGCAAAATTGCAAACCATGCCCAGTTGCCTAGAATTAGAACTGGCCCCGTCAACTCCATAGAAGCCACAATAGCCATCTAGTTGCTGAACTCTCTAGCCCAATCAAACCCCAACCCCTTGCCAGCCTTAAACCCCCTTATGAGTGGCGATCTATCCTTACCTTAGCCTCAAACTTAGCTAAGAATATGGGGGATGACTTGGTCACTTGAATTTGATGCTTAAATGCTACATTCACCATGCTACCTTGCTCCTGGGAGGAATCTGAATTCATATTTGTTAAGGCTCCCATGGTAGCTGAAGAATTAATCGATAGTGAGATCTCTCATGATGAGCATGCAAACAACGACTCCTCACCTCGTATGACCCATGCATGATCTCTACCACACAACCTAGAAAATTGAAGGGTTAAAAGCCCTAACCAACATTGAGTCTACATTCTTGTGTAAATGGTATGCTCTCCGACTCCAATGGGAACAACAAGGTTGTCTCACACCATGGCCAACGCAGAGAAAAACGTGCAATTAAAACATCAGAGTATGATCCAACTTACGTGGCTCCTATCTCATTCAAAGTCTTAGCCATCACTCACCATTGGACTATAGATGGCCACGAACTCGCCCATCCCTATAGATCGCGTGTCCTGACTGAGGAAGAATTACATATTGCTAGTTAAATTGCCTTTGGTGACTTTCTAACGGATGTCGTGACCTACATAACACGCGTCGACATTCGACCTTTCAACATGGACTGCCACACCCACTTGGAATACACAACCTGCACTTTCATACTTGGCTTATGCAAAATTAAACCACAGTAAATGTGCACTGACTACCCTTAACCCTTATCCTCTAATATTAGGAAGGAGTCTTCTCATTTTCAAGGGACGATGGGGTATGGTGGAAAAACATACTTTAAGTAAGGTGAAAAAACATACTTTAAGAAAAAATTTCATGGATTTTTATTGGATTATGTGGACTGCTTGAAGAAAAAATATCTTTTTGTACTTAAGCATCTCATGTTCCTATAAGTGCGCAATCATTCTCTATTCATCCTCCTGCAAAGAATCATCTAAGAAAACTAACGGGGTGAGATGTGGCATTATGATAGGGACATACAATGGTAGGTCAAGAGAAAAGTAGCAAACTTTCATTCTCGAAAGAGGAACAAGCTTACGGAAGCTATGGATTATGAAAAGTGTCTGGAATTCCTCTGAACCTTCAACATAAACCATGGCACCATAAATGTGCGACGAGGAGAGGAAACTCACCAAGTGGATGTCGAGTTGAGCCGTGTGCTAGTGGAGAGAGCGTTGGGCCTGGCCAACAAGGTGGCCCATAAGGGATGTATATAATATGATAGGAATGGACAAGATTTTGCTCCACACCAATGGCAGCATCAACCTTGCCAACATCCTAGATCTAGAAGTCAAGCTGCAAGCAAAGATGATGCACACCTTCTTTTCCAGTCATAGATACAATGCACTAATGAGTTAGATCAATGTACCTATGCTGGAAAGCATTGCAATCAAATCCTTGGATGAAGTGAACCTAAATGGCTTTGTGGGAAAGACAATAGAAAACTTCAGCAAAAGCATCCTCCAAGGCCTCAACCATAGGATTTGGTGGGGTATTGATGGCCATAAACTAGGAGGTAGTAGGAGAGGTGTGAAGTGAAGAACAAGCTGACAAGTCACCATTCTATGAGCAAGCACAATCCAGCAAGAGAATGGTGAGTGAGGAAGGAGGGGACTAAGAAGAAGAAGGAGATGACTCCCCAAAAGAAGGCAGAAGAAGAGAGAAGAAAGAAAGAAAAAGCTAACTTCCTAAGGGTGCAAAGAGAGTCCAAGAAGACCAAAGAGGAGAGAAAAAGAAAGGCAGATGAAGAGGCTAAGGAGCTTAGAAGGAGTGAAGAAGAGGATATAGCTAGAGCCATCCGCATGTCAATAGAGCAAACCTCCAGGGAGGAGGAGCTGGCTGCCATGATCCCTCTTAGAGAAGAATGCCTAGAAACTAGTGCCCAAGTGCCAGACAACATACCACCCTCAGTAGGTAGAAGGCAAGGCAAAGGGCTTACTTCACCCAATCTCTCCCGCATTCCTACTGCCTACCCCAGCTGCCAACCACAACTACCTAGAGCACAATGCCCAAAGTAGACTCCAGTAATCTCATGGCTTAAGTGTAGTTCTTGGTGGACAAGGCATAGGAGACAACCCCAGATGTAAGCACAAGAACCCCAATGATTGGAACCAAGAGACCAACGAGCGGCCACGGACACTATGTCGAGACAAGACCCCAAGGGGCAGAAGATAGAGGCCTACACCACTTCCATCCCCACCATTGTGCCACCTTCTATAGGCTATGATGAATACATCAAAGAGCTTCTCTCGCAACTGAAGAAAACAGAGGATAAGAAGATAGTAGTAGCAGAGTTGGAGGTTGAGAAGGAGACAATAGCAGCCTACCAACTCGAGAAAACACACCAACAAGTGGCGAGCTACCAGAAAGAAATAAGTGAGCTAAAAGCAGAACTCAAGGCTAAGGAAGGAGAGGAAGACAATTGGTGGAAGGGACTTGAAGGGGAGCATCAAGAGCTGATTAGGATGCAAAGGCAATACAAACTCTTCATAGTACAGAATAAAGAACTAACAAGGCAAATGTACAAGATCGACTAATAGTAAAAGAAGCAACGAAAGCCCTAGAAGGAGAGGAGCATTTAAAAAAAATGGATGAAATGATAGGCAGGCTGATGATGGAAATGGAAGAGCAAGGGAGATTAGAGAGAGAGATCGATACTTGAAGAAGGAGAAGGAGACAATAACAAAAAAGTGGAAAGAACAACAATTGACCATATTAGCCCTAGCACAAAGACAAAGTAAAAGCCTAGAGGAGATGAAACAAAAAGCCGACGAATGGGTGACAAAGAATGAGAGACGAGTGAAAGACCTAGCGATCCACCTGGCCCTTGTAGAAGGAAATAGATTGTTAGCATAGAGCATGGCAAAGACCTCATAGACAAGACTAGAAGCACAACAAAGTGCCTCCCTCAGCACTATATTGGTGGATGTCACCCAGTCAGGGGAGGAGGAGGCTATTGAATCACTAAAGAAAAAGTTGGAGATCACTCGCAAAGCCATAAGGCATGGGTTGTGTGCTCAATTGCAAGGAGAAGGGACCCTAACCTAAGCTGATAAGCTCAAATAGATTATTTGCTAAGGGCAAGGCTAACATGCAAAGAGGTGGACCTACTAGGCTTCTAGGAAGGAGACCCACAAGAGCCCAAGAGTGAAAATCCAAAGGCCACTTCCAAAAGCAGGATGGAAATTCGAAATGGGACAGCCAGACGAGGAACTAGTACCGCAACTCCCTCTCCACGCCTAGAAACACAACAAGAGGTGGACACTACGAGCGAGAGAAAAGTAAAACTCAAGAAGAAAAGGGTGAGGATGTTGGAACAGGCAAGGCGAAGATTAAAAGTCCAACCAATAATAGCCCCAAAAGCACCCATTCCACCACGACCAATAATAGCCCCAAAAGCCCCAAAGGCAAAGATTAAAATCCTGACCAATAATAGCCCCAAAAGCACCATTCCACCACGAGCAAATTGTTTCCAATGTATTTGAATGCAGAGCTCATAGTGTGGGAGCAAAAAGAAAATGGCCGCCAACCCTTTGACTTCACTTTCTGAATTCCCCTCCACCCTATGCAAAGTGATATCAATGAAAGTGGTGGAGGAGGTGATAAGTGTGGGAGGAAGGCTTGGCAATAGGTGGAAATAGGAGAGGGAGAAGAATCCGACACAATGGGGAATGGAAGCACCTGAGTACTAGGAAAACAAAGTCATGGAGGTGCCTAGGATAGTTCAAGGCTAGAGTCCCAATCAAGGTGGAGAAGGAGAATTTGGGATGGAAATATGGATACCTGGATGTCATTTTGCAACACACTACACTTCAAGAGAATGACCCCACAGATATGCCATATCCAAGAAGGGTAGGGGTGGACTTCAACCCTGACATCCACGGCATATATGATTTTCTAAAGATATACAATGCAAATGCCACTGCCCTAACCTTCTCCAAACGTGACCTATGGGACTCAATTGCCCATTTTCTCAATGAGTTCACTTTTTGCTCAAATCTTTCCTTTATCACTACTTTTAATTATCTTAGATTACTTAGGGTACTACTTAGACAAGATCCTATGCCATAAGAGTACCAACTCCCAGCCCTATTTTTTTATCTCAATGCTGGCATAGATAGCTTTGCCATGGCCAGGTTGATGATGCGAGCTGTTGTCTTACCATCTTTTTGCATGGCCCTCTAAGAGGACATGAACGACAGCCGTTTCACTAAGTGCAATCACCCATTTTTGTCCAAAACTCCTCTCCAAGTTAGAATGAACCTAAAGGGATATATCTAAGGAAAATCCTTCCTTAACAAGTCCCTTAGGCCCCCAACTTCTTCTCATGACCATGATAATGAAGATTGGTCTTCGTTCCTTCCAAAAAAAAAAAGGAAAAAGAAAAGAAGAAGAAAAGAAAATGAAAGAAAAGAGTAAGAAAACAGAGAAGAGAATCACAAGAGAAAGCACGAGACTCACTACATGAGCACCACAATCACTGCACCTAGGGGTCCTCAAGCTAGGTGCGTCCGATGGCCTCCATCAGGCCAAACGAAAAGGGAAAGGACAAGGTATCTTTGTACAAAATTGGTACTCCAACCAAAGTTTGACAGCCAAAATTGGCCACCGACTAATGACACTTGCTGAGCAAAGGAAAGCCCTTTGGACATCAATACATGATTCCACATACATTGCCCCGACCTCATTGAGAGTGTTGGCAACTGCCCATGATGTCCAGCTTTCTACCACTATCCAAAAACATCCCTTGTATGATAAAGTGATTCTAGAAGAAGATCTACACATGGCTAGCAGGCTAGGAGTAGGAAGCATGGTACTTGATGTTAGCGCATACGTCTTCTGCCTCATTCAAGACCCTGCAATCCTAGATCTCTATGCTTCCCATCAATACAACCCTGACTTCTTCAATTGGTTTCTTCCAAGCCTACATGACAAAAACCCTAAACCGTCTCATGGTTCTACACTAGAGTCACCCAAACCTCCAGAGCAAGAGAACAACATCTCCAAACACAACACTCACCTTGACAAGAAGCAATGGAGACAGGTTCTAATAAATAAGGACAAAAATCTAGAGCAAATGCCTAACCAGGAGCAACTGTCAATGCAATCGAATGCGGGGCTGAACAGAGGAGAATTAGCTGGACAGCTAGACTCTCCAAAAAGAGAGGTAGTTGAACCCTCGCAACCTAGCGAGGCTATTCAACCTAGTGAGGCCGTAGCAAAATCCCATGACGACATGCCACAGGAAGAGAATGCTAAGGCCCAACCAAGCACATGAACTACTGACCTAGTTCAGGATCCTGAGTCCTTAAAGGATACACCTTTAGTGCCCAACAGAAAGAGAAGAAAACAACGAAAACAATGACAGTTGCAAACTACTGCAGATGACAAGAAGATTGGGACCAAGAGTACTGAAGAGATGATGAACAAAGCATCTAGTTCATCCATAGATAAACCCATTGCCATCTCTCCTAACAGCGGTGAAATCTTAGACGCATCCATGTGTTCTGATAAATCAAAGCAACAATTACCATCAACTGTTGCTTGCGGCACTCAATCCACCGATAGAGAAACTTGCATTGATCAATCAAGAGTGGATACAACACTGTCACAATAGGATGCTAAGACCATACCAGTCACATCCGAGGAGAACCATGACACAACTACCATAAAGCCTTAGGAGAAACATGAAAACCTCGAAGGCATAAGCAATCCTAGCATTGATCAATCTTGCTCATCTAGGCATGAGCCCCCAGCTATGCTAAAGCCTAAGGAAACCCTTAGAACTTTGCATGAGATAGCAACCGAGCAAGCCCTCATAGAACATAGAGATGTTGCAGAGTGCTTGACCGAGTGGGACACTAAACTGGAACTATTCGCACGTGTCTATGTTCATGCAGACATGGGCACATTCCCTAGGGAGCAGCTTGAGGAATATTTGCCCTATCCGCTATCGTGGAAAGAGCAAGAATATCTTGACAGACATTATGACAAGCTCTTACATGAACGCATGAGACTCATCTCTGACGAGGAGGCTGACGAACTACGCTTAACCGTGACATTTAATGAAATGCTCTACTAGCCAAATCTCTTAGAGATAGAGCAACTAAAGCGACAATCAGAGGGTAGAAGCCAATTTGAAAAACGTTGGTTTGAAAACCGCGCTACAATGGCTGAACTTGGAGCCCAAATCATGACAGTCTTAGAGGAGCGATTGGCCAAATGGGTCATGCAGACATGGGCACATTCCCTAGGGAGCAGCTTGAGGAATATTTGCCCTATCCGCTATCGTGGGAAGAGCAAGAATATCTTGACAGACATTATGACAAGCTCTTACATGAACGCATGAGACTCATCTCTGACGAGGAGGCTGACAAACTACGCTTAACCGTGACATTTAATGAAATGCTCTGCCAGCCAAATCTCTTAGAGATAGAGCAACTAAAGCGACAATCAGAGGGTAGAAGCCAATTTGAAAAACGTTGGTTTGAAAACCGCGCTACAATGGCCGAACTTGGAGCCCAAATCATGACAATCTTAGAGGAGCGACTGGCCAAATGGGTCCCAAAGAGACCTGACCTATGTGGCACCAACTTCATTTCGAGTTCTAGCTACAGTTCGAGGTATGGACCTAGCTGGAACTAGCCTAGAGAGACCTTTGATTGATAAATTTCTCATCACTGAGGAGGAGCTATATGTTTCCAGTAGACTCAGACAAGGCCCAATGCTAGTTGATGTTGCCAAATATTTATTATTGCTAAGTAGGCTACCACAGAAGCTAGATATGTGTGCCACACTCCAGTACAATCCTGAGTTCTACAATTGGTTTTTATCCTCACTGAGTGACATGGTTTCATGAACATGTACATAAATAAACAAGGTGTTTTGTGACTATGTAAATAATACCAAAAGAAGCAAAGGCCAACACACCCCATGAGCAATGATGACCAAGTGCAGGTGATACGCATCAAGTCAAAACTAAGGGATTCAGGTTGGCAATGTCTTGTTTAGCTGGACATTTTCATTATGGTTGAAGAATGTGACTTGCATGTACTCTCATGCCTTTCCAAGTGGATGCAGAATGACACATGTCAATGTCTAGAAGCGTTTAATATCCAAGTCACCACAAGACCACCAACCCCACAAAGAACCATTATGGAGGAAGTGACAGGAATACCAAGAAACAAAAGCCATGACGGAAATGCCACTGGATGAGAACCCAAGGACACCTCTGCAGAAAGCACATATTGCAACTGAGCATGGCCAAAGCATAATCATCGATTACCTCCTCCTTCTTGGCCAAACTCTACCTTTGGGCAAGAGCCATGCTCTCAACAAGGGCGAACGTCTCTTCATCATCCAAGATTCAATTCGCAAGATGTTGTGCCCTTTTCCATGCATAGCTCACTCCAAGTGCTACCTCAATTGTTCGATGTCTCACACATTACAAAGAGGTTTGCAAAATCTCAAGTGTATCTCTTCATCTCAACAACAGTTCCTCTAGCATCAAGGCTGGTGACACAATCATCTCTGTAATATCCATTCTTCATAGCCTTTGGATCCCAACATTTCTCAATCCAAATGAAAGGCTAACAGCCTCAATGTATGGCATTGATTGTATTCATTTTTTCCACCACAAAAAAAGAAAGAAAGAAAGAAAGAAAGAAAAGAAAAGAAAAGAAAAGAAAAGAAAAGAAAGAAAGAAAAAAAAAGCACACGCGATCACAGCACCGCACCTAGGGGTCATCAAATTCGATACGTCCAGTGACCTTGGTCGACTGGCTCCGTCCCTAATCCCCTAGCCCTTTGTACATCCCCCACAATTGTTCAGGGCACATCAAGGGCAGGACATACCTAGGGAGCTCGCCTCGCCTATGGTTAGACCTGTCACCCTGAACCACTTGCACAATTCTTTTGCACTCCATCTCAATGCCATTACAATCAACAGTGGTAAGCAAGGCATGAAAGACAATGGAAAAGTACACCATACTTTTCAAGCACTACAAGTAGCCACTAGCTACCAAAAGCTAAGACATCAAGGAGCTCAATTATGCTACATTGCCTTGACAAGACTATAATGATGTCTCAAGCAATCTTCAAGTGTACTCCCCGTCTTCATCGACAAATTTAGCCCCTTGATTCACTGACCCATTGCTATACAAGGAACCAGGCCGACAGTCTTCTAACTAAGTAACGTATACTCACTTAATATTCACACTATAACCTATACACGGTTTGGGTCCTCAAGTGCATGACAATACTCCAGGCTTGCTTAGAGTTCGACGTGTCTCCCAAACTAATCAAAATATGTCTTGTGCATGATAAGAAGACTAGCACTACCCCTTAGGGAGAGACCACATGAGAGGTCTTTCAATTGCAGGTATTGAAGACTCCAAGGAAGGTGTCGTTCGCTCTTCATCAACACTCAACTCTGAATTCCTATCCTTATCACCCTGTAAGCGTGCCAAGAATCATCATGTACAGAATCCCCAATAAACCACCACTTGTACTCCATCAGTGCAACCCCCCCAAAGAACAGCCCTACCACCAACTCCCATTGCCGTACCACCTACCACTTAACCCATCGACGTACCCCCAATGACCTTCCTCCCCACCACTACCAACACTCCGCCATGGCAACCACAGACGTCCTTGCCACCCACGTCTTTGGTGCATGCTAACGCCTGCTACCTACGACGGTGAGTGCCATGGGACTGGCACTCGTCTAGGAGGGGGGGTAATGTTAACCCTCAAACGAACGAAGGTGGAAAATCCGGAAAAGCTAAAGCAGAAGACAAAGACAAAGGCCAAGGCAAAGAGGAACGAAAGACAAAGACGCACAAGGAGAAGAGTCCTAAATAAGGGAGAAAGGTGCATAAGGAAAAGCGCAAGTCAAAACTTTTGTAAAAGAGCGCAAGCACATCATGGTTTAATTCAAGGAGCGCCGGGCTCTCACCCGTGCAATTTGTAAATGTAGACGAGCGGTGGAAAGGAAGCTAGGAAGATAGAAGGACAATGGGAAAAACGGCAGGGGATGACCGCCCAAAAGGGATTTAGGGTTTTGTATATAAAGTTGAAAAGTGAATGAGAAGCTCATTCTTGTGTGTGGCCAAAAGTAGCTATCCTCTTCTTCTTCTTCTTCTTCTTCTTCTTCTTCTTCTTCTTCTTGCTTGCTTGAGCTTGTGCTTGAGAGAGGAAGTGTGAGAGTGTGAGGGAGTGAGTGTGTGAGGGTGAGGGACCGTGGGATGGAGAAGCTCTCCATCTTCTCCTCTATTCTTCTCTTCTCTTCTCTTCTCTTCTCTTGCTCGCGGTGATGGAGCTTGGAGCATGCAGCTTGAGGATGGAGCTTGTTTGAAGATTGCACTTGGATCGTGGAGCTACAGGAGTGCGCAGGAGAGGAGGTAACTCAAACAGCATGGAGGTAAGCTCACTACACCTGTAGATATGGATAGCGCATCGGCTATGTGAGAGGTAGCAATTAGTGCTCGGCTTGGAACGCTTGAAGCAATAAGTGGTCCGTGGGTCTTGGTGGTTGAGCGAAAGCTCCCACACCTTGTAATTTATCTAAAAGGTCGTCTATTCTAGGTATTGGATACCTATTTTTAATTGTTATTTTATTAAGTGCTCTATAATCTATACACATGCAATAAGTTTGATTTTTCTTTTTTAACTAATAATACAGGAGCTCCAAAATATGAACTACTTGGACGAATTAATTTTCTACTTAGAAGTTCTTCAATTTGCTTCTAAATCTCTTTCTGTTCTAATTGGTTATGGCGATAGGGAGCTTTATAAGGTGATTGACTACCAGGAAGTAAATCAATTTGGTGGTCTTCAGGTCATGATGGAGGAAGTTGTAAAGGTAAATCATTAGAAAAGCAATCAAAAAATTTAGCAATAAAATGATGTTGCTTTGGAGTTAGTTCAATTTTTGTAACATTAACTTCATTAATCCATACTAAGAAAGCTTTTTATTGTTTATGCAAAACTCGCTTCACCTGTGTATAACTAATAATTGGAAATAATTCAGTTTTTGTTAACCCTTCGAGTAAAATTTGTTTACCTTTGTGCTCAATGTGCATTGAGTGTGTATTGTAATCTATATTGGGGTTGAATTGGTGACGCCATGGCATTCCTAGAATTACGTCAGTAGATTGCAAAGGTGCTACTAAAAATTTTCGATTTTTCTTATAAGATCTAATACAAATTTGTAAATTATGAACTTCTTTAGTACCATTATATCGTTGTCCTAGAAATGCAGCCTTAATTTTATAGGCAAATGGAATAGTTTTAAGTTGTAAGTTTCTTACTACTTTTTCTGAAACAAAATCATGAGTACTACCATCATCATGCAAAACAATCATATTATTATTATTGATTTTACATCGCATCTTTAATAAGGCATGCATAGAAATTTTACCAACAAGGTCTTCAGGTTCGTTAGAATTTTTGCCGATAACTGTAGAATAATCGAAGTCAGGCATTGCTTCAAGGTCTTCATTGGATTCTTCAGCTCCAAGAAAATTTAGATGTGCCATGGGTTTCTTCCAATCACGGGTGTTTCCCATGGGACAACGACTCGCAATATGACCAAGACGCTTACAATCATAACAAATTACATTTTTGGAAATGGCATTGGAGACACTTGGGTTAACATTTTTAGGTTCACTAGATTTAGGTAAATTTGAAGATAGATTGGGAGGTTTTGAGTTGGAAACTGATTGAATATTTCGCATCCATGGCCATTGGTTAAAACGATTCTTTCCATATTGAGAATTAAAGTTACGAAAAGAATTAAAACAAAAGTTGTTACCCATGTTGTTATCATTGGATGCTGGAAATTGCCTTCGGTCTTTAGATTGCTTCTTTTCAGCATCGTGAGCTAGGGATATGGGTTCGTCCAGGTTATTGGGCTTGAACATGTTAACTTCGGCTTAGATGGATGGAATTAAGCTGGACATATACTTTCTCTTGAAAGTAGATTTGGCCACTGGCTCCACCATTTGGAGCTGCAAGAGAGTACTCTAAAATCTTTCTGTGTATTGAAGGTAGACTCACATTCCCATTGCATGAATAGATCCCATTGTTGTTGCATGCGGAGCTCAAATTGTGCAAGGAGAAATTTTGCAAGAACCTTCTTGTGGAAGCCATTCCATGTGAGAGGATGATCAATACTTTTATGCATGGCATCCCACCACCATAATGCACCTTTCTCAATAAAATAATGAGATGCACATTTAATTTTATCACTTTCTGAGTATTTCTCATTGTCAAAATAAGCTTCAAACTGACTTAACCATGATAGAATTTTGCGACCATCTTTAAGACCATCAAAAGAATTAAATTTGAATGTAAGCTTGCTTATCTTGGACTCCTTTCGACTAGCATGGACATCCAAAGTAGTGTTGATGGCGCGGACTAGGTTGTCGTCATTGGTAGAAATGTCAGTGGGGCAGGACGCTTGAGGGACTTCAGTTCTTGCTCCAGTTGTACACAGTGTTGACGCTCTTCTTCAAGTTGCATGGATATTAAATCCATACGCTGCTCCAAGGTTGGCTCAAGAAGCAGTGATGCAGAGTCGAAATTGGCCATGATTGCTTGATGGAGAAATCCGGAGATATAGGACGCCTTGCAAATGAAAAGACGCCTTGCTTATTGTTGAAGAATTTTGGCGTGTAAGACCAAAATTTTAGACGGTCTTTGGACAAGAAATTATGGATGGAATGTAGGCAAGAAAGATGGGAATTTTTTATGGAAATTTTGTGAAGTTTATGAAGCTGGAAAGAACTGCGTGAGAACTACCTCTATGGGAGAGATAGTTGGCTATGACTTGTGAAGATTGGCAGAGTCTGTGTATGACACGGAGTAAGAGAGGTTGAAGTTGATCAAGTAAGTTAGTAATGTAACTTGCTTGATAAGTTGATCAAGTTAAAAAAAAACTTGACGTTTTTAGACAAGAATGTGTCGTGATGCTACCGTGGCATCAAAAAATGCCCCCCCACGAAATTAAAAAAGAGCTTAAGCTCTTGCTTAAGCTTTAGCTAGGCTTTTAATTAATCTTTAATTAAGCTTACTCATCACCTGTAAGCTCCAACTCTTCACGAAATATGGCGCTTGAGTATGATGTTTCTCCTCCTTACTATAGCATACTCCTTGTCGCACCCTTGTAAGCCTATCTTTGGAGTGGGTCTTCTTCAATGTCTGGGAAAACTGCAGAATTTCTTGACTGTGATAGAGGGGTTTGGGGTTTTAAAGGCCTGGGAATCCAACCATGTAGTTAGTTCGCGATGAGACGGACTGTAGAGCCCGTTTGCAGCAAAGGCATTGCCTTCACGCCAAAGGGTAGGTGATTGGAAGCCCAAGAGATAGGCTGGGCTCTGATACCACTGTTGCGAGCAAGGGATGCGTGGTTTTGCACGTAGCGAACGGAAGAAGCTCCCTCTTTCTCTCTTTTACTCATAAAATTGCATGTGACTCATGAGAAATTGAAAATAGACTAAAAAAAAAGGTAAAGTAAGATGAAGCGACTCAAGATTGGGTTCAATCTCCAGTGGATAGCTCCCTTCATGCCGTATTTATAATAATACTATGAAATCTTCTTTGCCCAAGATTTAGGCCCTTTACAATCACTCTTTGCATAAAGAGTTTGAGTGAACTGAAAAAGAGATAGAGTAATCTGAATTAATGGATGCTAGCAGTTGTGTATCCCACAACTCTCTAGAACCATTAATATTTTATTGGACATATCTTCTAAAAATCTATTTTGCTAATAAATATTTACATAGAGGCTATGCGCTCGCTTTATAAGAAATAGCGGTGCGTCTAATACAATAATCTAATAATTGCCAAATAAATTATTGAGTAAATAATCTTTAGAATACTTGTGTGTGGTGCGCCTTTCCAATTCTCCTTGCTCTACACATCAGTTGCCAAAAATTCAGAAAATCATGTTAGAATAATAACCAACTGAATAATTGCAGCTAGCCACATAAATCAATTAATTTCGAATTCCATACAATAATTAGTTCACGAAGACGTTAATACTTGTGTGGATAAAATGGTACCACCCATGTTCACACTTGCATCGACGCCTGAAAAAGATAGGTGTCCCCATCGACCTTCCGCCTAAGACAATTCTTAGAAACGTGCCCCACATTGACGGAGAACCATTTAAGGTGCTCATCCCTTTGTGTAGGTGCCACCTGGCAACAGTAACCTGTAAGCTCAAGAGGTTTACCATATCATAGAACAATCCATATCATAGTGTAGCCTTCACATACTTCATAATCCTTCTCATTGCATCTAAATGAGGTTTCCTTGGTCTTTGCATGAATTGACTGATCAACGCAATTGAATAGCTGAGGTTAGGTCTAGTGATACTAAGATAGATCAAACTTCCAACCATTTGTCTATACATGGTTGCATTTTCAAGCTCATTTCCTATAACAATTACTAGCTTGACATTTTATTCTAATGGAGTATCCTTGGGCTTGCACTCTAGCATACCATACTTTTCCAATATATTGTATGCATACTACTTTTGTAACATCCAGATTCCTTGAGGTGTTCATATAACTTCAATACCAAAGAAAAAATTTGGCTCTCCTAGATCTTTTATTTGAAACTCTTTCTGCAACATAGATTTGATCTCATCAATCCCATATGTATCATCACCTGTAATGACCAAATTATCTACATAAGCCACCAAAATCACATCTTCTTTCTCTATCTTCTTAGTAAACAAGCTATGATCAACTTTAACCATTTGAAAGCCAAGTCTATTTAAGTACAAGTTGATTTTTGCATTCCATGGTCAAGGTGCCGATTCCAATCCATACAATGTGTTCTTTAATAATCTACTAACATACAATGGATATTCAAGATGTACATATACTTTTCACTAATCCATGTATCTCCTGTTGAGATGGCAAGCTCAGCACGTGCGGACATTGATGATGGACCGTCTGGCTAGATAAGTCTGCACATCTATACTTAGCACGTTGGTGGTCATTATGATACTTACATGGCCACTAACTTATCACTTATTATATTTAGTTTGTTACACCTACCTACAGCTGGCAAAGATATAACGCCAATCGATTAGTGTAGTCGATTATGCACTGTTTGACTTAGAAGGCCACTTTCCTTTATGTTGTATCTTATCTATACTTTGTGTACATTGTATAGTGTGTGGAAGAAGAAGAAGAAATCAGCAAGAAAACGTTTTGGCCTCCATCTCTCTTCTTGTGTTCTTGAGTGAGCTTCCTCTTGTGTATACAGTGTGTGTTTGGCGCAGCACGTCAAGCAAGTCTCCCCACCACGTGATTCTTAACATGGTATCAAAGCCATGCCACTGAGAGAGGCTGATTTCAAAGGCTGAAGTGAAGGAGAAGAAGCAAGGCTCGAGCAAGTAAGCAACGGGTAAGAAGCTCTCCCATTCTTCCACTCTCTCTCTTGGATAGTGCCAGTGGAGGCACCGAAAGCAGGGTTGAGCAAAAATCTCAGATTGCTGTGAGATTCGGTGTGCAAGCAGATCATTGTATATTCTAGGATAAGCCCTTTAGGACTTGCCCACAGTTATTTTGGGTATCTGAGGCCATTTCAGGCCCGCAGTACACTGTGATTTTGGCTGTATTGATCGAAAGTGGGTGCATAGGTTACAGATTGCGAATCTATAATTTTTGAGGTGTTTGCAGGAACCAAACATAAGGTTTATCTGCAAATAGGTTGCAGATTACATATTCTATTGAGCAATCAGTGAAAAAGGTTGCTTGATGTATTGCTGTGCACGTGTTGTGAAAGATTGTAGAAGACTAGCTTGCTGTGTTATATCCTTGTTTGTGATAATGACAAAGAACAGTGGAAATCCCACTATTGAGAAGCTCGACAAGAACAACTACCCTTCATGGAAGTTCCGTGTGACGAACTTCCTCATTGGAAAGGGCCTTTATGAGTTTGTCTCAGGTGAAGAAAAGGAGCCAGAGCTAGGTATCCCTCTGACTGCAGATGAGTTAAAAGCATGGAAAGAGTGGAATGCGAAAGACAAAAAGGTGATGTATTGGCTATCTACAATGATTGATAATACTATGATGGGACATATCAGGAATGCAGAAACTTTACATACAGCTTGGAAATTTTTTGAGAGAATGTTTTTAGTAAATACAAAGGCACGAAAGATTCAACTCAAGCAAGAGTTGAATGCCTTAAAGAAAGGGAAAATGTCTATCAATGAGTATGTGTTGAAGGTGAGGAGCATTGCAGATGCTTTAGCAGTGATTGATGCAATGTCGGATGATGATGATTTGGTTTCATCCACTCTGAGTGGCCTTAACAATGAGAAGGTATGGAAATCATTTGTTACTTCAGTATATGTATGGAAGCCATTTCCAGATTTGATGAGCTGATCTCTCTCATGATTACTGAAGAGATCAATACGCAGGGTGTTTCGTTTGAAAGAAATGGTGAACAAGTCCAAGCATTTTACTCGAGTTTAGGAAGGGGACATGGTAGATCCTCTTTGAGAGGGCGCCCTATGTGTAATATCCCCGTGTTCTTTTTCCCCCGTGACTCCCCCCCCATAAGAACCCCCCCTTTGTAATTTTAAAAAAAAAATTATTATCATCAGTACAATTTTTTTACTTCCCCCTCTCTCCCCGCGCCGACAACACATTCGGGAGAGAGAGAGTGGGAGTGGTGGTGATGAGGGGGGCATGCAACCCCCAGGTGGGAGGGTTGGCCATGCCACCCACCTCCTCCCCCTCCTATATAAGGGGAGGCCCCTCCCCTCCCTCAGCACAGAGAGAATGCGCCTGCATCATCACCTCCAGTAGTAGCAGCATCCCCGGCAGGCTCTTCCCCCCCTCCTCGCTTGGTGACAGCTCCACCCCCCTTGGGCCTTCCGATTGGAGCTCCCCCCCCCCCCCCCCCATCTGCTGAAACAAGGTCCATCCCTGGACCTACGTCCATAGCCACCCCCCCTCCATCCTGCTGAAATGGGGTCCGTCCCTGGACCTACATCCATAGCCACCCCCCCCTCCGTACTACTAAAACGGGGTCCATCCCTAGACCTATGACCGTAGCCACCCCCCTCCGTCCTGTTGAAACAGGGTCCGTCCATGGATCTACGACTGTAGCCACCCCCCCTTCTGATCACCAATTGCCGCGGGGGGCCCATGAGGGAGAGTGAGAAGAAGGGAAGTGGAGGGAGAGAAGGAGAAGAAAAGGAGTAGGAGAGAAGTAGAGGAAGAAGAAGAAGAGGGAGAGAAAAAGGAGAGAAGAAGAAGGAGTGAGGAGAGGGAAGAAGAGGGAGAGAAGGAGAAGGAGAGAGGAAAAGGAGTGGGAGAGTGAAGAGAAGAAGAGGGAGAGAAGGAGACGGAGAGAAAAGAAGGAGTGGGAGAGTGAAGAGTAGAAGAGTAGAAGAGGGAGAGAATGAAGAGGAGAGAAAAGAAGGAGTGGGAGAGAGAGGAGAAGAAGAGGGAGAGAAGGGGAAGGAGAGAAGGAGAAGGAGAGAAGAAGAAGGAGTGGGAGAGAAAAGAGAAGAAGAGGAGAGAAGGAGAAGGAGGGAAGAGAAGTAGAAGAAGGAGAAAAAAAGGGGTAGAAGAGAGGAGAAGAAGAAGGAGAAGGAGAGAAAAAAGGGGTAGAAGAAGGAGAAAAAGAAGTAGAAGAAGGAGAAAAAAAGGGGTAGAAGAGAGGAGAAGAAGAAGGAGAAGGAGAGAAGTAGAAGAAAAAGAAGAAGAGGTAGAAGGAGAGAGGAGAGAAGTAGTAGTAGAAGAAGAAGAAAAAGAGGTAGAAGGAGAAAAGAAGAGAAGAGGAAGAGAAAGAGGGAGAAGGAGAAGAAGGAGAAAAGAAGTGGGAGAGGGAGAAGGAGAAGAAGAGGAGAGAGAGAGAGTAGGAGAGTAAGAGAAAAGAAGAGGAAGAGGAAGAGGAGAGGAAAAGAAGAAGGAGAAGAGGAGAAAAAGAAGAAGAAGAGAGGGGGTGAGAGAAAGAAGGAGAGGGAGTGAGAGTTGGTGAGTAACTGCAAGGAGCCACACTCAAACCACCCCCTCGGTGAAGGACCCTATCCAGCGGTCTTTCCTACCTGAACCTGTCAACCCGAAAACCGTTAAGGTCCAGATTGCCCAATCTCCGCGAGGCGAATGGCTCCCAAGAAGAAAGTCACGGGAAGCATAGGTGCCAAAGCTACCAGTAATGCTGGAGAGGCGAGCGGAGCAACCAATGCAACAAACACGAATCAAACCCATAAATTAATTAGGTATTATTTCTCATGGAAGAGATGAAAGGGTTTGTGACGTGCATGGAACTAGAACGAGTCTTAGGGTTTTTACTTACTCTAAGCACTAAGTTGCATGCGTGAAACGGTAGAATATGGAATTTGCATAAGATTATATGCATGAAATGATAGTTTTTACGCCTATAAAATGATAAGGCCTTCACATTATTCCATATAAAATAATAGCAGTTCAGTGCATGAACAGTCATTTAGAATTCATGCTTCGCATTCATGATTAAAAGAAACACAGAAAATGTTAGTTTCCATTCGTAAAATGCATTTGCACCATCGAAAAAGAAACCTAGACTTCCATATAAGCAAGTCACATGTGATCCGGTGCATTAGAAATAAGTACTTGTTGCTAGGAATGATGAGAGATAAAGGTTGTTTAGGACGTTCAACTTTACTAAGCGCACCATGTGCATGATAGGTAAGGTTGATTGGAAAATTCTGCATGGAACCGCACTAAAAGAAATGGAGGAAACGCATGCATCTAGACTATATCTTGAAGGCCCAAATGAAGAGTCATGTGTTGCCAAGTGTACCAACCGAACTTGGTTAGAACTAGAAGATTAAAAAGACCCTTGGTTGGGTTGGGAATAAGGCACGACCGTTGCCTTGACTGACCAACTAATGCTTGAGTTAGGGATTAAGATACCCTAAGGTAAAACCCAAGGGAAAAGGGCAAGTTAAGAATAAGTTAACTTACCAAGACCATTTGCTTGCATAATCTTGTTTGAGATTATTAGGATCTCACCAAGTCGCAAAAAGACCCAAGATCAGATGCTGGGAGCATCCGGGAAAAAAGGATTCATACCTTAGCAGTCGGTCATGCAAACGACCTCGGAAATATTCGTGCTTGTACTTAGGTACATTATTTGATCTCTTTGCTCAAGGAACTAATTCAAGGAAAAAACTTAATGCTTCAGGTTGAAAGCCTGGAGGGAGAGGCAGGAACAATTACCTCCCACTGTCTGCCTGGCCCTATCCAAGGGGATTGTTAGCCGCACCGAGTATATGGACCTAACCTGTCGTGAGAGGTCTCTCTGTGGGTGCTGCTTGGAGCGGGAGGACGCTTGGGTGCCAGGGGAGGCTCTAGCTCTGTAAATCCCTTACCTTCGGATCCCGTACAAGAGGCGGACGTGACTCGAGATGGGATCTCGAGGCTCGTGTACTAGTCAACATCGCGTAGAACTTGGAGCAGCAATCCTGTAGATTGCTGGGATAGCCTTCGGGCGTGATATTGGATGTACTCCAGGATTCTGATAAATAAAGAGCAGTTATTGAAGAAAAGAAACTTACTTGGCATTGTTTTTGTGTCAGTGCCTAAGTTACGTGAAGGAACCCGTGCTTAATTTGTTTAATTAAGGAAGCTGATTTTGCATGTCAAAACGTAATGTGTTAGGTAATTAGATAACTAAAGAAAACAGAGGAAAGTGTGATGGATGTGGCTTAGGCCTGTCCTACGGAAGGGTGGTCCCGGTCAGCTGGGAACTTTTCTCAAATGATGAGATAATAAGACAATGAAGACCTAGTGTCTGTAGATGTAGAATCCCGGTTTATTCTGATTTAGGGGAAAGGGATGGGACTATGCCATATGGCAAAGAGGTTGAGCTTCGCATCCCTCTCATTTCCCATTCTCCATGAACCAAGTGCAGCATGAATCTGCTTCGACTCTGTTGTTCCTACGCAAAGTGGTACATCTAGAGCTCGACGCTAGCTTCTTCCTAGAGACTTTGCTGATAGGAAAGGAACCCTGACCTCAGATCGATCCCAAGTGGGAACGGTTGGACACTTCCGCTCGGGGTAGACTCGGGAAGACCTAGATTGCAAACCCTATGTCATTCCTTGTGAGTGCCAGGCGGAACCTTCTAGATCCTCCTCCCGATGGGCTGCTAAGACGTGTCCCACAAGTGGACAAGCGGGCACGTTACAGTTGGTATCAGAGCGAACCAACAGGATCTAAGATTTACATTGAAACTTAATGGAGGAAAATAAAGGGAATAAGGGGTCAACTAGGGAAAGGTGAGTGGAATAGAGCAGTGTTTTTTATTGAAAACATTCCTTTACTCACTTATGGATGTTGGGTTGCAGAGTCATGAAGCATGGAGCAAATTCTTGGTGTTCCAGGTTATGTTCATGACTGCAATGCGTGCTTCGAATTATCATTAGAGGCTAGGCATGATGAATATTCTGGACCGCATCTATAATCCTTCACCCCTATATGTGGAACAGAGATGGATGGGAGAATCAAGAATATACTACATAGCAGCCCACCGACTTGCGTACCTTCAGACCAACTTGAAGAGAATCAAGTGGATGGAGGATTTAAAGATCGTGAAGCTGTTCATCTTTGTCGAAGCTCACTCAAACGCAACCCTACATTGCTGGTGGTTGGCAAGTCAAGCATAACAAGTATGTGTACGAAGAAGTGACTCGGATGATCCCTGCCGACAGAATCAAAGTGTTAGGGCGCTATGAGAAGAACGGGTATCAAAGGAAGGGATACCCCGAGCTTCCTATGACTTATCGTTTCTTGAAAATCCACAACCCCACTCCATATTATTACTCAGTCCCTGTAGCCGATTGTAACACAATCCTATTTTCCCCAAACTGATGTATCAGTCAGCTTGTCCTATGTTTCCAAAAGAGAATGTACACAAAGGGTTATGCCCTCATGAATAAAAAAGACTTTTACTATTGTCTATCCTGATTGTAAATGTTGGCAAAGGTGTTAAGTGATTAAGTCACTTGGCTAAGAATCTTATTGTCCAGACGCAAACCCAAGCGCAAGTTCCAAGTCCGACTCCAGCACTAAGTTCAGCTGTGATTCAAGAGAAGAAGTTCCTTCTCAAACAAATTAAGCCACCCAAGTTCGATGGCAAGGGAAGGATTGTTCAAGCTGACGCTGAGATTTGGATCGAGTCCATGGAGGACTATTTTGAGGCAGCAGGAAGTGCACCTGCTAACCAAGCCATGCTTTCCAAACTTAAGCTTACAGGCAAAGCAAAACTTTGGTGGAAACAGTGGTGCAGAGACCAAGTGATCTCAGAAGGGACAGTCACTTGGAAGAAGCTTAAGGAAGCTGTGCGAGGGAGGTATCTGCCACCTGCCTACCGCACACAGAAGATGAACGAATTCTATGAATTGAAGTAGCTTGGACTATCCCTTGATGCATATTATTCAAAGTGTGTCTCTCTCCTAAAGTACGCACCTCCAATGGATATGACACAATAGGTGTCAAAGTGATGTGCTGGGTTGAATCCACCCATAAACACCCGATTGGAATCTATACGCCCAACGGACCTACAGGATGCACTCATTCGAGCTACTCCAATAATACAAGAAGTGCAGACCAAGCCAAGGAACAACAAGACTTGGCCTTACAGGGATCAGAACAAGGGAATGTTTAGGGCTCAGACTAAGAGAGTGCAGGGTCAGAATCAGGGGCCAAGAAAGAAAGCTAGGACCAATGCTGTCAACAACTTTGTTCCTACACAAGGTAATGACCGCAATCTACGTTGCTTCCATTGCAATGAGCCCGGACACTTCAAGAGGAAGTGCCCCAAGCTTAGCAGAGGACATCGCCAAGGGTAATTCCATGGAGCCGCCCATGGCCAGGGAACCATTGTCATGGCCAGAGGGAGAACCTCCAGTGTTTCCAACAAGGAGCTGGGCGATAAAGAATATCCATCCATGGATGCTTACATTGAGAGGGCAACGGTTCACGCCGCTCTTAACAAAAAGGGTCTGAATCGCCAATTCTCGATGATCCAAACTCCATCAAATTACGAAGGTAAAAGCTTCAAAACCCTAATTGACTGTGGCAGTATACATTCCTTCATTTCGCCGATCTGTGCAAAAAGGCTAGGGATAGCCACAATAGACGCACCTACTTTACTTGTGGAATTGGCAAATGGTCGTGAGGTCTCTTGTGCTAGGCAAACTGCTAAGGTGAAATCCCTACTGGTTGATTCAGGGTAATGAATCTAGGTGTCCACGAATGTTTACTTGGAATGGATTGGCTAATACCCAATGATGCCCACATCCACTATGGAAAGGGCCAAGTCTCCTTCCAAAATTCTGAAGGAGAACTAGTTACAACTCAAGGAGAGATTGGTAAGCCAAAAATACAGCTGGCAAAAGCAACACGGATAATAAAAGGAGTTAGAAAGGGCCTACTTGTCTATCTGATTAAACTGAATAAGCTAGATCAGAATCAGAATCTGGGGAAGAACCTTCATGGTTAAGGAAATACGCAGACGTATTTCTTGAAAAGTTGACAGAACTTCCTCCTCAAAGGGAAGTTGACCACAAAATCAAGCTGGCGCCAGGAGCTGCACCAGTCGCAAAGAGGCCATATAGGATGTCCATCCCTAAAGCTATTGAATTGAAAGAGCAACTCAAGCAACTGTTAGACCAAGGCTACATCCGTCCTAGTAGTTTGCCATGGGGAGCTCCAGTGCTGTTCCAAAAGAAGAAAGATGGAACGCTTCGGCTATGCATTGACTACAGAGGGTTAAATCAATCAACCACCAAAAATAAATACCCCATTCCAAGAATAGATGAATTACTTGACCGTCTTCAAGGTGCGAAGATCTTCTCTAAGATAGATCTCAGATCTGGATATTATCAGATAAGGATCAAGGAAGAAGATATCCCGAAGATTGCATTCAGCACAAGGTATGGACACTTTGAATTCCTAGTGATGTCATTCGAGCTAGCGAATGCTCCTGCTACCTTCAACAGGTTAATGCAATATATCTTTAGGCCCTATCTTGATGACTTCGTACTCGTCTTCTTTGACGATACCCTAGTCTACTCTAAATAGGAAAAAGATCATGAACCCTAGCTTCACATTGTTCTTGAAACAATAAGAGCACACAAGATTTATGCCAAGAAAAAGAAGTGTGCATTTTTCAAGCGACAGATTGAATATCTGGGATTCATTGTATCAGTGAAAGGAATTTTAATAGATCCAGCTAAGGTCAGAGACGTTCTGGAATGGCCAACACCAACTTCTGTCAAAGAAATACGTAGCTTTCTTGGATTGACAAGATGGTATAGGATCTTCATCAAAGATTATGCTTTGATTGCAGTGCCTCTGACTGATCTACTAAAGAAGCAAGTAGCAATTGTATAGTCACCTGCTGAACAGATCAGCTTTGACACACTAAAGCAAAGCTTAGTGTCAGCACCCATCCTGAGACTTCTTGATCTTAGTAAGGAGTTTGAAGTGGTAATTGATGCCAGTGCACTTGCTTTAGGATGCGTGCTTATGCAAGAAGGTCATCCTGTAGCATACTCTTCAAGGAAATTGAAGAGCCATGAAAGGAATTATGCTACCCACGATCTGGAGCTGTTGGCTGTCATCCATGCTCTCAAACTTTGGAGACATTACTTGCTAGGTAACAAATTTTCCTTAGTGTGACGGACCACAAGAGTCTTAAATGGATCTTCACCCAAAATGAGCTCAATATGAGACAACATCGATGGATCGAAGTGTTGGAGGAATATGATTTTGAAATCAAATATAGGCCTGGAAAAGAGAATGTAGTTGCCGATGCACTCAGTCGCAAGGCATTTCTAAACTCTATTATTTTGCAAGATCCATCAACAGCAAGGTCACTAGCCACAAAGGTATCAATGCCAAACAACCCAATTCTTGAGCTAGCTAAAGAAGAGGCATGTCATGACCCAGTCTATCAGAAATTGCTAAGGGAGATCCCCATCAAGGATCAAGACCCGAAGCTAAAGACAGTATCAAGAATTCTCTGTCAATAGTGGAGTTGTCTACTTTAGGACAAGATTATGTATCCCTACAAGCCAATCTCTCAAGCATAAGATACTTTGGAAAGCCCATGACTCCCTTTCTCAGGACATCCTGGATATGCCAAGACCCTTAATGCGGTTAGGAAGAGCTATTATTGGGATAGGCTCAAGGGTGACATTCTCAAATATGTCATGGAATGTTTGTCTTGTCAACGCATTAAGGCAGAACATGTCAAAACACCAGGGAAATTACAACCACTTGACATTCCCCAAATGAAATGGGAATTCATTAGTATGAACTTCATTGTTGGCCTACCCCAAGTTCAGGGAGGATACAACTCCATTATGGTCGTAGTAGATATACTCACCAATGTTGCACATCTCATCCCTGTCAAGACAAACTATAAATCCTCAGACATCGCAAGATTATTCATCAAGGAAGTATTCAAACTGCATGGGTTACCCAAAAGAATCATTAATGATCGTGACTCTCTCTTCACATCACACTTCTGGAGGGCTATCTTCGAGGCTATTGGGACTCAACTATGTTTCAATACAGCTTACCATCCCCAAATTGATGGTCAAACGGAACGAGTCAACCAAGTCATTGAAGATATGCTTAGGGCACAGTGCTGTCGCGAACCCAAAAAGTGGATTCAATATTTGCCACTGGTTGATTTTGCCTACAATGCTTCCTACCAACAGAGTATTCAGATGACCCCTTTCCAAGCATTGTATGGGCACGATTGTCGTACCCCTTTGAGCTTCTCGGATCCAACTATGAGGGTAGAAGCTTCAAGGCAGATACTAGAAGACATGGATGATCAAATCAAGTCAATAAGACAAGACATCCAAGTTGCCAAGGATAGACAGAAGGCTTACGCATACTTGAAACGGCAAGACATATCCTTCGTTAAAGGTGATATGATCTTCATCCGCGTACGTCCTAAAAAGAGTTCACTATCCCTAGGAGAGTACAAGAAGCTAAGTCCAAGGTATTGCAGGCCTTATAAGATCATTAAGTGCTTAGGGCCTAATGCCTACAAACTACAGCTACCCGCAACCATAAAGATTCATAATGTATTCCACGTTAGCCTATTGAAAAAGTATCTACCTAATCTGAATCATGTACTTGATGATTAGCCAAATTGTAATGCCTAGCCAAGGAGACCTTGAGCTATGGCCTGATAGAGTCCTAGATGTTAGGGAGAGGCAATTGAGGACAAGGACCTTGAGAGAATACCTCATTCAGTGGAAAGGTTATCCCGAAGAGGATGCCACCTGGGTGGATGAAGATACTCTCAACCAATAGTACCCTCAAGTCCTTTCGAGATGAGGACATCTCGATTCCTCTAAGGGAGAAAGGATGTAATACCCCCGTGTTCTTTTTTCCCCGTGACTCCCCCCCCCATAGGAGCCCCCCTCTTTGTAATTTCAAAAAAAAAAGAAAAATTTACTATCATCAGTACAAAATTTTTTACTTCCCCCTCTCTCCCCGCCAACAGCACATCGGGGAGAGAGAGTGTGGGAGTGGTGGTGATGGGGGGGCATGCAACCCCCAGGTGGGAGGGTTGGCCATGCCACCCACCTCCTCCCCCTACTATATAAGGGGAGGCCTCTCCCCTCCCTCGGCACGGAGAGACTACGCCTGCATCGTCACCTCCAGCAGCAGCAGCATCCCCGGTAGCCGTCAGTTGGCTCTTTCCCCCCTCCTCGCTTGGCGGTAGCTGCACCTTTCCTTGGCCTTTCGATTGGAGCTCTCCCCCCCTTAGTCCTGCTGAAACGGGGTCCGTCCATGGACCTACGTTCGTAGCCATCCCCCTCCGTCCTGCTGAAACGGGGTCCATCCCTAGACCTACCTCCGTAGCCACCCCCCCTCTGTCCTGCTGAAATGAGGCCCGTCCCTGGACATGCGACCGTAGCCACCCCCCTCCGTCCTGTTGAAATGGGGTTCATCCCTGGACCTATGACCATAGCCACCCCCCCTTCTGATCACCAGTTTCCGCGGGGGCCCCGTGAGGGAGAGTGAGAAGACAGGAAGTAGAGGGAGAGAAGGAGAAGAAGAGAAGGAGTAGGAGAGAAGTAGAGGAAGAAGAAGAAGAGGGAGAGAAGGAGAAGGAGAGAAGAAGAAGGAGTGAGGAGAGGGAAGAAGAGGGAGAGAAGGAGAAGGAGAGAGGAAAAAAAGGAGTGGGAGAGTGAAGAGAAGAAGAGGGAGAGAAGGAGAAGGACAGAAAAGAAGGAGTGGGAGAGTGAAGAGTAGAAGAGGGAGAGAAGGAAGAGGAGAGAAAAGGAGTGGGAGAGAGAAGAGAAGAAGAGGGAGAGAAGGGGAAGGAGAGAAGGAGAAGGAGAGAAGAAGAAGGAGTGGGAGAGAGAAGAGAAGAAGAGGAAAGAAGGAGAAGAAGGGAAGAGAAGTAGAGAGAGAGAAGTAGAAGAAGGATAAAAAAAGGGGTAGAAGAGAGGAGAGGAGAAGAAGAAGAAGAAGGAGAGAGGTAGAAGAAGAAGAACAAGAAGAGGTAGAAGGAGAGAGGAGAGAAGTAGTAGAAGAAGAAGAAGAAGAGGTAGAAGGAGAAAAGAAAAGAAGAGGAAGAGAAAGAGAGGGAAGGAGAAGAAGGAGAAAAGAAGTGGGAGAGGGAGAAGGAGAAGAAGAGAAGGAGAGAGAGAGAGAGTAGGAGAGTAAGAGAAAAGAAGAAGAAGAGGAAGAGGAGAGAAAGAGAAGAAGGAGAAGAGGAGAAAAAGAAGAAGAAGAGAGGGAGAGAGAGAAAGGAGGAGAGGGAGTGAGAGTTGGTGAGTAACTGCAAGGAGCCACACTCAAACCGCCCCCTCGACGAAGGACCCCATCTAGCGGTCTTTCCTACCCGAACCTGTCAACCCGAAAACTGTTAAGGTTCGGACTGCCCAATCTCTACGAGGCGAATGGCTCCCAAGAAGAAAGTCGCGGGAAGCGTAGGTGCCAAAGCTACCAGTAATGCTGGAGAGGCGAGCGGAGCAACCAACGCAACAAACACGAATCAAACCTAGGTTCTAAGCTTTAAAATTAATTAGGTATTATTTCTCGTGGAAGAGATGAAAGGGTTTGTGACATGCATGGAACTAGAACAAGTCTTAGGGTTTTTACTTACTCTAAGCACTAAGTTACATGCGTGAAACGGTAGAGTATGGAATTCGTATAATATTATATGTGTGAAATGATAGTTTTTACGCACATAAAATGATAAGGCCTTCGCATTATTTCACATAAAATAATAGCTTTTAAACCAGTTCAGTGCATGAACAGTCATTTAGAATTCATGCTTCGCATTCATGAATAAAAGAAACACAGGAAATGTTAGTTTCCGTTCGTAAAATGCATTTACACTGTCAAAAAAGAAACCTAGACTTTCATATACGCAAGTCACATGTGATCCGGTGCATTAGAAATAAGTACTCATTGCCAAGAATGATGAGAGATAAAAGTTGTTTAGGACATTCAACTTTACTAAGCGCACCATGTGCATGATGGGTAAGGTTGATTGGAAAATTCTGCATGGAACCGCATTAAAAGAAATGGAGGAAACGCATGCATCTAGACTATAACTTGAAGGCCAAAATGAAGAGTCCTATCTTGCCAAGTGTAATAACCGAACTTGGTTAGAACTAGAAGATTAAAAAGACCCTTGGTTGGGTTGTGAATAAGGCACGATCGTTGCCTTGACTGACCAACTAAGGCTTGAGTTAGGGATTAAGATAGCCTAAGATAAAACCCAAGGAAAAAGGGCAAGTCAAGAATAAGTTAACTTACCAAGACCATTCGCTTGCGTAATCTTGTTTGAGATTATTAGGATCTCGCCAAGTCGCGAAAAGACCCAAGATCCGATGCTGGGAGCATCCGGGAAAAAAGGAGTCACACCTTAGCAGTCGGTCGTGCAAACGACCTCCGAAATATTTGTGCTTGTACTTAGGTACATTATTTGATCTCTTTGCTCAAGGAACTAATTCAAGGCAAAAACTTAATGCTTCAGGTTGAAAGCCTGGAGGGAGAGGCAGGAACAGTTACCTCCCATTGCCTGCCTGGCCCTATCCAAGGGGGTTGTTAGCCGCGCCGGGTATATGGACCTAACCCGCTGCGAGAGCTCTCTCTGTGGGTGTTGCTTGGAGCGGGAGGACGCTTGGGTGCCAGGGGAGGCTCTAGCTCTGTAAATCCCTTGCCTTCGGATCCTGCACAAGAGATGGACGTGACTCGAGATGGGATCTCGAGGCCCGTGTACTAGTCAACATCGCATAGAACTTGGAGCAGCAATCCTGTAGATTGCTGGGATAGCCTTCGGGCGTGATATTGGATGTATTACACATATATGTTTAATAATCTTAGGAGTCCATTGCTTTTACCTGAGGTGCATTAATGTTTGATAAATTAAGTTTCAATCTACATGTGATGAAGCAACTTTTGCAACACTAAGATAGCATATACAAACTCAGTGCATGTGTGTTCAAGTGAGCGAGAGTGACATATATTGTAACAAAACAAGTCTCATGAATGGGAGAAAAGTGGATGTAGTGGGAGCTCACGCTCAACCGCCAAGACCCACGGACCGCTTATTGTTTCAAGCGTTCCAAGCGAGCTCTAATGGCTATCTCTCACCTAGCCGACGCGCCGTCGATCCTACGAGTGTAGTGAGCTTACCTTAATGCCGATATGAGTAGCCTCCTCCCTCACACACTTCAGTAGCTCCACGATCCTAGATGCTAGCTCAAGCATCCTCAAGCCTCCTCCATCTCCAAGCTCCATCCTCCATATCCGCGCGTGCGAGAAAAGAGAAGAGAAGAAGAGATGGTGAAGAGCTTCACCCTCTTGATCCCTCACTCTAACACACTCACTCCCTCACACTCTCACACTCCCTCTCTCAAGAGCACACACAAGCAAGAAGAGGAGGAGAAGAGAAGAAGAAGAGAGCTCTTGTTAGCCACACACTAAAGAATGAGCTTTCATTCACTTTTTGAACTTTATATACAAGCCCTAAAATCCCATGGGCACCCATCCCTTTTTTACATGACCGGCCATCGTGGTAAGGTCCTTTTTCCATTTCCCTCTTCTAGCCTTGTGCCTCTAGCCTACACCCATCTAATATTTTACAATTGGCACAGGAGGGAGTCTGGTGCTCTTTTACAAGAGTTTTTCAAGTTTTTTGAGGCACCTTTTCATTTAAAGTTGCGCTTTTTGCCCCGATTCATCTTTAGAGGCCACCTGCGTGTCTTTGCTATTTTTTCATCTTCTTTTTACTTTTTCCTTCATTTTTCCGCCATCTCGACTTGGGGTTAACATTGGACATTTGATAACTTTATTAAGTTGCACTAACATTAGTCTTTCCATATCATAATCTTGTAAGATAAATACTAATAAAACCATTCAAACAAAAAGCGATAAGTAATATGGAGTAATTATGGGAGTGAGAAAGAGAAAGAAGTAACATGAAAGAGAGAGAGAGAGAGAGATCGAAATAATGAGTGAGAGGGGGTGGATAGAGAGATTATATGTGTGAATGAAATAGATTATGAGAGGGAGGGAGGCAGGGAGGGAGAGGGGCATTCTTGCAACATTGCACATCCATGCTTGATAGGCACCTTGATATCCATGTTTTGTATGGGTTGACTGTTGAGCATTATAAAAACTACTAGCATTCCGCGCGCGCTTCGCGCGCACAAGAATGCTTTCTCTCTCTCTCTCTCTCTCCCCCCCCAAATTCTCTGTCTAATTTTCTCTCTCTCTCTCTTTCTTTGCCTTTTATTTTAATTTATTTTTTTCCTCTCCTGGTTCTCTCTCTCTCTCTCCTTTTTTTCTCTCCCCACTTTTCTTCTCTCTCTCTCTCTCTCTCCTTTTATTCTCCCCCCTCTCTCCTCTCTTTTCCTTCTCTCTCCCTCTCCTCTTTTTCCCTTTTTTTTCTTATTCTTCTCTCTCTCTCTTCATTCTCTTTTTAAAATTTTTCTTCTCTCTCTCTCTCTCTCCTTTTCTTCTCTCTCTCTCTCTCTCTCCTCTCTTTTCCTTCTCTCTTTCTCCTCTATTTTTTATTCTCTCTCTTTTTAAATTTTATCTTTTCCTTATATATAATTCTCTCTTTAAGTTTATATTCTCTCTCTCTCTCTCTTTCTCTCTCTCTCCGTCCCCTTTTCTTTTTCTCCCCTTTCTCCTAGTTTTCCTTTTTTTCTTCTCTCCCTCTCTCTCTTTTAAATTTTATCTTTTTCTTCTCTCTTTCTCTCTTTTAAATTTTATATTCTCTCTCTCTCTCTCTCTCTCTCCCCCCTCTCTCCCCTTCTCTCTCCCTTCCTCTCTTTCTCAAAAAATATTTAAATTTTAAGAAGACTTTTCTCTTTTCTCTTTTTCCCCATCTCTCTTCCTCTTTTCCTCTCTCTTCTTCTTCTCTCTCTCTCTCTCTCTCTCTCTCCCCCCTCCTCTCCTCTCCTTTTCTCTTCTCTTTTTTTCTTCTCTCTTTAAAAATTTTTCTTTTCTTTTTCTTTTAAATTTTATCTTTTCTCTCTCTATAATTCTCTCTGTGTTCAAATTCTCTCTCTCATTTTCTTCTCTCTGTCTCTGTCTCCTCTCTCTCCTCTTTTTTCTTTTCTTCTCTCTCTCTCTTAAATTTTATATTTTCTCTCTATAATTCTCTTTCTCTCTGTTCCCTCCCTCTCCTCTTCTTTCTTCTTTGCTCTTTGTATATTTCTCTCTCTCTCTCTCTCTCTCTCTCTCTCTCCTTATTTTAATTAAAAAGAAACTTTCTTTTTTTTCTTTTTCTTTTCTCTTTCTTTTAAATTTTATCTTTCCTTTCTCTATAATTCTTTCTCTTCTTCTTATTTTCTCTCTCTCATTTTCTTCTATCTGTCTCTCTCCGCCCTCTCTCCTCTCTTTTTCTTTTTTCTTTTCCTCTTTCTCTCTTAAATTTCATATTTCCTCTCTCTATAATTCTCTTTCTTTCTTTTAAATTTTATCTTTCATCTCTCTATAATTCTCTCACTGTGTTCAAATTTTTTTCTCTTATTATTTTCTCTCTCTCATTTTCTTCTTTGTGTCTCTCTCTCCCCCTCTCCTCTCTTTTCCTTTTTTCTTTTCTTCTCTCTCTCTCTCTCTTAAATTTTATATTTTCTCTCTCTATAATTCTCTTTCTCTCTGTTCCCCCCCTCTCTCTTCCTCCCTCTCCTCTTCTTTCTTTTTTGTTCTTTGTATATTTCTCTCTCTCTCTTCTTATTTTAATTAAACAAAAAGTTTACATTAAAAAGTTTAATCTGAGAGAGAGAAAATCTAAACCCTACTCATGAGAGAGAGGGGGAAGGGAAAGAAGAAAAATATTTAATTAAAAAATGCTATTCTCTTTCCTCTTTCTCCCCCTTCTCTCTCCGTCTTCTTCTTCTTATTCTTCTTGTCTCTCTCTTTTATTCTATCTCCTTCTCAAAGTGTGTGAAAAACTATGTTTAATAATTGTTAAATTAAAAAACTTTTAAAATGTTTAATTAAAAAAATATTAATCTAATTGAGAGAGAGAGAGAGAGAGAGAGAGAGAGAGAGAGAGAACCTAAGCCTTACACATGAGAGAGAGAGGGGGAAGGGGGAGGGGGAATTTAATTAAAAAAGAAATGGGGTTTTAATTTAAAAAAGGGAGGTAAGGAGGAGAGGCTTTAATGAAAAAAGAGAAGGGAAAGAGAAAATGAGATATTACACGTGAGAAAGAGACGAAGGGAGGGGGTTTTGATTTAAAAAAGGAGGTTTGAAAAAAGAGGTAAGTTCGAGAAGCCCTCTGGAGGTTTGGGGCTTTCTGAACCTATAGCTAAAATAATATAGTAGTAAGATAAGATAAGATGAAAAGCGAGTTGCAAAATTAATAGGGAATATACAAAAACACAAACACACACACATGCATACACATATATCTCTAGAGAGAGAGAGAGAGAGAGGAGGGTGCATATCCCTACTATACATGCACCTTGACACCTATGTGTGCACAAGACATACACACACACACACACACACACAAAGGTGCATATTGCTGCTATATTCCTTGACACCCGCGGGTCGCATGAGTGCGGAGTGCTAATCTCTATCTCTATTTACATTAGTTTTAGTACTTTTATCTAAAGAGAGCCCCAATGCTCCCTAGGTCTTTTCACGTTAGCTTCCAAAAGGGACAATCCAATTCAATTCACCGAGAGAGAGAAAGCTCTCTCGTCATAAGCTTCACACGATTGACCAAAAGCCAGCTTGTCCATGGGACCCATATGTGTGCCTATCTGCCTTCCGTGCAAGCGAGGCTCCTCTCCCCTCGTCTCTCCTCTCTCATTCCATTGACCTTTATTGAGTTCGAAGCCAGCTTGCTTCCAGACCCAAAATTATGTGATTCCTCGCTCTCGACTTCATATATATATTTTTCTTTGGGCGTCCTTTTATGCCTCTCCGTGGGCCTGGTCCCGAGGTCATGACTCATCATCACACGTCCCCCCCCCCCCCCTCGCTCGCTTCCGCCCAAATGGCATATCGACATAGACTATGGTATCTTTTCTCAGCATGTCTAGAGTTACTAATATACTATTTAGTATTTTTCGTCTTTCCATACTGAAAATGCGCCCCACGGTACCTTTGCCTCTTCAGTTTCACCACCCGACGATCATTCCATGTGCACACACGCAGCTCACAGGCAGTTTCACACACGGTTTTCCGAATGTCTTTCTCGTGTGCCGCCGGCGCGGACCCTGATCTAAGCCCGTATGCACATGCACACACACACACATACATGTATATTATATGTTATCTAGAACAATGAACCTCTTACATTAATGTTTTGAAGTTGTGCCTAAAGTGTGTAAGCCGTTTCACCCATGATAGTGTGCAGGCGGAAACCCATTAGGTGTATGTATGCATGCACACATGCATACTTTCAAGCGACGTAAGTTTCACTATCGTCGCAATGCCCCCCCATCCTCGCACAAACCCTAGTTGTAATTGTAATATAATATAACCCTATCAAGCTAGGCCTGCATGGTCCAACTACTTCCCTAGGCCCTACACCTTTGTGACCAATCCCTAATCATTCACCTGATTGCAGATTCACTGCCCCCCATCCTTGGCAATCATGATGTAGAGGCCTCTCCTCTTGAAGGCCTTTTGTCTCTCCCAATCCGACAAAGCAAGTAAATAACAAAAGAAAGGCCAGGGAAAGAACCGTTCGCTGCCTGTCAATCCCCCCAAAGTAGAAGAATCCTTGCCCTTTTTCTAATTAGTAACCCACCCAGTTTCATCTTATACTTCTTCTCCCCCTACTTCTTTGCATTTCTGTTTCGTCTTTGAGGGGGTGTTCTTTGGATTCCAATCTCTTTGGGCTCTTCGTTTTTTAATGTAAGAAAATTGTATAATCGGCAAGCTATCCATAGATATCTAGAACCAGAAACTCTCTTTGGAGAGTGTCTCTCTGCACCCTCCCCCCCCCCGCCCCCCCTCCATCTCTCTGTTTCTCCCTCTCTCTCTCTCTCTCTCTCTTTATCTCTCTGTGCCTGTCTCCTATCCCCAAGTTTGTACCCCTCAGTCTCTTTTCTTTTGGACAAGATGAGTTATTGGAAGACCAAGGTAGTACCCAAATTCAAGAAGCTGTTTGACAAAGGGAAGAAGAAGGGTGCAGCTGAAGCTTGCAAAAATTTCGACAAATCGAAGGTTAGCAGACTGTCCATGGTGCTTGACAGATAGATGTATATCGATAGCTTAAGCATTCTTTCATGCGTGAGGTTAAGTATGGCATCAATTCTTGGGTATGCAGGAATCCATAGACAAAGAGATTGGAGAGAAGACACCAGATCTGCATCCCAAGGTTGTGGAAATTTATCGATCTTCCACTATTATAACTAAGGTGATTGTTTAGTCCAAACAGGCCGATCTTATTCACATCTTAATTTTGTCACACATGTCGATGATTTAATACTCTGTTAATGTCTCAATTTTCAAGTGCCCTTTTGTCTCCTCAGAAATTGCTCAAGGAGCCCAGTGAGCCTGCGGTTAAAGACAACTCAGATGCTGTCAAGACCGTTCTGCAAGAGCTGTCAAAAGCTGGTAGGTGAAGGGCTGCTGTCACTAGTCTAATCCTGGGGTTGTTTGGATGTTATGTTGATTGATTTGGGAAAAGCAATGGTCTCCATGTCTAATACCTTCCAGCCAATAGTTATGCCGTAGTAGCCTATGCAGTGGTAGCTCCTGTGGTCGATGGTCGTCTCTGATGATCGGGGTGCCGGCCAGCCAATCGGCTGGCTACAGGTCCTACCGGCTATGCAGCCGAGGGTCGTCAGGTCTCGTTACCATAGCCTGTTGGCTATGCTCTGTATGCAGCGGTGGCTGACTGTGGCCAGTCGGCCTGCTGCAGGCACAGCCAATAGGTTATGGCTTCGAGGTGGTGATGGCCGGCTGTTGCAAAGGGCTATTGGCACCTACCCACGACCTTGACCTTTTTCTTTCCTCTGATTCTAAACTTTGGTAATCCTGATTGGGATGTCTGTCTTTGCTCTGACTCTGAGGTGTTGTTAGTCCTGACTGGGATATACATCCATGTGATAACACAGGCAGGGTATAGTTATTGTAAGCAGGATCAATGATGAACGATGCTTAGCGGATATATTTCCCTGGTTTCTCAAGGATTTTATGGTTTTGATGCTGTCATGGCGTAGGTTTCCCTGGTGCACAGATGCTGACTGAGGCGGAGAGCAAGTTCGGTTCAGCTTTCCTACCTGGCCCCATCGTTTATTTGTTTGAGAAGACTTCGACCTTCTTGGTAGAGGAGCCCTTGCCTGAGGTGAAGGAAGAGACCAGGGAGATCGCAGTGGAAGACATCAAGGCTGAAGCTGCTGCAGAAGAACCGCCAAAGGAAGAGGAGAAGAAGGAAGAAGAGAAGTTAGAGGAAGCTAAGGAAGAGGAGAAGAAAGAGGAGGAGGTGAAGGTGGAGGAGAAGAAAGAGGAGGTGAAGGTAGAAGAGAAGATAGAGGAGGTGAAGGAAGAAGTGAAGGTGGAGGACGTACCACCACCGCCTGCTCCTGCTGTTGAAACTGCCGCATCGAAAGAGGCACTGCCTCCGCCCCCTCCTGCAGCTGAGGTGGTGGAGAAGCTCGATCCTCCTGCCGCTTCCCCCGAGAAAGTTGATCCTGCCCCTCCTCCTCCTGCCGCTGCCGCCACCGCCGCTGCTGCAGACCCAGTTGCTGCCCCCCCTCCAGCCAAAACTGAATCTTGATGTGGTCTACACCATGTCACATCGGCATGCCATGTCACCTTGAGGCTATCTCAGGTAAGGTTGCATGTGTGACAACCCCCCCCCGCCCCAAAATACACGCGCACACGCGCTCACACTCCACTCATATGATATAGAAGATTTTTCCTAGCATCCCAATGTGTGCCATTTATGATCATTCCTAGACCTAAGAGTGTTCCAATGACATAGATCTACGAGTGTCTCAATGATGGGCTAGAAGTGCATGCCACATATAGGCCACAACATCTTTACCAACTTTACTCACTTATCCATTGCTTAGCCATGTAGTTCACAATTGGTGCACCTTACGAAGAAGTCATGAGCTTCTTAGTTTGCTCCCTTTTCCATGTCATAAGGATCTCTCAAAAGCTTAAGTGCTCTAGGTCCACCTTTGTCCATCAAGCCCCTCTATCCTCAATGTTCTATAGCATACCATACTATTTTCATATCTATTATGTACTTTAGTCATATTTCTTGATTCTTTCTAGATGGTGTTGGCTGGCTGCTATGGTGATTTTCATTGTATCTCATCGATCCTCATGTACATTGTCACCTTTACTCACTCACTTCCATTTCAAAGATTGTACATTCATATTTTTCCTCTCAATAATGATGCTTATGTTTTCATGATCTATGGTGATATTGTCCATGGCACTTGTGCTTTCATATCAAGTTTCCAATTAGATGTCATTGAATGCTTTGGATTCCTGTAGTGTGATTACTTTGGGTAGCTCCTTTTTGCCAACAACGAAGACTTTATTCCAATGAAAAGGCAGTTTTTTTATAAATAATGTGGTTTTCTATTGTGGGGGTTGTTTTACCCCCTTTTGGGAGAGTATATATTTACATGAGGATTCTTTCTTGAAAAGTAGTTTTTAATCTATTTATAAAGTGATTATCATTTGATTACAATTGTATTTTTAGCTTATAGTGGTAATTTATGAGTGGAATAGTATCATGCTATTGAATAGAAGATTTAATGTCAAAGTGCTTGAGTGAAGTCATGACCAGAAAAGATATATAAATTTCAAAAAATATAAGTTTGCATTTCAATAAAGGAGCTTGAACTACTTAGTTTAGTCGCACAAATCTTGTTGAGCACATTGTTTTGTCTATCATTAGGGTTGGGCTATTTGCTAGAGCATTTTGAGTGTTTAGCTTAAAATGTTAATTTATGAGTGGGATACTATCATAGTATCATTAGGGTTGGGCTATCTACTAGAGTTTTTGAGTGTTTAGCTTATAATGTTTATTTATGAGTGGAATATACTATCATAATATTGAATAGAAGATTGTGTCAACGTGCTCAAGTGAAGTCATTAGTAAAGATAAAAAATGTTCAAAAATTTTTAAGTTTGCATTTCATAAAGATGCTTGAACTTATTATTTTGGTAAGCCTTTGAGCATATTGTATTGTTTATCGTTAGGGTTGGGGCCATCTACTGGAGCTTTTTGAGAAGTGGATCTAATAGCAAATATTGTAGGTTTTGCATTTGATCAATAAGTATTACAATGCACATTGTATCTACACAGGAATACTATTGTCCTATCAAAAGTAAGAGTTGAAGCTTAGTCCTTATTGAAGTCAATGTTGGACTTGCACAAAATCTTCACGAGTGTATTTTGACTTTAAATGAGCTAGTTGACATGTATATTTAATAAGAGGGTTGTATATAAAGTTTCTATAAGAAACCAAAGTCTTATTTAGCTTGTGAAATTTTACTTTCATGTTTTATGTTGGATTGAATGTACCCTCTTTCACATTGATGAATCATATTCAATCTGATATATGGTATTGAGTTAACTCACTGGGATTGAGTTTCCAAGTTCTTACATTCCTGTGCTACTAGCCAATGTGTGGTGATTACAATGTTAGAACATTGTTTTGGGGTAGCATGAGTGTTTCAATTAGAGAGTTCTTTTTGGGGAAGCTATTGTTTATATGCTCGAGGATATTGTGTAGATGAGGACTTGATTTAGAAAGGCCTCTTGTTTTCCATTATGATGGATAATATTTTGACAAGGATAATCTATTCTATATATTATTTCAAGCTTTGGCTTGGGGATCCCCAAACGAGCCAAAAGGCTCTCGAGCCGATATGGCACAAGGAGAGGTTCGTTATCCAACAAAAAAAAGGGGTCCTCCTTGAAGGGTGTCTTCATCATTTCTACTCTTTCCCACACTCATAAGGTGTTCTTGCAAATGGGTATACACATGAATCAATCATAAATGTTGTTGAAATGGTAAGGTGACTTCCACTTCTAGAAATACCTAGAAAAAATACTTTGAGAACAAATAAAGAAACTATAATGGGTTATATCTATCAAGAAAAGGTCGTGTGTGTGTGTGTGTGTGTGTGCGCGCGCGCGCGCAAAGGCAGTCAAGCAAGTATGGACAACTTGTGGGAAGGGGGTTGCGAGGTTGCCTTATTGGTGCATGAGGTGGTCAGGGGTAGGCAGGGGTAGATCAATAGATAGGGGCATAATGGGTGAAAGATATTAGCAATGGTGGAACAACCATCTCTCTCTCTCTCTCTCTCTCTCTCTCTCTCTCTCTCTCTCTCTCTCTATATATATATATATATATATATATATAATGGCTAGGTGTGTGTAGGAGCAGATAATCGAGGCAATTAAGAATAGGTGGCCAAGAGTGGGTGAGGATAACCCATGGGAAGGGGGGGGGGGGAGGTGCAAAGAGGCAATTAAGAATAGGTGGCCAAGAGTGGGTGAGGATAACCCATGGGAAGGGGGGGGGGGGGGAGGTGCAAAGCTACCATTTTTGACGTGTGAGGTGGCCAGGAGTAGGTGGGGGTGGATTGACGGACAAGGGTGTGATGGGTCATCGGCAATATGACATGAAGAAGTAAGTGGGGATTGCAATAAGATTGGTAGTAGTAGATAGCTTACACACCAAAAGGCTAGGCAAGATCAATGCTGACTATTGAGGATTGAGGTGGCCATCGATAGGTGGCTCGACAAACTAAGAGCCATGTACATATTCCATGTATGGAGAAATGCCACTGAGCAAACTAAGGGCCATGCATGGAGAAAGGCTATGCCATAGTAGACACTTGATGGTCCAAGTTAAACTTGGATGGGTTAAACGTGGTAGTTAATACAATATGATGCTTCATGCATGCACATGTGCGAAAAGTACTTTCCATGAATCAAATACAGATGACTATGGAAGGGATTGCACATTAAGAGAGGTACATAAGAAGGGGATGCTCTCCTAAAACCACAAAGAGGGTTGCCAACTTTCCTTCTTTCTTCAAGAGAATGGTGCATGCATGCAACTAGTCCTATTTATCGGCATTGGATGGGTTTTTGACCCAGATGATGTAGATGGGAATAGGCATGCCATTCAGTTTGGGGTGAAAGTCCTAAACGAGCGGCAGCGCAGGTATCCACATATTAAGAGGGAGCTCTTGGGAGTTTTCATGGCTCTCAAGAATGTTAAAAAGTACTTCATTGGTGCTACTGTGGTGGTCGAGACTGATTGCTTGCCTCTTCTAGGTATGATCACGAGTTGTTCTACTCCTCGAGACATTGCCATGCTTAGATGGATTGGGTACATAAAACCCATGAATCTTGGGTTCAGGCACATAATAAGTAAACAACCCAGTAGCCAATATATTTTCATGAGCAAAGCATGATGATATGGATTCTTCTTGCATTGATGATGTTGATGGTGGGGCTGATCTTTCAACCATGCATGTTGATCATACTTGTCATGTATTTGCTTTGGAGAGCTTTGATGAGTCTTTATATACATGAGAGTATTTGTAGATTGGCTGTTATTTGAGTACCATGTCTAGATAGGATGGATGGACTGATGTAGACTTTAAGAAGATCAAGAGGAAAGCTTATGGTCTCTTCTTGCGCAGTGGGCTGCTTTGGAAGCATCCACAAAAGCGAGGAGGATATCCATTGAGAGTTGTATGTGACAGAGCTTTACATGTGCGAATCATGAGAGAGTTTCATGAAAGTCATTGGGCAGGATATAGAGCTGTTTGGGCAATCTACGGGAAGATTAGAGAGTGCTACTTGTGGAGAGGCATGTATAGAGATATTTCACAATTTATTGGGATATGCATTGATTGTCAGTTGTTTTCTTCAATGAGGCATAGAGACGAGCTTTACCCTTCTTACCTGCTATGTATTCACCACAAGTGGGTTCTTGATTTGATTATTATGCCTATTGGATCATGGCAGATACGTTTCATTGTTTTGGCATGAGAAGATCTCACAAATGAGGTGGAAGGAAGAGAATGAAGACTACTTCAGTGGTCTGTAAGTTTCTATTGGATGATGTTATTTGCAAGTATGGCTACATTGGGAAAATTACAACAGATAGAGGTGAGTTGGATGTTGATGAGGCTAGGGAGTTTTTCTCTTGCCTTGGCATTGTAAACGCCCCGAACAACGTAGTATGCTTAACAATTATGATATTCTCTTGTTTTCGAGATTTAATATAAAAGAGAATGAACACTTAAAGCTGAAAATGAAAATTACTCACAAAATTACAGCCATGAAAATGTAAAAGTAATGGAGACAAGATTGAGGGTTGAAGATGGGCAACCCCCCCTGAAGGAATGTATTTCTGCTCAACTCAAGTCCCTTAGGGAAGAGCTCAGTTACAATCAACCTGAGAGTGAGAAAAAGTAATTCTCACTCTCACAAGATCATGCAAAGATGTATAAACATACACGCATTATCTATTATGCAATGATAAGAACTGATTTCTTCACAGTATGAGAGAAGAAAAAGGGGAAATCAGCCTTCTCCATCGTTGAACAGTAGTACATGGGGCTTGCTTCTTGTTGCTAAAATGGAAGAAAGAGCTTGAAAAGGAGGTGTTGTAATGAATTTACAGGCTTGCTATCCTGTAAACAGCAGTGATAGAAGAGGGAATATGGAGGAATTTGATAATGGAGAAGTGGGGGATGATGATGGGGATGGATGGGGCCAGTTTCTGGCTATCTGTGGGTGCTATACATGAGTTTATAGCAAAGAAAAATGATGTTGAATAAAGAAAAATGAGCTCTTATTTATAGGAGAGGGAAGAGCTAGTACAAAAGGGGAAAGTGGAGTAGCACAAGACAAGTGTCCAGCCACATGTCATGAGATGTGACAAGTGGTGGGACACTTGGAAACTTGTGTGACAAGTGTCTTGACACTTGTCTCTTTTCTATGGCCTTCCTTTTTGGGTTGAATACTGTCAAGAATAGAAATAACCAAATTTAGTAAGCACAAGCAGAGCACAGAATTTACTATTTTTAGAATGACATCCCTATTTTTTAGGACTAGCATTTTTAGGCTAATTCGAGGCTCCTAAAATTTAGGAACCTCCTAAAATTTAGGGACCCCCCCAATATGGGTGTCATATGAAAGTTTTTTCCGTGTACATCGCAAAAATGGTATCCGAATCTTCATGTGACTTTCCTATGCAAAGAAATGTGCATTTCAAGCTTTCAGCCCACACATACACATTATACAAGCATTTCATGATCATGCCATCTTGTTGATTGTAACTATCTGTTCTGGTGGATCTAGCCCACACTTCAAGGCATCAATCATTTCTGTGTACGAATCTAACCCTGATATGCGTGAGTTCTAGTCACAGGCGCCCAATCGGGCCATATAGGTGGAAGTGTGAACTATCTTTTCTCTAACCCACCGCATGGGTCCACCATAACTTGTGACCACTCATCAGTGGCCAGCTCCAATGCACTTTTCTTTATATCTAATTAGTGCAAAGGAAATAAATTTAATAAATCATTATATAGAAAAATTAATGAAAAAGGATACAAATTCTATTTCTATAGAGTTGTGACAGCCCTCTAGCTTTTATTCAGCTGTCCTCAGCTGAAAAGCTTCTTGATATTGCTGTAGAATATTTGGGTAATCCTTCATGAATTTTTCATCTACCCACTGTGCATCTGTTGTGGGTAGATTCTTGAATTTTAGTAAGAATTTTCGTGTCACAAGGCCACTTCTCGTGGTTCGATCCTTGAGAAACAAAATCTTTTCAGCTTCCAAGAGTTGCTCTGTTTCTTCAACTTCTGGGAGATCTTCAGTAATGGGTTCCTTTGGTTCTGGTCCTATGTAAGGTTTTAGCAAACTTACATGAAAAGCATTGTGCATTTTCCAATGAGTAGGAAGCTCAAGTCGATAAGAAACTTCATTTATTTTCTCAATCACTTTGAAGGGTCCAAAGTATCTACTGGAGAGCTTTGGAAAAGATGAATTTTGACCAGAACCTTGTTTGAGCCTGCTTTTATCAAACTTTAGCAAGACATATTGACATTTTTCAAAAGCCAAAGGTCTTCTTCGTTTATCTGCTTGCTTCTTTTGTCGCTCTTGGGAAACTTTGATAGTGGCTCGAACTTGATCCATTGCGGTTTTTAAATCTGAAGCAAACTCATCAGCAGTAAAAATCTTATATTTAGTGCGAATAATTGGAGGAGGAATCACTTTACCCTGTACTATTTCATTTGGAGCTTTCCCTGTGGATGAGTGCACTGTATTGTTGTAAGCAAACTCTAATAATGGAAGATATTTCTCCCATTGTGACTTATGTTCACCAACATAAGCTTTCAACATATCCAAAAGAGTGAGATTCATCACCTTTGTTTGGCCATCAGTTTGAGGATGAAAAGCTGAGGAGAACTTTAAAGTGGTTCCCAAATTCTCAAATAAAGCACGCCAAAAGTTACTTGTGAATTTGGAGTCTCTATCTGAAATGATCTTAGAAGGCATACCATGTAATCTGAAGATATGTTGAATGAAAAGTCTTGCAGCTTGTGCGGATTTCAATGTTTTATGACATGGAATAAAATGTGATTGTTTGCTGAATCTATCAATTATGACCCAAATCATATCATGACCTTGAGGTTTTCTTGGAATACCTGAGATGAAATCCATTGTGATAGATTCCCATGGATCTTTGGGCACTGGAAGAGCTTGCAACAATCCTGGAATCTTCTGCCTATCATACTTGGATTTTTGGCATACCAGCCAAGCCTCAATGAAGTTATGTGTATCTCTTCGTAATGTTGGCCAATAAAAGTAGCGCTCAATTGCACTTAGAGTGGCTGCCCTCCCTCTATGCCTGGGGGTTCATGACTTTCTTTAAGCACCTTTTGTCGAACAGGAAGAGTGACACAAAGGTGATTGTTCATGAGAAGGTAACCGTCTTTGATGGAATAATCTGGATGAGAACCTCCTTGCTGTAAATTTGACCAAATTGTTGCAAAATTAGTATCTTCATCATAAGTATTCTTCATCGTTTGAAAATCTTCATGATGAGCCATTGTAATAGTTGCAATGTGAGACACTCTAGAAAGTGCATCAGCAACTACATTTTGTTTCCCTGGAGTGTACATAATTTGAAAATGAAACATAGACAAGAAATTTTCCCATCTTGTATGTTTCTCCTGCAAATGCTTTTGAGTCTTGAAATACTTCAAGCTTTGATGATCAGTTTTAATAAGGAATTCATTGCCTAAAAGATAATGTTTCCATATCTTTAAAGCATTAACCACTACTAAGAGCTCCTTTTCATAAATGTCATACATTTTCTCCACATCATTTAGACGGCGGCTTTCAAAGGCTACGGCATGGCCTTCTTGATTTAGCGCTGCACCAATACAATCACCGCAAGCATCTGCTTCCACCACAAATGGTTTTACCAGATCTCGAATGATAAGAACAGGTCCAAAAGTAAGAGCTGTTTTCAGCCTTGTGAAGGCTGCCTTCTCTTTTTCCTTCCATTGGAAAGAGATCTTCTTCTTTGTAAGGTCATGAAGTGGAGAAGCCATATGTGCAAAATGCTTGATGAAGCGGCGTTAATAAGAACATAAGCCAAGAAACGATCGCACCTCATGTACATCATGAAGATGAGGCCATTCTTGGATTATCCTGATCTTTTCAGGATCCATCTGAATCCCTTCAGAAGAGATGACATGCCCAAGGTAATTTATTTTATGCATGAAAAATTCACTCTTTTTACCATTTACCAAGAGTTGATTTTGTTGAAATAATTGTAGAACAATTTCCAAGTGTTGATGATGCTCCTCTTCATTCTTGCTAAAGACAAGAATATCATCAAAGAAAGTACCGACATATTGTCGATGCTCTCTAAAGTTGCGCTCCATCATTCGATTAAAGGTGGCTGGTGCATTGGTTAATCCGAAAGGAACCACCAAGAATTCATAAAGACCGTATGAAGTGCGGAAAGCAGTTTTGTGTACATCTTGTGGTATTACCCTAATTTGATGATAACCACTCTTTAGATCAATACAGTTGAAAACCTTTGAGCCTCCTAGACGATCCAAAATGTCGTCAATTCTGGGAATAGGAAACCGATTCTTCACAGTGATTTTGTTGAGGGCTCGATAATCAATGCACATCCTGAATGTGCCATGTTTCTTTTGAACAAGAAGAACCAATGAACAAAATGGTGAGCTACTTGGCCTAATTAGCCCACGGTTGAGTAGGTCTTCGACTTGCTTTTTGATTTCTTCTTGTTGAGGACGGCTCACACGGTATGGTGCTATATTAGGAGGAGAACTGCCTGGGATAATATTAATATGATGGTCTTCTGGCCTTTCTGGGGGAAGCTGATAAGGAAGATCTTCCGAAAAACAATCTTTATACTTTTCCAAGAGCTGAAGTCGCTCTTGGTTTTCAGCATTTATATTATCTTTTACATCAGTGACATAAAGCAGACAACATTGAACACAATCCTTAATTGCTCTAGAGACTTGCATATGGCTTACCATAGGTATGGTGTCTCCAAAAACTCCAGCTTGGATCTCGTACTTCTTGCCTTTGTTGGTGAGTTCTACCTTCTTTTTCTGAGAGAAGATGGTTGAATCTACTCTATGATTCCAGGGCATGCCAAGAATCACATTGCAACCATCAAGGTCTCCGATACAGAAGGTATCTTCGTCACTGTAGCCTTGAATTTGAAACTTGAGCTTGCCAATGTAGGGTATCACAGTCTTCACTGTGTCACCTTCATCAGCATTTAAAGCTTGGCGAACTTCTGCCGGAGTGTCCATCTCTTCATTCTTTAATCCAAGCTCTTTAGCTAATTGCAAGGAAATGATATTTTCATTCGCCCCAAGATCTATCAGGAATAGTGCTTGCTTACCTTGCAACTGTCCCCAAGCTTTTAATAATTTGCGCGTCTTTGGAGTGTGAGTTGTGTTTGCAACTACATCACTGATAGCATTGATTTTCACTGGCGACTTAGGCTTGTTGTCAGAAACCTTGCTTTGTCCCTTGTTTGGACATTACTTCGCTATGTGGTCTGTTTGTCCACATTTAAAGCACTTCCCTTCTTTCATGAAGCGTTGCTTTTCTTCTTCGAAAAGTTGCTTTGCTTGTGGGTATAGATTGGAGCGAAATTGAGGAGCATTAGGAGGTGCATAGGGCTTCATCTTCTTTTGATTTGATGGCTGCTTTTGCCACTGTTTTTGTCCTTCATTTGGGGTTGAATACTCCTCATCATCAGCTACTCTCTTCTTATCATTCTTTTGGAATGATTTGTTGCCATTGTGCTCCATTTCCCATGTCTCAGCATGGTCAATGAGTTCCCTGAGACTAGAACAATGATAATGATTAAGAGCAGTACGAAGTTTAAAATGCAAACCTCCTTGAAACTTCCTAAGCTTTTTCGAACTGCTGATCTTCTTGAAATGTTGGACCTTCAAAAGTAGCTCCCAAAATCTCTTGGTATAGTTACCAAGTGACTCATTTTTCCTTTGCCAAAGCCGATCCCATTCCATTTTTACATCTCTTTTGAAATTAACAGGAAGAAATTGGCTTTGTATCATGCGAACAAAGGACCGCCATGATTTTGGGGCAGCATGATCATATTCCAACCCCGTTCACCAAGTATGGGCTAAGTCGGTTAAATGTAAAGCTGCAAACTTAATCTTTTCTTTTTCTTTATACTTGTCACGACCATACAAAATTTGAAATTGACGAATCAACTTCAGAAGAAGATCAGGATTTCGGGAACCATCATACATACTGAACTTGATCTTCTTTTCAAGTTGAGATAGCGACTTAGTCTTCTTCTTCCTCTTATGCCTTCGTCCATGCCCGGATCCTGAGGTTGAAGATGATGAAGTGCTTGATGGGGATGAAGATGGAGACGAGGGTGAAGAATGTCGACGCCTTTGACGATGATGAGGTCTTCCACGAGAAGGGTGTGATTCTTCGTTACTAGAAGAGGGTCCATCAGAGTAGGCGCCAGATGACTTTGAAGAAGAGGATGAGCTTCGACGCGATCTCTTTCTTTATCTTGAAGTAGAATGGGACTGCCTCTTAGAAGTAGTTGGACTTCTTGATCGGCTCCTTTCATTGGTATGGCTTTGTCTCCTTGAAGCAGATGGGCTTCTTTCCTTGAATTCTTTGGGATTCTCAACTTTTTCTAGTTTGAGAAGTTGGTCACGAATTTGCTGATTCTCCTCTCTAAGACTTTGAATGGCTTGAAGGATAGCACTCGACTGATCCATTGAGACTCTTAAGAAAAAGAAAAAGAAATGCTCAAGCACTCAATGCAAGGGCTGAAAACAAAAAAACTTATAATTGTAAGCACTACCAGTGTTGGGGTGAGGACCGAGCCAAAGCTCTGATACCACTGTAAACGCCCCGAACAACGTAGTATGCTTAACAATTATGATATTCGCTTGTTTTCGAGATTTAATATAAAAGAGAATGAACACTTAAAGCTGAAAATGAAAATTACTCACAAAATTACAGCCATGAAAATGTAAAAGTAATGGAGACAAGATTGAGGGTTGAAGATGGGCAACCCCCCCCCGAAGGAATGTATTTCTGCTCAACCCAAGTTCCTTAGGGAAGAGCTCAGTTACAATCAACCTGAGAGTGAGAAAAAGTAATTCTCACTCTCACAAGATCATGCAAAGATGTACAAACATACATGCATTACCTATTATGCAATGATAAGAACTGATTTCTTCACAGTATGAGAGAAGAAAAAGGGGAAATCAGCCTTCTCCATCGTTGAACAGTAGTACATGGATAGGGCTTGCTTCTTGTTGCTAAAATGGAAGAAAGAGCTTGAAAAGGAGGTGCTGTAATGAATTTACAGGCTTGCTGTCCTGTAAAACAGCAGTGATAGAAGAGGGAATATGGAGGAATTTGATAATGGAGAAGTGGGGGATGATGATGGGGATGGATGGGGCCAGTTTCTGGCTATTTGTGGGTGCTGTACATGAGTTTATAGTAAAGAAAAATGATGTTGAATGAAGAAAAACGAGCTCTTATTTATAGGAGAGGGAAGAGCTAGTACAAAAGGGGAAAGTGGAGTAGCACAAGACAAGTGTCCAGCCACATGTCATGAGATGTGACAAGTGGTGGGACACTTGGAAACTTGTGTGACAAGTGTCTTGACACTTGTCTCTTTTCTATGGCCTTCCTTTTTGGGTTGAATACTGTCAAGAATAGAAACAACCAAATTTAGTAAGCACAGGCAAAGCACATAACTTACTATTTTTAGAATGACATCCCTATTTTTTAGGACTAGCATTTTTAGGCTAATTCGAGGCTCCTAAAATTTAGGAACCTCCTAAAATTTAGGGACCCCCCCAATATGGGTGTCATATGAAAGTTTTTTCCGTGTACATCGCAAAAATGGTATCCGAATCTTCATGTGACTTTCCTATGCAAAGAAATGTGCATTTCAAGCTTTCAGCCCACACATACACATTATACAAGCATTTCATGATCATGCCATCTTGTTGATTGTAACTATCTGTTCTGGTGGATCTAGCCCACACTTCAAGGCATCAATCCTTTCTGTGTGCGAGTCTAACCCTGATATGCGTGAGTTCTAGTCACAGGCGCCCAATCGGGCCATATAGGTAGAAGTGTGAACTATCTTTTCTCTAACCCACCGCGTGGGTCCACCATAACCTGTGACCACTCATCAGTGGGGCCAACTCCAATGGACTTTTCTTTATATCTAATTAGTGCAAAGGAAATAAATTTAATAAATCATTATATAGACAAATTAATGAAAAAGGATACAAATTCTGTTTCTATAGAGTTGTGACAGGCATTAAACTTGCTTTGACTTTAGCATATAATCCAGAAGGTAATGGGAAGAGCGAGAGAGGCCATTTGTCGATTGTGAAAGCCTTGGCCAAAGCATGTAGTGGATGGGTCAGGGAGGAGTAGCCTAGATTGTTGCCTTACGCCTTATGGGTTGATCGCACTACCCACAGTGTGACCACATGTTATATGCTAGCTGAGTTGATGTATGGACAGAAACCAGTCATGCCTACAGAAACTTGCATACTCACTTGGAGTGCTTTATCGTGGTAGCATGATGAGATGACTAGAGAGGATCTTTTGGCTCTTCATATTCGTCAATTGGAGAGGAGATCTGAGGATATTAAGAGAGCTGTCCAGAAGCTCAAAGAGGCCAAAATTCATAGCAAAGACTGATTTGATTAGCAAACACAGATTGAGACCTAGAGAGATTGAGGAGGGAGATTGGGTGTTGGTCTACGATAGAAGTTTAGACAACCAGCACAGTACTATCTGCCGCAAGGCTTCAAGATGATGGTTTGGGCCTTATTTGGTGTAGCATGTCCATGATAATGCTATATATTCCTTAGCAGAGCTCGATAGTACGGCCTTGTAGATATCGATTTACAAGAAAGAGAATCAAATTGTTCAAGAGGAGAGATGATGTAGCCTATGTAGTTGAGGAGTTGGATGATGAGTTTTATGATGGAATTGAGGTAGGAAATGATATAGATGAGGATGTGGATATTACAGATGATTTTGCAGAAGATGAGGAGACTGTGTTGACCATTGAGCTTGGCGGTGATGAGGATGGGTAGTTGTGGCCCATCCGGAGGATGTGCAGGCTAGGAGGGGGCGGATATTGTGACGCTGCACATCCACCACTACGAACCTGAGGGCGGAATTTTTCTCCAAGAATTTGAACTTGTTAGTCAGCATCATTATTAGGAATTTGTTTTCCGTTGTGTGTGTCTTTTCATTTGCCGTTCAGTTTGAACATTCACTTTTAAAAATTTGATTCCTTGGTTCCATCCTAAATTTTTTGTATTCGATGAGTAGTACTCATACGTAAATAACCCAGTGTATGTCTATGTGTATGTAGCTCATATGAATGCTTTTTTGTGTGTCTACGTTGTTTATGTATCCAAAAACTTCTGAAATGGTAACAAAGGTTTTTACTATATGTAGTTTAATATCAAGAAAGCAGGAATGTCGGATTTGTACGGGATTCTTAGGACCATATGAACTCTGTCTAATCCAAAGTCAAGAGGGCAAGACATGAAGAGCAGTTTCTTAAACTAAAGTAACATCTTGGAACGAGTCTATCAAAAACCCAAGGACAGAAGATGCATAAGATTAAATTCGATCAAACTCGAAGCTTTCCATGAAAAAGGGTGTGAATGGTGACTAAATAAAATTGGTTCCCTTCTTGAAAGTGTGAACATAAAAACAAATCATTGGAATAGATCATAAGCTAATGATTTAGCTTATCAATGATTGGAAAAGCTTTGAAAACGCTTTTAGATTGAAATGAAGAAAAACAATGTCGCTCTATGCATAAAACGGCTCTTATCAGACTTTTTTTTTTGTTGCCACCATTAAAGCTTTTAAGCTTTGAAGATTATGGGGAAAGCAAAGCTAATGATAGCTATGTAAAAGCTATGATCTGTGACGATTTGGAGGGGATGATGTAGAAAAGTCTAGATGGAAGTTAACATCGAGGGGGGGGGGGGATAATGACATCAAGAGACTACTGTATGATTAATCGAATGGTGGCATTTGCCTCAAAGTAAAGTTGGGAGGTCTAATTATCTGTGTCATAATTTTAGGCAACCATGCAAAAAGGATGTCCTCAGGCCTTGGATCAAAGAGCATGCTTGTTCCTTGCTGAATTATTCCTCATTATTGATAGCCAGACGCCATGAGATATGCATAAAACGATTGCACAGAGTCTGCAAACGAAAATGAAGTAGCAGGTAAAAGTGAGGGCGCGAGCCCGCGCCCTTCATCCTATTCTTTCGCAGAATCCAGTGCATGCCTGAACTAGCGGCATTATGACATGTTGCAAAAGAAGCTTTTCAATGAGAGAGAGTCATGTCTTCTGTATAATCAAGCAAGCAGTCCTTGTGGATCTATTATGGCTACAATCCGCTTCATGAAGATGAGCTTGATTAATGAGAGCAATTTTGAAATCAAAAGAACTAAAAGATTACTATGGATTTAGCTCTCCCGATTGAGCTTTGGTTTTGTAATCTGGTTTTGGATTTGTACTTGGAATAGAACTGCAATATACTAGACCTTTGTCATCAAATATGTTGTCTTGAATCAATCTTGATCTTGCTTCCATCTCACATAGCATCCTTGTGACGAGTGACTTTTGCAAAATCCAATACGTATTTCGTGCGATAGCGTCTGGTGTCATGGGGATGTTATGAGTCACTACACTCGGATATACTCCTTTCAACTTGTCAAGGGACCAAGTGAATATGTCTATGTGCTCTCGTAGCAGCGTAATAAGATCTGCTTGTTCCTACTCGGTCAAGGTGTTAGCTATGAAGACCAGTTAAGGCTTCTCCCCTTCCTCTGCCAGGTTGACCTCCTTGACCTTGGCCGACCCTTCTACATGTCCGTTCGCTTGTCCTTGCCTCTTGGCACCCAACAAGATCACTACTCTATTACCTTTCTTAAATTTCATGAATCGTTTTGGTAGATCTTGTGGTTTTTTCTGCTCCTCACTCACCATTAGGCTCCCTAGGTTGTCTCTTTCTTTCCTCCTTCACCTGTCTAAGCCTTAGGTGGACTTGCAAGTCCCCCTTGGTGCATTTGGTTCTAGGTGGTCGATGGATCCCAGGGTCGCTATTATGGATCCTAGGGTTGCTATTATCTGAGCTTACTTCTGACTCAGAGTCAAACTCTCAATCTTTGTTGAAAGAAAGAGTTTCTTTTGGTGGTCGTAGCTTCGAGGGTCATTTCGTCTACGTAGCGGTGCGGCACTAGGTTGGGTGAGCCTTGCTCGTTCGTAGTCAATCCCTCTTGTGTGCTCAAACCATGTGTGATGACACTATGTCCATATGATTTCTCTCTCGATTCTAAAGGTGCTCTCTTCCTGTGGCTTGAAGTCTACTCGTATTTGCTCAATCTCATGTCCATTAGTGTCATACTCTATCGTGTCAATCTTTTCCTTGCTCTCTTCACTAGAGGAGCATCAATCCTCATACTCATCATCTGAACTATCCTCGTCTGATTGCTCGTCATCTCCTAGTTCCTACACTCCTCTTTCTCCTCATTCGTGACCAAGGCCCAATTGTACCTCAGGTTCAGATCATGTACCTTGGTCCATTCCTAGTTGGGTTCGCCCATGAGATCCTCAAGGGATTTCACATTAGCGGTTGGGTTGCCACGTAGCTTGTCCTTCAAGTACTCTAAGATCTCGTGGAGCTCTTGCTTGTTGTTCAGGATATGGAATGTGACAGGGTTGGGTAAGCTACAAAAGCTAGTCATCATGCATAAAGGTATTGGGGGCTCATTCATGGGCTTATCGACTACCTTAGCGACATGCTCATATTCCTTCTCGTTGTCTGAGAATGGCAGATCGATTGTGGCTAGTACGTGATAACTCCTTACTTTGTGCCATTTTTACACTATTTTTTGGCAAAATTGTATATTATGTATTACTATTAAAAATTTTAATTAAAAATAGAGATGTAAAGTCTTATTTAAGCAGTGCTGGGGGAGGATTTAGAAGTTAAGAGTTAGGATAATTTTTAGTGGAAATTTTAGGAAACGAAAAAATATTAAGTGGTAGAAGGCAGATGCAGGAAATTTTTAAGTAGAAAGCGTAGACAAATTGGAGACATGTACAATTTAGCATGCATACACGAATTTCGGGTCAAGAAGCTATGGGTAGGGGACGAATTAGGTCCAGAGATATGAAGAGATGCAAAAAGAAACCGATTCAAGTGGGAAATTGTCAATTTTTAAAAAGAGGTTGATAAAGAAGTTATGTGGAGAGTGTCTTGTGAAGAGAGAGGTTGAAGGAAGGGAGAAGAAGACACAAAAAAATGTGTGCCATCATGCAAGAGTATGTTGATGATTTCTGTTATTTCATTGCCTCATTTCTAGCAATGGAAGGCTGCATTTGATCCCTTCTTGCATCTCCTTCAGCCTCATTCCATTCTTGGCAACCATTCTTGGGTATTGAGAGAGAGAATTTATGCAAGATTTAGAGAGGATTAGTGAATATTAGTGAGAGGAGTGGAAGATTATGACGTTTGCTGATTTCAGTAAGTGAAGAGAGTGGAGGAGGAAGCACCAACACTCTCAAATACGGTGGAATGACTCTAATTACTTGGTTAATCGGATATATTGATTTTCATTAAAATTTGATCAAGAAGTGGAAAAAATTGATGTTTTGTGATCATATGCATTTAGTTTTTGATTTCTAAAGGTGAAATGGAACAAAAGAAACAAAGTTTTTGCATTAGATGCATTAAAATGATAAAGGAATGATTGAAATTATGGTAAAATTATATTTTTTATCATAATTAGTGAAAATTAAGAATTTTGCATGATGTTAATGAGAGATGAGTAAAAATAGAGTAAGAAAAAAGAAGGACCTAAAGAGAAAATCTCATAACCTAAAAATGAGTTTAATGAGAGATATATACATTTTAGTGCTAAAAGTAGTTGTTTTTGGTCCTAATTAGTGATAATTAAGAGTATTAATGGAAGATTCGAGATACAAGCCAAAAAGAAGTTGAGTTATGTGGTAACGCATTCACCCATGAAATATTATTTGAAATGGATGTTTAAAATTTAGGTTATTGAAATTTTAAGTGTAAAAATGATAGTTTTTGGATATTTTTAGTGATGATTAGTGTATATTAAGAGAAAATGGAGAAATTTATGGTTGTAAACTGGTATATCAGCTACATGTATCATGATGGATGTATGTTTAATTAGGTTTGATGATTTATGGTTAGATATAAATTTTATAAATATTTTTATTTTTTGAACTGTAATAATAGAAAATTAATAACTCTTGATAATGAAGGAATTAAGAGATGAAGTAAAAAGATATTGTAGTTTATTTTCTGTATAGAACACGGTCCTAGGCTCTTATTAAGAATAGATTCCGTTTGTAGGTACTTCTTTTATAAAATGATGTTTCAGGGATGAAATGATAATTAGTGGATATTAAAGTTTAAATTAAAGGGTTAACACAGATTATGGATGAAATAAGAGTTTAAAAATGATATATTTCTATGATTTAATTCTTGAGTTTATTGAAGTTTATAATCTATGAGTTGTAGTTCAAATTGAGAGGTTAGATGGTAATGATAAAATGATAGTACATAAGTAAAGAAAGTTATTATTGGCGGATAGTTGGAATACATAGATAAATGAAATGATACTTTTATGTGGATAATTTAGAAGTAAAGAAAATATAATTTTCTATCCTAAAACCTTAATTAATATAATGGCTTCACACATTCATTTTGCCCATGTATTTAGGGGCTTCTTAGGGGGACCATCATTTTTGGTGTGTTTGTTGAGAAAGGCAAGCATGTTAATTAAGGAGAAGAGGGGGTGGTTGTTTGTTAATCTGAAATATAAGCAAAAATGAAATAAATTGTAAGTCGAAGATGAGGCATTAAAAAGGAACAGAAATGGAGTGGAAGATCTAGAAGATTATTTAATCATTTGAAACCACACTCTCTTTAAAGTTCAATATCCCGAAAGGGGCAAATAATAAACCGCCACAAGTTTGGCAAGAGCAACATATAAGGAGTCTCCTCTGAGAGATGGGGAGAAGCTATAGAGCCTAGGATTAGAATCTTATACCTATTTGACCCTGCTGTAGGATTTGACTGGTTATTTTGAAACTTACTCAACAAAGTACTGATCTAAGCTATCAGGGTTCTGATATACTGCTATAACGAAGTTTTCTTGTGAAACTTCTTTTCTGAATTGCTCAAGGCTATACAGCATATCATTTTCAACAAGGCAAGGGATACCGATTTGGTAGATGGGGGTAAGAATTTTGGACCTCAACTATGGGTTGACATTGAGCAATTATGCACTTGGAATTGGATGTTCAAAGATGAAGCAAATGGAATTGTCTTGGTAGCAGTGCACTTTAAGTTAGTTGATGACATTCAACTGAATACTATTAGCATGAAACATCATTACAATTGGTTTATGAGAGTGGGATACAAATCATTTAGGCGAATAGATTGGGCTAATGTGTCAAAGTGGGTAGTATTAACTAAGGGTGTTAAAGTAACATTCGATACCAGGGACGCAAGAGATGTGGCTGAGATTTTGGGCATAGTAGAAAAGCCTAGTGAAGAGTTAACTTATGGTGTGGAAGACAAGGAACTACTTGATCTCCTACGTAAGTTAAGCCTCCATAAGCAAGGGCTCTTGCAATAGAGATAGATAGAGGGATGTGTTTGAAGGGACAATCATTACACGCCAGAGTGAATGAGTGAAAGTCAAAGGTTAGCACGGGACAAGCGAGCAAGAAAAAGATTGGAAAGAAAGGCTGAGAGAATAGTGGAGCAATTAGAAAAGTTGAACGAAGAGTTATAGAATACTTTGCAAAGGTGGGCTGAATTTATCACTAGAAACCGAAAAAAATCACCAGGGAGCCGTCTTCTGTTGGAACTATGTTAGATTACGATTGGGAGAAGCAAGCAGGAAGCTCCGAGGGAACGAGTGGTACTAATAAAGGTAGCTCAAAGAAGGAGTCAACTGCTAGTGATAAGAAGGAAGAAGAAGCAAAAGAAGAGGCTCAAAACAGTGATTTTGTGGGGTTTGATAAGTTCTCCATTGAAACAGTAGGATCTAGAACAGATGAAGAGTTTGTTAAATGTACGATAGAAGATAATAGTATCTATAGTCTTGTAGAATATTGGGGTCTTAGTAGGTTATTTACAGACCCAAAAGAACAAGTTCCAGTCTTTGAAGATCTAAAGGAGGTACTAAGATAATTCTATATGGTTGTGAGAGCACCTGTGCGGCTTACCGACTTCACTCAATACTCTGGCCGTTGGGATGATGATCCAGATATGCATGCCTAACGGTTTGCAGTTACATGTATAGCGAATGAGATCATTGATGATGATCAAAAGTTGCATATATTTACAACCACTTAGAAGGATGAAGCAACTTTGTGGTATGGAAATCTTCATGACTTCACTAGGGTGACTTATGCGATGTTAAGAGGTGAATTCCTAACTAAGTTTAGATTGCAAGGGTTTCAAGACCATTTGGGATTAGATTTCGATTATCTAACACAAACCCCATGAGAAATTGTGGAGCATTATATTGAAAAGATGGAAACATTATTTAGAAAGATGGGGCAAAACGCTCCTTCAGAGGGATATGCAGAAACTTAAGTTTATTAAATGATTGTAGGAGATTGTCAAGGAGCACGTAAGCCTTAAACGACCAACTAATATAGCAGATGCAAAGACACAGGCATGTTGGTGATTGGAAGAGGTGCAATTAGGACAACTGAGGAGGAAAGGATTATATAACAATCCTAGATTAGTTCCCTTAAGTATGTTGCCCTCAATGGCAACTAGTGCACCATATGCAGGAGCTCCAGTAGCTCCTCATGCTGCTTATATGACAAGTGCGGGTGGAGCCCCAAGACATACACCAAGGAAAAGGGGTTTCTATTGCAAGAAAATCTATCATGTAACATCAACAAGCTTTTGTTTCATTCTTTAGAGAACCACAACAAGGAAAAGAACAAATCTTCACGCAACATCATAGTAGATATCTCCCATGGATTTGATAGAATCAACCATAATCTTCAACATCTTCATAGAATCCATAAAAACTAACAAGAACACAAAAGAATACACAACTTTTGAATGGAAATAAATCACATAGTATTCATCTTCATTGTCTTCATAGTTGATTCTCTCAATCTCTCATAGAAGGATACATTTTTTTGATAGAATTGGCTATCTATGACTCTCTCTTTCTCTTTCAATCAATAATACATCATCTCCTCACTACAATACTAAAAAATCACTCATAGCAAAACTTCTTAGGTCGTGGATGTCCCTTCCAAGAGGTGTGTCTGATATGAAAGGTCACCAGAGCCATTACAGTGACTCTTCAAAGCTCATCACTGTCACTTCATTCTAGTCTTCTCTTGAGTCTTTGGCAGCTACTTCTTCCACTTCCTTGAGCTCTTTTGAAATTAAATTCACCTCTTTTCAAGGCTAGAAAACTTTCCCAAAGTCACACATACATTTTAAAAACACTTACAGAAGTATATAGAACATAACAAAACAAAAACAGAGCAAGAACAGAGGCTCTACAAAAGCTCATTAGAGGGTTATAGAAGATCAACAAAAAACATCAAAACCTTATAACTCATACCAAAACCATTCCAAACTATCAAAAAATATTTAATAAGCTTTCAAAAGACCCCAACCTTTATCAATCATTAATTCATGCTTCTTACAAAAGAAAATTAGAACAAAACAAAAGGTATCAGAATCAATCAGAACCTCAATAGATCCTATCAAAACATCACAAAATCTCATATTTCTATTGAGAATCATCATGAGCTTCCAAAAAATAATCAATATCATCCAAAACACTCTCAAACACTTCCTAAACAGTTAACTAATCATCACTGAAAATCCATCAAAAATCAACCGTTCAGGCCTAAAAAATAACAAAAATCAACAAAAAAATCTAGTCATTTCAACATTCGACATATCAATTTTAATGAATGGTTTGTTTTAAGAAATTATTTAAAAATTGATGAAATTTTTATTAGGTGTTAAACCTTAACAAGAAAACAACGATTTCTTCTTAAAATGTTAATTACAAATTATTAGGGGTGAAGCGATACTTAAAACGAAACCTAGACTTCGATACCCAAACCAAGGTCTCTAAATGAAAATTAATTGATTAAAAATTAAGTGTGTATTTAGTACTTTTTGTTAGTGCGTGCACTTGTGACGGCGGGTTCAATTTTAATAAACTTAGATGTGTATATAGTGCACAAAGTGTGTGTGAAGTGAGCAACTAATTCATTTTAAGTTATTAAAAAAATGTGTGTTTGGTGTGAGCGCGCGTGGAAAAGTGATTGATTAAAGTTCATTTTAACAATTAACCATAGTTATTGGGTGAAAAAAAATTAATAAATAAGGAAATATAAAAGATAAATACCTGGCGGTTCCTCAACAGCAGGCGCACTAAGGAACAGCCTCACCAGTAATGCACAACGGCGCAAGTAAGGTAAAGTGAACCTCCTTGTGACAAACAGAGCTGGCCCTGCTCTCATTGTTAATCCAATCAACATCCTTCTTCGCAAATAATAGGATCATATGACTTTTCTTTCTCCCCTAAATTCGATTACACCCAAACATCTGCCGCTTGATTGCTCCCTTCCACAGTAATCCCCAAAAACAGGTTGAAAGCCTCCCCTTTCTTCTTCGATGGCAGACTCTCCGATCACAGAAAGCTGTTGCTTTTTTCTCTCTTGGTTGCTTTTTTTATTTCCCTCTTTGTTATACCTACTTTGGCATCATCCTTCTCCTTGAGAATCTGGCGTGGTTCCTTGAGCTTACTTTTCAGATCGTGAGAACAGAGATCCCAAAATATCCAGTAGCACAGGATATTCTACTTTTTGTAAAATTTTTGCTTTTTGATTAGACTCTCTCTTCCAGAAAAACTTAACAAAATGGATAGTCAGATACTTCCGCAAGTCATTGATCTCTGATTCTTTTTACATAAACATCACTTCTTCCTAAAGCTGATGATACTTTTTCCAGCTCTGACTTCATTGCTATTTTCAGCCCATCATGTAAATGGTTGACATCCTGTGAAATGTGGCATTTCAAAGAGTACACTCTCTCTTTTTCTGTTTCCTGCTCTCCACTCTCAGCACAAGCAATCTTGCTGGTTAATTCAATGCTGAAGAGCTCCTTGACAAAATTGATGAAGATAACCTGCCATCACCCGTAGGCTGCAAACACTGAGACAAAGTGTAAAGCAATTGTGTCCAGCATTCTTCAGCATCTTGTTGCATGTATGCACCAGTGTTTGTTTGCTGTGCAAATTGTGGATACTTTCCTCTCAGAACCGTCCAAAACCGAATAGGAGCTACAACCCTGTGACTTGTATCAAGTTCATTAAATAATTCACGGGTAGTAAGCGTTAAAAGATGAGATGAAGGATCTAGTTCATTGGCACCTCCCCCATAATATTTCTGCAAGGCATCCTTTAGTTCAGGAACAGTATGCAAACATTGTACAGTAGAGTTCATATATCAAGTGTTCCTCAAGTTAAGCAGCCCTGTTGTATGACCCTTAACTTCTTGCACAATAGTATCACCACCTTTGCTATGATCTGCCCATGCAGAACAAAATGCAAACACAACGACTAAGTATGAACAAAGTAACAAATGTCACACACACAACTTTTTGGTGGATTTCACACCTCGAATGCGCAGCAGTACGACATCCACCCCCTCTGATCCTGCGCATCCTCTGGATGGGCCAACTACCCATGATCATTGTCGTCAAGTTCCACAAATAGATCAATCTCTTCATTGACTATTTCCGGTATATCAGCAAGGTTATCTATCATATCATCTGTCTCTTCTACTGGAGTTTCTTCTCGTTGCTCTTCTCTTGCAAATTCTTCCAATGCATAATCCTCATCATCTCTTTTCTTGAAAATCTTAATTCTTTTTCCTGCAATGGGCAGTCTAAGCACTGTCCCATCCAATTTTGTCAGCTCATATGTTGCATTATCAAAGACATGTCTGACTATGTATGGCCCAAACCATCTTTTCACCATCTTCCGAAGTGTAGTATGCTGATTTTCAAGGCTACTATCAAAGACTAATACCTAGTCTCCCTCTTCTATTGCTTTAGGGTACAAGCGATGCCTGCTGTCAAACCTGTCCTTATTTCTAAGTCTAGCAACCTTCAACCTGTCAATAGCTAGTTGAATATCCTCTGGTCTTCTCTCCAACTGCCGGATCCAAAGAGCTAAGAGCTCCTCTCTTGTCAAATCCTCTTGCCAAGGTAAAACTGACCAAGTCAAAGCACAAGTCTCAGTCGGCATAACCGGTTTCTGACCATACATCAACTCTGCGGGCATATATCCTGTGGTAACATGTGAGTCGTACGATCAGCCCACAAAGCAAATGGTAGAAGTCTCGGCCATTCTCCAATCCATCCTCTGCATGCTTTGGCTAATGCTTTCACTATCGGCGGATGCCCTCTTTCACTGTTACCATTTCCCTCTGGATTGTATGCTGTGGTTAGAGCCAACTTGATTCGTAGTTGAGAGAAAAACTCCCTAGCTTCATCTGCATCCAATTCACCGCAATCTGTAGTGATCTTACCCACATAGCCATACCTGTAGAAAATTTCGTCCAATAAGAGCTTACACATTGCACTAGTGGTCTTTGTTCTCAAAGGTTTGCCCTCAACATAATTAGTAAGATCCTCTCTAGCCAAAACAATATATCTCATCTGCCATAGACCCATAGGCATAGTAACCAAGTCAACTACCCACTTATAATGAATGCATAACGAATAGGTCAGATGAAGCTCATCTCAATGACGCACTACGAAATACATCTGACAATCTCTGTAAGTCTCTACAAAGCGAGAAACATCTCTGTACATGCCTTTCCACCAATATTTTTCCTTGATTTTCTCATAAGTAGCCCACACTCCTCTATGACCATCCCAAGGACTCTCATGAAACTCCCTCATCACCTGTAACTGGGTCTCTTTATCACAGACAACCCGCAAGGGTAATCCACCTCTTTTCTTCGGGTGCTTCCAAAGAAATTCATCCTTGAGGAAATAACCATAGGATTTTCTTCTGATCTTCTTGAACTCTTCATCTGTCCATTCATCTCTTTTGCTTAGTGTACTAGGTACTTGCCAATCTGCAACCAATCTCCAACATAGAGTTCTTCTATGAAAGCCACAATATCATAGACATGGCAAACATGATCAACCATAATGGCTGAAATTTTTGCATCATCCTCTTTTGCAAGTAGTGTCTCCTCATCATCACACCTAGCTCTAGACAGCATATCCGCCACTGGATTATCCTTCCCTGCTATGTGTTTAAATTCTGGATTTAATGACTTGATGTATGCGATCCATCTCAGCATAGCTATATCCGGAGTAGAGCAACTCGTAATCATACCTCTATCAATGGCAAGCAATCTGTCTCTACCACAACTAGGGCTCCAATAAAGTACTTGTCACATTTGAGAGCCGTAACAATTCCCAGTAATTCCCTCTTGATTTGCAGATACCTCCTCTGTCTCTCATTTAGGACTTTTGCCCCAAACCGAATAGCGTACCTATTTCCATCTGCATCATCTTGACCCACAGCCCAACCTATGCCAATTGGACTAGTGTCAACTGTCAATGCAATAGGCCTTCCGCAATTATAATCCGCTTTCCTGAGAGTAGGAGCAATCTGCAATAACTTCTTCAATTTCCGCATGGCTCTAGTGTGGCTCTCATCCCAAAAAATTCTGCCCCTTTCGAAAGAAGCTGATATAAACAATCTGCTATGTATGCAAAATGGGGTATCCAAATCATGTAAAACACACAGGCTTCAATGAATATCCGTACCTCTAAAGTGGTAGAACAATACTCTGTAATCTTTCCTATAGCATCCACCTTCTCAGGTGAAGGTTTCCTGCCATAATATCCACACATATGTCCAACAATGACAACCTCATTTACTCCAAAAACAGATTTTTGCCTTGATAGTGTCAAGTTCACTTCTTCTAACCTGGCCAAAATCTTTTTACAAGCCGAAATATGATCAGCCACAAAGTATCTGCATCCCTGTTCATCTAGACTCTCATTCTTCTTTTCTTCTGCACACCCCTTAATGGGCACATCATCCAAGAAAGGCATGGTGAGCTGAGGTATGTACTCACGAAGGACCTTATGCATGGCATTCATCATATGCGCAATAGAATTAGTGGCACCTTGAGGCAAGGTACACATCCTGACAAGCCCAATAGGAGTTCTCATAATTGTTATGTCCCTGCTTTCCAAAGCCAGTTGAAACTGATCATATCCTAAATACAAATCACCTAAAGAATAGATGGGACGTCCAACAAATGCTTCTGCAAACTCATCCACAACTGGACCTATACCAACATTCCTGATAGTAACTTTGTTTACTGGCTGCATGTCCTGTATAAATCGAAGAGTACCATTCTTCTTTGGAATCGTAAACCACCTATTTGAGTATGGTGCAGATGAAGGCTCTAGGATTCCCATCCTGATTTTCTCATTCAACAAGTCAACTAGCTTTGGTAGGTGTGCCCTAGGCACTGGAATAGGTTGGAGGCTCCATGGAATATGAGGAATAGTAAAGATCACCATAGGGGCAACAATATCTGGATTTACACATCCAATCTCATGCGAGAAAAAAGCAAACCCCCTTCCATGTCGCTCAAGCATATCCTAAAAGCATTTCTTCTCTGAGGGTAGCAAGAAATCACCATTTTCAATTTTTAATTCAGCAAGAGTCTTTGCTGAAAATTTATGGCCTATATGCTCTAGATTCCTCAAAATTGGCTGCTTGGTAGCCCTCTCTATTTGTTGATCACTGTCAGGTGGAAGCGGTCCAGCTACCAACTTCACCTTCTTATCCACAGTCTTATATTTCGTGTCAACCCTAGCTTCATTATGATCCTCTATATTACTCAAATCATGCTGTGAATCAGCAATTCTGTCCTCTGGTGGGCTGAATATTCTCAGCCCTCTGCTCTATGGACTGCATAGGAACAACTCTAAACTCTGGATGCTGAAATATTTCAGCAGTAAATTCTATTGGCTGAAAATTTTCAGCCCTCTGTGTCTCTATAGGCTGATCATAATTAGCCGGAAACTCTGTTTGCTGAATTTCTTCAACACTCAACACTTTTTGCTAAGTCACCTCAGCCTAGTGCACGGATCATTCAATATTAATTTTCAAATCCCTTGTCGGGTACGATTTTTGGGTTTTTTCAATGTGAACGGGGTTTATCTTGATTGGATTGTCGGACACTTTTTTTTGCACATTTTTTTGTCTTCTCTCACTTCATTCCAGCTAATGGATTTTTCAATATTAATTCTTGTATATGTTTTTAAGTTCGTTTTTCACATTTTTCCCATGTGAATGCCCTCATTTCACCTTGGATGCATTGCTACATTTTTCCTTTATTTTTCCCTCATCGTCCGACACATCTTTTATTTTTTTAGAATTTTATTCTGATACACAATTTGCATGTTATTAATTTTTCTTTATTTTGCCATGTTCCCATGAGCCTCACCTTGCATGTGAACGCTTGTCTTTTTGATTTTACATACCTCGCGACATCCCCGTGGCGTCCCGACTTCCCTGTCGCCGTCTTGGCCCTGTCTGATCCTGTTGACACAAAATTTTTTACCCTGGTCCCATGCTTATGCGCTGGATGAGGGGGGGACTCCCTTGATTTTATTATTCTTATTATTTATCCCTTTTTTTTACATGGAGCACCAAGAGAGACACTAAGAAAAAGGGGTTTCTACTACAAGAAAATCTATCTTGTAACATCAACAAGCTTTTGTTTCATTCTTTAGAGAACCACAACAAGAAAAAGAACAAATCTTCACACAACATCATAGTAGATATCTTCCACGGATTTGATAAAATCAACCATAATCTTTAACATCTTCATAGAATCTATCAAAATTAACAAGAGCACAAAAGAATACACCACTTATAAATGGAAATAAATCACATATGATTCATCTTCATTGTCTTCATATTTCTCTTTCTCAATCTCTCATAGAAGGATACATTGTTTTGATAGAATTGGCTATCTCTGATTCTCTCTTTCTCTCTCAATCAATAGTACATCATCTCCTCACTCCAACACTCAAAAAGCACTCATAATAATCCTTCTTAGGTCGTGGATGCCCCTTCTAAGAGGTGTGTCTGATATGAAAGGTCACCAGAGCTATTACGGTGACTCTTCAAAGCTCATCACTGTCACTTCACTCTAGTCTTCTCTTGAGTCTTCAGCAGCTACTTCTTCCACTTCCTTGAGGTCTTTTGAAATTAAATTCACCTCTTTCCAAGGATAGAAAACTTTCCCAAAGTCACATAGACATTCTACAGAACACTTATAGAAGTATACAAAACATAACAGAATAGAAACAGAGCAGGAACAGAGGCTCTACAGAAGCTCATCATAGGGTTACAGAAGGCCAACAAAAAACATCAGAACCTCATAACTCATACCAAAACCATTCCAAACTATCAAAAACTATTTAATAAGCTTTCAAAAGACCCTACCCTTCATCAATCATCAATCCATGCTTCATACAAAAGAAAATTAGAACAAAACAAAAGCTAAACAGAAGGTATCAGAACCAATCAGAATCTATTAGAATATCACAGAACCTCATATTTCTACAGAGAATCATTATGAGCTTCCAAAACATAATCAATATCATCGAAAATACTCTCAAATACTTCCAAAACAACTGATCAACACTCAAAATCCATAAAAAATCAACCATTCAGGCCTTAAAAACAATAAAAATTAACCAAAAAATCTAATCATTTCAACGTTCAACATATCGTTTTTAATGAATGGTTTATTTTAAGAAATTATTTAACAATGGATAAAATTTTATTAGGCGTTAAACCTTAGCAAGAAAACGATGATTCCTTCTTAAAATGTTAATTACAAATTATTAGGGTAAAGTGGTGTTTTAAATGAAACCAGGACTCCGATACTCAGACTGAGATCTCTAAACACAAATTCATTGATTAAAAATTAAGTGTGTGTTTAACAATTTTATTGAGAGTGGAAAAAGACTAGATTTTTTAATTGATTTTTGTTGTTTTTGAGACCTGAATGGTTGATTTTTGATGGATTTTGAGTGATGATTGGTTGTTTTGGAAGTTTTTGAAAGTGTGTTGGATGATATTGATTATGTTTTGGAAAATCATGATGATTCTCAATAGAAATATGAAGCTTTGTGATGTTCTGGTAGGTTTTGTTGAGGTTCTGATACCTTCTGTTTAGCTTTTGTTTTGTTCTGGTTTTTTTTTGTATGAAGCATGGATTGATGATTGATGAAGGTTGAAATATTTTGAAAGCTTATTGAATAGTTTTTGATAGTTTGTAATGGTTTTAGTATGAGTTATGAGGTTCTGTTGTTCTCTGTTGACCTTCTATAATCCTCTGATGAGCTTTTGTAGAGCCTCTGTCTCTGCTCTATTCCTGTTCTGTTTTGTTCTGTAGATCTTCTATAAGTGTTTTATGGAATGAGGGCATGACTTTGGAAAAGTTTTTAAAATTTTGGAAAGGATGAATCTAAGTTCAAAAGAGCTAAAACAAATGGAAGAATTAGTTACTGAAGACTGAAGAGCAGACTGAAGTGACAGAGACAGAAGTGAGCTATGAAGAGACACTGTAGTGGCTCTGGTGCCCTTTCATACCTCCCATGCCTCTTGGGAGGTGCATCCACGACCTAAGAAGGATTATTATGAGTGATTATTGAGCATTGTAGTGAGGAGATGATGTACTATTGATTGAGAGAAAGAGAGAGAGTCAGAGATAGCCAATTCTATCAAAACAATGTGTCTATCTATGAGAGATTGATAGAGAGAACTAAAGACAATGAAGATGTATACTATGTGATTATTTCCATTCAAAAAAATGGTGTAAAATTTTGTGTTTCTTGTTTTATTTATGGATTTTGTGAATATGTTGAAGATTATGGTTGATTCTATCAAATCCGTCGGAGAAATCTACTACGATGCTACGTGAAGATTTGCTATTTTCCTTGTTGTGGTTTTCTAAAGGTTGAAATAAAAGCTTGTTGATGGTATAAGATAGATTTTCTTGCGATAGAAATCCCTTTTCCTTGGTGTTTCTCTTGGGGCTCCATGTTTTTGGTGCGCAGCCGGGGAAGCTTGCCATCAACAAGCATCATAAGAGATTGAAAATGAAGGAAATGGCATTACCAAGAAGAGGAGAATTCAATGGATGCTTGCAAAGTTCCTTCTTCCACTGAAGAGCTGGAGATTCTTATTGCCAAACCCAATTTCTACAAGAAGTTCATCCCACAATGGCGGAAGCATATTACCATCATGATGCAAACTATGTGTGATGGACTATTTTCTCTTACTGTTGAAGTAGCAGAAACTTGCATCTTGGTGGCAAATTGTTTGGGAACAAACTGAAGAGTAGAAACAGAGAGAATGACCATCCATGGAAGATTTGACATTCATTGAGAAGTTTCTAGACATCAAGTGGGAGATCGTGAAGAAGCTTCAGGAGTCCCGGTCAGTGGAGGTTCACGAAAACAAGAAATAAAAGAGTTGAAATTTGTTCGTGGATACTCAACAGCAAGATACGTGGGATGCTTGGTGCATTGACAACCTCTTGTTTGTTCAATTAACAACCCACTGGAAGTTGGTAGACAGAGTATTCTTTACAACATACACTATTGAAACCATCAAAAGCTGGCATTATTATAATGATGGCACAATAATGATCCTAAGAAGAATGAGTTTTGATACTTTCATAACGGAATATCTCCCCCTTTGTAGTGGTTTGAAAGCTAAATTTAGAGATGTTGAAAATAAGGAAGTAGAAGAGATGTTGGCTAGAGAATCCTCTAGAGACTGAAGCCCCTCTTTGATTCTATTCTGTTGAGTACAGACCAACTATTTGGAGACAACCCCCTAATGAATGATGTAATCAAGAGGCAAGTGTTAGAACGAGTCCAGAGGTGCGTGAGAAGAGAGAATATAAGAATCAAGGCTAAGAACGAGCTTGTAGTAGAAGCCTTCTTTGACGCCCTAAAAGCACTCTTTACAGAAGTCCCTATGGCGACTCAAGGTCCTCTTCCTAGTCAGATTCGTCCTGGTGGAAATATTGATGACAAGCCAACAAATGTAGTCTCATTGCCAATTTTTAAGGGAGAGTACAATGAAGACCCCGATCTTCATGTAGCAGAATTTATGGTAGCATATGTAGCTAACAATGCCAGAACCTTTGAGCATTGATTAGCGATATTCCTCTCCACTTTCAAGGGTGTGTTTCAATGGTATGAGAGACACGCAATAGGAAATTTTGGCATATGGGACGATCTCAAGTTGGCCTTCCTCACTAAATTCAGGTGTGAAGGTTTTGAAGAGCGGATGCGAGAGGAGTTCATGAACCTAAGTCAATCCTCTAGAGAAAGAGTAGAAGATTATGTCTCGTGAATGGAATCCATCCTGAAGAGATGGACTAACCATCATTTGGATGAAGGCATCCAGAAAGGAGTATTCCTCAGAGGCCTACAACCAAAAGTTTGCAAGTTCGTGGAATTAAGAAGACCAATCAATCTGCAAGCTGCAGTGGAAGGTGCAAGATTGTATGATGAAGTTGAAGCAAGGTTGTGAATGACTCCAGGAAGAGGAGCTTTACCTCCTCCCATGCCAGGAATGGTATACCCATCAAATGCAGTCCCAGGAACAGTTCCCTAATCCTATTCCTAGATGCAAACAATGCCACAGTACAATGCACCTAATCCACAGTGGTCACAGACAACAATGCCTCAAATGATGGTTCAACCACAACAACAGTGGTCTCAAACAGTTCCTCTAATGGTGATCAAGAATAGTGGAACCCTACGAGCTAGAATCAATAACCCCAAGTCTCAACAGGAGCTTTGAATTAGAACCAGAACATAGGACCCTCTAGATCAACCCAACCATTGTATGCAGTAATAGCAGAAGCTTCTTAAAACCCTACTACAAGTACTCCAGGAAGTGAAAATCTGAAGGACTACTTATCCAACTCAGTTGCAAGTATCAAGAAAGAGCTTATGGATGTGATTACAGAGCAGCTACAAATATTGAAGGTGAATACTACCAATATATCCACTCCTACGGGAGGTGGGAGAGATGTGATGCATTCTAATACATGGTGTGGAAAGTGCCATCAAGCGGGACATTTAGCCACTAAATGTATCCGAAAACCAACCATTCCTGGAGCATTCTGTTCATATTGTTTGAGAAAAAACCATACAGAGGATATCTGCTCTCTGAAAGAGATGCACGAACGAAGATAGAAAGATGAAAACACAAGATTCAACTTACTAGAATCCAAAATGACAATGCAAGACATTGGACCAAAGCCTAGGGAGTTTGGTCCTAATTTCGGTCCAAGGAGGTTTCCCTCTCAAAGTTACAGAGGACAACAATCTAGAGATCCAAGGTGGAATGTTACAGATGTGGAGAAAATGGTCATATCTCACCGAATTGTCTAAACCCTAGAAGATCTGTGGATTACAAGCCCTTATGCAATCGATGCAAAGGAGAAGGACATACTGCAAAAGATTGTCCAAGTCCAATCCCTGTCAAATCTACTTCTGATACCCAATAGAAGACCCAAGAACCTACTTCCAATTTGGTGGAATTGGAAGCGGGCGCAATAACATGAGCAAAGAAAGGAGAACCTGTAGTTCCAAAAGAGAGCGTTCCTTCTGCCAAGACTGTGAAGTTCAACCTCCTTCAAGAAAAATAGAACAATGCAATCCAGAATAAGGAAGTATAGAACACTACAGAGCCACTGAGAGCTACATAGACATAAGCAGAGACAGGACCAGAGGTCCAGGAAATAGAGGATGCGAAAGTCCCTCCTCATGAAGACGAAGTGCATATGTTGCCGCTCCTGGAAGAAAAAGGGAAGATAAAAATGGGTGTGGCCCCATTTCCCAGTCGATTGGAAAAGCATATGGATCGTATCAAAGAGTATGATTTGGTCAAAGACCTAGACACCTTTAAACCAAACCTAATATTATGACAGTTCTGATGTTGTCTTTGAGTTGCCGAAAGAGATATAAGAGCAACTTGACAAGAAGATGTGGCCTAAGGATTGCTCCCCCAACAATAACAAAGTTCAACAGAGCCTCAGAACCTGTGAAGGAAGTAGATGTGGCTAACACCTTCCTAGATCTTGGAACTTCAGAGATTAGTGTATGGATAGAAGGATGCTTTATTTCAGATGCATTGAGATTGATGGAGGATCATCAATAAATGTAATGATGGATGTGACAATGAATGATCTAGGTTTGCAAGGAATTCAACATATATAGTGGCTTATCAGATTGGCAGACCAAAGCAGAATTAAACTGTTGGGCATCCTCCCATATGTAAAAACAACCCTAGTAGGAAGAGACTATTAGCTGACATATTTGGTGGTCAAACCAAATTCTTATGGGACCTAATACCCTCTTCTCTTGGGAAGACCTTGGCTTTCTGAAGCAAGTTCTAGGATGGACTGGTTCAAAGGCACCCTAACCCTAGGCAGAGGACCCATAAAGTGGTGTTGAAATTGTATGGATCACAAAAAGGTAATGAATCCACATTCATCAAAGTCATAACAGAATCCGCCAATGACGTAACAGATGGTACATTAGGAGATGAAGAGGCTGCTAAACAGATCTTTCCCAAGAAAACAGAGGCACAGTCCCTAACAGTGGGCACTGTAAGCCAACTACCGAAGAAAGCAAAGTCTTTTTCCATGTAAAAATACATTCTGCCTCAACCCGAATTGACTTATGAAATCATATCTGACAGCGAGATAGAAGCACGAATGTACTGTTCTCCCTGTTATATGGCAAACATAAAGAAAGAAGCAGAGTCAGAAGTAGACACAGAGACGGAGGACCTGCTCTTTTTCTATAGAGCCTCTATAGAAGTAGAGACAGAGCCTCTAGAGGAAGAGGATGAAAATGATGAGGAAGAATTATGAAAGTGCAAATGAAGAAGTTCCTCTGATAGCACGCGATCTTGTTGATGTCCTTACAAAGACCTCGGAGGTTGAAGATCTTGGGGTGTTGGATGGAATGATCGTGGTTCGATTTCGGTTGACCAATGGACCACAAAGTATGCAAAATCTGCATAAACAATGGATCAAAGGTATAAAAATTAAGTTCACTAGTGGCTCCTATCGCCTTGACCATTCATTCTAGAGAAATGATGATGATGATGCCCATTGTCAACAGAAGCCAGAGCCATCAGAGCCACGGCTTATAGAAGGTCTGTGCTATGTGACATTCCTAGACGTATCCTTTGAAGATGAATCCCTAAGTCCAGAAGAAATCACCACTCACATAGAAATAAACAAAGCTCTGATACCCTTCTAGCAATCTCACCAGACAAATGAGTCAGTCGTTCAGAAGAAGGACACTGGTTCTAGTAGAACATCAAACGATGACACTACTCCCTTTGAAGGAGTCAGACCTCTATCCAAAAGCAATCCATGGGTCATTTATCCGTGAAGTGGAAGGTGAAAGGCAATTGACATTCCTGGATTTTGACGGTAGTGAACGTCACCTAAAAGTGGGTCTAAATCTTCCAGAAGAAGAACTAGTGGTCTTGCAATAACTACTAAAGGAGAACTTAGACGTGTTTGCATGGTCGTATAAAGATCTAAAGGAGATTAATCCCATAGTATGCCAACACCACATCGATCTAGAGCATGATACCAAGCATGTGAGGCAAAGACAGAGGTGCATGAATCCCAATTATTCTTCTTTGATGAAGGCTGAATTATTGAAGCTCCTTGAAGCTGAGTTAATTTATCCCGTGGCTAATAGCGAATGGTTTCATTCATTGTTGTGATAGTACCCAAGAAGAACGGGAAACTTCAAATATGTGTGGAATTTCGAAAGCTGAACTCCAAGACGAAGAAGAATAATTTCTCTATCCCTTTCACAGACCAACTGTTGGACATAGTGGAAGGCCATGAGCTCTATTCCCTCTTGGATGGATTCAATGGATACAGCCAAGTCCAAATCGTAGAAGAATACCAATCCAAAACAACCTTCACAACAGAATGGGGAACCTATGTTTACAGAGTGATGCCGTTTGGGCTCTGTAATGCTCTTGTCACCTTCCAACGAGTAATGATGGCTGCCTTCCAAAACCATCTGCATGATTTCATTGAGATGTATCTCAATGAATTCTGTGTCTATAGCCTAATACGTGAGCATTGGGGACACCTAGAGCAATGTTTTGACTAATGCCGAGAGTATGGAATCTCTCTCAACCCCGAAAAATGTGTCTTTGGCATCTCATCAAGAGTTCTTATGGGCCATATTTACTCCGCACAAGGGATTGCAATAGACCTGGCAAAGATTGAGAAGATTGCTGCCTTGACAGCACCAACAAAACTCAAGCAACTGAGAGGATTTCTTGGCCATGTGGGCTACTACAAAAGATTTATTGCACATTTTGCAACTAAGGTAGCCCCTCTGCACATGCTCCTAAGGAAAGATGTGGATTTCCTTTGGACTGAATATTGCGAAGAAGACTTTAATACCCTAAAATAGTGCCTCATTAGAGCACCCATCATGCAGCCTCCTGATTGGACAAAGGAGTTCCATGTGCAAACAGATGCATCGGTTCAAGGACTAGGTGCTGTCTTATGTCAAAAAGACCCCTCTAAATTAGATCAACCAATCTATTATGCAAGTTAGAAAGTAACCGAACGCGAGCAAAACTACATAGTGACAGAGCTTGAGTGCTTAGCAATGGTGTTTGCACTGGAGAAGTTTCGACACTATCTATTGTCAAAGCATTTTAAGTTCTACGTGGATCATGAAGCCATGTCCTTCTTGATGAACAAAGCAGATGTCAAAGGACAACTGATGAGATGGTTGCTCATGTTCCAGGAGTTTGATTTTAAAGTGGTCACTAAGCCTGGCCGTTCCCATGTCCTAGCTGATCATCTGTCACGAATCTCTCAAACAGTAGAAGAGGAACAGGATGATCTAGACCTTCCTGATGCTTCCTTGTTTCTAGTCGAAACAGTTACTCCTTGGTTTGCAGACATAGCCAACCTCCTGGAAACTCAATAGTATCCTCCTGGCATCTCAAGCTGTGAGAAGAAGAAGCTTCTGTTGGAATTAGTCCCCTACACCTTGCTAGGCGGTGCACTGTATAAGAAAGGCAAATATGAAGTGTTGCAAAGATGTGTTGTAGGAGTCGAGATGGGGATTATTCTTAAGGTTTGTCATGATGAGCCATGTGGTGGACACTTTTTAAGAGAAGCAACAACCAGAAAGGCTCTGCTCGCAGGATACTGGTGGCCGACCCTCCACAAGGATGCCTATAACTACTGTAAGAGATACGATGCTTGTTAGCGAATGGGGAAACCCACCAAAAGAAGTGCCATGCCACTGCAATATATCCTTCCCCTAAAGCCGTTCGAGAAGTGGGGGATTGATTTCATGGATCCCATTAATCCGCCTACCAGACGAAAGTAGAACAAATACATCCTGGTATGTACAGATTATGTCACAAAGTGGTGTGAAGCTAAAGCTCTGAAGCGGGATGATGATAACAGCGTAGCCCTGTTCATGTATGAGAATATTATCACCTATTTTGGTAGTCCCCTCAAGCTGGTCAGTGATAGAGGTACTCATTTCCTTAACAATATCATGGAAGAGTTGACAGAACTGTATAGGATCCGCCATCGCAAGTCCACCCCCTATTATCCTAGAGCCAACGGCCAATTTGAAGTCACCAATCGCATCCTCTATTGATCCTGACAAGGACGATTACTACAATTGTTGTGATTGGGATGATCGACTTACAGAGGCCCTCTGGGTATACAAAACCTCTTATAAGGTAGCTATAGGACAAACTCCTTTTCAATTGGTGTATGGTACAGAAGCTGTCTTCCCTATTGAGCTGGAGTTGCCCTCTTTGTGAGTGGCAGTTAAAGAACGCCTCGGAGATGATGAGTCCCTCTAGTGCCGTCTGCTGCATTTGGAATGCTTGGATGAGCTTCGACGGATGGCCCTATAGTGCATGGAAACCACTCAAGGGCGACACAAGGCCTATCATGACAGCTTCACCAAGCATAAGGAGTTCAAAGAAGGTGATCTTGTCCTGGCCTATGATTTGTGATTTGGGAAGTTTCCTGGCAAGCTTCAATAACGCTGGATGGGTTCCTATAATGTACTTGCTGTCAATCCTAATGGCTCTATCCAAGTGCAGGCCATTGATGCCTCTGATGATCCCTTCCTGATCAATGGCTATCGCTTGAAGAAGTACTTCCCTCCTTGGGGATCCTAACAATCACAGTCAATGCACCCTTTCCCTTGTGGGCATCCCATTGTCCTTCTCCTTGTGCTTCTAATAGCCCTTATGATCTTCCTCATGAGGCGGTGTCGTTTTGCTACCCCCTCCCAGCCTTCCATCCTTACTATGTTCTCCTCTCATCTAATCTAGCAGTGGTAATGTGGATGGTCCTACCACATGGTATTTCTACCATACTCTTTATTTTTTAAAAAAAAAGAAAGAAAAGAAAAACAAATTGTTATGGGAGAAAATGAAGTGATTCCCTATCATAGCAAGCCTTGTTCTAAGAAAAGGTGGCAAACACCCTTGGGTGGGAAGTTGGCTGTGGAAAATGTGGTAACACCCAACAATCCAGAAAGTTGATTCATTAGTTGACATCTCTAGGACCCAGTTCCAAAGCCGCCTCCCTTGGTGCGCTATGTCCTGCGCCTCTCTGCCGAGCGTCTGACGGCGGTCTTCTAGCAGATGACATGTTCTATATACGATACACAGTTCTGATCTGTTGGCTATCTCCCTAGGTATGCCTCTTCATCAATAGATGAAGCGATCTTCATTGAAAACCCCATGAGTGATGTGAGTTTTCATCCTAACGAGATGGGGATGTGAGTATGGTTTGCCCTCTGTATCTATCATTGAGCATGAGACAAAGGGTGGGGTGAGTGACCAATCATTTTCCTTCAATTCAAATGAGAGGTGCGATGTGTGAATGGAGTATTGCATGCGGGCCTCTCAATGCACACAACAAGATCTGTTCCTGTGCATTGCACTATAAGGCTCCTCGGCCTTCCTTCTTGCACCGTATGCCGGCACAGGATGGGATGCACAGTTGCACCATCAAATGTGCACACATCATACAATCTTTGCACAAGTGACTGTGAGGATTACATCAATGGGTTTCAGGAATGGGCTGCCCTCTGTATCTTTCAATAGAGTGTGAGACAGAGGGTGGATTGAGTGTGACTGGTGTTTCTCCTCAATCGATTCCAAGAGGTGAGGTTGAGGGACATTACAAAAATTGGAGTTAGGTACGTTTCTGTTTCCCTATGCATACATGGGACAGGTCTCTGCCATCATCACAGGACACGTCACCTTCTTTTGTACACTACACAAGGCTCCTCGGCCTTCCTGCTTGCACCTATGCCAGACGGGGTTGGATGTATGAATGCACCATCAACTGTGCACCCTGGCATACTCCTTCTGTCCCATTCCCCTTATTGATTTCTAAACTGGGTGTGCGATGCGGGTTTTCTTCATTATTCACTCGAGCAATGTGAGTTATGGGGTGAGCGACTGTTCCTCCCTTTCTATTTGAGTGACTGTGCACTGAGTGCAACTTTCTTCGTTATCATCAGATTTCCTGTGCCTTCATCAGCAAAGCTACCTCCCTGGGTGCTGCTGCGTGGTCATTGCCCCACTGAATGTATGCTGTAAAGACATCTGGGTATCTCCTGCCGCCGATTGTGAAACAGAACGTGACATCAACCGTCAACCGCAACTCTCGGCAAAATGGGCCAAGTTTTTCTAACCCTACTCCTTTTGCTTGCACATGATAGTAAATGTCTTAAGTGTGGGGATGCCAGCACAGAGTTGATTGACAAGTCTGCGACCGTGTCAATCAATCTATCCTAACCAGTAAGATCTTAAGTGTGGGACACGTCCGTGCACGTCTGCTGTGCATACCCCCTGCATATGTCATTACCCAATCATGCGTGTCTACCACGTACTAGTTCTGCCTTGATGGGGTCTCTTTCTCACCCACCCACCCTCGTACCCCTTGTCGTCGAAACCGTTTTCCTTGTGGTTGCTTTTATTGTGTAAATTTTCCCTTTTCTATGTGAACATACTCTACATTCACCAAACTCCTGATCCAACCTTATAGCCCTGTTTGTCCCTTTGAATGACACATTTTTCTTTCTACATCCCCCTTTTTCGGGTTACTATTTTTGTGTTATTAATTTTTGAAGCTTTTCCTACACAATTGGATGTATTTCTTTGCGAACGCGTCCTTATCGCTTTGGAACAACGATTTGACATACCATCCCTATCCTACGCCTTTCCTTGGACATTTTCCTTTTACCTACCTATTATTATGCTATATGGTTTATTTGTAATTAATTTTTGCGTGGTTTTGTGCATTTTTTACGTACGTTTTTTACATTTTTTTCCATGTGAACATGCCCTATTCTCCTCAAAATTCAATTCTGACTAGATAGCCTTATCTGTCCACCCTTCTTGTACAATTATCCTTTTCCCTCCATCCTGTTTAGCCCTCTGGATTTTTTGTTATCATTTTTATTGGTATTTTCAAGCTCAATTTTTTTGTCTTTTCCATGTGAACGCCTCCTAACCCCATTCGAACTGCGATTTGATGTGACATTCCCGAAGGTTCTATATGTCTGACATTTTTTCTTTTTCCTGCCCTCCATTCTGGTGTACGGAGCATTCGTTATTAATTTTTGAATCCCGTCTCGGATATAGATTTTGGGTTTTTTCCATGCGAACGGGGTTTTTTTTGCTTGGCTCTATGTTCTGATGTTATAGGATTGTTGGGCACAATTTTTTGTACATTTTTCCTTCTTTCCTCACTTCGTTTTGGCTAATGGATTTTTCGATATTAATTAACGTATCCATTTTCAAGGTCGGTTTTTGCATTTTTTGAATCCTTGGATATGCATTTTATTGTGCTTGCCCTATGAATCCCCTTCCCATGGACATTTTTCCTTTTTACTACCCTTCATTTCGGTGCTCGGATCCTTTTATATTAATTTTCGCGTCCCGTTTCGAGGGTCATTTTTTGATTTTTTCTAGGTGACCAAGTCTTATCTCTATTGGAATGGTGTTCTGACATGATAGGCCTGTCTGGCTTGACTTTTCTCACAACTTTTCTTTTTCTTGCATTTCCATTCGGCAAACGGATTTTTCGATATTAATTGTCGTATGGGTTCTCGGGCCTGATTTTTGCCTTTGTCCCATGGGAACACCCTGACTTGATCTTGGACACCTCGTTGTACTTTTCCACAGTCTCCCGCTCGCCTTCCAGCACAGTTTTCCTTTTTACCACATTGCGTTCCGACTCACGGTTTGCATGTTATTAAATTTTCTTTGTTTTGTCGTGTCCCAGTGCACCTCGCCTCGCACGTGAACGAGCAAGTTTTTGCTTTTACGCGCCTAGCAATGCCCTAGTGGCGTCCCCGCCTTCCCATCGCCGTCTTGGCCCTCATTGCTTCCCGCCACTGTAAATTTTTTTACCTTGCCCCACGCCTAAGCACGAGACGAGGGGGTTCTTTTAACTATTTTTCTCTTTAGTTATTTATTTATTTTTCATTTAAAAAAAACAAAATTCAAACCTACCCCCCAGACAGTTCCTCCTGCTTCCCTTCTCCTCTCTCTCTCCTTTTCTTTCTCTCTCTCTCCTTCTTCTCTCTCCCCAACCCCTCCCTCTCTCTCCCCTCTCTTTCTTATTCTTCTTCTTCTCTTCTTTCTCTTGTTTCTTCTCCTTCCTTCCTCTTCCTTCTTCTCCCCATCTTCTTCTCCCCCTCCTCCTCCCCCTCCCCTCTTCTTCTCCTCCCGCTTCCCTCCTTCCCCCTCTCTTTCTTTCCTTCGCCTCCCTCCCTCCTTCCTCTCACTCCTCTTCTTCTTTCTTCCTCCCCTCTCCTCCCCCTTTCTTCTCCTTCTTTTCCCTCCACCCTGTCGCCTCATACCTCCCTCCATCCCACCCCACTACCTACTCTCCCCTCCCCCCAGCCGCCTCCTACCTCCCTCCACCCCGCTGCCTACTACCTCCCTCCACCCTAGTCAACCACTTCTCCTGCCCGCCATCTTCGCTGGCCTTCCCCCCCACATTACTCGCCGCTCGCCATCTCAGCTGGCCTCCCCCCCATTTCCCTCCCTGCCCGCCTGTGGCCTCTCCCCTCTAATTTGGCCCCCCCTCCAATTTCCCCCCTACTTTGGCCCCCCCCTCCAATTTGCCCCCCCCCCTCCCCCTCCTCTAATTTGGCCCCCCCTCTATTTTGGGCCTACCCCCTCTTTTTAACCCCCTACCCATTTGTCCCCCCGCCCAGTTGTTTACCTCCCTACCTTGCCCATTACACACCCCCTTCCCACCCCCCTCCTAAGCCCTATTCCCACCCCCCCACGGAAATCTTAACCCCCCCCGGTAGCCCCCATTCCCCCCAACCCTTTCCCCTTTCCTTCCTTACCTACGCCCCCCTTCCCACTCACTCCCCCACTTCGTAGAAACCCTGTCACCGGCGGTTCCCCTTTGTCCCCTCCTCTTTCGCTTCCTCCTCCCGCGTTCGTGGGCATTTACGGGTCTTCATGTCACGTTTGCGGGCATTCCTGCACGTTGGGGCATTGCTATGCCGTGTTGTCACTGAGCTGCATGCAGGTCTTTCCGTGCGAGGACGCGCGTCTCGCCTTGTCCGTGCGGTGGTGCATGCCGTCCGGGCACACGCTACTGTTCACATGCAACTCGTGTACCTTCTCTTATTTTTCAAAAACCCAGTAACACTCGAAAAGAAAAAAACACCTAAAATCCTTTAAAAAATCAATCATAATTTTTTTAAATGAAAATTCAATTTAAAAATAGAAAAATAGCTGAAATATTCATTACTAAATTGGAAATTTTTTTGGTTTATCTTGTTGATTATAATATAGAGAATTAATTGCACAAAATTTAAATCCTTTAAAATTTATTGAAAAGTACAAAAAAATCAATAAAAATCCAAAAAATTAAAATTAAAATTAGAAAAATCATAAAAATTACATCAATACATTTGACTACTTTTAGAATATTTTTATGTGTTGAAAAATCCTTGACACATGATCACCCTATTATTTTCAGGCCAAAATGTTAAATTTTTACCTAGATTAATAGAAATTTTATTTTAAATTCCAAAAATAGGCTAAAAATTTACTGAAAATTATAGATCCATTGTTGAAGCCTGATGGTTTAATTCTCACTCAGGGTTGATTGCAGAAAGCTAGTTATTAAATTTATTAAAAATAACCATAATAAATGAAACATTAAAAAAACACATAAATAACGTCCAATAAAAATGATAATAACACCCAAATATTAATCCGAATTAACTAAACCAAATATGAACCAACTAACCTCGCCTTCATATTTTTTTAGAAAAAGAATAAGGTGTTTCATTTTTTTTAGTAGCAGCTTTTACTTTTTTGTTGGACTCATTACATCTTGGGATCCATCCGTGTGCCCTCCGTCTCTTGCATACACACCCCTGCCAAGTATTTATATTTCTTGCTTTATTTATTTACTTTGTTACCCCTTAGCCACAGTTAATGGTTAAAATGAATTTAAACCACTCACTTTTTCACGCGCACTCGCGCTAAACACACATTTTTCTAAACAAATAAAATGAACGAGCTATTCACTTAGCACATGCTTCGTGTGCTACAGACACAACTAAGTTTATTAAAAATGAACTCGCCGTCATGAATGCACGTACTACACAAAAAGTGCTAAACACATACTAAATTTTTAATTAATGAATATGCATTTAGAGACCTGAGTCTAGGTATCGAAGTTCGGGGTCCGGTGAAAGCACCGTTTTACCCTAATAATTTATAATTAATATTTTAAGAAGGAACCACTATTTTTTAATTAAGGTTTACAATTTAATAAAATTTTATCCATTTTTTTAATAATTTATTAAAATGAACCCTTCACTAAAATCATTCCCCTCATCGCACTTTTTTCATTTTCAATAAATGCGCTTTGTGGGATGGGCACGTGTAGTCTTTCAAGTTGTCATTGCTTATAAAAGTTCTAGTTATGTCATGAGAGGGTTATTGAGGTATTATGGTTTGATTGTATGCTACAATTATGGGTGCGGTATGTAGTTTTCTTTTCTGCCTGATACAGGGTCTCGGGTGCATGTTTGTTGCATAGTATGAAGTGTTCGGTGTCAGAGAGAGAACTAGGGAGAGAGAAAGAGGAGAGAGAAAGTCTGCAGAGGAGAGAGAAAGATAGGAAAGATGAAGAAGCCATGAAAGCTTAGAGCAAGAAGGGAGAGAAAGATTGTAAATGTATTGATTTGTCAAAAGATGTGAAAAATTACAACTTCTCTCCTTATATACCAATGTCTGTGTGTCATGGCATATCATTAACATACTAATTATTCCCAACTTCTTACAATCCATCCCTTCCCAAAAGTTTTTGTCCTAAAAAACAAACCTAGAAAGAGCTAAAGAAGAGATGGATAGAACAGAGTACTACTCTGTTTTACAGCTTTACAAATGGGAAATGAATGAAGAATTATCATTACAAGGGCTGAATTTGAAGAACGGAAAGAGAACCCAACTATATACATGATTTGAAGAACTTCAGAAGCAAATGGAGCCATAGAATCTTCAACAAATAGTTCCAGAAGAAAGTAGAAAGCTTGCTGAATAAACAGTCCCTGCTGGACCAAATCTGCCATAACTTTTGATAGAAGTGTCCAAATTAGATGTACCACATATCAAAATGAAGCTCTTGAAGAGTACTTTAAGCTCATGTAGATAGCTTAATTCTGAAAATGAAGTATGATAAAAACTGTTCTAAAACAGCGTGCTGTCCTGAACCAGTCTGCATCAATATTAGCTCCATAAGCAATAGGCTTCAGCCACCAATGTACTCATCCAATATTGAATCAGGTCTCCAAGAAGCCTCTTCAGAGGGTAAACCTCTCTATTTAATCAAATATTCCACAATAGAACGTGATCGAAGCTTCTTTTCACGCTGACCTATAACAGCCTCTGGGATGTACTGAACAAGACCTTCATCAATAGGTGGCAGCTCATCAACTATATCCACTGGATCACCATAATAGGGCTTGAGCTGACTATCATGGAAGACGTTATGAATCTTTGTAGAAGAGGGAAGCTCTAGTCTGTATGCCAAATCTCCAATCTGCTTAAGGATCCTGTAAGGGCCATAAAATCTGTGGGCAAGCTTATTACTGGATCCATCTTTCAATGTAGAGTACTTAGATTTGGGCACCTTCAACAAAACCAGCTCTCCTTCCTGGAACTCTAAAGGCCTCCTCTTCTCATTAGCATACATCTTCATCTGATCTTGAGCCTTCCTTAGATTCACCTTGCATTGCTGAAGAAGGGTCTGCATTCTTTCCAACTCTTCCTTCCCATGAGGGTTGATCTTTTCATTAAAAATGACTGTGGGTAAGGGCACCTTGTAACCATACAAAGCCTCAAAGGGTGAAACTCCTATGCTTGCATGAGTGGAATTGTTATAAGCAAACTCAGCCAGGTGTAACCAAGAATCCCATGAGGTTTGGACATCATAGCAAAAATGGCGAAGATAAGTCTCCAACCATTTATTAACTCTCTCTGTCTGTCCATCAGTTTGGGGATGATAAGCCGTAGATGGAGCCAACTTAGTACCCATAGATGTAAATACCGCTTGCCAAAAGTTACTCATAAACTTTGAGTCCCTATCATGGACAATCACCTGCGGTAATCCATGTAATCTGAAAATATGCTCCATAAACTGATTGGCCACTTGAGAAGCAGTAAACTGAATTTTTGTTTGGGATAAAATGAGCTGCTTTGGTGAGTCTGTCAACCACCACATAAATACTATTCCACCCCTTCTTGGTAGTAGGTAAGCCAGTGATAAAGTCCATAGTAATATGAGTCCATTTACCCGTAGGAATAGGCAATGGCTGCAACAAACCTCCTGGCTTATGGGTGCTATCCTTATTTTGCTGACAAGGCATACACTTCATAACGAAGTCCTTGACATCTTTCCACAGTCCTTTCCAATAAAAGCTCTTGCTGATCCTGTCATAAGTCTTGAAAACTCCCAAATGTCCAGCTAAAGGCGAAGAATGTAACTCCTCCATAATTTTCCACTTGAAAGAAGAAGTAGAGGGAATAACAACCTTGCCCTTCCACCAAATAAGACCATTTTTAAGCTGGTAATGCGAGTTTTCTTCCATAAGACCTTGCTGTAATTTCTGAAAGATTTGGCTGAATTCCTCATCTAAGAGATATGCCTCTTGTAGCTCTTCAATGCAATCACTATGTAATTCTGTCATGGCTGACACTTTGCAGGCCCACATACGAGAAAGAGAATCAGCCACTATGTTATCTTTGTCCCTTGTATGAGTGATGTCAAAGTCATAATTTTGTAATGTTGCTACCCATCGTCGTTGCTTTGGAGTGAGATTTGACTGAGTAAGGAAATACTTGAGTACCCGATGATCACTATGTACTCTGAATCGGCTGCCATATAAGTAATGGTGCCATTTCTTGATTGCATGCAGGATAGCCAACATTTCCTGGTCATAAACATTCATGGCCATCTCCTTATTTGTAAGCTTACGGCTTTCAAATGCAATTACTCCATGCTCCTGAAGCAAAACAGCCCCAATGCCACGGCCACTAGCATCACACTGTATAGTAAATTCTTTGGAGAAATCCGGGCATACAAGAATAGGAGCAAAAGTAAGTAATTCCTTTAACTGGTTGAAGCTGCTATCTACAAGAGCATCCCAAAAGAAAGCCTCTTTCTTCAACCTGTCAGTTAAAGGGGCTGCAATTGCCGCATAATGCTTTATAAATCTGCGATAGAATGAAGATAGACCAAGAAATCCTCTAAGAGAGGTAGTAGTAGTAGGCATTGGCCAATCTTTTATGCATTGCACCTTCTTGGGATCAGCCTGTATTCCTTTTTCACTGACTATATGTCCCAAGTATTCCACTTCAGTCTACATGAAAGAACACTTCTTCTCCTTAGTAAAAAGCCTATGATGTCTCAACACATCAAAAACCTTTCTCATATGTGACAAATGATCCTGTAAAGTCTTGCTATAGATCAAAATGTCGTCAAAGAACACCAGGACAAACTGAAAGAGGAAAGGTTGTAGAATCTTATTCATCAGGCTTTGAAAGGTAGCTGGAGCGTTTGTAAGGCCGAATGGCATCACCAAGAAATGGTAGAGCCCACGATCAGTCCTAAAAGCAGTCTTGACTTCATCACCCTCTCTCATGTGAATCTGATGATACCCTGATCTCAAATCAATCTTCGTGAAGAATCGAGCCCCCTTAAGCTCATCAAGAAAATCATCTATCCTGGGTATAGGATACATGTTCTTCACTGTTATCTTATTGAGATCCCTGTAGTCAATGCACATTCTGAAAGATCCATCTTTCTTTTTGACTAACAGGACTGGGGATGCATAAGGTGAAGAACTTGGTTCAATGAATCCCATTTCAAGAAGCTCTTTGATTTGCTTGGCTACTTCCTCTCGTTCACATTTTGATAGTCTGTAAGGTGGCTTATTGATTGTCTTTGAGTTGGGTTCCAAATCAATGGGGTGATCCACCGCTCTCTTAGGAGGCAATGAAGTAGGTACTTCAAATAAATCTCTATACTCCTCAAGAAGAGCTATCAAGGCTGGATGGTTTGCTGAATTATTGGGCTGATCCTGTGTTTCTTTGTTCAAATGCAATACAAATATCTGTGAGCGCTTCTTGTACTCTTTCTTGAGTTGTTGAATGGTGATAAGCTGAAAATCAGATCTACTAGGGATTCCCTGTAAACGGATGAGCTGTCCATTGGAGAAAAACTCCATATATAATTGTGAGAAATCCATAGTAATCCTGCCTAAGGTCATCAACCAATCACAACCAAGTACAATATCTATGGGCCCCATTTCCAAAGTGATCAGGTTTACTTTGACTTCAAAATTTTCAGCCATCTGCAAAGAAACTTGTGGGCAAATCTGTGTGCTGGTTTCCTCTTCACCATTAGCCACTTGTACTCGAATGGGCTGCTGTAAGTCGGTGGGAATACAATTCAACTTGTACATAATAGATTTATTGACAAAACTGTGAGTACTGCCACTATCTATCAAGATGAACACTGGCTTTCCACATATGCTTCCCTTCATACGAAGTGTATTAGGGCTCTTAGATCCCGTCCAAGCATCCATAGAGATAGAACAATTAGTGGCAGTAGGCAACTCATTACAAAATCCACCAGGATCAAATGGAATATCACCGCTTGGATCAAAAGGAAAAGAGTCAGATGGATCATAAAAGTACTCCTGTCCACCATCATCCTCGAAATCTTCATTTTCAGCATTGATTGTGACTGCATTAGCTTCATCTATGTCATTTTCAAAGTCCTCAAGAACTAGCATACTCTGAAACTTTGGCTTGGCATTTTTGTATACACACTTTGAAGCATGGTCAGGAGTATACTTTTCTCCACACTTGAAGCATAAGCCTTTGTCCTTTCTTTCCTTGTAAAGATCCATGGGAATATTTTTGGAATTTGTATTGGCTGAAGTGGACTTAGGCTTATTGTCACCCTGCTTAAATTCAACCTTTGGACTGTTTGCTGTCCTGAAATTGCTTTGAAGCCTAGAAGCATTAAATGGAGGATAAATTGGTATCCGTAAGCTCCCACTAGGCATATGATTGCTGCCATAAATGTTACCAACTTGCCCTTGCTTTAAAACAGTCCTTGGCTGTCCATAACTTGGCTGAAATGAAGACTCTTTCCTATACTTTCTTCCATAGCGCTCTGCAAGCTCAATAGCCTTGAAAAGTGAAGTAGGATTCTGCACCATAACATCAGTTGACAAGGATGGTTCTAAACCATACATAAACTTGTGTAACTTGGCCTCATCACTGATGTTTTCCACATACATGGTCAAGTTGAGGAATTGGTTTGTATATTCTCTTACACTTAGGCCCCTTTGTTCCAAACCATACCATCTTCGTTCTAACTTCTCTTTTTCAAGAGGTGAAACAAAGACTTCAGCCATAAGTGCCTTGAAAGCTTCCCAATTCTCAATAAGTACATTCTCTTTCTTGATATACCCCCACCAAGTGTGGGCAAATCCTTCTAAGTGCAAGGAGGCAAAGTGTATCTTCATATCATTAGTTTTAGTAAATATGTCAAAATAAGACTCCATCTTAGAGGTCCATTCCTCTAATTCTGATGGTGAAGATGACTGGCCATTGAATTTGGATAAAACAATTTTGTCCTTGAATTCTTTATCATGAAAGGGTTGCTGTCCCAAAACTGGCTGATCAGGATTTCTAAGTACAGAACCCCCAAATTGAGACTGAAATCTTTCAACAGGTGGCTGAGAATTACCATGTAATCTTCCTGTTGGTAAGGCACCCCTAGAATGCTAAGTATGCAATCCAAAAGCTTGAGTATTGGCTCCGTTCAAACTGTCCAAATAGTCATCATGCCTTTGTGAAGCTTCTCCTACTTCATACTGACTATTTGGAATACCTCTTCTTCCAATGATTCCATCTCCATGACCATTTTGGTTGGATGGCTGAAGTGGGACTGAAGGGTCACTATTTGAACAAGCCTTCTCATTAGCTTCTTTTGATGCCACTTGTAATTGTAAAAGTTTAGAGATTTGTGCCATGAGTAGGTCATTGGATAATACTAACTTTTCCATAAGAGCCTTGGTTTGATCAGTAGATTGAACCATCTGATCCATTCTTGACAACATGGCCTCATGTCGCTCTCTATGCCTTAGTTTATGAGCACACAAAGTATCATTGAGTATACTAATTTCTCCTTGTTGTTGAAACTCTTCAGGGTTCTCTTGAAGTATACTTTCCATCATGAAATCCCTGATTTGCTGTGCATAATCCTCCTGGACCTTATTTTTGCCTTTATGCCCTGCCATACTAGTGCAGTCCTGCAGTACCCCCTGTTAGTAAAACGGCTATAACTTTGGCTAGAAAACTCCGATAAGCCCGGTTAACCATCCTTTACCCTAGTTACCTTCAATTTTGCATAAAATTTGGTGACGTCCAACCATTTAAGCCTTTACCTGCCATATCTGACCTTGGATATATCCAGATGTAGTCATTTGCTAACTGTAGTTGTCCTGCAGCACTCCACTAGTCACTGTCTTGTACCATTTTTGTCTGAAATTGGTTTTGAAATAGGAAAATAGGAGTGAAAATGGAAGAAAATAATGGATCAAAGACTGAAGCTCTGATACCACTTGTCAGAGAGAGAACTAGGGAGAGAGAAAGAGGAGAGAGAAAGTCTGTAGAGGAGAGAGAAATATTGCAGGAAGAGAGAGAATAAGAGTGACGAGGAGAGAGAAATACAGAAAAGATGAAGAAGCCATGAAAGCTTAGAGCAAGAAGGGAGAGAAAGATTGTAAATATATTGATTTGTCAAAAGATGTGAAAAATTACAACTTCTCTCCTTATATACCAATGTCTGTGTGACATGGCATATTATTAACATACTAACTATTCCCAACTTCTTACATTTGGTCGCATATGTGTAGCGGTCATATAGAATTTTTTCTAGGATGTGGATTGTTTGGGGTGGTCAATTAGTTACTCACATTCATGTATGCTTATTTTGGTCGATTTCTTTTTTATGGATATTTTGTTGTTTTGTTGGCATTCCCTGTGACTGTCTGTCTGTGTGTGTAATCTATCTGAATGGCACCTCAAGCTCCTCCTCCAATCCAGTACGTCCCATTGGTCTCTCACGATTATTCTTTATTGTTGGAGTCTAAACTTATTGGCAAATTAGGCTTAACAAAGTTCATCGCACTCTCATTACCACTCATCCCAGAGGATATTGATACTTGTGATCAATTTCTAGCCTCTTACAGTAAGAGGTATGGTCCTGTTAGAGGAACCGTTGTCCAATTGAAACCTAAAAGTGTGGGCAAGGCTTTGTCATTACCCTATCGGGGAGACTCTTTCCCTATTGCTAGACAACTGTTCTTGAATGAGGATATCCTTAAATTGTGGCAAAAGCAAACACATGATGTGTTGGATCCCAAGAAAGTTCTTACCACTTCTGGCATTAGTGTCTCCATGATCTCCAATCCTGCGTGGAAGCAGCTATGCCAGTTCCTTCAGGACAGGTTTATGCCTGCCAAGACACCCTCCAATTACCTTTCAAAGGAGTTTTTTATAGCTTCTAGAATCGTGTTAAAAGGCATAATGATTGATTGGAGTTCTTAGCTTCTGTTCAAAATGGATCAACACTTTGTTAGAGCTACCAGGGTAATGTCACTAATGTTACATTTGGATCCTATCTTTCTATCTTTTTTGCATATGTTGCCCCTTCGAAGGAAGTTCGTACCTTGATAGTTGATCCACCAGATGCTCCTCCCCCTACTGAACACTCTGATGTCGTCATTGAGGATCTTAATCCTATCCCTCCTATGGTAGTTCAGAGGAAACACTTAAAAGGAGTGGTTGAATCAGCTCCAGCTCCTCCTCCAGTCTCAGTTCCTGATCAATCTAGCAGTCACCTCCCAATTTTCCTCACAACGCCGAATCTTTTTAGAGCACATCGTGAGGGTACTCTAGAGATTTCCATCCCTTCAATGCAATGCTTGGTAACTAGAGATGCAATTCCCTTCTTATGTCAAGATGTTCAACGTTCTATTGAGCTCTCAGTGACTACATGTATCCAACAACTCTATTTCTCTTGCTATGATGAAGTACAACAGACCAAAGAAGAGCTGACAAAAGCAAATGCAAAGCTAGCTTTTGCTTATGAATGTTTTTCTGATCTTTGTACTCAAATGGAGCAACAAACTAAGATCATTGATGCTCATAAAATGGAAATTTCTAGTTTGCACCCTCAGTTGGTTGACACTAACACTCAAGTGGTTAATGTAATTGAGGAATGAGATAGATTGTTGAAAGAATCTCACGAGCTTCAGGCTTTGCCAACCACCCAGACAGAGGAGCTTAAAATAGCAAATATCACCTTAGACCAGAGCCGAAACTAAATTCAGCACCTTAACAAGCAACTGGTCCAATCACATTGTTCTTCACAGAGCCCTATTGTGCAACCTGTTCATTCTTTAACCCTTGCGGACTTGGCAATTCTCCAGAGATAGGCCACATTATGTCCGTTGTTTCAAGCTAAAGTGAAAAGATTACAGTCCAGGATGGATTTATTATGGTCTACATTTGAGCAATTTCAGGAGTATGTTCCTCCTGGCCATTCCTTTTTTGTCCACTATCAGCTGCAGAAGTTGGCATTCTATATTAAGCTCTCAAAGATGGATCTATCTCTTCCAGAGGATGGTTGGAGTGGAGCCTGGTCTTTTGATTTGCTGACAGAAGTTGTTCGTATGGTCTTTGAAGATTCTATGACTTTGGATACCATGCTGCTGTCTTATATGTATCTATGAGGTGATCTATTAATTCCAGATGATGTAGATCTGGCTTGGTATGTAGGGGATGTGGTCTTACAAGCTGCCTTATATGTCAACCATTTGGAGTTGAGGATAGATGAAATGTTCCAGTTCTATTCTTCTAAAGTGACTACTTGCCCTGACATTTTATGGCATTCAATGATTGATTCTATAGTCCTGAACCAACGACAGAATAGAGTCTCTATTCATGTGCAGAACACTAACCAACTGAGGGTGGATCTTTTAGCTTATCTTTCCAAGAACCATCCATTTGATTCATCCTTTTTTTATGCCTACCATCAATGATATGTTTTAGGTCCCTCTATTCTTAGCTTATTTTATTATCAAAAAATGGCCCATCGCTATGATGCTTATTTTCCCTTTATCAATCCAACTTAGCAGCCATCTTACCTCTCCTTTTTCAACCTCAGGGTTGTCAAGATTGTGGGAGAGAAGGAAGGAATCTCGCTTGAAGCTTTCTTGCTTGCACAATGGGGGAAGACACACAAGGGTGGAGGCTGAAAACAGTTTTCCTCTTCTTAGTTGTGTAAGCCAAAAGAACTCAAGTACAAAGAAATAGAAGAACCCTCTATATGGGTCTCAAACCAAACTCAACTAACTAAGGTGGCATACTAACTGAGCCACGAACTAGAATAGATAAGGATAGCTATCATGTAGCTATTATTCATGGGCGGTGTACCAACCGCATCTGCAACTGACACGTCGGTGACATAAACACACAACGGTCACCCTGGCGTATCACGAGTGGAGCTCGATATCTCAACACTCCCCCTCGAGCTCAATCCCAATTCCTGCACACCAAGCAGGTCTCTGAACTTGCGCAGCTTCTCTGCGCCCAATGCCTTCGTAAATATGTCAGCTACCTGATCCTCTGTGCTGACATAAACTAGATCAATAAGACCTAGTAAAACCCTCTCCCGCACATAGTGATAATGCACCTCAATGTGCTTTGTTCTAGCATGATAGACTGGGTTATTTGCCAAGTGTATACTACTCATGTTGTCACAATAAATGACAACTGGTCCATCTGTAGACTGATGCATATCATAAAGTAGCTTATGCAACCAAGCTACCTCACATGCAGCCATTGCTGCACCCCTATACTCAGCCTCTGTGCTCGACAAGGCAACTGTAGGTTGTTTCTTGCTGCTCCAAGTGACTGCAGCACTCCCAAAAGAGAACACATATCCACTGGTAGATCGTCTATCAGAAATACTACCAGCCCAATCAGCATCAGTGTATCCATGCAACTGTATCTGAACCCCAGTCTCATAAAATAGTCCATACTGCAATGTGGACTTCACATACCTGAGTATGCGTCTAGCCGCATCCAAATGTGGTTTCCTTGGAGCCTGCATAAACTGACTTACCAATCCAACAACATAGCTCAAATCTGGCCTGGTAATAGTCATATAAATCAAACTTCCTACTATGCGTCTGTACATAGTAGGGTCTTCTAGAAGCTCACCTTGAAATTGTGAACCAGCATAATAATGAGTGTGCAAGATTTTTAAGGAAGGAATGGCTAAAACATACTAAGGCTAAATTTGGGAAAACCACATACAATGATATCTACACATACAAGTACACCATGATCAATAGCCCTAAACCTTGGCTCTGATACCATGTCAAGATTGTGGGAGAGAAGGAAGGAATCTCGCTTGAAGCTTTCTTGCTTGCACAATGGGGGAAGACACACAAGGGTGGAGGCTGAAAACAGTTTTCCTCTTCTTAGTTGTGTAAGCCAAAAGAACTCAAGTACAAAGAAATAGAAGAACCCTCTATATGGGTCTCAAACCAAACTCAACTAACTAAGGTGGCATACTAACTGAGCCACGAACTAGAATAGATAAGGATAGCTATCATGTAGCTATTATTCATGGGCGGTGTACCAACCGCATCTGCAACTGACACGTCGGTGACATAAACACACAACGGTCACCCTGGCGTATCACGAGTGGAGCTCGATATCTCAACAAGGGTGTTCCTGAAATTCCAATCTTTACCTATTGTTATTTCATTGAAGATTGAGTCTTTTCCCCTTCTCCACCTTGTTCTTCTCCATCTATCCAAATACCTTCCACTTCTCTTGCTTATCAATTAACACATTTCTTAACTCATTTGCCTAAATTCTTAGCTAATCCTTCTTTAGCTTATTCCTCATTTTATGATTTTTCCTACCCATCTCTTCATCCTCTTTTACTCATTCCTCTTCCATCTCCTACCACTTCTATTTCTCAACTCCCTCAGTTGGTTAGTGGGTATGAAGGATTTGATCAGTAGATTCCAAGAAGAAGAGGATGGAGCTCAACAAATTCTCTTACAGGACCACAGATTAATTGGCCATTAATTCCAGGGGATTTGACAATTGCTAGTCAATCATACTAATATTATTTCCATTTTGCGTAACAATATTCACAATCTCTAGATTCTTTAGTGAGATTGACAACCCATTTTGCTTGGTATCTAGCATATATGCATAGGCATTCCCATAACGATCAAAAGGCCATTCCCAAGCTTTGTATGAATGTTAATGTGAACATTGATTCCCAACAACTAGATGTCCAAAAATGATCCATGGATAAGGATTCATCTATAAAAGATTTTGGAAGATTCTGAAAGAAATGAAGGTAGCACATCCTTTCTAGCAAAATAAGGTATTTGCTAGATAGACAAAGGGCATGAAAATATAGGACATCTAGTTATTGGGAATCAATGTTCACATTGACATTCATACAAAGCTTGGGAATGGCTTTCAAGAGGGATCATCTTCACTGATATCCCTGGATGTATCTTTTATGCTTTTTAAGGCTATATGTCTCTTTTGGAGGTGCCATTCAGATGGTTGTTTTGTGTTTATGATGTATTAATTTTTATGTGATGAATTCATGCTGGTTGAATAATGGATTTGTTCGAGAACTCTCTTTTCGACTATTGACACTAAGGGTGATGGTGGATGGAAAGCCTACGATGCAAGCTGAAGAACCTTTTATATCCTTTACAAATTTGTCATGACTTTCTATTATTTATAAGATGTGTTACTAAATAATGGTGTTTTTCTTTAGTTGTGTTCTTTCTTAGATACATGACAAAGTTGGGGTCGTGGTGGGGCGATTATTGAAGAAAAAAGATCAAATTGAGCTCTTTATTGACCTTATATTCTTCTTTTCCTTAGGTTGCGAAGATGCTTCCTTTCTAAGTGTGGGGATATGTTGAGAGTGGAAAATGACTAGATTTTTTGACTGATTTTTGTTGTTTTGGAGGTTTGAATGGTTGATTTTTGATTGGTTGTTTTGGAAGTGTTTGAAAGTGTTTTAGATGATATTGATTTTGTTATCTCATGATGATTCTCAGTAGAAATATGAAGCTTTGTGATGTTCTGGTAGGTTCTGTTGAGGTTCTGATTGGTTCTGATATCTTTTGTTTAGCTTCTGTTTTGTTCTGATTTTCTTCTGTATGAAGCATGGATTGATGATTGATGAAAGTTGAAATCTTTTGAAAGCTTATTGAATAGTTTTTGATAGTTTGGAATGGTTTTAGTATGAGTTATGTTGTTCTTTGTTGACCTTCTGTAACCCTCTGATGAGCTTGTGTAGAGCCTCTATCTCTGCTCTATTCCTGTTCTGTTCTATTCTCTAGATCTTCTGTAAGTGTTTTGTGGAATGAGGATGTGACTTTGGGAAAGTTTTCTAACTTTTGGAAAGGATGAATCTAAGTTTAAAAGAGCTAAAACAAATGGAAGAAGTAGCTGCTGAAGACTATAGACTGAAGTGATAGAGACAGAAGTGAGCTATGAAGAGACACTGTAGTGGCTTTGGTGCCCTTTCATACCTCCCATGCCTCTTGGGAGGTGTATCCACGACCTAAGAAGGATTGTTATGAGTGATTACTGAGTATTTTAGTGAGGAGATGATGTACGAGAGAGAGAGAGAGAGAGAGAGAGAGAGAGAGAGAGAGAGAGAGAGAGAGAGAGAGAGAGAGAGAGAGAGAGAGAGAGAGAGAGAGAGAGAGAGAGAGAGAGAGAGAGAGAGAGAGAGAGAGTCAAAGATAGCCAATTCTATCAAAACAATGTGTCCATCTATGAGAGATTGATAGAGAGAACTATGAAGACAATGTAGATGAATACTATGTGTTTATTTCCATGAAAAAAAATCGTGGTTCTTTTGTGTTTCTTGTTCTATTTATGGATTTTGTAAAGATGTTGAAGATTATGGTTGATTCTATCAAATCCGTGGGAGAAATCTACTATGATGCTGCATGAATATTTGTTATTTTCATTGTTATGGTTCTCTAAAGGATGAAATATATGAGATAGATTTTCTTGTAGTAGAAACCCCTTTTCCTTGGTGTTCCTCTTAGAGCTCCAACTTTTTGTGTAGTGCGTGCATTTGTGACGGCGCTTCAATTTTAATAAACTTAGATGTGTTTGTAGCGCACGAAGCGTGTGCGAAGTGAGCGGCTAGTTAATTTTTAAGTTATTAGAAAAATGTGTGTTTGGTGCGAGCACGCGTGGAAAAGTGGTTGATTAAAGTTTATTTTAACAATTAACTGTGGTTATGGGGTGAAAATAAATAAATAAATAAGAAAATATAAAAAATAAATATGTGGTAGGGTTGTCTATGTAAGAAACTGAGACCGCACGAATGGGTCCCAGGATGCAATGAATCTAACAAAAAAGCAAAGGCCACTAATTGAAAAAAAATGAAACACCATATTTATTAAAGAAAAAAGGAATATTAAGGCAACGTAAATGTGGTCATATTGAGTTTGGTTAGTTGTGAGTAGGGTTTGCAAGTTGTTATTATTTTTATTATTAGTTATATATATTTGTTTATTTTTATTTTTTGATGTATTATGATTTTTGTTGTAATTTTTTCAATTAATGATCTTTCTGAAATCAACCCTGAATGAGAATTGAACCATTGGGTTTCAGTAATGTGTCTCTATTTTTCAGCATTTTTCAGTGTATTTTTGGAATGTAAAATGAAATTTCGATAATTTAGGTAAAATTTTAGCAATTTGGACTTAAAATGATATTTTATCCATTGGATATAATATTTTCAACAAATGGATCATGCCAAAAATATTCAAATGAGTTTGTACCATTTTTTGAATTTTTTTTGGAATTATTTCAAATTTTTATTATTTTTAATTCAAAATTAAATGAATTTTAAAATAATTTTGAATATTCTTTATTTTTTGCAATAAATTCACTGCAATTATGACCAAGAAAATAATCCAGAAAACTTTCCAATTTGTTAAAGAAAAATTTTAGCTATTTTTTGGGGATTTTTATTAGATTTATATGAGTTTTGTAAATGTTTTTAAGTATTTTTAGGTATTTTTAAGTGTTTTTAGGTGTTTTCTCAGGTTTTTGGAAAATAAAAGGAGGTACTCGGGCTGTGTGTTACAATAGATTGCGTATCCTAAAAATACTTTAAACTATTTAAGAAATTCATAAAAACTTATGTAAATCCAATAAAAACTCAAAAAAATAGCTGAAATTTTTCTTTGACAAATTAAAAAGTTTTTTGGGTTATTTTCTTAGATATACATGTAGAAAATTTATTGCAAAAAAGTAAGAAGATTTAAAATCCTTTTAAAATTCATTAAAAATAGAATAAAATTTATTAAAATCAATAAAAATAAAAATAATTCCAAAATTTTTTAAAGAATTCTACAAACTCATTTGAATATTTTTGGCATGATCCATCCAGTAAAAATATTGTATCTAATAGAAATAATATTATTTTAAGGTGAAAATACTAACTTTTAATCTAAATTCATCAAAATTTTATTTATATTTAAAAAAAACACTGAAGAATGCTAAAAAATAGAGGCACATTGTTGAAATCCAATGGTTTAATTCTCATTCACGGTTGATTACAGAAAGCTTGTTATTAAACTGTTTCAGAATAAAAACCATAATATACCAAAAATAAAAATTAAAAAACACATAACTAATAATAAAAATAATAAAAACACACAAACCCTACTCACACCTAACCAAACTCAATATGACCACATTTACCTTGCCTTAAATTTTTTTGAAATAAATATGGTGTTTCATTTTTATCAGTTAGTGGCATTTGCTTTTTTGTTGGATTCATTGTATCTTGGGACCCATTCGTGCGCCCTGATCAGTTTACACTTAATTTTTAATCAATGAATTTGTATTTAGAGACCTCAGTCTGGGTATTCGAGTCCAGGTTTCATTTAAAGCACTGCTTCACCCTAATAATTTGTCATTAACATTTTAAGAAGAAACTGCCGTTTTCTTGTTAAGGTTTAACACCTAATAAAATTTCATCCATTTTTAAATAATTTCTTAAACAAACCATTCATTAAAATCAATTTTCCTCACTCCACTTATTTTCATTTTCACTAAATACGCTTTGTGGGATGGGCACGTGCAATCTTTCGAGTTGTCATTGCTTATCGAAGTTCTGTCATGTTATGAGTGGGTACTTGTGTTATGGTTTGGTTTCTATGATACAATTATGGGTACAGTTTGTAGTTTTCTTTTTTACCTAATACGGGGATTCAGGGTGCTTGTTTGTCTTGCATCGCATGAAGCTTTCGGTCGCATATGTGTAGTGGTTATGCTTAATTTTTTCTAGGATGTGGATTGTTTGGGGTGGTCAGTGGGTCAGTCACGTCTGTGTGTGTTTATTATAGTCGATCTCTTATTTTTAGCTATTTTATTGTTTTGCAGGCATTCACTATCATTGGCTGGTGACTGGTAGATTGATCAAGCACAAAGACTGGAGGAGGAGCTGGAACTGATTCATCCACTCGTTTTAAGTGTTTCCTCTTAACTACCACAGGAGGGATAGGATCAAGATCCTCAATGACGACATCAGAGTGTTCAGTATAGGGGGAGGAGCTTCTGGTGGATTAACTATCAAGGTAGGAACGTCCTTCGAAGGGGCGGCATATGCCAAAAATGCAGAAAGGTAGGAACCAAATGCAACATTAGTTACATTACCTCTTGTGGCTCTGACAAAGTGTTGATCCATTTTTTACAGAAGGTAGGAGCTCCAGTCAATCGTTATGCCTTTCAACACCATTCTAGAAGCTGTAAAAAACTCCTTTGAAAGGTAATTGGAGGGTGTCTTGGCAGGCATAAACCTGTCCTGAAGGAATTGGCATAGCTACTTCCACATAGGATTGGAGATCATTGAGACACTGATGCCAGAAGTGGTAAGAACCTTCTTGGGATCCAACACATCCTATGTCTGCTTCTACAATAATTTAAGGATATCCTCATTCGAAAACAATTGTCTAGCAGTAGGAAAAGAGTCCCCCCAATAGTGTAAAGACAGAGCCTTACCCAAACTTTTAGGCGTCAATTGGACAATTGTTCCTCTGACAAGACCAGACCTCTTACTGTAAGAGGCTAGAAACTGATCACAAGTATCAACATTATCTAGAATAAGGGGTAAGGAGAGTGCGATGAACTTGGCTAAGCCTGCTTTGCCACATTTTTAGTTTGCACACTCAGTTGGATGATACTAAAACCCAAGTGGTTCATGTGACTAAGGAATCAAATAGATTGTTGCAGGAATATCAAGAACTTCCAGCTCTGCTAGCCACCTAGACAGAGGAGCTTAAGACAACAACCACCTTAGAACAGAGCAGAATTCAAATTCAGCAGCTTAATGAGCAACTAGTCCAGTTAGGTTCTTCTACACTGGGTCTTGAGCAACTAGTTTCTTCTTTGACCCCTGTGGATTTGGCAGTTCTCCAACGATAGGCCACATTATGTCCTTTGTTTCAAGATAAAGTGGAAAGACTGCAGTCCAGGATTGAATTATTATGGTCTTCATTTGAGAAATTTTAGGAGTATATTCCTCCTGACCATTCCTTTTTTGTCCACTATCAGTTGCAGAAGTTGGCCTTCTATATTAAGCTCTCAACGATGGATCTATCTCTTCCAGAGGATGGTTGCCATGGAGCTTGGTCTTCTGATTTGCTGACAAAAGTCATCCATATGGTCTTTGAAGGTTCTGTGACTTCGGATACCATGCTGCTGTCTTATATGTATTTATGAGGTGATATGTTGATTTTTGATGATGAAGATTTGGCTTGGTATGTAGGGGATGTGGTCTTACAAGTTTCCTTATATGTCAAAAATTTCGAGTTGAGGATAGATAAAATGTTCCAGTGCTATTCTTCTAAAGTGGATGCATTCATTGATGGCCATGCGCAGAGAGGGTAGCTCGAGTTCAACATGAAAGACAACTTCTATTCCATACACCAACTGGAAAGGAGTTTTTCCTATAGCTGCCTTATGGGAGGATTTGTATGCCTAGAGGGCCTCTGTAAGTTGATCATCCAAATCATGGCGATGTGCAGCAATTGTCCTTGCCAGGATCGAGCAGAGGATGCGATCGGTGACTTCAACTTGGCCGTTGCCTCTGGGGTAATAGGGGGTGGACTTGCGATGGCAGATCTTATACAGTTCTATCAACTCCTCCATAATCTTGTTAAGGAAGTGCATACCTCGGTCACTTACGAGCTCTAGGGGATTGCCAAAACAAGTGATGATGTTTTCATACAGGAATAAGGCCACGCTATTACCATCATCCTGCTTCAAAGCTATAGCTTCACACCACTTGGTGACATAATCCGTACATACCAAGATGTATCGATTCTGCTTCCGTCTAGTTGGCACATCAATGGGGCCCACGAAATCAATCCCCCACTTCTCGAATGGCTTTAGGGGGAAGAATGGGTTGCAGGGGCATGGCATTGGATTTGGTAGGCTTTCCCATTCCTTGATAAGCATAACACAATTTGCAATAATTAATGGAGGATTGGCCACCAATATCCTATAAGTAAGGCCTTTCTAGATGTCACTTCTCCTACAAAGTGTCCACCACATGGCTCGTCATGGCATGCTTCAATACTATGCCGATTTCTTCTCCTACAACACATCTTCGCAAGACTTAATCCTTGCCTTTCTTGTATACTAGAGTGCCACCTAATAGGGTGTAGGGGGATGATTCCAATAAAAGCTTCTTCTTCTCACGGGTCGAGATGCCAGGGGGATACTGTTGGGTTGCCAGGAGGTTAGGTATGTCTGCATACCATAGGGATAACTGTTTCGACTAGAAACAAGGAAGCATCAGGAAGGTTTAGATCATCTTGTTCTTCATCATCATCACTTTGAGGGATTCACAAAAGATGATCAACTAGGACATGAGAGCAACTGGATTTGGTAACCACTTCAAAGTCAAACTCTTGAAACATAAGGAGCCATCTCATCATTCTTCCCTTCACATCAACCTTGTTTATCAGGAAGGATAGGGCTTCATGGTCTACGTAGAATTTGAAATGCGTCGACAACAGATAATGTCAGAATTCCTCCAAAGCAAACACCATTGCTAGACACTCAAGCTTTGTGACTGTGTAGTTTCGCTCTCTGTCGGTTACTTTTTGACTTGCATAATAGATTGATTGATCTAATTTAGAGGGGCCCTTTTGGCATAATACTGCACCTAGGCCTTCAATTGATGCATGAGTGTGAACATGGAACTCCTTCGTCCCCAATCAGGAGACTGCAGAATGGGTGCTTCAATCAAACACTGCTTCTTCAGGATATTAAATGCCTCGTCACAATCAGTGGTCCATGTAAACTCGGTATCTTTTCTTAGAAGTTTATGCAAAGGAGATGCCTTTGTCGCAAAGTGTGCAATGAACCTTTTTTAGTAGCCCACATGACCAAGAAATCCCCTCAATTGCTTAAGGTTAGTTGGGGTTGTCAAGGCGGAAATCTTCTCAATCTTAGCAGGATTTGTTGCTATCCCTTGTGTAGAGACAATGTGGCCCAGAAGAATTCCTGATGAGATGCCAAAAACATATTTGTCGAGGTTGAGAGGAATCCATACTCTCGACATTTGTCAAAACATTGCTCTAGGTGTCCTCAATGCTCACGGATTAGGCTATAGACACAAAAGTCATTGAGATACGCCTCAATGAAATCATGTAGATGGTTCTGAAAGGTAGCCATCATCAGTCGTTGGAAGGTAGTAGGAGCATTACAAAGCCCAAACAGCATCACTCTGTAAGCATAGGTTGCCTATTTTGTTGTGAAGGTTGTTTTGGATCGGTCTTCTTCAGCGACTTGGACTTGGTTGTATCCGCTGAATCCAAGAGGGAATAGAGCTCATGGCATGCCACTGTGTCCAATAGTTGGTTTCTGTGAAAGGGATAGGGAAATGATTCTTCTTTGTCTTGGAGTTTAGATTTCAAAAGTTCACACATATTCAAAGTTTCCCGTTCTTCTTGGGTATTACCACAATGAGTGAAACCCATTTGCTATTAGCCACAGGATAAATGAACTTAGCTTCAAGGAGCTTCAATAATTCAGCCTTAACTAGAGCAGAATAATTGGGATTCATGTGCCTTTGTCTTTGCCTCACATGTTTGGCATCATGCTCTAGATCGATGTGGTGTTGGCATACTGTGGGATCAATCCCCTTTAAATCTTTATACAACCATACAAACACGTCTAAGTTCTCCTTTAGTAGTTCTTGCAGGACCTAGTTTTTCTTGTGGAAGATTTAGACCCACTCTCAGGTGACATTCAGTATCGTCAACATCCAGGAACGTCACTTGCCTTCACCTTCCACTTCACAGATAAATGTCCCACGGATTGCTTCTGGGTAGAGATTCGACTCCTTCAAGGGAGTGGTCTCATCTTCTGATAATGCACTAGAACTACTGTTGTCTTTTAATGGAGTCTTAGATTGCTCTTTGGAGGGCTAAAAGGGTATCATTAAGGTTTCGAGAGTTGGTTGGGGATGAGTTACTTCTTGGCTTGAGAATTCCTCTTTTGAAGATGCATCCAAGAATGTCACATAACATGAACTTCCTACATTATGTTTGAGCTGCAGGGCCGAGGGTTGTTGGCAGGGTGCATCCTCATCATCTTCTTTAAGAAAGGGTAACTTTGGATACAAGAGCCACTGCTGAAGGAAGACCTATTATTCTTAATCCATTTCTTATAAAGGCTTTGCATATGCCATGATTCATGGATCAGTCCAAAGGGTACCACAATCATTTTGTCAAATAGAAAGGGATCTTCCGCTTTTGAGGCTTTAGGAATGTCAGGAACATCTTCCTCATCTCTGCCTTTTGTGAGTAGGATAGATCCTTCTAGCTCGCTTTCATAATCTTTGTCTACATTATCACTTTCGTCCTCCGCAGGTTCTGTTTCTACATTTGTGGGTGTCCTGTAAGAGAAGAACAAGCTCTCTGTTATGTTTTCTGCTTCTGCTTTTGCTTTTGTCACTGCCTCTGTCTCTGTGACTGCCATGTAATAGGGAGAATAGTACATCCATGCTTCTATTCCACTGTCAAAGGTGATTTCAGAAGTCAATTCGAGTTTAGGCAAGAGGTATTCTCCCATGGACAAAGACTTTGCTTCCTTCGGTAGTTGGCTTACAATGCCCACTACTCTTAGGGACTGTGCCTCTGTTTTCTTGGGAAAGATCTATTTGACATCCTATTCGTCCCCTGATGTACCATCTGTTACTTCATTGGAGGAGTCTGTTATGACTTTGATGGACATAGATCTATTGCCTTTTTGCGATCCATACAACTTCAACACTACTTTATTGGGTCCTCTGCCTAGGGTTAGGGTTCTTTTAAACCAGTCTGTCCTTGCTCTTACTTAAAAAATCCAAGGTCTTCCCAACATCAAAGGGTATGAGGTCCCGTAGGAATTTGGTTTGACTACCAAATATGTCAGCCAATAGTCTCTTCTTGCAGGGTTGTTTTTACGTATGGGAGGATGCCCAACGGTTTGATTTTTCTTTGGTTTGCTAATCTGATAAGCCACTGTGTAGGCTGCACTCCTTGCAAGTCTAGATCCTTCATTGTCACATCCATCATTATGTTTACTGATGAGCCTCCATCAATCAATGCATCTGCAATAAAGCACCCTTCTATCCATATGCCAATCTCTAGGGTTCCAAGATCCAAGAAGGTGTTGGCCATATCTACTTCCTTCACGAGTTCTGAGGCTCTACTGGACTTGGTCCTCACGGAGGGAACAATTTTTAGGCCTCTTCTTCTTGTCAGTATGCTTTTGAATTTCTTTTGATGGGAGACAACATCAAAAACTATCGATGAAAGTTTAGGTTTGGTTTAAAGATGTCTAGGTCTTTGACCAAAACATACTCTTTGATAGGATCCATAGGCTTTTCCAATCGATTGGGAAATGGGGCCAGGTCCACTTTTATCTTTCCTTTTTCTTCTAGGAATGGCAACGTCTGTGCCTCTTCTTCATGAGGAGGTGCTTCTGTATCCTTTATTTCCTGGACCTTTCGTCATGTCTCTGTAACTTTCTCTGTAGCTCTTTGTGGCTCTGTAGTGCTATGCACTACAATGTTCTGGACTGCATTTCCAAGGAAGGTTGAACTTCATAGTCTTGGCAGAAGGAATGATCTCTTTTGGAAATACGCATTCTCCTTTCTTTGCATGCGTTATGGCAGCCACTTCCAATTCCACCAATTTGGAAGCAGGTTCTTGGGTCTTTTGTTGGGTATTAGAGGTAGATTTCACAGGAGCTGGACTTGGACAATCTTTTGCAGTATGGCCTTCTCCTTTGCATCGACTACATAAGGGCTTGTAATCCATAGATCTTCTAGGGTTTGGACGATTTGGTGAGATATGACCCTTTTCTCCACATCTGTAACACTCCACTTCTAATCTCTGACCACCATTAGCAGACTGTCGTCCTCTGTAGCTTTGAGAGGAAAACCTCCTTGGACCAAAATTAGGACCAAACTCCCTAATCTTTGGTCCAATGTCATGCGTTGTCATTTTGGATTCCAGCAAGTTGAATTTTGCATCTTCATCTTTCTTTCTTCTTTTGTGCATCTCTTTCAGAGAGCAAATATTATTTGTATGGTCCTTCCTCAAACAGTATGAATAGAAGGCTCCACGAATGGTTTGTTTTTGGGTACATTCAGTGGCTAAATGTCCCACTTGATGGCACTTTCCATCTAACGTATTAGAATGCATCACATCTCTCCCACCTCCTGCCCCGCAGGAGTGGATATATTGGTGGCATTTACCTTCAGCATATGTAGCTGTTCTTTAATCACATCCATAAGCTCTTTCTTGATACTTGCCACTGAATTGGATAGGTAGTCCTTCAGATTTTCACCTCCTGGAGTACTTGTTGTAGGTTTTGGAAAGCTTCTATAATTACTGCATACACTGGTTGGGTTAATATGGGAGGTCCTCTATTCTGGTTCTGATTCAGAGCTCCTGTTGACACTTGGAGTTGTTGATTCTAGTGGTCAGAATTCCACCGTTTTTGAGTCACCATTGGAGGTGCTGTTTAAGACCATTGCTGTTGTGGTTGAACAATCATTTAAGGCATTGTTGTCTCTGACCACTGTGGATTAGGCGCATTGTACTGCGGCACTATTTGCATCTGAGGGTAGGGGTATGGAACTGTCCCTGGAATTGCATTTGATGGGTATACCATTCGTGGTATGGGAGGAGGTAAGATTCCTCTTCTTCAGATCATTGACAACCTTACTTCAACTTTGTCATATAGCCTTGCACCTTCCACTGCAGCTTGCAGATTGAATGGTCTTCTCAATTCCATGAACTTGCAAACTTCTGGTTGTAGGACTGTGAGGAACACTCCTTTCTGGATGCCTTTATCCAAATGATGATTGGTCCATCTCTTTAGGATGGATTCCATTCGTGAGACATAAGCGTCTACTCTTTCTCTAGAGGACTGAATTAGGTTCATGAACTCCTCTTGCATCTGCTCTCCAAAACCTTCATGGTTGAATTTAGTGAGGAAGGCCGTCATCCCATGTGCCAAAAGTTCTTGCTGCCTGTCTCTCATACCATTGAAACACCGCACTCTTGAACATGGCGGGGAGTACTGCTTACCAATGCTCGGGGGTTTTGGCATTGTTAGCTACACATGCTACCATTGTTGAGATATTTGCAATCACACCTACTTCAGTCCCTTTGTAAGGAGCAGTGAGGGATCAGGACCAGAATCCCATATGCACAGTAGGAGAAAGTACCACCACTCAATTCCTATAAAGCATTGTACTTACACTCTCTTTCAAATGCAATGGCAGTACTTTTTTCTTTCCAGTAAAGTGTCTTGTCACTATCAATACGCAAGATTGTGTTTATGAATTTGTCTCAATCTTGGAACCTAATTCACTTGTGTGACAATTTGTCTTTGTCAAGGTCAATGTCTTCATGAATTTCTTCTTCCTCTTTCAACCTCCATGGCTTCTGCATTTGCCATGCTCTAGATCTCACGTATTTTAACATGGTATTAGAGTGTAACTGAGCATGGCTTAGCTCATTTTAGTATCTTTTCACCTCTGGTCCATCTCTACTCAGCTCAGTCTCAACCTATGAACTCACTTTCCATCTCCACCTTCAAGCTTGCCTTCATGGCTGCCATAGCCAATAACACCCTGTCAGATTTTGAAGCTTTCATATCTCTCTCCATTGGTTAAATCTCTCTAAAATTCCTTCTGAAGAAGTGTCTCTCTACTTCTAGAGCTCCTCCCTGGAATTTGAATCACTAACATTGGGCAAGCATAGCCTCAATATTTTCATTTTTCTTAGGATCTGTCATCTGGCCTCCATAGCCATGCAATACTTACGCATCTTGGAGCTTATGGATCTCACACTACAGGCCACCATTCATCATGATGTATTCTAGGAAAATCTTCCTCAACATCAGGCACTTCTCTATGGCACATCAGGTTGCAACATTGGTTGTCATACGCTTCAGCATTGCTGAAGATTTGCCACACTGTCAAAATTTGCACCTGATCAAGTCGTGCTATTGCTGCATGCTCTATAGGGTGCAATCCTAGCCATTATTATAGGGCATTGATAGCCCTTGAAGTAAGCTTCATCTTGATGTAATGTTTTTTCAAAATGATCAAGTGTAGCTCCTGCAATGTCAGAAAAACTAGGTTGCCCCCATAAACCTTAACTATGACTCCTAGCCAAACTTCACCAAGTTAAAAAATCTCATCATTTTCTCCTGCCACCTAGAAAAACCCACTGTCACTCAAATTTTAAGGTCCCAATATCAAATCAAGAAGGGGAAAATTTGGATTTGAAAGAACTTGAAGGATGTTGTAGATTTGGAAGACTTAAGGAAGAAGCATAGTGTGTATTGACACTCATTTTAGTGCTCTAAACACTTATGTCTTTCGACACATCTCAACCAACTCTTCTCCTGCTTAAATATGATAATTCTAAAGCTGATTTGTTGCTGTTCCCACAAGTCTAACATAGGCAAAGACTCTCCAGCTCCCTCTTTCAAAGGAGTCAAGTTTCATACCTGGCAGACCTGCATCAAACTCATCCTGATGAAGAAGGGCCTCTGGGTCATTACCACTGGAAAAGAAAAGAAGCCTTGTGATGCGGACCTTGCTGTCACTTGGCAAAAGAACGATGATAAAGCTCAAGCCATTATCAAACTGGAGTTAGACGATAGCTATATCCACCATGTGGATAACTGTGAGACTTCACAGGATATATGGAAGGAGACTTGACATCTTGTTTGGTGCACAGTCTAAATCGTCAAAGTATGGTCTCTTGATAGAGTTTTTCACGATTGAAAGGAAGTCTAGCACATCACTTGCCACACATCTGAATTACATGGAATGACTTTGTTCTATTTAAGAGTTTGTATCATGAATATAATATTGTATCAACAACTTTAATCAACATGCCAAATCCTAAACTTGTTGATATCTAGACATCATTGTTAGAGGAGGAAAAGAAGCTAAAAACTAAGGAAGAACCAAGCACCTCTAGAGATGAACATGCATTATATGTTGGCAATAGGTACAAAGGCAAGACGGATTAGCTCTTTTGTGACTTCTGCAAAAGGACCAGACACACCAAGAAGTTCTTCCATGCTAGAAAAAGGTCCCAAAAGGCCTATCTAGTTGCAGTCTTCAAAGAAGAAGAAGAAAACAGAGCAAAGGGAGAAGCAAAAGAAGAAGAAGACCACTAGGAGAAGGACAAGCCTCATCAGTCCTTCTATTCAGATAGAAATTTTTAACTTTGTATTTCCTAGCCCTAGTGCTTCAAACATAAACTTATAAACTCCTCAAATAAGCCTTGCACTAAAGCCTCTGTACACTTTGTGAGGCCCATGCTATAGCCTCTGGATGACCATCATGTTTGTGGTACCCACACTTAGTCTTTTTTGCAACAGCCTCTGGTGTTTTGCCATGTTTATGGTGTACCCACACTTTGCAGGTGTTGCTTTCACTAAAGCCTCTATATGCTTTGTACTTCTGGTTGTGATTGAGGAGGGGTGTTGAGATATTTGCAATCACACCTACTTCAGTTCCTTTGTAAGGAGTAGTGAGGGCTCAGGACCAAAATCCCATATGCACAGTAGGAGAAATTGCCACCACTCAATTCCTATAAAGCATTGTACTTGCACCCTCTTTCAAATGCAATGGTAGTACTCTTTTCTTTCCAATAAAGTGTCTTGTCACTGTCAATACACAAGATTATGTTTATGATTTCAAGTCTCAATCTTGGAACCTAATTCACTTGTGTGACAATTTGTCTTTGTCAAGGTCAATGTCTTTATGAATTTCTTCTTCCTCTTTCAACCTCCATAGCTTTCGCATCTGCTATGCTCTAGATCCCGTGTATTTTAACAACCATAAACTCTGCTACATGAAGATCAGGTTCTTCATTGTACTCTCCCTTAAAAATTGGCAATGGGACTACATTTGCTAGCTTGTCATCAATATTTTCGAGACGAATCTGACTAGGAAGGGGACCTTGAGTTGCCATGGGGACTTTTGTAAAGAGTGCTTTTATGGCATCAAAGGAGGCTTCTGCTGCAAGCTCATTCTCGGCCTTGATTCTTGCCTTCTCTCTTTTCACATGCCTCTAGACTCGTTCTAGCACTTGTCTCGTTATGGCATAATTCATGAGGGGTTGGCTCCACTAAGTTGTTAGTGCTCCACATAAGGATAACAGAAGGCTTTAGTCTTCGGAGGACTCCCTTGCCAACATTTCTTCTACTTCCTTCTTTTCAACGTCTCTGAATTATGCTTTCATGCCACTACAGAGGGGGAGATATTCTGTTCTAAAGGTATCAAAACTCATTCATCTGAGGATCATTGTTGTGCCATCATCATAATAATGCCAACTTCTAATGGTTTCAATAGTGTATGTTGTGAAGAATATTCTATCCATCAACTTCTAGTGGGTTGCTAATTAAACAAATAGGAGATTGTCAGTGCACCAGGCATCCCACATGTCCTGTTGTTGAGCATCCATGAACAAATTCCAACTCTTTTCTTTCTTGTTTTCGTGAACCTCCATTGACCATGACTCCTGAAGCTTCTTCGCGATCTCCCACTTGATGATGTTTGGAAACTTCTCAATGAATGCCAAATCTTCCATGGATGGACATTCTCTATTTTTCTACACTTCAGTTTGTTCCCAAACAATTTGCCACCAAGATGTACGTCTTTGTTGCTTCAATTGAAAGAGGAAATAGTCCACCACATAAAGCTTGCATCATGATGGTAATATGTTTCCGCCATTGCGGGATGATTTTCTTGTAGAAAGTGGCTTTGGAAATAAGAATCTCCAAATCTTCAGTGGAAGAAGGAACTTTGCAAACATCAATTGAATTATTCTCTTCTTGGCAATGCCATTTCCTTCATTTTTAGCCTCTTCTAATGCTTGTTGATGGCAAGCTTCCCTGGGGTTGCGCACCAAAAACATGGATCCCCAAGAGAGAAACCAAGAAAAAGGGGTCTCTATTGCAAGAAAATATATCTTATAACATCAACAAGATTTTGTTTCATTCTTTAGAGAACCACAAGAAGGAAAATAAAAAATCTTCACGCACCATCATAGTTGATATCTCCCACGGATTTGATAGAATCAACCATAATCTTCAACATCTTCATAGAATCCATAAAAACTAACAAGAACACAAAAGAATACACAAATTTTGAATGGAAATAAATCACATAGTATTCATCTTCATTGTTTTGATAGAATTGGCTATCTCTGATTCTCTCTCAATCAATAGTACATTGTTTTGATAGAATTGCTATCTCTGATTTTCTGATTCTCTCTTAATCAATAGTACATCATCTCCTCACTACAATGCTCAAAAATCACTAATAATAATCATTCTTAGGTCGTGAATGCTCCTTCTAAGAGGTGTGTCTGATATGAAAGGTCACTAGAGCCATTACAGTGACTCTTCATAGCTCATCACTGTCACTTCACTTCAGTCTTCTCTTGAGTCTGCAACAGCTACTTCTTCTACTTCCTTGAGCTCTTTTAAACTTACATTCACCTCTTTCCAAGGCTAGAAAACTTCTCCAAAGTCACACATACATTTTAAGAACACTTACAGAAGTATACAGAAAAGAATAGAATAGAAACATAGCAAGAACAAAGGCTCTACAGAAGCTCATCAAAGGGTTATAGAAGGTCAACAAAAAACATCAGAACCTCATAATTCATACCAAAACCATTCCAAACTACCAAAAACTATTTAATAAGCTTTCAAAAGAACCCAACCTTCATCAATCATTAATCCATGCTTCATAAGAAGAAAATTAAAATAAAATAGAAGCTAAATAGAAGGTATCAGAACCAATCAGAACCTCAACAAAACCTATCAGAACATCACATAACCTCATATTTCTACTAAGAATAATCATGAGCTTTCAAAACATAATCAATATCATCCAAAACACTCTCAAACACTTCCAAAACAACTAATCATCACTCAAAATCCATAAAAAATCAACCATTCAAGCCTAAAAAACAACAAAAATCAACCAAAAAATCTAGTCATTTCAACATTCAACAGCGGGGGTTACATAATCATCAATACCATATTCAAGACTAAATCCATTCATGGTACCCCCAATATATCCACCCCCATTGACAGTTACTACACTTGCAGGACGGAGTTTAGATGAGTTTAAGGTGGGTGAGTTAATAGCTAAATCCTTAGCAGATATGAAGAAAGAGATTTTAGTGGAAGTAAATCCTAATGTGAAAGGAGTTTATGCTGTTAGTCAGCCCACTAGTGCGACAAGTTCAACTCAAGTATCTAGTTAAGGAAATTTTACACCCCCAAGGTCTAATACCTAGTGTGGGAAATGCCATGGTTTTGGACACTTAGCAACAGAATGTCCTATGCCAAGTAGAGTGGTGCCTGATCAACCAATAAATTTGTTTTGCATGTATTATTTGATAAATAATCATGTGGAGGATCAATGTTGGGTTACATAGACCCATTTATGGAAGCAAGCACCTCAAATGCAAACAAATTATAATTATATGGATAGTCAAAATGTGACTTATCCAATAGGTCCTCCTAATAGGCCATTTATGCCGAGAGGTATGCCTACTCAGGGAGCACCCCCAGTGCCAAGGAATCAGGGACAAGGACGGTATTCTGGAAATGAGAGGCGACCGTCACCCTATATAAATCCTAATTTTAGAAGGAACAATAACAATGTAGGAACAAGCATGGTTTGTTGGAGTTGGTAGAAATTGTGGAAGAATTAGAGGATAAACCAATTAAGAAAAAACATGTTATCTTTAACTCAGATGTTATGATTGGAGTAATCACTCGTTCAAAATCAAACCCAACGATTATCTTAGATCAAGAAAATGATTCGGGTTTGACGAAGCCTATAATGTTATGACAGAAACTTTAAAGCAAGAAACATCTTTACCAAGACATGAAAAATATCATGATGTAGAGAAAGATGCGGTCGATTCGCCACCCAATTCGAAGGATGAGCTAGTTTTACCCATTCCTTTAAATTCCCCAAAGATTAAGGAGGGAGTGGCTCCGTTTCCTCAAAGATTGAGAGCTTCAAAGGCAACTAAAGAAGATGATAAGGAATTAAGGAAATCCTTTGACGTGTGGGATGAGTTGGAGAGTTTATATTTGTCGATTAATCCAAGACAACTACTAAAAATTGCCCCTACTTGTAGAAGGGATATCTATCATAGACTAGTACAGAGAAGGGCAAAAAGGGGTAACTCTGTGACAGTTTCATCTAACGTGAAAATTGTTAAAGCGGATAAAAGTGTTCGACCCGTAAGGATTGTGGATATGTTCTTGGATCTAGGGGCTCTAGTTGTAGACATGGAAGTGATGAAGCGTATGATATTGTAGACATGGATCTAGGGGCAACAGTGAATCTGATAACAGAGGAAACAATCCTTAAGTTAGGGTTAATCGATAAGAAGGAGATTACCAGTATTTTTTTATGTTTAGCTGATCAACGAAGGGTCACACCTTTAGGTCTTTTACGTCAAATTCCAATTGTTATTGCTGGTTTGTATTTTAGTACTAATTTTTTAGTTGTGCGACCTATTCAAGGAGCTACTTCTTATCCGATTCTTTTTTGTAGACCTTGGCTATTGCAGTCTCAATGTGACTAGAGCTAGCATAGAGGTAATATAATGATAGGACCTAAGGATAATCAAGTGCAATTGCAAGTTGTAGCTAGGGAAATTTTGCATGAACCAATGGAGGAAAGCACAGATATGAATAGATCTTATTCCTCCATGACTAAGGAGGAATTGAATGAGAGCTTGGAGATTGAGCAAAATTATGTGTGGTTATATAGAGATCTACGTCATCAAGCCTCATTAGATGGGGACAAGACTAAAATTAATATGGTGCATCAAAAGAATGTTGTGAAATCTTTAGGAATGAGGGAATATTCTGTGCACTATTCTTCGAAAGATGACTCTGATAGTGATATTGCCAATTGGTTTACTACTTTCAATAGTGTTTTATCTAAGTTATTGAGAGTTTTTGCGGAGGAGGAAAATATGGAAGATTAATGGAAAAGTTCTCTTCTTGATGTTGGAAGCTTAGTGAGGGAGCGTACAAATTCAATTGTTGATGAAACACAAGAGCAAGATCATTCTCAAGATTTCTTTTTTGGGTATGATTCCTGACTTATGATAAAGCCGAAGAATCTGAAGATGAAATATAGGAGATAGGCAATGAGCCAATTATTGAAGAGCTAATACTAGTAATGGAAACCAATGGAATGTTGATAGAGGATCTACCTAACACCTTGGCTCCTATCCTGAGAAATGAGATTCCACTTGGGTTTGGTCAATTACCTTTGTCCATACAACAACTTTACTTCTATCATTGGAGACAGAAAGTTCGTGAATCCCATAGTAGCAGTTGTAGACCTTTTCAGTCTTCCTCTTGCAAGAAAAATAAGGATGATCCTTTGAATGGAATAATTGCTTCATGTTATGCTACAATGATTGCTTGGGAGGAAAAATGGGAAGATGAATTGAACCTCCACCAGGAAGTAGTTGAGGTGTCTCAGGAAATGGCATCTTATTCATTGGATATGCTGAATGATAAAATTTTATATTACGAGAATGAAATTGCAAATGATAGTGTCGTTGTTCAACCATTGTTGAATAAAATTACTCAAGTATAGATAGATAAAGCTGCTATAGCATGCAAGACATTAAAAAATAAGAAGTTGGTTCAATCCTTACAGTCTTATTACGATGAAGAAATGATTAATTTAGAAGATATTGTGTTTCAAACCGAGAATTTTGTTGAGACAATGTTGCAAGAAAATCAAAGCCTGGAGCAAGTACAATCCCAATTAATGGATGAACTAATTGTGCAGACTGCCATGATTAGTGCCTTACAGGGGGAAATGAATTCAATATTAAAACATGAAAGAGTTGTGATACCCACTAATAGGGGGTAGGGGGTTACTAATGTCCCTTGGCTTTATCATCAACTCCGTCGAGTAAATTACTTTGATAGAAGCATGTCTTTACGATCGACGGTGGGATGTTCGTTTACTCATGTAAATGATGTGTGTAGTATAAAAAGGGTTTTACCTCATCCTAGTGAAAATGTTATGGATTTCACAATTTATGGAAATGGGATTGAACCACCTCTTTTAGGGTATAAACCAGTGTCTCCAACTAATTTTATTAAGCTTAAGAGGATTATTCATTATTTAGGTTATCGTATATAGAGTGAAGTTGAAATGGAAGAAATGGAGGTGGACTTATCAAGATCAATAGTGTCTTGAACATCATAATTAGATTTTATGATGTTATCGTCAGAAGTTGCATGATGAAAATAAAAATAAGCATGCAAGTATACAATATGGATCTAAGGATCGACAGTTATCCATGGGGGACCACGATGTATTAGACTATTATATGGTTGAGATTACTGAGTTTTCACAATGGGAAGAGTCTTCCAAAGCAGTAGTTGTGTATCAAACATCTTTTAAACCTCCATCTCAGAACTTATCATGTGATATTAATGATGGACAACCTATGGGAGTTAGTAATAGATTAGGTCATGTATCTATGAAGAAATTTGATGAGGTATCACTCATCAAACCTAACAAGGTTCAAATAGCTTATGTGCACAATTCTGAAATTGAAACAACCTATTTTGAAGTGGCACCAGTTTCACTTATTGGGTAGTTAGTTGCAAGATGCTACTTTGGAGAAATTACAGAACGTTCTTAAGAAATATGCACATCTATTTGCTTGGAGCTATGTAAATTTGAAAGATATGAAACTTGAATTGTGTTAACATTATATTGATATTGAACCAGGTGGCAGACCAATACGTTAGCATCAATGGTGCACAAATCCTAACTATCAGATAAGGTGCATGCTGCAATTTCTAAATTATCAGATGTGGGTTTTATCTAGTTGCATACAGTGAATGGGTTTCACCTATAGTCATTGTTCCCAAAAAGAGTTCTAATAAAATTCACATTTGTGTGGATTATCATGAATTGAATAAGCACACTCATAAGGATCATTTTCCATTACCTTTCTCCAATCAATTATTAGATAGAGTGGCAAGACATCAACTATACTCTTTTATGG